>NC_136063.1:850571697-851171697 GCF_964261635.1 Lissotriton helveticus
TGATAATCTTGTAGCCGAGAAGCTAATCTGGCTAACCTGGGCGAACCTTTGCCCGTTCCACCAGGCGCTAAGACATTAACTAGGGGTTTGTGATCTGTGCGAAGAATGAAACGTGAGCCCCACAAGTATGTTCTGAAATAGTTTACACCCCATGCAGCTGCAAGAGCTTCCCGTTCAATAACAGAATAGTTAACTTCAGAAACAGACAATGGCCTAGATGCGAAGGCTATAGTTTTCTCAGTTCCAGCATATTTTTGAAGAAGTACTGCACCAAGACCAATCCCACTTGCGTCAACCATTAAGACAGAAGACCGCTTAATGTCAAAAGGGGTAAGGACCTTGGCAGACTTAAGTTCAGACTTGATGTTACAAAAACATGACTCTTGCTCGCTCGACCATGAAAATTTTACACCCTTTTTCAACAAAGACCTTAATGGAGCTGTCTTTGCAGAGAAATCCTTCACAAATTTTGAATAGAACTCGACTAGTCCCATGAAGGACCTGAGCTGTTCTTTATCTGCTGGGGAGGGGGCTAATTCAATAGCTTCCAATAGATTCTTTTTAGGCCTGATGCCGTCAGCAGAAAGACAGAAACCTAAATACTCAACCTCTTTAACCAAGAATGCACATTTCTCACGGCGTAACGTGAGACCAGCATCAACAACCTTACACAGAACCTTCTGTAAGACACTGTTATGTTCCTCCAAAGTGTCTCCAAAGACGAGGATGTCGTCTTGGAAGAAAATTACCTTGTCCAACCCTTTGAACACCTCGGTGACCATTCGCTGAAATACACTAGCAGCGGAAATAAGACCGAACGGCAATCTAGTGAATTGGAAAGTTCCTTCACTTGTAATGAAAGCCGTAAGATGTTTTGAACTATCATCCAAGCGAATCTGATGATATGCGTGTTTAAGGTCTAATTTGCTGAAGAACCTTGCCCCCTTGAGTGTGGAAACTAATTCACCAATGTTTGGTAATGGAAATACATCGGCCACCACACATTTATTCAAAGAGCGTAGGTCTACACAGAACCTAATTTTGTTGTCAGGTTTCTGTGAAATGACTACAGGGGAAACCCATGGAGAAGCCTCTACTGGCTCGATAATGCCACCCTGAAGCATCTCTTCCAGGACAGTCTTAACCTCATCGTGTAGAGCAAAAGGAACCCTCCTAGCTTTGTGCTGTACGGGAATACTGCCCTCTTTTAACAGTATCCTATGAGAGTAGCCTTGCAGTTCGCCCAATTCATCCCTGAAAACAAGATTGTGGTTAGCAAGAATGTCATCAATAGAACAATCATCAACAACTAAGACAGGTTCATCAGCTCTAGGATTAACAATAATATGTAAATCATATTGGTGGGAACGTCCTAAAATGGCGGGACCATCCACAGACACATAAATCTTACCCCAGGTAGATCTGTTTTTAAAAACAATTTTCCCTTCGAAGTAACCAAGAAGATCAATTTTCTCACCCTGGTAACCAGAAGGAAATATGTCACACGCATCCAAACACTTGTTTCCCCATACTTCCTTCAGCATGGATGAAGGAATAATAGTCCACTTGGAACCAGTGTCCACCATTAAACTGACACATTTGTCATCAATCCCAAAATTAGCTTTAGGAATACGTTCTCTCCTTTCAGCACAACTACATACAGTATCGCATAAAACCAGAATTTTGTTAACATCTCGTTTTAGATCACTATATTCACTCACAACAGTAACTCTCGGATTAGGTCTGTTTTTGCACACTTTTGCAAAGTGACCTATCTTACCACAACGTAGACACTCCTTATTGTTAGCAAAACAGAATTTTGCATCAGACACATGAGAATAACTCCCACATCTAGAACACATCTTGGACATGAATTTGTTACTAGGTTGTAACTGGGGTCTAATGAAAGACTGTTGAGGCATATTTTTTTTCTGCAAGACATAACCTTTCTTTCTAACAATAGCGACAGCAGCTGCCTCATCATCGCTAATGTCACTATTGACAACTTTATGAGATATTTCAGCAACTTTCGAGTCTGTACTACTCTTTTGCAATTCCTTAATGCACTTTTCACTCTCTTCAACAACCTTGGCTAATTCGATTGCTACTTTAAGAGTAGGGTTCTTGGCAGCCCATAAACGTTCTTGAATTTTCCTATTATTAGCTTGTACAATTAATTGGTCTCTAATGTGTTCATCAGCCATCTGACCAAAATTACATTTGACAGATAGTTCACGTAGGCGGGCAACAAAGTCATCTATGCTTTCACCCTCGAGTTGTTTGTTCTTGTAGAATCTGTATCGTTGAAGAACCAGATTTTCTTCCCTCCCAAATCTATTCTCCAGTCTAGCAATAGCTTCTTTAAACTCATCCAAAGGTTGTGAAGTGGAAGAGAGAACTTGAGGTATATATTTAAAAAGACGTTGTCCTTCCTTTCCTAATGTGGTCATCAAGAGCGCTTTTTTTCTTTTAGGTGAGAAGTCTTCTCCATCTAGAGCCTCGATGTAGTTATTAAACATTATAATCCAGTCTTCCCAGGGAGTAGATGGATTGCCTGGCTCACTCAAAAATTGCGGAGGAAGAGCAACATTTATAGATTGTGCCATGGCAAAACACCTTTTGTTATCATCAAAGTGCTAATGTATGTTCAAGCGCCAGTACCCTAAGTTATATGAAGATTGATGCCACAAAGTTACGTAAATAAATGTCTTGCGCTTAAATAAATATCACAGGATTGAAGAAGCACCACAAAAACCAATTTTAAAATGTGCTTACTTGTAATTTGCAGTCTTGAATCCTTTCTTAGGATTAATGAACCACTTATGCACTTTAAATTCACTCGCGTTTGTCTGCTGACATTACACACACGAAGAAATGTTTTTAAAATGGCCGCTTGCGTCATACATCATAAAGGTCACGTAGTTAACCTTGCGTAGATGCGCGGAGTTCAGCTCGTGAACATTCCAGTGGACACACAACACCCTTCGCGTCTTCTGTTCCGCTCCTCGCGTCACTTGTAGTTAGGGAGACAGGTTTACGTGGCAACAAGGAATGTCATACAGCTTACGCACCTTGTTGTTCCGTTGCTGGGTAACGCAGAGAACTGCACGCGACCAATCAAAGATGTCATCAACTGAACTCAGGCAGAGAAGACGGAGAAATGAGAAAAATTCAGCTTTCGGTCGGAATTTCTCAATGCCAATCAATGCCAGAGGTAACAGGAAACTGGCAGAACAAAACGCTGCATCCAGTGGGTTCGTTGGGGAACGGATCGCTGTTTTTCTTTAATCTTTCTTTTGTTGCAAACGAAAATGGCCAGATGCTCCTTTCAACAAGTCGCCATAATGTTGTAAATGGAATGAAGACTCCAGATCCAGGAAGGTGGCAGGTAAGTAGTTTAATTCAGCAGTAAAGAAAGTAACAGGACCGTCGCCCATCCGGCCAAGCAGTAACTGACACAGATTAGAATCAGGGATAGCGTCATGGGGAGAATCATGTAAACAATCTAGAAGGTTGGTACAAGGACAAGTAGGGAAGGGAACAGGTAAGGAAGAAGCCATGTACAACAATAACCTACCTGTAAGCCCCTAGCTTATGTTAGGGCATGTAGGTTTAAAGGCCCAACGGATTTAATGCACATAAGTGTGCACAGCTGTCTTGCCTGCTGTCATTTTAAAGTCAGTCCTGATTTTACACTTAAATTATGTGTAAATTTTACTTTGGAAGTAACAGTACATCCAAAGTCTATAAAAAAGACTATCTTATTTCTACATATAATTCACCCCTAGTGTCTCCATTAACTGCCCCAGGAGTAGGGTGCCTTGTAACTCTAAGCAGGTACATTATAAAATATGTTTTATGTGCGCTGGTGTGGTAAAAGCTGCCAATTTGGTTTTCCCCATTGTAGCACATTGGATTCATAGGCTACCATGGGAATACTTTAATACAGTATAATTATTGATACGAATGAGCTAAAAATATACTTCAAAGTATTAAGATGAGAGTTAGAATAAATCCAACACCTTGACAATGTTAGAATTATTATAAATATTACAAAAAATAAGTTGTAGAACTTTTCTAATGAGACAAAGTCCAGTCTTCCAGCAGCCTCTGCTGATTGGTTAGCCTTGGACAGACTGAGCCAAACTGCTCTGATGAGGTGTGATATGCCCTGCATAGAGACAAACGACATCTAGTGGCAGGAAATCTGAAGAGTAAAATGCAGGATGGGGGTGTAGTAGCCTAACTCATTTTCAAAGAGGGAATGAGAGGACAGGACACACTCTCACTCCCACATCCTGCACCCCCAGCCAGACAGAAGCCCCAGTAATTTAATTAGCAGAGGGGCTGGAAGGGGAGTGTTGGGGAAATGTACACACAATATATGGTATTCATAATGATGAACTTAGACCAAAAGTCTAACTTTACTATTTTTTGGTATTCACAAAGGTGAACTTAGACCAAAAGTCTATCTTTATTACTTTTTGGTAATCAGAACGGTAAACTTAAACCCAAAGATAATAGTGAATGCAAGAAATGATGAATGCTTGTACCATCTTTTCATGGAAAACACATGCATCATAAAAAGATCTTTCCACAAAAGTTGTAAGATGAGGAAGCAATTGGCAGCCACTTGTTTGATATGTTTGATAAAGGTCAATTTATTGTCATATATTATTCGTAAATTCTATGCAAAGTCCACCGAGGAATGATACATCGCTCCTTGTTCAGGTCACCAATATGGGGACCAGAGTGAGAGTTTTGTTTATCAAATGGGAATATATCTGTTTTATCAGAATTAAGTTTGAGATAATTTTGAGTCATCCAATTGGCAAGTGAAACCATGCATTCACAGAAAGAAAATTTAGATGAGTCACAGTTTCCAGAAATTGCGATAATGATTTCAGTATCATCAGCATAGAAAATTATATTTGCACCAAAGGATCTGACTAGAGCTCTGATTGTATTTAATATAAATATTACATACAATGGGACTCAATGAGGATTTATAAAGTAACTTGCAAGTCAACAAAAATGTCTTGGAAATAAAGGGAGAAGGTTTGTTTCCTGTCTGACAAAAAAAGTGTAGCCATTTAAAAGCAGATCCTGTGACTCAAGATTTAGAAAGATCAGATAAGAGAACTGGACGGGACATGGTACGGAATGCTGTACTGGAGGAGAATTGTGCAGACGAAGTGGAAGACGCTTTTGCAGGTTATCCGTTCCATCATGAAGATGCAGGAGGCAACGCTGGAATCGCTAAAGGGAGGGAGAAACACAGGTTAAAAGTGTTGCGGTGGGATAATACTCGCCTCCGTGTCTTTAATAAAATTAAGACTTTCCTTCATAATGTATTAGGAAAATCTACATTTTATTGCAGGACCTGAGGCTCCTATTATGCTTGTTTAAAGCATATCAACCACCAAAGAATCAACGGTAACAACTGGTTTGCAATAGAACATTTGAAAAACATTGTCATTAGAGCAATCTGCTGATCTCAGACTGTCCTCCAAATGAGAGCCCACCCAAAAAGCTTTGGAATCCATGGCTCCCTTGGTGGAATGAGCTCCAAAAACGGAGACGTCAATGCCCACAAGGGACATGGCCCAGCGGACCCAACGGGCCAGATTAGCAGAGGAAACTGGAAGATGGGATTTACGAAAGGAAATGAGAAGTTGGGAGTGAGAGGACGTTCTAAGATCAGAAGTTCTTTGTTCATACACTTTGAGACACTGACCTACACATAATTTAGGATGGGAAGGGAAATAAGGATAAAAACCAGAATTTAACTTTGTCTTAGTGCTTCTATTAATGTGAAACAGAACGCCTGTAGGAGAAAATTGCCGGGAGGAAATATCCAAATCTTTAATTTCTGAAACACGTTTTATTGAGACAAGGCAGAATAACATGGTAAGCTAGCTGACAAAATTTTTAGGGAAAGAGCAGAATTATCTGGCCAATCAGAAAACAACTTGAGAACTAGATTAACATCCCATAAATTTGAATACTTAGCCAACGGATGTTTGGGAAAACAAATTCCTCGCAGGTTATCCGTTCCATGATGAAGATGCAGGAGGCAACGCTGGAGTAGCTAAAGGGAGGGAGAAGCACAGGTTAAAAGTGTTGTTGTGGGATAATACTTGCCTCTGTGTCTTTAATAAAATCCAGACTTTCCGTCATAATGTATTAGGAAAAGCTACATTTTATGGCAAGACCTGAGGCTCATATTATGCTTGCTTAAAGCATTTCAACCACCAAAGAAGCAACGGTAACAACAGGTTTGCAATAGCACATTCAAAAAACATTGTCATTAGACCAATCTGCTGATCTCAGAATGTCCTCCAAACGAGAGCCCACCCAACAAAGCTTTGGATGACATGGCTCCCCTGGTGGAATGAGCTCCGAAAACGGAGACGTCAATGCCCGCAAGGGACATGACCCAGCGGACCCAAGGGGCCAGAGTAGCAGAGGAAACTGGAAGATCGAGTTTACGAAAGGAAATGAGAAGTTGGGAGTGAGAGGACTTTCTGAGATCAGAAGTTCTTTGTTCATACACTTTGAGAAACTGACCTACGCATAATTTAGGATGGGAAGGGAAATAAGGATTAAAAACAGAATTTGAATTTGTCTTAGTCCTTCTATTAATGTGGAACAGAACACCTGTAGGAGAAAATTGCCGGGAGGAAATATCCAAATCTTTATCATCTGAAACACGTTTTTTTGAGACAAGGCAGAATAACATGGTAAGCTAGTTGACAACATTTTTAGGGAACGAGCAGAATTATCTGGCCAATCAGAAAACAACTTGAGAACTAGATTAACATCCCATAAATCTGAATACTTAGCCAACGGAGGTTTAGAAAAACGATCTCCTTGCAGAAGGTGGCAGATCAAAGGAGGAATGCCCACAGGCTTGCCGTCGATTTGGAATGGTTAAGTGAAATGGCACATCTGTACAAATTGACAATCCTGTAAGACTTACTTGCACTGGCTTCAGAAGCCAAGAAATTGACCACAAAATTCAGAGGGGCTGAAAAGGGATCGATATGTCTCTCTATACACCAACTTTCCCATGCCCATAAAGACCGAGCGGACTTGTAAGCTTTTGAGGTCCCAGGGTCCCAGGCTTTGCTGATAAAGAGAGAATCCTCTTGCAAAAGGAGAATGTCAGTAGGGACAGGCTGGAAACTTTCCAAGCCGACAGAACCAGTGGCCCAAGGGGTTTAGAAGCAAGTCCTTGCTGGTCAGGAAGAGCACCAGGAAGTCCACTACCATCTCCAGAAGAGCCGGAAACCAAATCTGAGATTGCCAAAAGGGGACCACTATGACCAATGACGTCGACTGACGACGTACCTGGGAAAGTACCCTGCTGATCATAAGAAAAGGAGGAAATGCATAGTTTAGGTGAAGTGACCAATCCTGAAGGAACGCATCCGTTGCCAGGGCTAAAGGATCTGGGCGCCAACTGATGAAACGAGGTAACTGAGTGTTTAGGCGGGAAGCAAAGAAATCGATATAAAAAGGGCCTCATTTTTTAGATAGAGATTGGAAGACGGATGGAAGAAGCTTCCAATCGCTGAAGTCTCGAAGATAGCGAGAAGGCCACTCTGCCACAGAATTGAGATCTCCCGGAAGATACTCCGGTGTCAGGGATAGCTTGTTTGACAGACAATACTCCCAAAGTCTTTTTGTCAACTCTGCCAGGGGCTTGGATTTGGTGCCACCGAGATGATTGATATAGCGGACCGCAGAAACATTATCCATACGAAGAAGAATATAACACCAAACTCTGTTCTTTGTGAGGCTTTGAATCACAAAGGAACCTGCAAGCATCTCTAAACAATTGATGTGCAATTTCTACTCCTCGCATGACCATATACCGCCAGTCGATATTGGTCCACAACGGGCGCCCCAACCCGACAGGCTTGCATCTGATTCTAACACAAGGTCTGGGGCAGAAGCGAAGATAGTTCACCCATTGAAGTTCAATGCGAGCCTCTTGATCTAAAGCGATAAGGTCTGCGTATGCCAACCCTTGATGTAAATGTCTGATATTTAGACTCTGAAGGGCCCAATAATGAAGGGGGCCCGGAAAGATGGTCTAAATGGAAGCAGAGAGAAGGCCAACTATTCTTGCGCGTGATCTAAGGAAAATGAGAGAGGTCTGAATAACGTGAGTAATCTCTGACTTGATGGTCGAGACCTTTGAGGAAGCAGGAGGGACGCTGTGGAGGAGTCCACGAGGAAGCTCAAGAACTCCATGCACTGGAAAGGAAGAAGCAACGATTTATCGTGATTGAAAAGGAAACCCAGATCCAGGAGCAGGGACTGAGTGATGTTGAGATCGGACAGAAGACGCTGTTTGTCTGTGTTCATGATCAAGATGTCGTCTAAATATATTAGAAGTCTGATCCTGAGGGAACGCAGAAATGCCACCACTAGTTTTAAGATTTTTGTAGAGCACCATGGTGCTGAAGACAGACCGAAAGGAAGAGAAGAGAAACGGTAAGTGACGCCTAACCATTGGAATTTAAGAAACTTGGTATGAGAAGGATGAATTGGAATGGTGAGGTATGAGTCCTGTAAGTCTAATCTGATCATCCAATCGTTTGGATGAAGGGTATCTCTTAAGTAAATTATAGTCTCTATTTTGAAATGGCGATATACCACGAACTGGTTGAACCATTTTAGATTTATAACAGGACGCATCTTTTTGTTCTTTTTCTGAACTAAGAAAATTGAACTGAGAAACCCTGTGGGATCCAAAGGAACGATTTGGATGGCCTGCTTTTGAAGAAGGTTTTGAACTTCCAGTGAGATTAGCTGAGACATTTCGGTTGAGAAAACCAGAGGAGGAGGGAATACAGTTTGGGAAGGCGGCGCATAAAGCTCTATAAGATAACCTTGAACCGTATTTAGGACCCAAGGATCTGCGCTGATCGTTCGCTACTTTGGGAGAAAAAATTTTAGACGCCCTCCTACCGGGGTAGGAAATGAAAGACGTACCTTGTTGGTTGTTGTTGTTGCGGTAATTCCTTTGACCTCAACCTCTGAATCCATGACCTCTTTGCGGGTAGACTTGAGGCTTGTAGTGTTGGGACCCAGAATTGAAGGAGCCTTGGTTGGGATAGGAACAGGTGGATGAGCGACCCCTGCCTCTGCCGGCCTGTCCAAAAACCCTAGGGGAAAACAATTTTTTAATTGACTGTTGTGCATTATCCAAGTAGTCGAAGGTAGAAACAAACCTGCTGGGATCTTTAACTAAAGAATGACCAAAGAGAAGTCCATTAGCATTAATGCCTGGGTCCAGTGGGGCTAAATTAGCCAACTTTGGGTCGATTTTAAAAAGAAGCCCTTTGCGGCGTTCATGAGTAATAGCGGCATTGGCATTCCCTAGAAGGCAAAAGGCTCGCTGAACCCACAAAGAGATGTCTTCAGCAGACAAATCAGTGCCTTCTCAACGAGCAGATTCTGCCAAATCAAAAATACACTCGAAAAGACCCACAACGTCAAGCAATTTATCCTGACAGGTGGACCAAGCCTTGCCCACCCCTTTGCGCGGGTCTTTGCCAAACTTAGAGAAAAAAGTGAGCAAGGGCTGATCAATGGAAGGAACAATGGTGACTTTCTCAGCTAGAGAGGGTTTAGGACAGTTCGACTTCAACCTTGATCTAGCAGAAGAATCCAAGGGAAGAGGAAGCCTGGCCAAAATATGATCACCAATATGAGGGGCAGGGAACCATTTGGTGGAATTAGGGTGGCAAATGGAGGAAGGGTCAAACATAGGCACCCCTTCCGAGTCCATGACAGGTTCAAAATTAAAGGAATCCAACTTGGATTTTTTGGGAGGAGGAGAAGGAGGGTCAGACAAATCAAAAAGGTCAAATAAGTCATCTGTGTCATCCAAGTCATCGTCTGTGTCCATTAATGTGGAAATAACCAATGTTTTGGGTACCTCTGAATGCTTTGTTTTTTATTTTTGCGTTTGCCTTCTGAACTTAACAACCCCTCCTCGGAAGGAGGCCTAGGAGGCACTTGGTCCTCAATCAAACACGAGGAAGTCTCCCTATTCAAATGTGACGCAGTATTAGAAGCATGAATAGAAGCAGAGGAAACCACCTTTCTTTTTCAGCTATCCCCCGCAGATTGGGCCAATGTTTTTGGCAACAGACAACAGACTTAACATAGAATTTTCCTTGCCTTTGGACAAGCGCTTCATGGACATTTCTACTGCACTTTCCACTTAATTATTGATAAACTTGTTTAAGTCATCCCTGAAGGCCTCGCCTTCCTCATGCTACCGGTCAGAACCCGGAGAACTATCAATTTCCATTGACTTTGTGGAAAGTTACCCAAAGAGGTAGTAAGGAGTTAACTGTAGGCGAGGGGAGGAACAGAAACCAGGACACTACCTTTAGGGGCGTGAAACAACGTAGCGCGCCCGCAGAAGCTCCGGGAAGCAGCCGTGAAAGGAGGTATTGAGCGCACTGGGGAAAGTGGGAGGAATATAGTTGGAATACTCCCCTGAAGACGCGAGAAGTCCCTTGAGCCGACAGACGCTCCAGGAAGGCAGAAAGGAAATATGGAAACGTGCGCACTCCGTGAGGGGCAAAAGCGGGAGAAACTAGAAGCTGCGCAACAGTTGAGACCAACTGGACTCCGCATCCGCATGGGGGAGGCGGAGCGGGACAAAAAAGCAGCAGCGAGCAACGCTGAAATGAAGCGGTAAGCAAATTGTGTGAATATTAACCAAATATACAATAATATATAACATAAATAAACATCATTAATCACAAAAGCATATTATGAAAAGGAGCAACGAGGATAAGTCACTGATTTGGCTGCGAGCAGCAAGAAAAGAGGAATGTTCGCAGTCAGTTGTGACGATATACATGCTGGTATTCCCTGATTGGTTTGTTCTGTTGCGTTGTTATTGGCCAGTTGTTTCCGCTTGGCCGTCTAGGAACTGTAATTCTTTACTTTTCTTGGCTGCTATGGAAAATAAAGCAAGTTAAGAAAACATAATAGAAGCCTCCGGTCTTGCCATAAAATCATCTTTCAAATATTCAGAAAGTTGTTTATTTAATACTTTTGCTATGATTTTCGATGGAAAGGGAAGTAAAGAAATAGGTCTGCAATCACACAGGTTGGATGGGTCAACTATCAGTTTCTTTAAGGGCTGTGGTGATTAAGGCAATTTTTAGAGTTTGATGGAACCATAGCTGCAGAAGAGCATGCTATATAGCAATGCTTAATCAATGCAAAGTTCTTAGCCAAATACAAATTGGATGTTTTTTGGAGTTGCTTGCGGTAGATTTTTTGGACGTTTTACTCATCTCTGAGACACGGCTGAATAATACCTCTGGCCCGAATATCGCACTCACCTTAACAGAAAGCTACACTATAGTATCTCTTAATCATAATAACCAAGTGGGAGGGGGGGGGGGAGTGGGAGTGATTCATTGTTCCCTTTTTAACCGTACTACCAAATACATGCAGGACATAGGAACTGTGGAGCATATTTACAATAACTGGCGCATCCCTGCACATCAGCAGGGATGCGCCAGTTATTGTGCGCCACAGCTCCGTTATCATGGATGCGCCGCATTTATAATGCGGCGCACCATGGTGCAAAAACGGACGCATCTGTGCCGTAAAAGTGACGCATTGCTGGAGTTGCGTCGCAAGCGCGATGCAGCTCCAGCAATGCTCTGGGGGCCCTATCTAGTTAAAGCTACGTCAATCCTTACGCATGCTTCAGGCAGGCGCAGGGTTTTGACGCATCATGGGCCTAAAAGTGACTGAGTGAAATCTTGTAGATTTCACTCAGCCACTTTTAGGAGGCGTTCCTGCACCTGAACGCCACCCCCTGTACAGGAACGCCTACATGTGACGCAGGGCATTACAACGTGTCGCATATCCCTAGATGCATCACGTTGTAAGTACCCCCGCACCATGGAGCAGGATTTGCGCCGCCACTGCATCACAAAAGTGATGCAACGGCGGCGTAAATGAGGCGCAAGGGGCTTGTAAATTTGCCCCTGTGTTTTTCTCTCTGAAAAGTGCAACTAATCTATCCTTCTCTGGAGCCTTAATATACTGTCCTTCAAGTTGCTCTGCTAACTCTGATAAATTATTGGCCAGATCGATAGCTCTTCTATAAAATATAATATTCAAAATTCACAGTGCTATGATATTGCAATGTCCATAAGGATAATCATAACAATAAATGGGCTTTACAGCTGAAAAATGCAATAGAAGACCTAAATCTTCTGCTTAGAAGTAATGGCCCGACTAACAACAAGGGGAACTTGCTAAATCAATTTTTTTATAAACTGACCAATCTTGTATTTAATACTCTTTATCCAGTTAATTTGAGCGCGCATGCCCTGCAAAGGCAAAAAGACCTTTTCCCATCGCTTTGGCTTTTCAGCCACGCACGTGCAAGTGTTCCATTGCCTTCAATGGCAACGTGTGCACGTGTGGAGAATCACTTGTTGGAGCGAGCGCCGACATATGGTAGCAATTATCGCTCCCGCAAGTGAATCCTGTAGGCCACCCCACCCCCCCCTGCTGCCGCTCGAGCGCTTGTTTTTATTGCAAACACTGGAAACACTGCTACCGTTCCACATCCTGTCGGGCCCCAGACAAGCCCCTAGAAAGTTTCTGACACAACATGTTCTCCAGGAAGGTGAGCAGTAGCCAAGAGATCCGAGCCGGCCGTGAGTCGAGCACAGACCCTTCTGTCTTGCCTCCGAACGCAGCATGAGGGGGTCCAAAGATTGCCCACTGCAAGCGTTGCCTCCTCATACCCCGTTACCCAATTAAAAGCACAGCGCAGAAATCTGGCTTGCAGGGGACGAGACAGTAGTCTGTCACAGTGCAGTCCTCGCCTAATTCACTTTGGGAACACCTCAACCTGGCCCCAGCCCAATCCAAATTGTGCAGCTCTAGCCGTCAATCCGAGGACTTTTATCTGAGAAAGGGACGTACATACCAATCAACGCTTCAAATATCTGTGACTCGTTAGGATTGGATGAGGGGCTGCCAGTGCTCAGACCCAGTCCCGTACACTTCCAAGCAACAAACAGAATGTCTGTGGTGAAGCAACCCGGAAGTGTTGAAAATTTACGGACAAATGACATCCGTTAAGAGATAAACAACAGAGAGCGGAAATTAGACTGACTGAATTCACGGAAGGTCTGTGTAAATTGCTGCAGTCGGACGTTTTAAGGAAACATTGTATCCAAACCTTTGAAATGTTCCAAACTTCAATATTGTAATAAATCCAAAAGGGGAGCAAGTATTCATTTTTAAGAAAAATTCTCATAATTGACTGCTTAAGGCTTAATGTCAGATTTGGATCGAGAAACTTTTGAAAGACAGAAATTCCCCATTGAACTTTCACAGCATTCCACGCTATCTCTCTTCATTAACCCACGCCCGTCTGTTCTTCGAGGTGCACACTTACTTTTGAAGGCGTGTAATTGATGTGCACGAGCGATTGTAACCTGGGTTGAGCGTTCTCGAGCCGTTGGGCTCCTAGTTCAGCCTCTGATGCTTTCAATCAGTCCCCTGGTTTTTGCTGTTTTTTTAATTGGAAGACTATGATGGTTTTGAGTCGTTTAAGTTTGGACGGTTCACGTGGACCGGGTTTTCATTCCCAATGGATTCTGGGGTTTGCAGTTCTATTTGCTTTCATCCTTAGGGTGGTCACAAGATTGCTGAAGCGAATTTCCGCTGAAGGTTTCAATTGGACAGTGTAAGGCGCTCACACAGAGTGCAAGCAGGAGTAGAGACGATGGATACAATATGGGAAATGTAAGAACGGTGCCTAACAGTATAGAGGGAAACCTTAAAGCCTCTCAAAGGCGAACAGGCACACGGATGCCTGGACACTTGTACAAAATGAACAAGAGGTACTGTGCACACGTATAATAAGTCAGTATCAGGTGATGCAATGGTTCTAGACAAAGATAGGCATGAAATAATGTTGTAGAAATGAAAATAGTCTGTTGATCAGTAAAGTGTTGAACTTTATTTCTTTGTCTTGTTATAAAGACGCCAGCCGACACGTGTTTCATCAACAGGGTGGATACCTGTGACTCATCAGGGCTGTAAGTGGCGCAAACAGAATCAATAGATGGTGCACGAACGTAAGTAGTAGAAAATGGGTTGCAAGTCAGCACGAGTGAATGCTGATCGTTGCGCCGCCGGGCAGTGAGGTACTTCTGCGGCGGGTAGTCCTGGTTGGTGGTAAGAACGCTCCTGGCCGTGTTCTGGCAGGACAAAGAAATAAAGTTCAACACTTTACTGACCAACAGACTATTTTCATTTCTACAACATTATTTCATGCCTATCTTTGTCTAGAACCATTGCATCACCTAATACTGAAAGATTGCTGAAGCGTTATGGATTTTCACGCTCCTTTCCATTAAATCTCACAAAATGTTGATGGCACAGCGGCATACACATTAAAAAACAAGCATTTACAATGCAATAGCTCTCGTTCCAATTGTTAGAGCTGCTGTTTTGCCGTGGCTTCTTGTAGTCTCTGCACATTCTGCTCATGTTTTGTTTGACTCATGTGTTATTGCTGCAAGGTGGCAGTTATACTTTTTATTTCAATGCCGTATACCCTTCTCCATGTTTATGATTTTATTTTCATTTTTATGCGGACTCATGCCACCTTAAGGCTGGGGGAAGGGGGGGCGCGCACAGCGCCCTGGTGCTCATGACGAGCTCAGCTCGTCATGAGCCACGGTGGCCGTGTGCTCATGATGAGCTGAGCTCGTCATAACGGCCGCAACGCTCTCACGCGGGGCTAATTTCCCCGCTGTGCTGAGCGTTCTAAAGAAACGGGTGTGGCAGTGACGAGGTCAGCTCGTCATGAGCACACGGCCACCATGGCTCATGACGAGCTGAGCTCGTCATGAGCACCAGGGCGCTGTGCGCGCCCCCCTTCCCCCAGCACAGCGGGGTTAATTAGCCCCGCAGGCAAGGGGTTAAAGGAGTTTCTATAACAGAACTGGATGCGGCGGTGCACTTGTATACCCTAATTACAAAGCTTTTGGCATCGGCATTCTCCGCTTTATCAGATTTTGATGAAT
Source organism: Lissotriton helveticus (assembly GCF_964261635.1). Classification (NCBI taxonomy): domain Eukaryota; kingdom Metazoa; phylum Chordata; class Amphibia; order Caudata; family Salamandridae; genus Lissotriton; species Lissotriton helveticus. The sequence goes on from NC_136063.1 coordinate 850,586,808, forward strand.
GGAAACAGAGTTCTTTAGACTGACGCTATGAAACAACCAGTATGAATGAACAATGCTGATTTTATTCTGTATTTAGTGGAAGTGGGTGACCGTGTGGGGTGAAATGCTGCCCTATCGACTTGCTACAGTGCCCTGCGGATTCTCCTGGACATGCTATTATCGTGTTAAACTTTTCTGCAGTGGTGGCTGGTTTTGTGTTTTTTCCTTCTAGTCTTGCTGCATCTATCTATCCTCTTTACTTTCAGCTTCTTAAAAACGGTCTGATGCCTGATACCTTCGGGTGAAGCTCGCGCTAAATAAAATTCAGAAGGACAAAAAAAAAGTTGCGTGACCTTATTGTCTGTGATATACTTATGTATGCTTTTTCCTACTCGCTTACATTTGGAAACACACATATATACCGCATTTGCACCCAAAAAACCGATGCAAAGTAAAACCTGGTTTTCCAAGGAGGCTAATTGGCAGAGGAGAAATGGAGTTGGGGGAAGATTAGTTATCGATGTAGGTTATTGACCGTGCGATCCTGACCACCAGTGCCAGGTCACCATACTATCATTGCCAGCTTCTTACAGTGCACACAAATGGATGTTCCACTCACTACCCTCATCATGTGCATTCTGAAGGTGTCCAAATAGTCCTTTGCTTTTGTTCTGAGCTTGCGGGCAGTGTACTATTTGTGATTTTCTTTTTAATTGAAAGTCTCTCCCAGTTTCTCTTTTTTCATGCTCTTCCTGCACCCTTCCTTCCTCGCTTTCTCTCTCTCTCTGTCTCCCCTCTTCCTCTCTATCGCTACTTCTCCCCCTCTTCTGCTCTCACGCTCCCAACTTCTCTTTGTCCCCCTCCCTCTTCCTCTTCCTCTCTCCCTCTCACTCCCCTCTTCCTTTCCATCTCTCTTGCCCTCTATCCCTCTTCCTTTCTCTGTCCCCCTCCCTTTCATGCTTCCTGTTTCTCTCTCTCCCCCTCTCATGCTTCCTCTCTCTCCATCACCCTCTCCGCAAGACAAGGCAACCGTCTCAAAAGCATTTGAAATGCAATAGGTCTCACTTTACTGAAGTTTGAGCTATTGTTGTTGCTTTATTTTAGCAATGCCAATAGCTCAAACTTTAATAATGCAAGACCTATTGCATTGCAAATGCTTGTTATTGGTAGGTATCAGCATTGGTCAAATCTGATGTCAAGTTTATTTCAGAATAAAGTCCTTGGCACAAAATCACAGTAGGCAATGTAACTAATTCTCTTAATTAAGCAGTGATGAAGTTGGGGCCTAATTTAGATGGTAATGTTGACAGTATCAACAGTCTCCTCCAGGAGGCTCTGGATGAAGTGGTACCCATAAAACCTAACGTCACAAAACACAAGTCTCCTTCAACATTTTGGTTTACTCAAGGCTTGTGTGATGGAATACTGCATTGTAAACACCTTGGAAGAAAGTGGAGGAGGGGTTGCAACCCAATCGACATGGCTACGTATAACGCACCACTTAGGGCCTTTCATAAGAAAACGCTGCAAGCTGGAGCAAATGCATTCACCAAACTAGTTGATAATGCTGGTAAAAATGGTAACACCACCAAAGCTATCTTTCAGAGGGTTACATTTTTCCTCTCTCCAATTAGTACTAAACAAAATGTAGGAGCTACGTAGGACCTATGTGACCATCTTTCTGACTTTTCTCAGGACAAGATTCCAAACATTTATTCTTCGGCCACTGACTATAGTTCCGATGGTCCTGACCCTTGTCAAGCAGTATCACCTCCAATAGACAGACCTATACAATCAGAATTTGAGAGAATTTCTTTGGACAAACCGGATAGACTTTTTGACAGTGCAATCTGGATCTCCTCTTGAACATTGCCCACTAATTATTTTAAATTTGGTTTTACCAGTGCTTACAAAAAATCAATAGCTATTTATTCAAGCACTAAAAATAGGCATCCGCCATAAATTTTGAAAGAAGGCTCTGGTCCTCCCTTTGCTAGAAAAAGCAAACTCAGACCCTTTCTGTATGAGTAACTATAGACCAATCTCGCAACTTCTCATTCTGGGAAAAATGCTAGGACAGTTAGTCAACACTCAGATTTCCCATTTTATTGAAAACATTGTTTCTCTGCATCACTCCCACCCAGGTTTTGGTAAAGGCTTTAGAACAGAGGAGGTCCTTCTCAAGATGGCAGAAATTGTTAAATCCAATTTTAGATTTAGTTATAAAATTAGTGATCATCTTGCAGGGCCTCTCAGCCCAGTTTGACACGGTCTCCAATGAGAGACGCCAGCATTATCAACATGGCCAATAAGTTGCTCAAATACATTTTATTGGATAGGGATCAGGTTGTTCATTCTACATTATTTACCTTGGACTTTATGAAATTGCGTTGTGGGGTACCACAATGTTCAGATTTGAGACCCACACTATTAAACATCTATCTAGCACTATTGGGCAAGTTAGTGGAGAACTGGTGCTGTAATCTTGTCTTGTATGCTGATGACGCCCAACTGATGCTTTCCTTTCCACAATCGGGTAGCCCAATGGTGGATGAAACATAGCTACCTAAGCGGATTTCTTACAAATCTGAAAAGTTGTTCTTTGGAGCTTTGGGCTCTCTGGTGGCCACATTGCTGTGGCAGGATTACTTGGATCCCCCTCCAATTCCTAAAAGTGTGGTAAGGACCCTGGGTGTATTCTTTTAAAATCTTTAAAGAAAACCTTCTCATTCCTACTTTACCTTACTTGCAAGATAGTGATTCGTTCGATTACCACGGCGAAGCTGGTTAATGCAAATTCACAGTTTTTTAGATTACCGGCTGGTCTTCTCAATAAATTATAATTAGTTAAAATGCCACTTTGTGGCAAATTTTCAACTGTCCCAGAAGACAATCAACCAGTCAAAACTTGAAGACACTACAGTGGTTCCAGATCAAACTGAGGGAATGTTCAAAGCCCTGACTTTCACTTATAAGGCCATGCGTACATTTGCTCCACTCTACATACAAAGAAGATTCAAGAAGTATGACCCTCGAAGGATTTTACACCCCTCCAACAAGGGATTGGTATGTATTCCTAATATACATAAGGAGAGGCTAAGGGGACGCTCTTTCATCTATCTGGCTGCAAAACATAGAAATCTGCTTCCTAATGGTCTCAGAGATCTAGATACAGAAAAGGCTTTCGACGCATTGTTAAAACCTCAACTTTTCAGGCAATTCTAACGTATTGTCTCACTTTACAGGCTTCTTTAGCTTCAGGATGCTACTTGGGAAGCAGCTGTGTGCTTTATATATGACATGTATTCATTCAAGCAAAAGAGAGACTGCAAATCTTGGTAAGTTCAAGACTTAAATACTGTTTTAAATGTTGGCGGAGAAGAAGGTTTTCCACTCCATCCACATTATGGCCATGGGCGCAATTTAGAATGAGGCAGAACACAGGTTTGACAATGCTAGAGACTACTCCTTGTCTGCAGTGGTCAAACATGTCTGATGGCTTGATGGAGTAAAGGCATTCGGACGATTGGCTGTATGCCCACCCTCCTACTTTAAATAGATGGATATACAACCGATTTTCAATGCTTGTCACCACTAGGTAAGACCTGGAGGTATTGGACACTGAAATATACTCAATTCCCTATTTGAAATGGTAGAAACTTCCATGGCAACAGGGAGAATTGTTTTTTTTCAATTTCAAAAAGGAAACCTTGCTTTCGCTTTTTCTTTTTCTAAATAAAAAAGAACATTGTAAGTTGGCCATACAGCTCCGTCATGTTGATGGATCCATCCAGTAAACTTACAGTTTAATAATAGGGACTGCTGTGAAGGTGGTTCAAACCAGTGCTAGAAATGCCTGGGGTCAGCAGACATATCTAAATTTGATGGGTGGCATCTCCGTCAGGGTGACAGAGTAATTTACTCCATCATCCTGGTGGATAAACTGGCACGCCTGCCAACATTAAAATCAGGTTCACAGTATGTTCAAAGATAGTTTAAGCATTCTGGGAGTGCATAAATCTTGTGGTGACCTACATTTGATAGTCTTTATAAGGTCAGTGGTTTGGGTCACAGAAAGTGCAGAAGATTCCTCAAGAGGGGGTGAGGAGTGGTATCGAAAGATGAGGTAAGATTTAGGTCTACATTAGTTAACTTAGGACACTTCCAGTGGAAGGCCTCCATGCTCTCTGTAACAAAATGTGTTCGGAATGTCACATAGGGCTTTGAAGTTAGTGATAGAAGTGTTATATCAGTTGGATTTGCTGAAAGTTTCAAAAAGCTGTTTTTTTCATGGATGTGTTCATCCGACGGTTAATGTTATGACTTATGCTAGACCTGCCATTCCTAGGGTGGCCTTCCTCTAAACTTTTTGCCTGCTTACCTCCTCTTTTAGCAAATTTCTTTGTTGACCTCATGACTCTGAGCACTTACCCAGTCCTGACCAGTGCTAAAGTGCATGTGCCCCTCCCTTAAACATGGTAACATTGATATATGCCCAATTGACATATTTAGTGTATCTGTAAGTCCCTTGTAAAGTGGTATACCATATACCCAGAGCCTGTAACTTAAATGCTGCTAGTAGGCCTACAGTACTGATTGTGCCACCTGCGCAAGTAACCTTTCAAACCTGTCCCAGGCCTGCCATTGCAGGGCATGTGTGTACAGTCTACTGCCACTTCAACTCAGCATTTAAAACTACTTGCCAAGCCTTAAAACCTCCTCTTATTACACATAAGTCACCTCTATGGTAGGCCCTAAGTAGCCCATAGGGTAGAGTGCTGTGTAAGTAAAATATTGGACATGTACTTTTAAGTTTTGCATGTCCTGGAGTGACAAACACCCACATTTGTTTTTCACTACTGCTCTAATAGGTTAACATTGGGAATTCCTTGTTACACTTTTAAACTGTAATTCCTGAAGTAGCTGCCTCATGTTTTATATCTTTAGAATGCTAGTGATAAATCCTCCTTAATGGTAAGGTTATATTTTACATTACTATTTTAGAAATGCCACTTTTAGAAAGTGGGCATTTCTCTGCTCTTACTGCTCTATGTGCCTGCATCCTGTCTCCAATAAACGTGTAGGTGGGTGACAGCTACACTTTGTGCATTCACTCTTTACAGTCACAAACACAGGAAGGGTTGGTGTGCCAGTTAACTCATCTGCATTGATCTTAAATCTGATAGGTCTTCCTGAGTAGGAATAGAGGATGCAGATGACACTTACACCTGAATAAGCAATGTCCTGTTTCACACACAAAGGGCTGATTACCCGGTACTGATAGTCTGCGGCTAATGATGGGAAGAAAGATCCTGTGTGTACTTCAAAGACCCTTCTTAGAGTCACCCATGCTTCAAAGGCACAAATGTAGCGGGACTCGGACCCTTCAAAGACAGCACAGTAGTGGACCTGTGAAGAACTCTACCAGGAGTAAAGTCTGCTGTGCTACAAGAATATGCTACGCTGTTTGACTGCTGCTCTTGATGAGCTGCTTTTCTGCTTTGATGTGCTGCCCTCCTGATCTCTCCCCTGCTGAAGACAAGGACTAGACCCATCTCACTTGAACCCAGAGTGACTCCAAGGACTTGCTGGCTTGCCCCCCTGTTCTGAAGTCTCAGAGCCATCACAAAATTCCTTCAACCCTGCAACAGCACCTGGATTCTGCCATTTGTGAGTCCTACCCTGCCAAATGGTGTCAATCCAGACTTTAGACCTTGTGAGATGACTTCTGCTGTTCTAATCCATAAAAACTGATGCAGCAAAAACTTTGTGCTGATCTTGAACCGATGCATCGCCCTTCAACGCCGAAGCGGCTGGCGCTCGCCGACATCGCTTTAACAGTATGTGCAGCTCAATGACGACACATCCCCTGCATCGTAAAGGGGTTCCACGATGAAGCCTACATCCACAAGATTGACGAAAATGCCTCTTCTGATCCTCGCATCGAGTCTTTAACGTTGACGCTTCTTCCATCAAAGGTACTTTTTCACTGAGTCCTGCATGAGTCCCGTAACCAGCCTGCCCTTCAAAGCAGTTGGGCTGAACTTTGGATTCACCTCAGTCTAGCGCAACCATATATCCCCGTTTGGCGCTTTATGACTCTAAGCACTATCATTTGATTTAATGTTTTAAAATTCATAAATCTGGTTCTACTGATTGGAATTTGGTCATTTTGGTCTTGTTCTACTCATAAAAATATAATCCATTTTCCTAACCCTGTGTGGAATATTATTGTGGTGTTTTCATTGTGTTGCTGTGTGTGTTTCACAAATACTTAACATGTTGCCAATCAATCAATCAATCAGGGGTTTATATAGTGTGCTACTAACCCGTGATGGTCTCAAGCCACTGGGGGGGGGGAGGGTGGCTCTGGATTGGCCTAAGAGCCAGGTCTTGAGGTCCTTCCTGAACGTGTGCAGGGTAGGGGAGCGTCTGATGTTCACAGGGAGCTTGTTCCAGGTTTTGTCTGCAATGTAGGAGAAAGCTCTCCCACCACTTCTGTTTATGCAGATGCGGGGGACCTCTGCCAGGGCGAGGTAGGAGGAGCAGAGGCTCCTCTTGGGAACGTGGAAGGATACTCTCTTGTTGAGGTATTTGGGTCTGATGTTGTGGAGGGATTTGTAGGCGTGGGTGAGGAGTTTGAAGTGGACACTCTCCTCAAAGTGGAGCCAGTGGAGAACTCGTAGGTGTTGGGTCATGTGCTAATGGCGCGGTGTCCCGAGGACGTGTCTGGGTGCGGCATTCTGGATGGTCTGGAGTCTGTGCAGAAGAGTTTTGTTGATTTCGGCGTAGAGGGAGTTGCCGTAGTCCAGTCTGCTGGTAATGTTATGTTATGTTATGTTATAGTAATGAGTGCGTGGGTGATGGTCTTTCTGTAGTTGGGGTGGAATCCACTTGAAAGTCTTACAGAGGATGCGAAGGCAGTTGAAACTAGTGGAGGCAATGGCGTTGATCTGGCGGTTCATGGAGAGGGAGGAGTCAAGGAAGAAGCTAAGGTTCCGAGACTGGTCTGTAGGGGCGGTGGGCTCCTGAGGGTGGAGGGCCACCAGGTGTTGTTCCAGGCTGAGGAGCAGCGACTGAGGATGAGGACCTCGGTCTTCTCTGAGTTCAGCTTCAGGCAGCTGTCCTTCATCCAGGCCGCCACGTTCTTCATACCTTCCTGGAAACAGAGTCTGGTGTCTTCGGGATTCTTCATGAGTGAGAGGACGAGCTGAGTGTCATAGACGTAGGATATGATGCTGAGCCTATGCTGTCTGCTGATGGCGGCGAGGGGGGCATGTAGATGATGAAGAGCGTGGGGCTGAGTGATGATCCCTGGGGTACTCCACAGTTGATCGCCATGGGTTTGGAGAGGAAGAGAGGGAGTCTGATCCTCTGGGTTCTGCTGGAGAGGAAGGATTAGATCCAGTTGAGCGCAGCTCCTTGTATTTCTGCGTCGTGCAGTCGGGCTGCGAGAGTGCGATGTGAGGCGGTGTCGAAGGCTGCGGAGTGGTCTAGAAGGATAAGGGCCGCGGTGTGTCCCTGGTCGAGTAGCATGTGGATGTTGTCAGTGGAGGCGAAGCGCGCGGTCTCGGTGTTGTGGTTGCTGCAGAATCCAGACTGGGAGGCATCCAGGATGGAGTTCTCTTCTATGAAGGCGGTCAGCTGGGCGTATACAAGTCTCTCAGTGACTTTGGCCGCAAAAGGGAGGAGAGAGGGGCCGGTAATTTTTCAGGTCTGTTGGGTCGGCCGATGGCTTTGCAGGAGAGTTTGGTGAACTGTTGTATGACGTTGAACAGTTCCTTGGCGTTGGTCGCGTTGGTCTGGACTTTGTCTCTTATGAAGGTCCATTTGGTGTCTCCTATGTGCTGGTGGCATTCCTTCAGGGCACTCTTGTGGCCGTTCTGTGCTTCCGTGGTTTACAGGTTTCACCAGGTTTTCTCTAGGCATCTGCAGGAGCGTCTGGCTTCTTGAAGTTCTGTGGTGAACTAGATGGCTTTCAGCGTGTGTTGTTTGGCGGGGGCATAGGGGTGCGAGCTTGCTGGTGCAGCGGGAGACCCAGTGATGAAACCCCTGGCTGCGGCATTGGTGTTGGTTGCAGTGATGGGAGGTATTGATGGAGGGTGGTGTTTAGGGGCTCCTCTGTGACTTTGCTCCAGTTCCGTCTAGGCGGGCATAGGGCTGGTTTGTGTAGCGGTGGTGGTGTTGAAGGTGAAGTGGACGCAGTGTTGGTCAGTCCGGAGAGGCTGGGTGGTGTGGCAGAAGAGGATGTTTGTTCCTCCACAGAAGATGGGGTCGAGGGTGGTACCCGCTCTGTGGGTGGGCGTGTTGATGAGCTGCTTCAACCGTAGGTTGGCGAGGATAGTAGTGGAGTTGGGGTCATTGCTGTTGTCGAGGTGGAAGCTCAGGTCACCAAGTAGAATGTATTCCGTGAAGGTGATGGCATGGGGTGCGACGAGCTTGGCGATGGTAGTTGCGTGGTGGGTGCGAGGTCCTGGCAGTCTGTATATGAGGGTGACGCGTGGCGATCTACTAGGGCTTGCCTGGATATGGAAGTGGAGGTGTTCTGTGTTGGAGTGGGGGTCACTCGTGCTGGATGTGGAGAGGTGGAGGGGGGTCTTCTGTGCGATGGCGATTCCTCCACCTGGGTGGTGTGGACGGTCCTTTCTCTGGATCATGTAGCCATCAGGGATGGCGGTGGGGAGCTCGGGACAGGAGGTTGCATTGGTGCAGGTTTCCGTGAAGAAGGCAATGTCAGGCGAGAGAGTGTTGTGCAGGTCCTAGATCTCAGTGTTGGTGCAGGGAGCGCATGTTGAGCAGGATGCAAGTCAGAGTTTCAGTGGTGTGTGCATCGGGTGTTCCTTCGGCGGTCGTGGGGACTCTTTCGATGGTGTAGGATTTGTGACAGGGTCTGCACAAGAACTGCCCATGGGTGGTGTTCCTGAGGATCTAGTGCAGTCCGCGTGTCTTCCGGGGATGAGTGCTTGGAGGGTGGTTGAGTCCTAACAGTGAGGCCTAGGAGAACCAGGGGTCATGGCGCTGGCTGCAGTCTGGTTACGGACAGGCGTGGATAGGCTTGCCTTAGGCGCGACTTCGGCGTCCCAGCAGCGCGACCGCACAGTGGCCACCATTATGTAGGGGAGGGGGGAGGGACGTGAAGCTGGGAGGCGGGGTGATCAGGGGGAGGGTCACAGGAGAAAGCGGGAATGGGGGGAAACAGTGGGAAAAACGAGTGGAAGAGGTGAGAAAAAAACGGGACACCAGTGAGGCACAATATCACAGATTAACAGCAGTCAGGCACAAAATGTAAGGAGAACAGTGAGGCACAATACAAGTATAACAACAGTCAGGCAAAAAGTAGTAGAGTTAAAGGCACATAGCAGAAAAAAACGAGTTTAACAGCAGTCAGGCACAATGTAGTAAATTTAAGAGGCACAGTGCGGAGAGTAAAAAAATAAATAAAGCAGACAAGAATCAGGGTAGATTTGAACCCTGTAACAGTGGGGCTGGCAGGGGACGCAGAGCAAAGCAGAGCTGCAGGAAAGAGTGCAATCCTGTGTCCGAAGTGGGAGGTCTCACTCGAGCTCCCCTGCAGCGGCCGCCATTATGTAGGGGAGGGGAGATGGACGTGAAGCTGGAAGGCGGGAGCAGGGCAGTCAGGGGGAGGGGTCACGGGAGAAAGGGGAGGGTGGATAGGGGGAAACGGTGGGAAAAACGAGTGGAAGAGCGGAGAAAAAAATGGGACACTAGTGAGGCACAATCTCACAGAGTAACAGCAGTCAGGCACAAAACATAAGCAGAACAGTGAGGCACAATACAGGTACAAAAGCAGTCAGGCACAAAGTAGTAGAATTAAGGGCACAGGGTGGAAAAAACGAGTTTAACAGCAGTCAGGCACAATGTAGTAAATTTAAGAGGCACAGTGTGGAGAGAAAATAAATAAATAAATAAACCAGACTAGAGTAGTTTCTAACCCTGCAACGGTGGGGCGGGCAGGCGAGATAGAGCACAGCAGAACTGCAGGGGAGAATGGAATCCTGGGACTGAAGTCGGAGGTCCCACTCTTTGCCTTTTTAGATAAGCCTCTTTAGATCAGCCTGACTGCACGTGCCAAGCTACCAGAATGTGAGCACAGGTCATCTTTTAGTGTGTTCTGGCTTTTACCAGGTGCATGTTCGGACAATCAGAAATCCCATTTCTAATAATGGGGAATTCACCTGCTTTAAAAAAAAACAGTGAAAGTGGGAAAATGAAGCATGACTTCTAACAGACTTACCTGATATAAGTTCCGAAAAAAACCTCAGAATGAGATTGCTCACCCGTGTGCAAGTCGCTTGAAAGAGTATAGATGAAATCATGTTTATTTTTAAAAACCTGATACTGTTTTGACCTGCTGACCATCCAACGGATCTAAACACAAATGCGCTATGAATGCTTGACTTAACAAGACCCATGTTTGTCTGGTATTTTTTTGGGCGTTTTTGAATACCTGATTTAGATATATAAATGCTAATCAGAGACACTGCAGCTGAACTTCTTCTCATAGCTTAACCAACAAGCACAAAATCTCATTAAGGGTTGCTAAAATATTGTTAATGCAATGTATGTATGTGAAATGACATCTATTCTGATAGAACAATCGTGAAAAGAAATAAAAAAAAAAGAAAGTATTTTGTAGTGGGTATGTATGTCTAGATTTGTTATGTTGACAGTTTGACAGTAGAATCATTTTAGAAGTTTAAATGCATAAACTCAAAGGACAAGTGGCTTAGAGCAGCCATATCTTTCTAATTTAAACTGCTAGGTTCCCAGGGGTATTCAAGGCACATACCCAGACAGGTGACAGCAAGCAAATCTCTAGAGACCTAATGGGGGCAGTTATAATACATTCTTGGAGGGAGTGTTCTAAGAATGTGAGTGTAGCTGGATGGAAAAGGCAATGCCTGACATATGAACAAATGCGCTTTGGTATTTTTGCAACTCCTAAATGTGCAGCATATAGTAATTTCCACAGTAAGATATATGTTCCTATATAGGCAACACCCTAATGATAAACTACAACTTGATGACTAACTAGCAGGTATGAATCACTTTTCGGAGCTACGGTTGTGACAATGAATAGTAGTTAAATCCAAAAGCGGCACAGTGCACAAATTCAGGACTTAAGAGCTAGAAAGCGAACACAGTGCACTGTCACTTCCCTCTGATCTACCACTTATCAAACCCCATTAACCTTTTTCCGAACATTATCCACGGTGCATAACAAGGACGCACTTCATGTACAGAAATTAACATACCACCCTGCACAGCCTTTAACCCCTTCGCTGCTAGGCCTTTTCCCCTCCTGTGCTGAGGCTTTTTTTGGCGTTTTGGAGTAGTGCGCGCTTAGGCCCTTGTAACTTTTTGACCACATAAGGTATCCACGCCAAATTTGCATCCTTTTCTTCCAACATCATGTGGATTCTAAAGGCGCCCAGGGTTTGTGGATTCCTTTGGAGGGGTCCCAGAAATTAACCAACATATTGTGATTTTTTTGTTTTTTTCAGAAAAATGGGAAAAACGGTCTGCAAATGAAAGCCTCTGGGTTTTTCCCTGAAAATGGTATCACAAAAGGGTTTGTGGGGCTGAAATCTCCATTTTCTCAGCTTTCAGGGAATGACAGTCTTTTGTCAGAGAACCGACATTTTTCACTCAGTTTTGGCATGTTTCTGGGACATAGTCTATTTTTGCTATTTTTAGAGCTTTCCACCTCCTTCCAGTTAATGGTAGAAATGAGCTTAAAAGCAATAATGGATCCTGGAAAGCTTTACATTTCCGAAAAGTAGACAAAATTGTGAATTCAGAAAGGGGTCATTTGTCTAAATCCATGAAGGCTTCGTTATAGAAACTAACAGTTAGATATTGGAATAATTGAAAATTTGTTGAAAAAAACAGCCTTTTGTCTCAACGTTTTCACCTATAACTTTTTCTAATTTTGACAGCTCTTGGAAAGCAATACACCGTTACATCCGTTAGACCTTCCTGGTTGTGGGGATATATAGGACTTGTAGTTTCACCAAGAACCCGACGAACCCAGATTCAAAAACTGAGCAGCAACTTGCAATGGTATTTTTTCATTTACTGGGTATAGTGTACTTTGTCTTGGAAAATGTATACATGGAATAATCTGTATGAAAGACACCTATGTATTTATGAATTGGGTACAAATTATAGAGTTCAGAAACAGTATGTAATTGCACATTTTCAAACTTGGGAATACTCATACTAGCATGAGAATTATTGGTCATTTTTCATAAAGATTTCTTTTTTTACACAATGTCTTTCATTCAAAGGGAGAAATGCATGAAAGCTCAATTGGTAATAACAGTTGATTTACAAATCTGAATTACCCCAAGTGTCCCGATAAAAACGGTACCTCACTTGTGTGGGTCAGCCTTGTGCCTGGGACAGGAAACGGCGCAAAATGCAACGTGGTCACACCTAAATTTTGCAGTTACAAATTGACCCTTTTTTGGCAAAGTGCCTACCTGTAGTTTTTGCACCCTAGCTCTGCCGGCACCTAGGGAAACCTAGCAAACTTATACATTTTTGAAAAGTAGACACCCAGGGGAATTCAGGATGGGATGACTCGACTGCCTACCACCAGGTTTTGTTACTCAGAATCCCTTGCAAAGCTAAGATTTTGACAAAAAAAACCACATTTTCCTCACATTTCTGTGTTGGAAAGTTCTGGAATCTGCGTGGATCCACAAATTTCCACCCACCCAGCGTGCCCCCAGGTCTCCCGAAAAAAATGGTACCTCACTTGTGTGGGTCGGCCTTGTGCCTACGACAGGAAACGGCACAAAATGCAACGTGGTCGCACCTCAATTTCCCAGTGAAATCTTAAGCTCTTTGGACAAAGAGACTACCTTTTGTTTTTGAGCCGTAGCTCTGCCAGCACCTAGGGAAACCTAGCAAACCTATACATTTTTGAAAACTAGACACCCAGGGCAATTCAGGATGGGGTGACTCGTCTGCCTACCCCCAGGTTTTGTTACCCAGAATCCCTTGCAAACCTAAAAATTTGACAACAAAAACACATTTTCCTCACATTTCTGTGATGGAAAGTTCTGGAATCTGCGTGGATGAACAAATTTCCACCCACCCAGCGTGCCCCCAGGTCTCCCGAAAAAAATGGTACCTCACTTGCGTGGGTAGGCATAGTGGCTGCGACATGAAACAGCGCAAAACGCAGCATGGTCGCACCTCAATTTCCCAGTGAAATTTAGCACGTTTCGGACAAAAAGACTACCTTTTGTTTTTGCGCCGTAGCTCTGCCAGCACCTAGGGAAACCTAGCAAACCTATACATTTTTGAAAACTAGACACCCTGGGCAATTCAGGATGGGGTGACTCGTCTGCCTACCCCCAGGTTTTGTACCCAGAATCCCTTGCAAACATAAAAATTTGATAAAAAAAACACATTTTCCTCACATTTCTGTGGTGGAAAGTTCTGGAATCTGCGTGGATCAACAATTTCCACCCACCCAGCGTGCCCCCAGATCTCCCGAAAAAAATGGTACCTCACTTGCGTGGGTAGGCATAGTGGCTGCGACATGAAACAGCGCAAAACGCAGCATGGTCGCACCTCAATTTCCCAGTGAAATTTAGCACTTTTCGGACAAAAAGACTACCTTTTGTTTTTGCACCGTAGCTCAGCCAGCACCTAGGGAAACCTAGCAAACCTATACATTTTTTAAAACTAGTCACCCAGGGCAATTCAGGATGGGGTGACTCGTCTGCCTACCCCCAGGTTCTGTTACCCAGAATCCCTTGCAAACCTAAAAATTTGACAACAAAAACACATTTTCCTCACATTTCTGTGGTGGAAAGTTCTGGAATCTGCGTGGATCAACAAATTTCCACCCACCCAGCGTGCCCCCAGGTCTCCCGAAAAAAATGGTACCTCACTTGCGTGGGTAGGCATAGTGGCTGCGACATGAAACAGCGCAAAACGCAGCATGGTCGCACCTCAATTTCCCAGTGAAATTTAGCACGTTTCGGACAAAAAGACTACCTTTTGTTTTTGCGCCGTAGCTCTGCCAGCACCTAGGGAAACCTAGCAAACCTATACATTTTTGAAAACTAGACACCCTGGGCAATTCAGGATGGGGTGACTCGTCTGCCTACCCCCAGGTTTTGTACCCAGAATCCCTTGCAAACATAAAAATTTGATAAAAAAAACACATTTTCCTCACATTTCTGTGGTGGAAAGTTCTGGAATCTGCGTGGATCAACAATTTCCACCCACCCAGCGTGCCCCCAGATCTCCCGAAAAAAATGGTACCTCACTTGCGTGGGTAGGCATAGTGGCTGCGACATGAAACAGCGCAAAACGCAGCATGGTCGCACCTCAATTTCCCAGTGAAATTTAGCACTTTTCGGACAAAAAGACTACCTTTTGTTTTTGCACCGTAGCTCAGCCAGCACCTAGGGAAACCTAGCAAACCTATACATTTTTTAAAACTAGTCACCCAGGGCAATTCAGGATGGGGTGACTCGTCTGCCTACCCCCAGGTTCTGTTACCCAGAATCCCTTGCAAACCTAAAAATTTGACAAAAAAAACACATTTTCCTCACATTTCTGTGGTGGAAAGTTCTGGAATCTGCGTGGATCAACAAATTTCCACCCACCCAGCGTGCCCCCAGGTCTCCCCAAAAAAATGGTACCTCACTTGCGTGGGTAGGCATAGTGGCTGCGACATGAAACAGCTCGAAACGCAGCATGGTCGCACCTCAATTTCCCAGTGAAATTTAGCATGTTTCGGACAAAAAGACTACCTTTTTTCTTTGCGCCGTAGCTTTGCCAGCACCTAGGGAAACCTAGCAAACCTATACATATTTGAAAACTAGACACCCAGGGCAATTCAGGATGGGGTGACTCGTCTGCCTAACCCCACGTTTTGTTACCCAGCATCCCTTGCAAACCTAAATATTTGACAAAAAAAACACATTTTCCTCTCATTTCTGTGGTGGAAAGTTCTGGAATCTGCGTGGATCAACAAATTTCCACCCACCCAGCGTGCCCCCAGGTCTTCCGAAAAAAATGGTACCTCACTTGCGTGGGTAGGCATAGTGGCTACGACATGAAACAGCGCAAAACGCAGCATGGTCGCATCTCAATTTCCCAGTGAAATTTAGCACTTTTCGGACAAAAAGACTACCTTTTGTTTTTGCACCATAGCTCTGCCAGCACCTAGGGAAACCTAGCAAACCTATACATTTTTGAAAACTAGACACCTAGGGCAATTCAGGATGGGGTGACTCGTCTGCCTACCCCCAGGTTTTGTTACCCAGAATCCCTTGCAAACCTAAAATTTGACCAAAAAAAACACATTTTCCTCACATTTCTGTGGTGGAAAGTTCTGGAATCTGCGCGGATCAACAAATTTCTACCCACCCAGCGTACCCCCAGGTCTCTCGAAAAAAATGGTACCTCACTTGCGTTGGTAGGCATAGTCGCTGTGACATGAAACAGCGCAAAACGCAGCATGGTCACACCTCAATTTCCCTGTGAAATTTAGCACTTTTCGGACAAAAAGACTACCTTTTGTTTTTGCACCATAGCTCTGCCAGCACCTAGGGAGACCTAGCAAACCTATACATTTTTGAAAACTAGACACCCAGGGGAATTCAGGATGGGTTGACTCGTCGGCCTACCCCCAGGTTTTGTTACCCAGAATCCCTTGCAAACATAAAAGTTTGACCAAAAAAACACATTTTCCTCACATTTCTGTGGTGGAAAGTTCTGGAATCTGTGTGGATCAACAAATTTCCACCCACCCAGCGTGCCCCCAGGTCTCCCGAAACAAATGGTACCTGACTTGCGTGGGTAGGCATAGTGGCTGCGACATGAAACAGCGCAAAACGCAGCATGGTCGCACCTCAATTTCCCAGTGAAATGTAGCACGCTTCGGACAAAAAGACTACCTTTTCTTTTTGCGCCGAAACTCTGCCAGCATCTAGGGAAACCTAGCAAACCTATACATTTTTGAAAACTAGACACCCAGGGAAATTCAGGATGGGGTGACTCGTCTGCCTACCCCCAGGTTTTGTTACCCAGAATCCCTTGCAAACATAAACATTTGACAAGAAATACACATTTCCCTCACATTTCTGTGGTGGAAAGTTCTGGAATCTGCGTGGATCCACAAAATTCCACCCACCCAGCGTTGCCCCAGGTCTCCTGAAAAAAATGGTACCTCACTTGCGTGGATAGACATAGTGGCTGCAACAGGAAACGGTTCAAATCGTACGGTGGTGAATTTACATTACCTTATTGCAAAACTACCTTGATTTTGGGGGGGGGCATCTGAGTTTGTGGCCCGGGGCTCGGTGGTATTCTTTGGAAAGTAGCAAACCCAAACAGTTCTGAAAACTAGACACCCGGGGGAGTCCAGGGAGGTATAGCATGCGTGGGTCCCCCAATGTTTTCTTACCAAGAACTCCTTACAAACCTTAAAATTAGGTAAAAATAGCACTTTTCCAAACTTTTTGGCATGGGATCGCCGTGCCGGCAAAAAAGTCCTACCACCCTACGTTCCCATTGTTCTCCCGAGTAAAAGGATACCTCACTTGTGTGGGTGCCCCAAAGCAGAACACCCCAAAAATGAATTTTGAAAAAAGTAGTTTTTAGTCATATTTAAGTTTGACAAATTAAGCCCCCCAGCCTGAGTCACATGCCTTTGGCCCAGCCACACAAGTGAGGTATCATTTTACTCGGGAGAACAAGGGAAACGCTGGGTGGTAGGACATTTGTTCTGGCAGCGAGATCCCACCCAAAAAAGTACGGAAAAGTGGTTTTTTTGACCAAAATTTCAGGTTTGCAGGGGTTTCTGGGTAGGAAAACATTGGGGGACCCACGCATGCCATACCTCCCTGGACTTCCCCGGGTGTCTAGTTTTCAGAACTGTTTGGGTTTGGTAGTTTCCAAAGATGCCCGCCAAGCCCCGGGCCAAAAGCTCAGGTGACCCCCTCAAAAAATAAGATTATTTGGCTAAAGGTAAAGTTTTGGTCGCCACAGTATGAATTGGGCCTTTTCCTAAAGCAGCCACTATGCCTACCCAGGCAAGTGAGGTACCATTTTTATCGGGAGACCTTGGGGAACACTGGGTGGGTGGTAATTTGTGTGAGCCTAGTGATGCCACGCTTTCCCACACTAAAACATGTGAAAAAACTGTTTTTTTCCAAGCACAAAATGAGGTTTGCAAGGGATTCTGGGTAAAGGAACGTTGGAGGATCCATGCAAGCCATACCTCCTTGGAAGCCCCCGGGTGTCTACTTTTCAGAAATGTGTGGGTTTGGTAGGTTTCCCTAGATGGCTGTCTCGCACGGGGCCAAAAACCCAGGTAACCCCTCTTGCAAAAGCTGGTGAACTTAACATTTTCACCATTGTTCCTCAAAGACACACACATACAGGTTGGATTTGGCATGAGGGCGAGTGATGGTTTAGTACATAAAATTTTATTAACAAGATATTTCAAAAAAATGAAATGGTCTGTCAATAAATAAATGCATAAAAACCGAACCAGTGACTCGCAACTCGTGAGCTGTAAAGCCACGACAAGGCACCAACCGTTTTACAGGCCATTCACGCACCTTTCATACCTGATACAAACCAGACCATTGACAGCATCCGAATGGAAAAGCAACACATTACATCAATCACAATAATGGAAAAGGTACACCCTAATGCAGAAAGAGAAAAAAAACAACTATTACTGCACACCCATCTAATCCGCAAGCACACACACATACTGGTTGGATTTGGCACGAGGGTGAGTGATGAGTCAGTACATACAATTGGATATGCAAGTAATTTCATCAAAAATGAAATACACTGCGTATAATTGAAAGTATGATAAACTGAACCACTGACTCACAGCTCGTGAGCTGTAAAGCCACGTCAAGGCACCAACCTCTTTACAGGCCATTCATACACCTTTCGTACGCGTGACACATACACAACATTCACACCGCCAGCCGCGGACCCATCACATTTCAACACTCACACCAGCAAGCAGCGCCATTCAAGGGCCCATCACTTTCACACGCCCACATTTCTGACACTGCAACTACACAAAATTATGGACTGTGTGGAGTGTCACTCAACTAGCAGTGTGTGTAGTGACCAACAGAAAGTAACTACTCACACACCGCCTGCCGAGCGCCAGTCCACCCACACCACCATCCAAGCACCAGACCATGCACACTGCCAGCCAAACACCACTCAGCGCACACCGACAGCCAACTACCACTCCACACACACCACCAGCCAAGCATCACTCCACGCACACCACCAGCCAAGCGCCACTCCACAAACACAACACCAGCCAAGCACCACTCCACACACACCGCCAGCCAAGCATCACTCCACGCACACCACCAGCCAAGCGCCACTCCACAAACACAACACCATCCAAGCACCACTCCACACACACCGCCAGCCAAGCATCACTCCACGCACACCACCAGCCAAGCGCCACTCCACAAACACAACACCATCCAAGCACCACTCCACACACGCCGCCAGCCAAGCACCACTCCACACACACCGCCAGCCAAGCACCACTCCACTCACACCGCCAGCCAAGCACCTAACCATGCACTCCGCCAGCCATGCAAAAATCCACGCACCCCCCAGCACAACTCCAATCCATGCACTATGCCAGCCAAGCACCAGACCACGCACACCACCAGCCAAGCGCCATCCACTCACACCACCAGCCAAGCACCTAACCATGCACTCCGCCAGCCAAGCAAAAATCCACTCACCCCCCCAGCACAACTCCAATCCATGCACTATGCCAGCCAAGCACCAGACCACGCACACCACCAGCCAAGCGCCAATCCACGCACACCAACAATCCAAGCACAATCCTGCACACACCACCATCGAAATTAGAATTTTTTAAAGAAATACCACAAATCAAATGTAGAAACCTACAAATCTGCTAACACAAATTCAAAAACTAAATGCTTTGCACTAATGCAAACCTAAAAGCAAACTAAAAAATATTACAGAAAACAGACCAGACAGTACACTTACAAGCTCAATGAAACTCCCAAAACTTCTTTTGTGTGTGGTACGATTTAAAACAAGCTGGCACACACAATCCAGGATTTGAAGGACAGTCAGGACAGTGCATACGAGACTCCCTCCGCACTTCTCTTCGCCAACAGACTCTACATCTTTTAGTGGGATTGTCTTTTGCAGTTGTGGGAGGAATGTATTCTGGAAAGTGGCGATCTTTCAGTCTAGCCACTTCCTCCACCACTCCAAATCTTGGCACAGTTGCCTGTTCCACTAGTACAAGGCTGCCTATTATAGTCTCCTGAAACTTAACAAAAGGCATCTTTGACTCAGGACAAGATTTCTGGAAAACAAGAAAAGCATTAAAGGATGCCAAGTGGAAAAGATGGACAGCCAACTTCTTGTACCAAACGTAAGCCTTTCGAAGAGCAGCATAAGGTTCCAACCTCTGATCTACTCTGTCAACACCACCCATGTGCCTATTATAGTCTAAAATGCACACAGGTTTACGCACTTCAGCAGTCTCACCCCGAACTGGCAGAGCTTCAGTGCTTTCGTCATGGATAGTAGTCAGCATGTAAACATCTCTCCTGTCTGAAAACTTCACAGCTAGAAGCTTCCCACATCGCAATGCAGTAGACTGTCCCCGCACAAGCCTTTTGCAAACAAGTTCTATTGGGAAACCTTTCCGGTTACTGCGCATCGTGCCACATGCAACAGTGCCCACTTTGGCCAACTCCTTGAACAAACGCACACTAGTGTAGAAGTTATCTACATATAAATGGTGGCCTTTGTTAAATAATCGTCTACCTAGTTCCCACACAATTTTCTCAGTCACTCCAAAAGTGGACGGACAAGCAGAAGTGTTAATGCTGGAATCCATACCGGTGTACACCCTGAAATTATAAACATATCCAGTATCACTGTCACACAGCATATACAGTTTGATGCCATAGCGTGCCCTTTTACTAGGAATGTATTGCCTAAAAACCAAGCGGCCCTTGAACAATACCAAAGACTCGTCCACAGCTATTTCTCTTCCAGGTGCAAAGATCTCAGGAAAACGATCAACAAAGTGATCAAGGACAGGCCGAATCTTAAAAAGACGGTCACAATCAGGGTGATCGCGTGGCAACGCTAAATCATTATCAACAAAGTGCATCATGCGAAGAAGAAGCATATATCGATCACGAGTCATAACTGCTGGAAATATAGATGTTGCCATCAAGGGACTAGTGGACCAATAAGAAGACATTGATGGCTTCCTTAGCAAGCCCATCAAAAAAGTTAATCCCAAAAACTTCTTCATCTCTTCAACATATGTGGGAGACCAATGGGTAGCTCTAGAATGGGGCTTAAGGCTGGCACTGTGGTCCCTCAAATACTGCTCTGCATACAAATTAGTTTGCTCCACAATCTCCTGCAAAAACTCATCGTCAAAAAACAACTGAAAAAATTGAATTGGCAAAAAATTGTCAGTATTCACTCTACACCCTGGAACACCAGTGAAGTCTGGCAATTCCGGCTGCACCATGCCAGGGGCAACCCAGACGTCATCAGTAACATCAGAAGAAGAAGCCACCCTAGCCTGCAGGCCAGATGCCTCTTGCTGCACTACATCAACGGGAAAACTAGCATCCCCAGATGCCTCTTGCATCACTACACCAACAGGAATACTAGCATCCCCAGATACATTTTGCATCTCTACACCAACAGGAGAACTCACATCCCCAGCTGCCTCTTGCATCTCAACATCAACAGAAGAACTCGCATCCCCAGATGCCACTTGCTGCTCAACAACAACAGAAAGACTAGCAGCACCAGATGCCTCATGCTGCTCTACAACAGGAAGACTAGCAGCACCAGATAACCTTTGGCGCACCACAGCAATGTGAAACCTTTTGGGCGCAGCCTTTACCACACTTGCCTCTTCCCGACGAGAAAAAAAGGGAAACCTTGAGGACCTAGGCTGCCGCTCACATGGCTCTTGCCTCTCTACCGGCACATCAATGTCCCTCTCTACCACAGGCACTTCATCAGCACTAGAAGAAAAATCATCATCCGATGATACCATGCGAAGAGAAAACTCACTGCCTGAATCTTCTGCACCTACCTCATGCTCCGAATCGGAGTCAGTGTCTGGACCATGGTCAGAGGAAGACTCAAAAAGCAAACTAACAACCTGCCTAGCAGTCATCCTGCGAGCAGCCATTATCCTTACAAAGCAAGAAGACTACACACACAAGTGAACAACAACCTACACTGTGCAAAGTAAGAAGTAAACAAGGTAGAGTTTTCACACAAAAATCAATACACTCAAAAACAATTCAAATCTAACCAAATATAAGAACACTCACCTGCACCTACTCTGCTGAAACACAGCAAAAAGAAAGGAAATCCCACTGGAAAGAAAAAAAAAGTATAGATTAGACAAAGTACACATCAAGCAGCAATACAAAAAAAAAGTTAACAATCAAGAAACACAAAGCCACACAAACAGCAATAACTTCACTTTTCATAAAAACACATTCATCTAGGAAGAGTAGTACAAAAAACATTTACTTACCAAGCACATGCAACTACACAAGCTGCAACACCAGCATTAACTGTACCACAACCTACACCAATACAAGCAGCAAAAGCCTGGATCAAAAACAAAGAATAAAAAAAATAAATTAATACTACATTTCACAAACAACATAACAAATGAATAAACAACACACAAATTTACCCCCAAAATCACATCCACACAGATGGGCCATCAAAAAGGGGAAAACGGACAAAAGTACGGGTTGATTTGCCCACCGGGGGGGGGGCCAGAAAATCTAAATTTAAAATCCGACCCACCTGGAAGCGACCCTTGCCCAATGGGTCACTTCCTACAATCTAAAATAAGATCCCTGGTGCTAGTGGGGGCATTTCCACCGCACAATCGCAATGCTGTGCGTGACCGTGAGGCAGAAATGCCCTGCAAAGAGACATCAGAAGAGAGGAAATTCACTTACCTCTCCCCTGATGCCTCTTTGCAGCCCCAAACCCCCCCAAATATCTCAAAACCAACCTAACACCTCCAGGCGCAGGAAGCAAATGGCTTCCCGACCGCCTGGGAATCCCTGAAGATGTTGGCGCGTGCTGTGCGCGTTGACGTCATCAGGGATTCTGGTGGGGAGGGGGACAACAGAATTACTGTGGTTAACTGTGATGCTGGACAGAGGAACTTGCATCCTTGATTTTCACAAGCGCAATCCAAAAACAATTCCTATGACCAGGAGCTTCTTTCTCCCCATCTGCTGCTCTCATCAGTCTCTGACCATTTATACACATAAGAGGCATGTGAACTCACACAGAAGATCCCCGTTTGGCAACGCCCACCAACTAGCAGAGAGCACCATCTTTCCTAAATTTACCCACTATGATGGACAGCTCACTCAAGGGACCCCTGCGCACATCGGTGCAATGGCATAATAACACACACAAAGGTCACTAGAGACAAAGCAGGTGATCGAGTTGCAGCACAAATTCAGGAAAACATTCATCAGCCAAAAAAAAACATTTGTGACCTTTCCACTATGATGGACAGCTCACACAAGGGACCCCTGCGCACATCTGTGCGATTGCATAGTAACGCACACATGGTCACTGGAGACAATGATGGCGCTCGAGTTGCAGCACAAATTCAGGAAAACAATCATCAGCCCAAAAACATTTGTGAGCTTCCCACTATGATGGACAGCTCACTCAAGGGACCTTTGCACACATCGGTGCGATGGCATAGTAACACACACGGTCACTGGAGACAAAGCAAGCGCTCGAGTTGCAGCACAAATTCAGGAAAACATTCATCAGCCCAAAAATATTTGTGACCTTCCCACTATGATGGACAGCTCACACAAGGGACCCCTGCGCACATCTGTGCAATTGCATAGTAACGCACACATGGACACTGGAGAAAAAGATGGCGCTCGAGTTGCAGCACAAATTCAGGAAAACAATCCTCAGCCCAAAAACATTTGTGAGCTTCCCACTATGATGGACAGCTCACTCAAGGGACCCCTGCGCACATCGGTGCAATGGCATAATAACACACACAAAGGTCACTAGAGACAAAGCAGGTGATCGAGTTGCAGCACAAATTTAGGAAAACATTCATCAGCCCAAAAACATTTGTGGCCTTTCCACTATGATGGACAGCTCACACAAGGGACCCCTGCGCACATCTGTGCAATTGCATAGAAACGCACACATGGTCACTGGAGACAAAGATGGCACTCAAGTTGCAGCACAAATTCAGGAAAAAAATTATCAGCCCAAAAACATTTGTGAGCTTCCCACTATGATGGACAGCTCACTCAAGGGACCCCTTCGCACATCGCTGCGATGGCATAGTAACACACACATGGTCACTGGAGACAAAGCATGTGTTTGAATTGCAGCACAAATAAAAAAATTAAAAAAAATCAGCCCAAAAACAATAGTGAGCTTTGCCTAGGCAGGACAGGTGTGTTTTTTAGCCACTTCAGATAAACACAAACTAATAGAAATGAAGGACAGAGGCACTTGCCTCCTTGATAAATATTAGCACAATAACACTATTTTCAAAATGTCCCCCATAAGCATTTTCTTTTGAAAAAACGACCATTCCTCAACATATGAGGCACACAAACACATCTAAATAATGATCCCCCAAAAAGGGGAGCGACCCTTCCCCAAGGGGCCGCTCCCCGAACAACGAAAGTGGCAAAAAAAAAAAAAAAAATTAAATCCCTAATATTCCAGCTGCACGATCGCACGATCGTGCAGCAGGAATGCTCTAAAGTTGCATCGAGGGAAAGGAAAGGCCTTTCCTTCCCCTCGATGAACGTTTCAAAATATTCCCCCCTGCCCCAGCCGCAAAACAAACCTCTTTCCAATCCGACGCGCAGGAAGCAAATGGCTTCCCTGCGCGTCGGTAAACAAAAGGAACCCCCAGTGACGTCAGCGCACCTCGCGCGCTGACGTCATTGATGACGCGGGCGGGGGGAGGCAGGGGAAGGTCTTCCCCTGCCATCCCGGCTGAAAAGCAAAAAATCGGGCAGACTCGGGGGGAGCGCTGGCGCTTCCCCCGAGGGTGGGGATCATGACGAGCTGGGCTCGTCATCAGCGTGCGAGCGCCCTGCTCCATGACGAGCCCAGCTCGTCATCAGCCCCGAAGGGGTTAAGAATAGTCATTTTCGTTCATATCACACTAAATATTCAAGATACCTGTACTATTCATTTACATGGCAGGAACATGCTCAAGATCAGGATGTACAACAGTTATCGGCAGCATCTTTGGTACCTCTTTAAAAAACATGATGCAGACATGATGACTGCAACTTAACAGAAGAGGGCAGTGGATCTATTGCACAAATCTATTGGACAGGTGCTTATGCTCTGTGTGGTGCAGCTCCTGTTTTGTCTGCATTCACCCCTACTAAAAGAAAGATCTGACACTTTGATATAACTTTATGTTCACTTTCCTCGGTGAGAAAATGCGCCTCAGTGTAGTGTAGCAGGAGGATAAAACCAGAGTGTTTTAATATTTTTATACATGTGGCATATTAGTAAACTTTGAGCAACAGATAGACAGGGAGGACCACTCAACGACTCATATTAACAATAATAGTGTTTGAATTTTTCAGGAAATATTCAATCCAATCCAGTAATGTGCCAACAATACAAGTTCAATGATGGAGACATTTGATGATAATCTGGTGATTCACAGTATCCAAATGACTGATCGGTCCAAAATATTAAGAATGATGGTTTGGGTGCCTTCAAGGTATTCCAAAGGTCTTTATGAACATCCATCAGTACAGACTCTCTCCCTCTCAATGTGCCAGGAATCATGGAGTTCCTGCTCTCCTGGGATCGTGCCCAGTGTCATGATTCCAGGAGGATGGCTCTATTAATTCTAACTGTACTTAGTACTACAAATAGACTCCTATGAAAAACAACAATAGTGGGAGTAAAGGAAATGAACTTGTGGTTTCAGCATGAGAATCTAACTCTACAGAATGATTGGAAGAACCTATGCACATTGGGCATTTAAAGAAACTCCTTACAACCCAGGAAAAAGATAAAAGTTGGAGAAGACCGGTGTCTCTAAAATGGTGAACCTGAGCATTTTTTAAAAGAACTGTAATATAATGCAAATATACGTATAAGGCGTGATTACCGGATGGTGTCTTGGCTCTGGCCTTCTAAAAAGAAAGACCACCAGAGCATAAATCAGAGCTGATACTATTATTTATCAATTTGTGAGTAAAGCCAGATTAATCTAAGGGAAGAGTTTTGCAGTTCTAAGGAAAATTACTATTTGCCAGTCGAATTAGGCACTCCTTCATGCTCAATCTCAAATTTGTCTCTCAATTATTCAGAAGCCCCAGGATGTTTTATGAACCAAAACACACAAGATGAAGAACGGAATGTTGCACAATGGCAAAACATTCACCCCCAGTATGAACCAAGCCTTTCAAGAAAGAGTACAGAAACCAAAAAAGAGAAAGGAAAAAACGAAATTATTAGAGGTATAAATGGTAAAGAATTGACTTCTGAATATATTCTTTGAGAACATTACCTGGACAGGTGAAATCTTTCATTTTTTCTTTGATTGATGCTCCTGCCTTCACTATAATATTATGAACTTTGCGGCTGCAAACAAATAATGTGCAAATTGATTAGCAACAGGAACCCCTTCAATTTATACTGTACAAATAACTGAGCATGATAATCTTGTCATACGACATATGATGTGCCTTATATCACAGTCTTCGGAGGAAATAGTGCAGATTCCTGCTACTTAACCAGGGTAACTGGATTTGTTTAGCATAAAGTGGACCAAATCATTACCCATTCATCGATTACATGATTGTTCCATCGATCTGGTCCATTATGCAAAGAAACAACATGGAAGAGTCTAATAAATTCTAAAGAGGATCAGATGCTTAAAGTGTATGTGATGACAATCTAAAAAAATGGTTCATTAGGCACTCCACATCAATTGCATGGGCAACTATTTTGTTTGTTCTAAAATGAGGAGGCGGGTTACACCCAAGTGTGGGTTATGATGAATTGAAAATATAACCATAAGAATTCATTATCCATCATACCTCATTTCAGTATTGTTTGGCCAGCTAAAGGAAGCCAGGGTGTATAAAAAGTTACATCTAGAGGTTACCTACAATATGGTGTGTATCTTGGAAGATGACTCATGAAATACAACATTCAGCCCCGGTGATGGTCACGCTGACTAACTAGCGATGACATTTAATCTCTGCGATTACCACGCTGCTTTCCAGCTCTTCCCTAACGACATTTTCAGGGGTTTGTGAGACTCTTTTGTTGTAATAAATCTAGATAATGTTCTAATCTTCAACAGGAACAAAAATGAACATTAAGAGCATGTTAAACCAGTCTTGCAGAGGCTGAGATACCATTTTCTGTAAGCAACAGCAGATAGGAGCCTATTTGAAGTTAGCGCTGTCACTTTTTTGGGGGTTTCATCTCACTGACCATGGAGAATAAAAGGCTTTAGATAAAATTAAAGTGCTGAGAGAAAAGCATGTTCCTCAATCGGTTAAGTAGGTGCAAGAATTCTTCAGTAATGCTAACGTTCATCAGCAGTTCATTCAATGGTTTTCCTATGAAAGCCACATTAAACAAGAAATGAGTTTATCTTAAGTGGGGTCCAAAACAAGGTAATGCATTCTCCGAACAAACAAAAGCTTTCACAATGGCGGCAATATTAAGAGTCCTAGACTATTCACTTCATTTCACAATGAAATCTGATGCCTCATCTTATGCCAATGGGGTTGTTTTTATAACACTGCCATCGGTCTACAGCAGCTTGCCTTGTGTTCGCATATTTTAAATGCCGATAAGAGTAATTGCACATTATATGACAGATAGATGTTGACCATAAAGGAAGCATATTATCTGGAGGGGGCAGAATATCCAATAGCTGTCTGGACAGAGCATAAGATTCTGAGTTATCTCAAACCAATTAAGTGCTCCGATCTTCAACATACATGGCAGTCCCTTTTCTGCTCTAGATTCTTATTTGAATTAATCTACAAACCTGGAAATATTAAGGGCAACTCAGATGTCTTGTATTAGTCAATAGAAGAGTAAAGAACACTAGTAGAACCACCTACCAGATTAACTCTTCAGTCAATAGAAAAAAAGGATGCTCACTCATTCCTGACATTATTCAAGATCAATATGCTGTTCTCAATAAACTGGAATGGACAAGGGAACATCCTTTGAATAGGAAAAGATGGATGTATGACGTTACAACGCATGCTTTTACCACGCCTGCTGTTACAACGCAGTTTTTACAACGCAAACCTTTACAACGCATAGCGCTTTGGGGTGCTGGATAGTGAATAGTTTAATTTACTATTCCAACTCCAGTCCCCGTGGACACTAGGGAAGGTGTTGGATAGTAAATTAAATCTATTCCCTATCCTAGAGCGCCCCCCAGCGCAATGCGTTGTAATGGTTTTCGTTGTAAAACCTGCATTGTAAAAGCACTGCGTTGTAAAAGTTTCATTGTAAAGGATGTTTCCCGGAAAAGATAGTATGGTATGTTATGGCATGCAAATCATCTGTATATACCTAAAACGAACCTTCAACAGAATCTAATATGCTAATGTCATGCTACTACAGTAGCAGATAGAATGACTATGAACTTCTTACACAGCATTTATGATGGGAAAGGTTTGGTCACAACGTGAAGGAATACATAAACAAGTCTGTCATGCATACCAGAGCAAAAGCACCTCTTTGTAAACCCAATAGTCTATTATAACCTTTGCCACACCAAGTCAACTCTGGACTTGTATATCAATTAATTTCATAATTGAAACTCCTATTTCTGAACAATGCACTATCATTCTGGTTGATGTCAACTATCTGACCAAGATTGCTCATTTTATTTATACATAATAAGGTATAGTTAAATCCCTTTAAGAAGCCCAGATTTTTCTTAAGGAGATAATTCATCTTCATGTAACTGGATACATTTGTCAGTTTTGATAGAGGATTACAGTTTCTTTCTACATTTTGGAAATTAGTAACCACTCAGTTCTAAGCAGTGCATTTCTATTCCATCAGTTACCACCCTCAGACAGACGGAGAGAGTTAATCAAGCCCTAGAACAATAGAACAATATTGCCATTGTTTCTTAATGACCCACCAAGAACGATGGTCACAATGCTTTCCCCTAGCTGAGTTTTATTATAATGACTCTCTCTACCGTACTTTAGGTTTTCATTTCTTTTCGTAGGTATCATCCTCATATCAGGTCAAGAGATGTTTCTCCATTCACAGTAACTTTTATACATTATATTCTGAATAACAATCAACAAAAAGAGAGCCAACGCAAACTATAAGAGATTACCAGATCCGCTGGTGTCCAATACAATTTTGAATGATAATATTTTGCTATCCAGTCACAGCATTACACTTTGCTTGGAACAGTTGTTGGCTGGTTCTCTTTTTTTAGTCAAATAGTTCACACTATGAGCATTGCCTACACATTTTTTGTTTTTCTTCTCTTCCTTTCTCTCGCCTTTTAGGGCACCATAGGTTAAACCTTCCTTTCATAGATACTGTTCTTTCCTTGCTGCCTTTCTTTAATTCCTGCTCCAACTTCAAACATTAAAAGTTATCCTGGCATCCCTACTACTGGAAGGAGAACTTCATAATGTGTTCCTGGACTGTATCCTGTTCATCTGGGAGTTAGTCACTGCCTCACCACTTCCATACCTTGCTGAGCCATTCCACTGATACTTGCCAGGTAATGTGTCCTTTTTTTGCACAAATACATTTAGATTAATGGTACATTGTGTTATAGGATTACATGGGTTACATTGGTTGCCAGTCAGTCCATTGCGGACAAAGTATTCTACTTGTTGAACAGCAGTTGATCTGTATAGTTTGCAATATCTCTGTTCCTTGCACCAGTTTTGTTTCGCTCATCTTCATTCCCATGAGTAGTTGGGGTCGCTCAAGTTAACTCTTGCTTCCATACATTGTTGGTATTCCATTATTCCTGCTCAAACTTCAAACTTCAAACACTTGAAGTCAACCTGAGTCTTTACATCGCCACTGTTGGAGACGTTCTATCGTACTCGGCTCTAAGACTATATCCTGGGCTACTGGGGGGTATCCACAGCCTCCCCATACTTTTGTAAGCCATTCTACTGATACCTAAAAGTCATTTTATCCTGTTGTATGCAAGTAAATGTATATTATTGGTACATTAATCTTTTGAATTACACAGGTTGCCAAATAATTCATTGCAGACCGAGGGTCCTTGTGGCACGTCTTCCACCAGCTTCAAAGGTCAAAGGGCTGAGATACTTATGGAGTGTTTCAGTTATATCCCTTGGCTATTCAAAATTCATATTCAGCAGCTTCAGCATAACTGTCCTGCTGATGGCCAATGGTTTCATCAGAAAGAGTGAAACCTTTGACACATCAAGTCGATCTGACCAAAACAGATTTATATTATTGACATAATGTGTCATATTAGACTTCTTACTCTAACTCTGACACTCCTGAAGTTGTACATATTTGCATTCTCTTTTATTTGAAATGAATTGAAATTGTTTATTCCTTACTTGCGTTACCACCAAAGTATTGAGCACGGCAATCACAAAATTATGGTTGTTGACTCTAAACAAATGGATCCTTTTTTAAATAAATGAGCTTTTGTTCTTTCCTTGTTCCTCATGTCTGCATTTACATTGTGGAAACTATTATTCTACACCTATTATACGACAATAAACTCAATCTAAGCTAAAATATGTCAGGTTGTATAGCGTACTCCAAGTGGAACAGGTGGAGCAATTTCAGGATTTAGGTTTTCTGGTTATTCTTCTAATTTATGGCAGATGGCATTCTTTGGCATTCTTTATTTTTAGAAAAGCAGCAGAGAGAGGTCTACTTCATGTGTGCTTACAGCAGTTATCTTATGCGCTACACTGTTTTTGGATTGAAAATAGGCCAGAACTTTTATAGGAATATGAAGCTGGTTGTGTGGGTTCTTGTATAACAAAATATCACCATCAAAAGAAGTATTCTAAAATAATATTTTCAAAATACTAAACAGAAAAATATTGTATTACTGAATTCACTATATGGCACATCCAAATTTCAACTATAAAGCTATGGTGTACCAAAATATAAAAACAATAATATTGGGCACAAAAACATTGCATACTAAAATATAGCCCCAGAAAAATCTCATTGAAAAAGTAAAAGTTTCGAAAACGAAAATGAAATCCATGAAAATATTGTTGAATCACTGAAATAATACTACCATACTTAATGTACAAATCATTTAAGTTGCCTATAAAAAAAAACATTAAAAAGAGAAGGGGAAAAGAAGAAAGCAGCCCATACATACAAAGCCTACATATGACAAACATGACATGATAAAAATATGTGAATTCATTTCTTATCTAATGAACATGAAACAATTGTTATGAATACTACCTTTCATGTGTAATTAAAAACTATAAATAGAACACATCAATCATCCTACTTGCTCCTTATAAAACTTTTGTCAGAAAACATTCTTTGCTTAACTTCTTTTGAATCAAAACAGCTACAAAAGATTACAATTAAAAAAATCCATCTTTTTAAATATTTCATATTAAGTGTAGCTAAGCAGATTTTCTCCCACTAGATTCCAACTACATGAAGAAAAGTTAGAATGTCTCAACTTTAACAAACATATCAAAACTATTGTAAACAAGGACTGTTTAGGCCTACGGGAGAACATGGCGGCTGGCTAGCGGCGGTCGCAGGAGCCACTGCATCGCCGAATAATTTCTATACAAACCCTGGTTAGGTAGCCACAATTTAAGATGCAAGTTGTCCTACCTGAAAATTCATGCAAGTAAGCCTATGATAGAGCGGTCGGGGGACCCCATCAGGGAACTGCAGGACGGCATGCGCGGACTCTCCAGGCGTTGGGTCACGCTGGTCTGAAGCCGCCCGCGGCCTACGTACATGCCGTGGAGTCGCGGCACAAATTCCCTTCCATTGAGGGAGGGGCAGAGACTGCGCGCCCAGCGTGTGCAGCCAGGGGGATCCGAGGGCCGTTACAGGGTGGAAAAAGACTAAATCAAGAGGAGACAGCACACATCCTGTACTGGTAACCCCCAGGGGAGGGGGTGCTCCTGATGTAAAAGCCACCAGCCTGGTGGAGGGGGAGACAGGCACAGGATCACAACTTGCTGAGGGACACCAAGAAAATAAGAAATAGTCAATGGATATGCACTAAGAAGTATGACAGCTGAGGGGCAGTTTAAGGCCTTTTTGACCCCAGAATCATCAAAAAACAAGATAGTGAAACTCCCAAAATTTGCACAGCCAGAAAAACTATCAAAGGGGGAAAGAGGAGGTGGAATAGGTAAGAGTATAAGTAAAGAGGTAGTGATTCAAGGGCAGAAGTTAAAGCTGACCCCCTCACTTAGAACGTTCTTCAAAGTAATGCCCAAAACGTTGGTTCTAAAAATGGAAGAAAAGCAGAACCAGGGGGAATTGGAGGATTTGGTTAATAAAGAGGTGAAAGATGGCTGTGCCCAGAAATCGGCAAGCAAAATTATAAATGTGGAAGTTTCTAATTTGATTATCATCAATAGATTCCAAGTGTTGTCTGTTGAAGAGTGCCACACTGTGGAGGAGGAAATGCAACAGGGGGCAGGTGAAAGTGATTTGGAGTCTGAGTTGCTAAATATTGCTTCATATCCTGTGGTACAGGTTGGACGGCTGGCTGGTGGAGGGTCAGCTGCACGAGGTGGCAGTGAGAGAGATATAGAGCCAACAGAATCACTGCAGAGGCATACAGCACAACATCCAGTCTCAGATTTGTGCAGATAAGAAGCAGATTTGAAACATCAGAAACGAATCAAAGAGATATAAGAAAGGCATGTGATAATCAAGAGAAAAAGTTTGATGATCTCACTGTTAGGACTCAAAAGATGGAAACAACAGTTAAAGACTTACCCTTGCAAGCCGGAGCGAATAAGGAGAGCATTAGACTTCTTAAAGAAAGTGGGGCAGGTTATGCAAGAGAAGCTGAAATTAGTCAAAAATAAGCAAAGAAGGAACAATTTGCGTCTTTTGAAAATTCAAGAAGGGGCGGAAGGTGAAAATTTGAAAACATGTGTTGAAAGATTGATTAAAATCAGGACACAAGTGGACTGTGATGAGCAGAATATTTATGATGACATCCAGAGGATACATAGAGATCCTTTCAGGAGGAATCCTAATCGTGAGTAGCCCAGAAAGATCTTGGTGAACTTCCTGAGATATAAATTAAAAGAAGAAATCCTTCCGAAGGCACTAAAACTGAAGTCCCTTAAGGCTGAAGGAGTAAAATTTGAGATCAGGTCGGACGTCTCCCAAATTACCAGAAAGAGGCAATGGGAATTAGGGAAAGTGTTGGAACCTTTGAGACAGTTCAGCGCTACTGCCCAATTAATGTTCCCAGCCTCTCTGGGAGCAATGTATAAAAATAAAATGCAGAATTTTAGGAGAGTTGAGGAAGTGGAAGAATTTATTAAATCCATTTCTAGACTAGATGCTGCATAAAATGGGTTTGGAAAAGTGCAGTAGGTGCTCCTTTATCATATTTGGGTACCCCATCAAAAACAAGTTGCAGAAAAGTTTTTTCTTTTCTTTAAGTATGTTGGTCACATTTTGTATATATAGGTATATTGTTTTCACTTTTTGGGGTAGGCATTAGGATTTAGTTATATAGTACACAACTTTCACTACAGTTAGAGACAATGCAGTGGCCCCTTAGGCAGAGGCCATGAAGAAGATAGGAGGGTTCTCCAGTGTAAGGGCTGGGGGAGGGGTAGCTTTGGGTAGGTGGGGAGCATACAAGGGATACAACTAAAAAAAATGTGTCCTCATTTACTAGAGAAAGTGTTAGGGAGCCTCTGCTCTGGGGTAGTGTTTGAATAAGAGAAATGGTAGGTTATCAGGGACTCAGAGTGGAGTTATTGTCATGGAATGTTAATGGCTTAAAAGTAAAAGAAAGGAGAGAAAAAATTGTGCAGTAGTTGAAAGATGTTTCGGCACAGATTATTATAATACAAGAAACACGGTTGTATGTTGGAACAACGAGTTCCCCAACCATGACTTCCCTAACAATGAGGTCATGACCACGACCCCGTCTAACCCACGATTGTTTTTCACACGCTTTCCTTTACCACAAATTTTCTTTGCTAAGGAATGCTTGTTAAAAACAAATGCTTTCCAGTAGTACCCCAATCCGGGATACTGCCTGTGCAGTCTAAAACGTATGCCTTATTAAATCCCGAAGCCAGAAGCTCCTAGAAGCAACTGAATTATATATTGAGTGTACACAAAATAGACACCAATCTACATTATCAGAAGTCCTTTAATTGAAACAGGACTACAACCTATAGTTATGCAGCACAGGCTTGAACACAGAAGGCAGAAGCATCTATTAAGCTTTGTTGTTAAGTAAAGTCATGGTTTAGGAAAGTCGTATTAAGATTTGTGGTTGTTCGGACTTCGTTGTTCAGGTAAGTCGTAATTTAAACTTCGTTGTTAAGGATGTTTCCCAAGAAACACGCCTAACAGAGGAGGAAATGAGAGAGGTTTTTAAAGCTCGAGGTTGGGTACAGAAGGTGGTGTGTACTACCCAGCAGTTAATGATAAGCGGAGTTGCAATTTTGGTAAAGAATACTCCACATATTTTGGTAGAGCCCAGCATAGTAGATAGTGCAGGCAGATGGGTCATTGTAAGGATTAAAATCT
The DNA here is from genome assembly GCF_964261635.1 of Lissotriton helveticus. Taxonomy (NCBI): domain Eukaryota; kingdom Metazoa; phylum Chordata; class Amphibia; order Caudata; family Salamandridae; genus Lissotriton; species Lissotriton helveticus. Next base: position 850,620,669 of record NC_136063.1, read on the forward strand.
ATATCAGGGCTATACAGTGGCGGGATACTATGAACCCAATATTGATGATACAAGGCCACTGGGAGTATTGTTGACAGAATGATTGAATTTTACTGATCCCATCATTCTGGCAGGTGATTTTTTCATGTCCTGTGTTCTTAGACGACTCGCTTGATCGCTTGTTCAATACCCGGTCAGTCATATATAGTAAGATGCGATCCTTGAATAAAACCAATATGGTACAAATGGGACTGTGTGATATCTGGAACGAGAGGATGGGAGCTAAGAAGAGTTTTCCCTATAATAACAAAAATATAGACATCAGTCAAGAATTGACTTCTTAGTTGATCAAGGGCTAAGAAAAAATCACACATGTGGGGTCGCATTTGTCAGACAATTTGGCTGTGTCATTGGTACTATCAGTGTACCAATGTCAAAGAAGGTGGACTATGGATCATACCCTGTTACTAGACGAGGCAATGGTAGAGACACTGAAATTAGAAACTGAATAATTTTTTGCTGTGAATATGGATATTGCGTCGCCAGGCGTAATATGGGATACGTACAAAACGTTTTTATAAGTAAGAGTAACTAGTCTTCAGATAAGGAGAAGAAAAGAATTTATTACAGAAGTCAGTCTGCTAGAAAGTCACATACAACAACAGGAACAAGAGCTTTTAGAAGTGACAGAGGAACAGGAGAAAGTGGCTTTGCAAAATTCCTTACTTGTGGACAAAGAGGCCCTGTCCAGCTTAGTGGAGGAAAGACTTAGAAAGAGATAGATGGCGAGTAAAATTGCTCATTTTGAATATGGAGAGGGGTGTGGGAAGCTGATAGCGTGGAAGGCAAAGGTAGACTAAGCAAGATCTTTTATTAAAGTAGTTTAATGCGAGTCAATCAGCTACACTCTGGCTGAAAGTAAATAAATTGAGCAAACTTTCTGAAACTACTTCGCAGAGTTATATGGAGAGGACCTGGTGGTCACTGAGGAAGATGTAAAGGCATGGCTGGGACGGGATTCCCCCCAAGGTATCTCTGAGACAAGCAGCTCAGTAAGAAACAGTAGGATAGTGGCAACACAGATAAAAAAATGCAAATCTGGTAGGGCGGCCGGACCGGATGGGCTGCCTTTGGAATTATGTAAAAGGTAAGAAGAGGTCCTGGTGCCACACTTGACCAAGTTGTTCACTGAATTTTTTAAAAGGGCACAGACTTGCCAGCCTCTTGGGATGAGGCTACTGTCATATTAATCCAGAAGCCTGGAAAAGCCTTAAATGTATGTGATTAGTATAGGCCTATCTATTTTTATTAACTGCGATTACAAGATCTTTGCAAAAGTTCTGGCAGAGAGACTAAACGGGGTGGTAGGGGCCCTTTTACATATAGACCAGAAAGGATTTGTCAGGGGAGAGGGATTCAGGCATTGAACTTTAGCCTAATAGGAGCAGCTGATATAGTTTCCACTTACAATCTCCCCTTAGCGGTGATCGCATTAGACGCTGCTAAAGCATTTGACCGGGTAAACTGGCCATACCTGCAGGTGATATCAAAACTCTGTAATGTGGGTGGAAATGTTTGCAGAACTCTGGCTATGATATACAGGAAACCAAGGGAGAGAGTTCTGATAAATGGTAACCTCTCTATGCCTTTTATCCCCTCTCCTGTTCAAATTGTATATCGAGCCTTTGGCAACTAAGATTAGGAAGGAGAGTCGCATATTCCCTTGTAGATAGAAATAGTTGGAAAGTAAGGTAGCCTTATATGCCGACGGGTTATTAGCATATACATCAGACTTGGAGACCACGAACCCGTTATTAAATGATTTTACTTCACAGTTTGGCCAGATAGCTGGGTATTCAGTGAATAGGGCAAATACAGAGGTTATGGCTTGGAAACTGGAGGCAACTCTTAACATTAGCAAAAAGGAGATGAGATATTTAGGTATAAAGATCACACAAAATATTGGAGATCTTCCGGAAACAAACTTTCTTAATGTAAGAAAGAAGTCAGAAAGCCGATGCTAAGCTGGTCTAGTCCTCCTCTGACAATCATAAGAAGAATCAATTTGGTGAAGATGATAATCCTTCCGAACCGTACATTTCTTTTCCAGATGATCCATTTGTTATTCAAGGCAGAATGGCTGCAGAAAATGCAGGGTAAAATTAACAGTTTTATCTGGAACTCAAAGGGCTTTTGGATCACCTGCAAAAAACTGCGCAGGAAGAAGGAAAAAGAGGGGTTGTGTCTGCCAGACCTGACCTATTATGCTTGAGTGTTTCTTTTAAGGAATGGGAAGATGTTAATAACCCTACCAGATAACTCAGATATTAGTAACATGTTTAAGTGCATGCTGTCAGATTCTGAAGGAGAGATGCAAGGTTTTATGTATAAGTTTGGAGACCCCAAACACTTTAAGAGAGTGTGTCTTAAAACTCTACAGGGAATGGCGGAACTTTAGGCCAAGATCAGAAAGGAGGTTAAACTCACATACTTCAGTAAGTGGGCACCAATATGGAATGCCCCAGGATCACCCGAATGTACAAACGATTCGCTGCCTAGCCTGCTCAGGGAGGCAGGCATCCTAAGATGGGGCAATGTGGTGGTAGAGGGAGAGCTCAAATCCTGGGATAAACTGGTCAAGACCTCCAGTAATACAGTCTCTAAATTTAAATACCTGCAAATGAGTGGCTGGCTTCAGTCATAAAAAGACGAGATAGGTGTGTCTAATGACTTGAAAGCTGAACTACTGAGAGAAGCACCAAAGAAGAAGGAAGCGGTGAGAGGGTTTTGGCTACTGGTGGAATTACCAGAGGGTGTCTTCAATTTTCCGACTGACCTGTGAGGGAAGAGCTTGGTGGGTGACAGCTGGAAGGCTTATGGCAAGTATCTTTCAACTTGTTATATTCTACAGTATATCCTGCTAATTTAAGAAGGTACCATATCTTCTGTCTTCATAGAGTATATAGGAAGCCATATAGACTATCGAAATTGGGGAAGGGAAGAACGTCAAGATGCACAAAATGTACCCATGAAAAAGCAGATGAGATCCATATCTTCCTGGAGTGCCCTGTGATCCAGAAATTTTGGGAGGACATAAGTAGAAATATTTCAGCTATACTGGACACATAACTCCAGGTAAGCTTACTACTTGTCTTTTTTGGGGTGTCATCTGAACATTTTGATTTTACCAATGAGGAAAATAAATGTTTTTTTACTTGATTCTCTTAGCACGACGAGAAATATGTAAGAAATGTATTAGTAATGTGTCGCCAGCTGAAATAGAATGGATAAAAGCTGTAGCTGAAAGTATCATAAGTTTGGATAGAATTGTGGAAGAGAACATGAATAATTTCTGGATTCCTGCTTTAAAATGGCTTGAAAGAAAAGTCTAGTGAAGGGTTTGGGCCAATGATTACGCCTTCTATTTATAGTTTTCAAACTCTCTGTTACGATCTGCTCATCAGCTGGATTTCCGGCCTGGGCAGAGGAATTACGGAAGAGCTATAGAAGACATTAAAATCCTTGGTGTAAAAAACACAGCTCTAGAAGGTGCTGGGCCAGGGGGGCCTCAGAGTTCTAATTCCAAGGTAAATGCGGACAAAGAAAAAAAAAGGACTGTATAGGCTGATGATAAATCACATGATTATAACATTAAAAATAAATTCAAGTTAACAACAGTGAGTTAAAAATTACAGCTTTGTGGGGACATGGCCAAGCAGGATGGCTGAACGGTTTTGATCCGTTTCAGCTCCAGACCGCCTTTGTTGGCACAAGCGTTTTCGGTGCCCACAGAGGGCTATAACTTGCATGGACTCATTTGTCGCTGGCCCGTGCTAAGCAAGAGTGCAGCACTGGGCTTTAAAATCGGCTCCCTGGCTTCAAAACGAGCAAGAAGATAGGCGGATTGGAGGGTCAGGATCAGCCTTAAAATGTCCTGGGGGTCGGCGCAGTGCGAAGTGTTCACAATCATCTGAGCGCCCGCTGTCACCTGGCGCTGCCAGCTCACAGTCTTACTGCTGTACGTTTTCCCTGCTTCAGCGACGCCATGGGGGATCTCCGGATTATTCTACCAACCTCAGCAGACTGCTACACCGATATGCCTGGGGCAATATCACACATGTCGGAGGCAGAGTGGAGCCACGTGACGTGTGAGAGATAGAGAAGGAGCTGCGGTAGGCAGATTACAGAGGCCCTGAATGCAGGAATGTGCGGGTCGATTGCGAGGAGGCCCTCCAGTCGAGTTAGCCTCTGCTAGTTATTAAAATTAAAGCAAACAATGTATCCAGGGAGGCTTAGGTGGAGAGGCTCTGCCTGACCCTAAGATGGCACCTGCACAGTAGAGAACTCAGGGGATCGGCTATGGCTCAGCACCAGCGGCGACAAGGGAAGGAAGCGATGAGCTAGGACACTTCCCCTTGGGCTGCCCACCCTGCCAAGAGCGGAGACCATCAATGCTTTCCCTCTGCTGCGGCTGCACTTCTCCCAGCGCAGCCTCACCTTAAGATGGCTCCTGGGACCTGACCCTTAGCAGTCATCCTCCCCCACACCTGTACCGGGCATTCATGCAGGACCAGAACTGAGGCGACATCACACAAGGGGGCCTCTCACAGCTGATATTGATACCGTGCTCCGCTCTGCCCTTATGCCACCAAAGAAGGCTGTGAATAAAGTCTCCCATTTTTTTGCACTTCCGGGTAAAAGCGCTTCGCCCGCTGAGAGGGACCCGACGACAACTATGGCCCTCACCAGAGAAGACTTGGTAGCTTCTTTTCGGGATTTCAAATCTGAACTATGCCAGGAAAATAAGCAAGACTTCTGCGCCGCGATGGATTAGCTCAAGTCCGACCTCACAGAGAAGATGGCAACACTCCGGCAAGATGTAGATGCGGTGGGCACTAGAGTGTTGGAGGTGGAAGAACAGATGCAGGACCTCGACGCTCGCTCTACAAAACTGCGCGACACCCAACTAAGTCTCCAATCCCAGCTGCAACACGTCCTCCTGCAGGCGGAAGATTTGGAGAACAGATCCCGGAGGGAAAACATAAGCATTCGGGACCTGGACGAGGGCACTGAAGGGCCAGACTTGGAGGCGTTTTGATGGGTCTTTTCTCAGAGCTCCTGGCACCTCATCAGATGAATCTCTAGATAGACCGGGTTCATCGAGTGGGGACAGCGCAAACTGGGGAGCGAAGATGGACTCGAGACTTTCCGGTAAAGATGCACTCATTTAAAGTCAAAAAAACAATCCTAAGCGCCGTAAGGAAGAAAGAGAAGATCTCCTTTCAAGGATTCAAGTGTGGGCTCTTTCAGGACTTGGCGCCCTCCACTCTGGCACATAGGCAGGTGTTCCGCCCTATCACCACCGAACTCCGAGAAGACAACCTTCATTACCGCTGGATATTTCCCTCTGGTCTCACCTTCAATTACAAGAGTAAGTCCCATCATGTTACAAATCTGAGCAAAGGTTTGTTTATTGTGGACCTACCAGCATCAGAGGCTTAAACCGATGCGGGTCTCTCAAAGGACACAGGATGACCCCAGAGGGAGACCAAGGCCTGGCAAACAATCTCGAAAAGCAAGCAAACCCCTGCCTGATAAGAACGCTTCCACGAGGGGTGTTGGCTGCAGACACTATGGAGCTCATGGTTTTTCTTTCAAAGAGCCCCACCGTTGTGCCTCTGGCTGTCGCGGATCCAATGCAGTGGACTAATAATGGCTCCACACTCGATTCCTGGGTGCTGGCACACTTTTGTCTCAGACATTACTGTCCTCTCGTTCATTGTATGATGTTTGGAAAACTTGTAAACCTGATTTGCTTGAATATACTGTTTTCTCTAATGTACATCACACTAGCTCTAGAATTGATTATATTCTAGTCAGTAAATCCCTGCTCCCTTCTATTTAAACTTCAGAAATTGGCTCCATTTTTATTTCTAACCATGCACCCGTTCATGCTGTACTAGACCTTTCACTTACCTCCCCTCAATTTAGTCGCTGGAAACTTAATACTTTTTTATTATCAGATATTGTTTTTATCAAAGAAGCGACCACTTTTATTAATGATTTTTTTAGCTTCAATAACCCATTGGACACCTCTATTCCTAACACTTGGGATGCCTTCAAGGCCTCTTTTCATGCTTTTACCATTTCATATGTCTCGAAAAAAAGAAAGTCATGAGGAAAAAATATAAAGGTCAATTACAACATCTTAAAGAATTAGAACATACGCATTTTACATCTAAATCGCCTGCGAACCTCCATGCATCGATTAAGGCAAAATCCGATCTTTACAAATTGGAAAAGGGGGGTTTGGGGCAATTTTGATTGCAAGTAGTTTGAAGAAAATCTATGGTGGAAAAGGAGTGTTTTGGGTCTACTTTCAGAGTGCGTTTTGGCACGATTTTAACTTAGGCCTCTTTGGGGATAGCAGTATTGCATGTTTTTGGGAGGGTAATATGGGGTGTGCTAGATTTGTGGGAGTGAGTTGAGGGGTCTGGGAGCACTGCTGGGAAGGTCTAATTTTGATTGCAAGTGGATTGAAGAAAATCCATGGTGGAAAAGGGGGTTTTGGACCTACTTTCAGAGTGCGTTTTGGCACGATTTTAACTTAGGCCTCTTTGGGGATAGCAGTATTGCATTGTTTTGAGGGGCTGTTTGGGGGTGTTCTAGATTTGTGGGGGTGGGTTGAGGGGTCTGGGAGCACTGCTGGGAAGGCCTTATTTTGATTGCAAGTGGTTTACAGAAAATCCATGGTGGAAAAGGGGTGTTTTTAGCAGTATTGCATTTTTTTGGGGTGCTGTTTGGGGGTATTCTAGATTTGTGGGAGTGGGTTGAGGGGTCTGGGAGCACTGCTGGGAAGGGCTTATTTTGATTGCAAGTGGTTTGAAGAAAATTCATGGTGGAAAAGAGGGGTTTGGGCCTAGTTGCAGAGAGCGTTTTGCCACGATTTTAATTTAGGCCTCTTTGGGAATAGCAGTATTGCATGTTTTTGGGGGGCTGTTTGGGGGTGTTCTAGATTTGTGGGAGTGGGTTGAGGGGTCTGGGAGCACTGCTGGGAAGGTCTAATTTTGATTGCAAGTGGTTTGAAGAAAATCCATGTTGGAAAAGGGGTGTTTTGGGCCTACTTTCAGAGTGCATTTTGGCACGATTTTAACTTAGGCCTCTTTGGGGATAGCAGTATTGCATGTTTTTGGGGGGCTGTTTGGGGGGTGTTCTAGATTTTTGGGAGTAGGTTGAGAAGTCTGGGAGCACTGCTGGGAAGGTCTAAATTTGATTGCAAGTTGTTTAAAGAAAACCCATGGTGGAAAAGGGGTGTTTTGGGCCTACTTTCAGAGTGTGTTTTGGCACGATTTTAACTTAGGCCGCTTTGGGGATAGCAGGATTGCATGTTTTTGGCGGGCTGTTTGGGGGTTTTCTAGATTTTTGGGAGTGGATTGAGGGGTCTGGGAGCACTGCTGAGAAGGTCTAATTTTGATTGCAAGTAGTTTGAAGAAAATCCATGGTGGAAAAGGGAGGTTTTGGGCCTACTTTCAGAGTGCATTTTGGAACGATTTTAACTTAGGCCTCTTTGGGGATAGCAGTATTGCATGTTTTTGGGAGGGTAATGTGGGGTGTTCTAGATTTTTGGGAGTGGGTTGAGGGGTCTGGGAGCATTGCTGGAAAGGTCTAATGTTGTATACAAACAGCAGTTTGGTCATAGGTTGAGGGGAAAGGTAATTTGGCCCTGTTTCTAAGGTGCATTTCGGCCCATAGGCTAACATTGCCGGCAATGCGTTATTGCAGATGTCACTGGAGACAACTCTTCTGGCACTATACGCAGCTGTAGTGTAGGAAAAGCACTATACATTTACCCAATGAGGTAACACTTACTGGATTAGCCAGTAGAAAGTACTCCTGTAATAGTTACGCAAATTGCAAAAAAATCTGCGAGTTTGCGGGAAAATCTGCCAATTTGCGTTTTTTTTGCGATTTCGCGCAAATTCACGGACCGCAGATCCGCACAATTCGCCCATACTTACTAATTACTATCCTTGAAAAGGAGACTCATAGTACGCACTTTCAAAATGATGCTTGTATGTAATACTGTCGCCTCTGAAACTGAAAGTGTTATTTTTGCACTACACAGCGTACCTTATATTTTTTCTCCGTGGTGTTTTAATATCACTTCCTGTTTTTCCATCAACAATTACAGGCCAGATTTTACCCTGTGCGATTGGAAAAACAATTAACTCAGGCTTACCATTAGCGATCCGCGATTCCGCATCCGCCAGGCAGGCAGTAGACAGTGTGTCTGGTCACCAAGATTGATCGACGGAGCGTCAGATGGAATGGAGGAGTACCACGAATAAGAGGAATGGCTGGATGCACGCAACTTCCCAAATTCAACAGGACAACTACGTCATACAGTTACAGTATCCTCTTCACTTCTCCTTATCTTTTAAATAATGTTATTGTTGTGAACTTCTATGAGTGTGACTCTGTGCATTTGTTTGCTCTCTGCTTCAAATTCATCCCTCCAGCGATTGTACACGTTTTTGTTTGCTATTTTTAAAACTAATTTCATGTAGTGCTGTGTTTGGCGCACAGTATTAACATTGTTGTGCAAGATTTCTTGTAAAAAGAAATCACAGACAGCAAGTTACTGACCACCTGCCGAAGAAACTGCACACATTTCAGCCATTCTTTCAAGGCCCGAAGACGCTGAGGAGCATGCAACATGAACGTGGACTGCCAGTCAACGGACTCATCCAGGAGGTGGCAACACGTTGAAACTCAACCTTCTACATGCTTGAGCGTCTGAGGTGTGGGGGTAATCAATGAGTATGTCTTTGCACTGGGTTCTACTATGAAAGACATGAGGCTAGAGTTGGAGGAATGGAAGCTAGTTGCAAGCCTGACAGACATGCTTCATCCTTTTGAGGTCTTCCGCGTGAAGTCAGCAGGGAGGACTGTTCTTTGGGCAAAGGTATCCCATTGTTGCGCATGCTAGAGCACCAACTGAAGGCGGTGTCTTCAATGTTCCGAGATGATGCTGAAAAGCAAGACGGATATCAGTTGGCGGAGAGGTTATTAAGCCACCTAGTTGACAATGAAAGGCTTAAAAAAATACATACAGAACAACATTACATTTGTGCCACTATTCTGGATCCACGGTACAAAAAGGCCATGGCCAGCAAAGCATTCATTCCTTTTAATGAAGTAGATGTTTCAAAGTACAAACATTGGCTAGCTCTGTCAGCCACTCGGTTCGAAAAAGAGCGGCAGAAAATTGAAGGAGTCGGCAGAATAACTACTGAATCAGCAGGCCATCCGGTGTCAAGTTCCACTTCTGAATCTGTGGCCGAAGGTAGTCACTTTCCCTCACAGCCGTTAACGACACCAGCAACCGTATCATCATCCTCAGCTGCACCAGGCCCAGCAATAATATTGTCGGAAGCGGATTGGCTAACTCATCAAGGGTTTGCTCGTTCCAGTGATGCAAAGGCCACAGATGGTACACAAAGTGGAGCAACCCTGGAGAAACTTGAGTCGATGGTGCAGGCCTATTTGGATGACCCAACAGAGGTCTTTGTTAATCAGAACCCATTGCTGTATTGGTATGGGAAAAGGCCTCTATGGCGACTGATCACCAATCTGGCTCTAAATTATTTGTCTTGCCCACTCGCAATCGTGTCTTCTGAACGTGTTTTCAGTGCTGCTGGTGCCATTGTAACTTCAAAGAGGACCCGCCTCTCGCCCAAAAATGTGGAGAGGTTAACACTGATCAAGATGAATCAGCACTTCATACCACCAGACTACAAAATACGTGAATGCCCGCAGGAAGAAGAGGACACAGACTTAGGTGACGGAAGTTCTTCTCTGTTAGCTGACCTACTCCCGTCTCATTCATAGAGTTTGACGACGAGCTCTTCTTCCCTGACACCGAGGCCTGAAAATGACTTCCTATTTTTTCATCCTTTTTCACTTTTATTCCTGTGTGTCTTTCTTTGTTTTGCAACTTTTACCACAACAAAACTCTAATCACCTAATCACAACAAGTCCATCAGCAGCACTATCTTCATCTTATTTCCTTATTGATTTAAAGGTGCGGCAGTCTGCATTCCTGAAATTCACAAGTTCACAACTCAATCATGCTCCTCTATCCTCCTCCTCCAGACTCCCCCTATCCAGTTCCCTCAAGGCAGATGGATGGATTAGGCAGAATAAAGAAACTTTGTCTTCCTAGACGAGTCCCCTCAAGTGGGACTGGAATTACTGACTACATGCTAGCTGATTGCTGACAGTTACTTCTGAAATTGACAGGAGAGGCTGCCCTGTGGGCTCTCACTTTCAGAAGAAGATGCAGACAAAAAGTGGAACAGGTAATGAATAATGAGAAGAAGATGGCATGCAGAGGTCAGCAATGGCTGTCTGGCTCTGATGAAAGCAATTGCTGTTTGTTTGTTGTGCATGAAATGAATCATATGTCTTCTGTTATTATTTAATCTTTTACACACTAAATGTAACTCAAGTCTACTCTGCTTTTTTTTACCTTGTTTAATTCAAATTGTACTTCAACTGCAGGGGCCACTACGTTGCATTTTCCAATATGCAAAATGTCCTTGGACTTACTGTTTACCAATATACAATGATGATTGATTAAATAATATATCTTTTTTCTTTACAGTCACTCACTGGGATGGATGGATCATCAGCGTCGGTTTACGGAAGAACTAGGGCCAATATGTGAGTGGCAAACAGGTAAACCAGTCTACAACAACTAATACAGCAGAACTACAAGTCTGTCTAGTCGTGGTATGGTGTGGTCGAGGCAGTGTAGTGTTGTTATGCCAGGCAGAGTCCAGAAAGCAGTTCATGTAAAATTGGGGTTATGTGGCTTGCTGCATACAATTAGATATGCTTTGTCTGTCTGTGACAAAGAGCCTAGGTATGCTACATCAGGTTGCTTCACTCAGTGGTGCCTGCCTTTACCGTCTGCATGGTCCTGCCGCAAGCATGGGCCAAAAATCCGTTCCACTCGCGAAATTTGTGGATTTTCGGCGGAAAATTTTCAATCCACGAATCTCGCGAAATTGCCGAAAATTCGCAAATTCTTTCGTGTAACGGATTATTGGCCCATGCTTGCGGCAGGGCCATGCAGAATGTCAAGGCAGACACCACTGAGTGAAGCAACCTGATGTAGCATACCTAGGCTCTTTGACACAGACAGACAAAGCATATCTAGGGTTTAGGGCTGTTTTGGGGGTTCAGTGCATTTACTAGGGTTTTTGGGTTTAATTTGGTAGTGTTCCCGGAGTCTAGGGCTCAGGGCCCGATGCAGGCTCGTTCATAATGATGTTGGCAAGGTTTTAGGGGTGTTTGGCGTTTTTTGGTAAAGAATTGGCCTTTTTTGGCCTTTTTTGGTGTTTTGCGGGCACGTGTGTGGGTGAAAAGTCGTACACCTTCCAGTGGATCGTGAGAGTTGGGAATGTCTAGTATTGATTGCAAGTGGTTTCAAGAACATCCATGGTGGAAAAGGGGGGGTTGGGACTAGTTTAAGAGTGTGTTTTGGCACAATTTTAACTTAGGCCTCTTTGGTGATAGCAGTATTGTATGTTTTTGGGGGGCTGTTTGGGGGTGTTCTAGATTTTTGGGAGTGGGTTGAGAGGTCTGGGAGCACTGCTGGGAAGGTCTAATTTTGATTGCAAGTGGTTTGAAGAAAATCCATGGTGGAAAATGAGGGTTTTGGGCCTACTTTCAGAGTGCGTTTTGGCACGATTTTAACTTAGGCCTCTTTGGGGATACCAATATTACATGTTTTTGGGGGGCTGTTTGGAGGTGTTTTAGATTTTTGGGAGTGGGTTGAGGGGTCTGGGAGCACTGCTGGGAAGGTCTAATTTTGATTGCAAGTGGTTTGAAGAAAATCCATGGTGGAAAAGGGGGGTTTTGGGCCTTTTTTCAGAGTGCGTTTTGGCACTATTTTAACTTAGGTCTCTTTGGGGATAGCAGTATTGCATGTTTTTGGGAGGGTAATGTGGGGTGTTCTACATTTTTGGGAGTGGGTTGAGGGCTCTGGGAGCACTGCTGGGAAGGTCTAATTTTGTGTCCAAACAGCAGTTTGGTCGTAGGTTGAGGGGAAAGGTGAGTTGGTCCTGTTTCTAAGGTGCGTTTCGGCCCACAGGCTAACATTGCTGGTAATGTGTTATTGCAGATGTCACTGGAGACAACTCTTCTGGCACTTTACGTAGCTGTGGTGTAGGAAAAGCACTATACATTTACTCATCGAGGTAGCACTTACTGGATTAGCCAGTAGAAAGTACTCCAGTAATAGTTATGCAAATCGCAAAAAAATCCACGAGTTTGCGGGAAAATCCGCGAATTCGCCTTTTTTTTTCATCTGGTCACCAAGATTGATCAACGGAGCGTCAGATGGAAAGGAGGAGTACCGCGAATGAGAGGAATGGCTGGATGCACGCAACTTCCCAAATTCAACAGGACAACTACGTCATACAGTTACAGTATCCTCTTCACTTCTCCTCATCTTTTAAATAATGTTATTGTTGTGAACTTCTATGAGTGTGACTCTGTGCATTTGTTTGCTCTCTGCTTCAAATTCATCCCTCCAGCCATTGTATACGTTTTTGTTTGCTATTTTTAAAACTAATTTCATGTAGTGCTGTATTTGGCGCACAGTATTAACATTGTTGTGCAAGATTTCTTGTAAAAAGAAATCACAGTCAGCAAGTTACTGACCACCTGCTGAAGAATCTGCACACATTTCAGCCATTCTTTTAAGGCCCGAAGGAGCTGAGGAGCATGCAACATGAACGTAGACTGCCAGTCAAAGGACTCATCCAGGAGGTGGCAACACGTTGGTACTCAACCTTCTAAATGCTTGAGGGTCTGAGGTGTGGGGGGTAATCAATGAGTATGTCTTTGCACTGGGTTCTACTATGAAAGACATGAGGCTAGAGTTGGAGGAATGGAAGCTAGTTGCAAGCCTGACAGACATGCTTCGTCCTTTTGAGGTCTTCGCGCGTGAAGTCAGCTGGGAGGACTGTTCTTTGGGCAAAGCTATCCCATTGTTGCGCATGCTAGAGCACCAACTGAAGGCGGTGTCTTCAGCATTCCGAGATGATGCTGAAAAGCAAGACGGATATCAGTTGTGATGAAGCAAAGCTTCGCATATTTTGCGACTTGCCGTATTCATGAACCTCGTCTATGTGTAATAAGGTAATAAGTTGTACGTCTTACTAACGTTTATTTTAAGTTTCCATGAAGCTTGCCTATGTGTTTTACTAAAATAATTTACTCGAGTCACTTAACATGGCCGCCGCTTGTATTTAGTTACTGCGCATGCGTCAGTCACACTCACGTGTCCTGACGCGTCTGCAGGTTTGGAGGGAAATTTATGCGCATGCGTAATACATAGCTTTGCCAGTAACGTGGTACTGCTCGTGCCACTGCTCTTGTGTCTGTTGATATGTAGCTAACATTTAGGTTGCATAAGTATATTTTATAGTGATAAGTTGAAAGTACAAACCCTGTGATGTGTTTTCATAATGTTATTTCTATGTATTAATTTGTTTTCGCTTACTTTTCATGTACTGCGGGGAATGGGGGTCTAACTGCACCAAAAGCCATCTTGGAGGTCCCTTCTACGCATGTGCGACTTTCTGGGGCACCGACAACCTTGGCTGATGGAACACCGCCAGTTGGCTGGCAGTGATGGGCAAGATGCTCCTGAGAACTGACCTGCAACCCTAGCAGGACGGAATCACATGTTCTTATTCCGAAACAATGTAATATCTCTATTGTATTTCTATGCAGTTTCTCATGGGAACCCCAATCTCGCTAGGCGGTACCCAGATACGTAAATGAAGCATCCAAATAGTGTGTTATGATTGGTGTGTTACCCAAATCCTATCTTAAGACCAATCCAAATTGAGGGATTCTGACACTTTGCAACATTGGGGGGTGGTACCCTGTCCCAAAACAGTATATCTACCCTGGGTTCACCTAGGGAAATTGTCCGACCTGTCTGGTTTAGCTGACCTGTCACTGACCCATCGTACTCAATAGGTGACTGAAGATACAGAGCGCTGCGGAGCACTCTGTCCGAAATTGACCATAGACTAAGGTTCTACTGAACCTTAAAGTGCTGGCGAAGCACTTTGCTGGGAGTTCGTTGACCCAATCGGGGTCTTGATCGATAGCTGAAGAGAGGGTGGAGCGCAGGCGTTGCTTCCAAACTGCGGGTGCGGTCCTGTCCTGAGCGGTCCTGTCCTGAGGGTTTGCTGTCCTGTCCTGAGGTCCTGTCCTGATTCCTAATCTGAGGGTATCCTGTCCTGTCCTGGGTGTCCATTCTGCACCTGCTGTCCTTTGAGGGGTATCCTTCCTTGAGGGTTTCCTGTCCTTAAACTGACCCGTGGCCAGGGTTTGGTTTCCACACCAGTCTAGGTAAATACTGCTCTAAGTTCCTTTAAACTTGCACCTTTCTATTTTCTGTCTTTTGCTTTAATAAAGACACACCTTTGCACATGTTGATTTTTCCATGATTTTGCCGCAACTATTGAATCATAAAGTCAATTGCATATTTTCCTAAATTGTTCCTATGCTATCCTACCTTTTAGAAATCATATTTTGCATTGCAGTATGTCATTTTCTGATATGGTCTAGAACGGCCTTACTTAAAATTTTCTAAAGAGTTTTTGTCTTGAATGCATAGCATATTTCCCTTGCCTCTCATATTTGCATTTGAATGATTACCCTGACTTTATTTCTCTATAGTTATGTACTTTTCATTATCTTGGTTATTGATTGCCTTATTCTTGTAAGTTTGATGCTTGATGAAAATGAACTTTAGATAAACATTTTAAAACTTCCAGTTGTCCGTGGTCATTTTACAACAGTATTGAATGTCATTTGAATTTGCATTTGCTGCCTTTCCTTTTACAGCTAGGCCCCTGATCCGTTGAGGTCATAGGTACCCGTGTCGGTGGATGGTAAGTCGGGTACACTGAGTAATAACAGTAGGGAACACACACAAATTGGTAGCAGCCCGTGAAGTCGCCCTGTCAATGAATAGTGTGAATTGAAAGTATATGGGCCCTGAAGCCGGAAACGGCGGAATCATTGGCTGGGTGACCTCGCGCGCTCTATCAGTTGGCAGAGAGGTTATTAAGCCACCTAGTTGACAATGAAAGGCTTAAAAAACATACATACAGAACAACATTACATTTGTGCCACTATTCTAGATCCACAGTACAAAAAGACCGTGCCCAGCAAAGCATTCATTCCTTTTAATGAAGCAGATGTTTCAAAGTACAAACATTGGCTAGCTCTGTCAGCCACTCGGTTCGAAAAAGAGCGGCAGAAAATTGAAGGAGCCGGCAGAAGAACTACTGAATCAGCAGGCCATCCGGTGCAAGTTCCACTTCTGAATCTGTGGCCGAAGGGAGTCACTTTCCCTCACAGCCGTTAACGACACCAGCAACCGTATCATCATCCTCACCTGCACCAGGCCCAGCCATAATATTGTCGGAAGTGGATTGGCTAACTCATCAAGGGTTTGCTCGTTCCAGTGATGCAAAGGCCACAGATGGTACGCAAAGTGGAGCAACCCTGGAGAACATTGAGTCGAAGGTGCAGGCTTATCTGAATGACCCAACAGAGGTCTTTGTTAATCAGAACCCATTGCTGTATTGGTATGATAAAAGGCCTCTATGGCGACTGATCACCAACCTGGCTCTGAATTATTTGTCTTGCCCATTCGCAAGCGTGTATTCTGAACGTGTTTTCAGTGCTGCTGGTGCCATTGTAACTTCAAAAAGGATCCGCCTCTCGCCCAAAAATGTGGAGAGGTTAACACTGATCAAGATGAATCAGCACTTCATACCACCAGATTACAAAATACGTGAATGCACGCAGGAAGAAGAGGACACCGACTTAGGTGACGGAAGTTCTTTTCTGTTAGCTGACCTACTCCCGTCTCAATTCATAGAGTTTGACGACGAGCTCTTCTTCCCTGACACCGAGTCCTGAAAATGACTTCCTTTTTTTCATCCTTTTTCACTTTTATTCCTGTGTGTCTTTCTTTGTTTTGCAACTTTTACCACAACAAAACTCTAATCACCTAATCACAACAAGTCCATCAGCAGCACTGTCTTCATCTTATTTCCTTATTGATTTGAAGGTGCCGCAGTCTGCATTCCTGAAATTCACAAGTTCACAACTCAATCATGCTCCTCTATCCTCCTCCTCCAGACTCCCCCTATCCATTTCCCTCAAGGCAGATGGCTGGATTACGCAGAATAAAGAAACTTTGTCTTCCTAGACGAGTCCCCTCAAGTGGGACTGGAATTACTGACTACATGCTAGCTGATTGCTGACAGTTACTTCTGAAATTGACAGGAGAGGCTGCCCTGCGGGCTCTCACTTTCAGAAGAAGATGCGGACAAAAAGTGGAACAGGTAATGAATGATGAGAAGAAGATGGCATGCAGTGGTCAGCAATGGCTGTCTCTCTCTGATGAAAGCAATTGCTGTTTGTTTGTTGTGCATGAAATTAATCATATGTCTTCTGTTATTATTTAATCTTTTACACACTAAATGTAACTCAAGTCTACTCTGCTTTTTTTTACCTTGTTTAATTCAAATTGTACTTCAACTGCAGGGGCCACTACGTTGCATTTTCTAATATGCAAAATATCCTTGGACTTGCTGTTTGCCAATATACCATGATGATTGATTAAATAATATATCTTTTTTCTTTACAGTCACTCATTGGGATGGATGGATCATCAGCGTCGGTTTACGGAAGAACTAGGGCCAATTCATGAGTGGCAAACAGGTAAACCAGTCTACAACAACTACTACAGCAGAACTACAAGTCTGTCTAGTCGTGGTATGGAGTGGTCGAGGCAGTGTAGTGTTGTTATGCCAGGCAGAGTCCAGACAGCAGTTCATGTAAAATTGGGGCTATGTGGCTTGCTGCATACAATTAGATATGCTTTGTCTGTCTGTGACAAAGAGCCTAGGTATGCTACATCAGGTTGCTTCACTCAGTGGTGCCTGCCTTTACCGTCTGCATGGTCCTGCCGCAAGCATGGGCCAAACATCCATTCCGCTCGCGAAATTTGTGGATTTTCAGCAGAAAATTTACAATCCGCGAAATTGCCGAAAATCCGCAAATTCTTGAGCGTAACAGATTATTGTCCCATGCTTGCGGCAGGGCCATGCAGACAGTCAAGGCAGACACCACTGAATGAAGCAACCTGATGTAGCATACCTAGGATCTTTGACACAGACAGACAAAGCATATCTAGGCTTTAGGGCTGTTTTGGGGGTTCAGTGCGTTTACTAGGGTTTTTGGGTTTAATTTGGTAGGGTTCCCGGAGTCTAGGGCTCAGGGCCCGATGCAGGCTCGTTCATAATGATGTTGGTAAGGTTTTAGGGGTGTTTGGCGTTTTTTGGTAAAGAATTGGCCGAATTGTGGCCTTTTTTGGTATTTTGCGGGCACGTGTGTTTGGGTGAAAAGTCGTACACCTTCCAGTGGATTGTGAGAGTTGGGAATGTCTAGTTTTGATTGCAAGTGGTTTGAAGAAAATCCATGGTGGAAAAGGGGGGTTTTGGGCCTACATCAGGGTACGGTTTGGCACGATTTTAACTTAGGCCTCTTTGGGGATAGCAATATTGCATGTTTTTGGGGGGCTGTTTGGAGGTGTTCTAGATTTTTGGGAGTGGGTTGAGTGGTCTGGGAGCACTGCTGGGAAGGTCTAATTTTGATTGCGAGTGGTTTGAAGAAAATCCATGGTGGAAAAGGGGGGTTTTGGGCCTTTTTCAGAGTGCGTTTTGGCACGATTTTAACTTAGGCCTCTTTGGGGATAGCAGTATTGCATGTTTTTGGGAGGGTAATATGGGGTGTTCTAGATTTTTGGGAGTGGGTTGAGGGCTCTGGGAGCACTGCTGGGAAGGTCTAATTTTGTGTCCAAACAGCAGTTTGGTCGTAGGTTGAGGGGAAAGGGGATTTGGCCCTGTTTCTAAGGTGCGTTTTTGCCCATAGGCTAACATTGCTGATAATGCATTATTGCAGATGTCACTGGAGACAACTCTTCTGGCACTTTACGTAGCTGTAGTGTAGGAAAAGCACTATACATTTACTCAACGAGGTAGCACTTACTGGATTAGCCAGTAGAAAGTACTCCAGTAATAGTTGTGCAAATCGCAAAAAAATCCGCGAGTTTGCGGGAAAATCCGCGAACTCGAGTATTTTTTGCGTCTGGTCACCAAGATTGATCGACGGCGCGTCAGATGGAATGGAGGAGTACCGCGAATAAGAAGAATGGCTGGATGCACGCAACTTCCCAAATTCAACAGGACAACTACAACATACAGTTACGGTATCCTCTTCACTTCTCCTCATCTTTTAAATAATGTTATTGTTTTGAACTTCTATGAGTGTGACTCTGTGCATTTGGTTGCTCTCTGCTTCAAATTCATCCCTCCAGCCATTGTATACATTTTTGTTTGCTATTTTTAAAACTAATTTCATGTACTAAGGGTTGTTTATTCTCTCTGAGGGCAGATAGGCAAGTGAAATTGCGTAATTACTGCAGCCCTGTACTGTCACATTGTTTCTTCATAGTTAGTAAGTTGTAGAAAGTACTACTTAGTTTAAGTAACCTAACCATCCATTTAGCAAGCAACTTCATGCATGCATTAGTGCATGCACTTCCTTTATGTCCCGTAAAAAATTTATTGATATCTTCGTATCCAAAGATTTGTTTATCTTCATTTGTTGTTTGTCCGTGCTGTGTTTTTTTTTCTTCTCTCCACAAAACTTTTCCAAAAAACCCCATTCCCATCCAATTTTCAAACCCTAACCCTCTTCCCCTGGGCTCTGTGGTTTTCATTGAGGTGTGACTAAATGACAACAATAATTCCACACACTTGCTGGGGAGGATAAGGTCAAAGCAACAGAAAATCGATTTCAAGGCTGGTGAAGGAATCCGAGGATATATTCTTACTCAGCTTGACACAGACCCATGACTATTTGCAAATCAAATATCATTTTCATGGGCGCCATCAACTGGATTGATCATCAAGAACATCCTCCTCCTACACGTGGCGAAGGATTGCGCTGCTGTGTCCTTCACCTTCAGTACTATTTCTTGTAGTAGCCAAAGCCAAACTCCACGCAACTAGTAGTTATACTTTGAATACTTTAGCATTTGTTAGGCTAAATTATGGCACTGTTCTTGTGTACTGTGCTATCTATCGTACTGTTATAATGCTCCACTCAGGCCACTTAAGGTTTCATTTTCTTTTTTTCACATGCTGCTACTGCCACTGTGTACCACCACTACTACCACCACAACGATGCCATTTCATCCGCCCAGGATTGCCAACCTTAATCGCCATTTGCCATGCAGCCAGCCCTGTGCCTAGCCCTATTATCAAACAACAATCACAGGTAAGATAAGTGTTTTGGGGGAGGAAGAATAATGGAGTAGGAGTAGAGAGGAGAGACTGACGGTAGTACTAGTAAAGTAGTAGGACAATTAAATTCACTAATTCTGTGAGTGGCACTTACTTTTGTAAACCTTTGGGCGATTACTTAGACAATTTGAATCAAGCAGCCAGTTAAGTTTCAGGAAAACAAACGTACAGTTACCCCCCCCCCCCGGCCTCCCCCGCAAAACAGTAAAAACGCGTATGCTATGTTTAAGTTGAAAGTAAGTAAATATTATTATCCCTAACAAAAATAAACTGTCCCGCAAGACCCGACCCACCCCCCCTCCCTAACCCCAAAGAATATCCATGAAATAAAAAGTCCCCAAAGCCCAAAATACCCAACTCCCAATTCCCACCCCCCAAAAGTCTTTAAAAAAGGGGCAAGGGACAGTCTCTCCTCCTCTACTGCCGCCGCCGGTGTCCTTTGGCCAGGTTGTGCTGTTGCTCCCTGCGGAGGTTCTAGAGCAGGGTTTTAACTCCCTCCATCTCCTGCTCAAGGTTGGACACCCTGAGGGTTAGGCGGAATTTGCATTTGCTGCCTTTCCTTTTACAGCTAGGCCCCTGATCCGTTGAGGTCATAGGTACCCGTGTCGGTGGATGGTAAGTCGGGTACACTGAGTAATAACAGTAGGGAACACACACAAATTGGTAGCAGCCCGTGAAGTCGCCCTGTCAATGAATAGTGTGAATTGAAAGTATATGGGCCCTGAAGCCGGAAACGGCAGAATCATTGGCTGGGTGACCTCGCGCGCTCTATCAATTTTCTGGTAGATCAGAGGATGGTTAGGGACTAGCTAAAGGTTAGGTAGGACTAGTTAGACTAGTTAAGTCGGTAGCTGCTAGTACATTAATGCTGCTATAAGAGCGGCTGTTCCGAGGGACCCGATCAATCTCTTGTGAATACGCTGCTGAAATCAATGAACTGTTTTTTCATTATTATTCTTGTTCTTATATTGTTATATGTATTAATCCATGCGTTTGTAAATCGTGTCAGTCAGTGTTGTCCGAACTCCCCGGGGAATTGAAAGGGCAAGTGGTGAATAGAATCCATTGTCCTGAGGTCACAGGCTTAAGGAAAGTTAGGTGCAGGTTAGGATAACCGGGAAGCACTAACTAGGGTTTTCTGAATACATGTGTGAATAAATGTCAGTAACGAGGTTCATTGGCAAAATTCCCATAGTGGCGTAACCTAGTAAGGGTCACATCGGAAGAGTAGCAGGTTCCTCGGAGCTAGGGTGAAAGCAGAGGGGTCCGCTGGGAAACCTTAGACTCGGATATATCCCGGAGAAGTGGATGAGTTTAGGGGAATAACAGGTTCACCGATGCTAGAGTGAAGGGTAGGCGGAAGAGATCTACCCGCAGCGCGTGAAAAGTAAATGGAAGTAGTTTACTTGCAGTAAAACAAAGCTATCCTGTCTAGACACTTGAGCACTGTGGCGAATGTGTATTTGTTGTAAAATAACCAAGCACTGAGCACTTTAAAAGGAAAGAAAGTTTCCGTTACCTTGTGAAGGGAGGGAGTCAGTCGCGAAGCGCCTCTGACGTCACTCCGTGCCGCGCTGGGATTGGTAGAAGCAGCGGGCGGGTAGCGGGGCTGGAATTGTAAAGGAGGGGTGAAGCGCCGGAGCGTGAGAACAGTCTCACGAAGGGGCCGCGCACCCATTGGCCGAAAATATTTGAACGCGTGCACCTCATTGGTCGCACGGAATTGCAAGACGCGTTCAGATTGGAAGTGATTTTGTAAACAGAGTTAAGCGTAAAAATTGTATGTGGCACTCGTATTGTCCAGAGACTAGACCCGATCCAAGAAACCAAGGGTTTGAAAGGGATCAGTGGAAAGCTAATAGATACGATATTATGTACGGAGCTAAGAGAAAGATGTCCCTTGTAAATAGGGTAAAGAATTATTTCAAAACGGAAAAACCGATTAAATCTAGAGAGGGCGTTACTATTCCGCCACCGAATACTCCTGCCTCATTCATGATGTTTGACCGAGGGTACAATACCTGTGTGTGGTTGGAGAATTGGGTAAAGTACACAAAAGATGACGGAGTATTGGCTTTTCCGTTAGACGGTACTTTCAATGGCAGAATTTTATTTAATTTGAGAACCCGAATGAATGAATTGCATCCCAGACCGAGACTAACGCAGTATGAGGCATTAGAGGAATGGGAGATTGAGGCTTTTGAAAGAGAGAAACCCCGGATGGACAAAGGTCTGACCAAGTGGTACCCAAGGCTGAAACAAGAGACCATGGATAAGAGGATGAAACAGTGGAGACAGAGCATGATTGTTGAGGGTCTGTTTCCCATGATGCCAGCAGGTAACCCTCCTGTGGGAGAGAAAAGGACCGAAAAGAGTAAGCATTGGGGGGCCCTTGGGGAGTCAGACGATGAATTGTTAGATGACATCTTTACGAGAAGTCCGCCCCCTTATAATGAGGGAGCCCGACCTTCCAGTGCAGGAGAGAATCCCCAGCGTCCATCTATTAAGGAGGAGGACAGATCCCTATGTAGGGGGGAGGTGGCCAGGTGTTGCCCTATTTTGAGAACCCCGGACCCGCAGAAGTACGCGATATATATCCTAGAATGCCCGTGAGCTCGGAGGAAAAATATTCCCGTGAAAGAACGTTTTTCCCCAGACCTCTGTATGAAAACGAAGAAAAGCCAGTAGGTTCAGGAGTACCCTTTTTGCAGCCTCCATATGGGGAGGAGCGCAGGTCATTTAGTGCAGGAACTATGTTCCCAAAACCAAATTATGGTGGAGGACCGAGTGAAACGCATCCTACTGCCCCGAGTTTTACTCCTCACCTGACCCCACAGATAATGCCTGAACGAACATTAGGAAGGATACTGGAAGAGAGGGAGCAAGAAGTTCTAGCTAGACAGAGGACAGAAATAATTCAGAAAATCTCCCAGTTAAACACTAGTCCTGAAGCTTTGACTATTCCGGTAACGATCGGACCAGTAGTCCCGTTGTATGGGAATAGTCAAGGAAGTCCGAACCCTCCAGTTATGAACCCGATAATGGCCCCGCCGAGGCAAGATCCCCTACTGATAGACGATCAGTCCAGTGAGTGCGAGTCCGAAGTGGTGTTCTTGGATCTGCCAAACAAACAGACCGGAAAAGGAGTGCAGAAGAGGCATAATCCTTTTGATGCGAAAGAAATTAAATTAGAATCAGCAACAGGGACTAGGAGTGTTTCCTTGGTAACGCCGGAAGAGATTGAAAATTGGAGTCGTGATTTAGAAAAACAGGCTCCGCAAACGAAACCTTTAGACCTCTATAAGCTGAGGGTAGAAATAGAGGAATTGATGGCAGGAAATGTGGGGTTAGACAGATTGAACACCTATTCTGAAGAAGAATTGCTGTTCATGTGTAAAAGCCTTACCAGAAGTACCAGGGTGCTCCACGAAAAGCTGACAGACACCGCAGCTAGTATGGGGGTAGATATTTCAAGATCCAAGCCCTTACAAAAGCCTTACAGAGCTGAATTCTCAGACAAGGATTTAGAGAACCTGAATGTGTCAGGGAAGAAGGTGCAGATTAAAGAGTTGCTTGCAGTTTTGCAAAAATGGGGAGATGTGGAAAGGTGGAGAAGCAGGTGGGCAAGAAAGAAAGATGAGGCTCGATCCAGACAAGCTACCCCTGAGTTCCTTTTAAGAGAAGTAGACAAGCCTGAAACATTATGCCCCATGCGTGAAGTGCCAGGTGGGAGGTATGTGCACGTTCCATGGTCCAGACAGGATATTGTGTCCTTTACTAACGATTTCCCGAAGTTGCGCGAAAAGCCAGTTGAATGGTACCGGCAAGTGGAAAGGTTCGTAAAGGTGCAAAAATGCCTGTGGAAAGACCTGGATGGGTTTTTCGATATTGTGGTCCCGGTCGATCTATGGACCGAGTGTAAAATAGGCATAGGCTGGCCTAGTGAGGAGTACCCGAGGGACTCCGCCACAGGGGAGCCGTCAATTGAAGTGATGAAAAAATATGAACAAGTGATTCAGCATTTGAAAAACAAGGTGCCAGCAAAGGAAACTGATTGGACCAGGATAGATAGAACAACGCAGGAAAGAGAGGAGACAGTGCACTCCTATTATGAAAGGCTGTTGCAGGTGTTTAAAACATACAGTGGTATAGATAACATCGAAATGAAGGATATGACGCATTTCATTTACAGGTTTGTAAACGGTTTAAGGCCTGAAATTTGTCAGTGGATAAAAGATAATAAAATCTGTTGGCATACCAAAAAGGTAGACGAGGTCCTGCGGTACGCAAAGTACTGCGAGGACGAGATGCAAGAAAAGAAAAAGGCTCTCAAGGAGAAGGTGATGTGGGCTCAGGTGAAGCTCGCAGAACAGCAGGAAAAACAGTTGAGTAACATGGTCAAGAACACTCAGAACCAAGGTACTGGGGGTGGGGGAGGAGGTAAGCCCCGGCCCAAAATGAGCAGGGAGGAGGCTATGAAGAAATTTCCCTGCCATCAGTGCGGCGAAATTGGACACTGGCGTAACGAGTGTCCTTACTTGCCGGATGATAACCCCAAAATACCTGATTTAACTCCACAGACGCAGAAAGAAAGACCAAGAAAGACTCAACCACAGGTAAAAACAGTTCAGGTGCCCCGAACACCAAAGCAAGTATACAAGGGAAAACAAACAGAGGGAGATGAGATAGAAGTCTGGGAAAGCAATGAGAACAGAAATGCAGCAACTTCGCAGTATCTATTAAATGATACCTTCCTTTGTGATGATCAGTACTGACGGGGCCTGAGAGGGGAGGACGAGGAGTGCGTACTTGGCGCCTCCTTGCCGGTAGACCAGTCCGGACCATACATTGAAGGAAAGGTTGACGGAAATGATGTCACCTTTCTGTTGGACACTGGCGCTACCCGTTCTACTGTGAGGACAGTGGACGTTCCAAACCTACCCCTCTCGGGAGAAGCCATCCAAGTAGTGGGGGTATCTAATCATTTGATTAGTACTCCTGTTACCAAGCCCATGGAGATCTCAATTGGAAACTTTAAGGAAATGCATAGATTTGTCGTTTGCGACACCAGTCCAGTGAACTTGCTGGGACGTGATTTGCTGTGCAAAATGAACTGTACCATCTTTTGCACACCAAAGGGTGTTGAAATTCAGACCCCAGATGAAGACGGCATTTATAAAATAATGTTAGTCCGCCCTGACTCGGAAATTAAACGAATGGCCATGCAGGATTTACCCAAAGAACTCCAAGAAGCAGAGAAGCCAGAGGTGTGGGACTTTACTGGGAAAGATGTAGGGTTAATGAAAAATGTGGACCCCATACAGATAGCCATCAAGGACAATGCAGTATACCCCAATACTAAACCCTACAGAATGAATGCAGAAGTGAAAGCTGGTGTTACTCTGGAGATACAGAAATTGCTAGAAGGAAACATCATACAGGAAGTAATGAGTAGCCCATGTAACTACCCGATTATGGGCATTAGGAAGCCTAGTGGCAAGTACAGGGTAGTGCAGGATCTGAGAAAAGTCAACAAGATAGTGGTCCCCTGTTGCCCTATTGTCCCGAACCCAGCAGTGATTCTGTATCAAATTCCCTGGGATGCTGAGTGGTTCACTGTGATAGACCTGTGTCATGCATTCTTTTCCATTCCCTTGCATTCAGATAGCAAATTTCTTTTCTCATTTGCCTTCAATGGTCACGTGTATTGCTGGAACAGGGTCCCTCAAGGGTACACAGAGAGCCCCTCTATCTTTAATCAGATCTTGAAAAAATGTTTGGAAACTTTGGTCTTACCTGGAAATTCTGTCTTAGTGCAATACATAGACGACCTCTTGGTGGCGTCTAAAAGTCATATGGATTGTGCGATTGACACCATTGCCCTCCTGAATCACCTGAGTGAGAAGGGACATAAAGTGGCCCCTGACAAATTACAGTTCTGTGCAAAATCAGTGAAATATCTGGGGCACCAGATAGAGAAAGGGGTCAGGAAAGTGACATCGGAAAGAGTGAGAATAATTCAAAAGATGCAGTTACCCCGTACTCAGAAAGAGATCAGAATGTTCCTGGGTGTGATAGGATACTGCAGGCAGTGGATTCTGGGATTTGCAGTCCTAGCTAGGCCCTTGATAAAAATGACCAAGAGAGGAACACCAGATGTTGTAGAGTGGGATGATGAAAGCTTAACAGCCTTCACGAAACTGCGAGATTGTCTGTGTACAGCCCCTGCATTGGGAGTGCCAGACTATTCCAAAGAATTTGCCCTATTCTGTGACACTCGTGATAATTGTGCATTATCAGTCCTGACACAAGATCATGGCACAACAAGAAGGCCTGTGGCATATTTCTCTGCCACCCTGGATCCAGTGGCTGCTGGATTACCAGGTTGTCTGAAAGCAGTAGCTGCTACCTGCACAAGTTTAGAGCAGAGTGAGTCCATTGTCATGGGACATCCGGTAACTGTGTATGTCCCACATGGAGTGGTAATTTTACTGACCAGAACAAAGACTCAGTATCTCACCCCTAGTCGGCTGACTAAATACGAGAGGATTCTGGTGGGTGCTGCAAACGTAAACATTGTTAGGTGCAGTATTTTGAACCCTGCCACCTTACTCCCCGACCCAATGGATATGGAAGGTGGGGTGGATGATGAGCATGATTGCATTGTATGTATGTATAGGCATTTATATAGCGCACTACTTACCCGTAGGGTCCCAAGGCGCTTCGACCGCTGCGAAACCCTTCCTGGCTTCCCTGAGAGATGGTCCCTTAATGGGTATCTCCAGGGTGAGACCAGGCATCCCCGGCGGTCTGGTGGGGCCGTTAGTGAAGATGAGGCAAGCTAATGCCCAGAGTTGCCGAGTGTGATCGCTGATCAGAGTGGGCACCGAGGCGAGAGAATTATCGAGTCCGCTGACCCTGGTCCAGAAACCTGCCGCGCCGGGAATCGAACCCTGGTCCCGGGCCGTCCTCTGCTCTCAGGTCTGCCGCCTCTAACCAGTGAGCCACACTACTTCACTGCATTGATTTAACAGAATTCAATACCAAGCCACGTCCAGACATTAAAGAAACACCATTGCCTGTGCATGACAAGGAATTATTTGTGGATGGTTCATGTCTGAGACATGAACAAGGAGGCTTGAGTGCTGCCTATGCGGTAGTCTCCTTAACCAAAATTGAAGAAGCAGGTTATCTATATCACATAACGTCTGCACAAGTAGCTGAATTGATTGCTATGATAAAAGCTTGCCAAATTGGGAAGAACCTACGCATAACAGTGTATACTGATAGTCAGTACTGTTATGGGGTTGTGCATGACTTTGGCCAGTTGTGGCTACAGAGGGAGTTCCTGACTTCATCAGGTACCCCTATTCGAAATGGAAAAGTTGTTCAAGACCTTTTAGAGGCAATCCAGTTACCAAAGGAACTGGCAGTGGTAAAGTGTGTCGCCCATAAGAAGGACATGGACACTGTATCACTGGGAAATGATTTTGCTGATCGAGTGGCCCAATGGTGCGCCAGAGATCGGTATATCGTAAATCCAAAGCGAGGGGGGCCAGGAACCAGCTGCCAACTTCAGGTGTTTGAAGAAGTGCCTACATGGGATGAAGTGAAAGAGTGGCAGCAGGCGGCACCTTGGCAAGAAAGAGAGAAGTGGAAGGACGATGGGTGTAGACCAAGACGTGTGGATGGTGTCATCATAGGTCCAACTGGTATGCCTGTGTTACCTAGACACTTACTTAGCACAATGGCGAGATTGATACATGAAGGATCACACATTGGTAGGGACGCCATGATTCTAGTGTTCCAACAGACTTGGTACAGTAAAAAGTTCAGGAAAGTAGCAGAGTCCCTCTGCCAGAGGTGCCTGACATGTCAAAAGATGAACCCAGGGAAGAAGACGGTGGTTGAACTGGGAAAAATTGGGAGGTCAGGGGGTCCCTTTGTGAGAATACAGGTTGATTTCATCACCATGCCCCGTTGTGAAGGGAAGCGGTATGTCCTTGTCATGGTCTGTTTATTTTCAAAGTGGGTGGAAGCTTTCCCTACTCCCCAAAATGACGCGAAAACAGTAGCTAAGTGTTTATTAAAAGAACTGATACCTAGGTTCGGGGTTCCAGTCACTATTGAATCAGATCAAGGCTCACATTTTCATAATGAAGTGATCGACGAACTCTGTAAGGCCTTTGGAATTTCACAAAAGCTTCACTGTGCCTACCGTCCAGAGGCTTCTGGAGTAGTGGAACAAATAAATGGAACTATCAAAAACAGACTAGCAAAACTGTGTGATGCATCTAAATTGACCTGGGTGAAGGCCCTGCCTCTGGTCCTGATGGGACTAAGAAGTGTTCCTGATCGCAAAACAGGCCTAAGTCCCCATGAAATCATTATGGGAAGAGTGATGAGACAAGCATGGGTGCCTGGAAGCAAACTGTTGAGTATTACTGATGATTTGGTACTTGAATACTGCAAGAGATTGGGTGACCAAGTGCGTTCTATCTCTCGCCAGATCGGAGAAGACGCCATCCTCAATCCAACGACTCCTCTCCACAAACTGGTCCCGGGGGACTGGGTGAAGATAAAGAAGCATACTCGGAAGAGCTGCCTGGAGCCAAGGTGGGGAGAAAAACGTCAGGTGATCCTGGTAACTACCACAGCAGTAAAGTGTGCAGGAGTTCCACGCTGGGTACACGCCAGCCACACCCAGAAGGTACCACCAGACGAGGTGCCTGAAGCAGAAGGACGTCCCGCAGAGGACTCTGCAGGAGCCAGACCAGAAGTAGCTGACGACGTACAGCCCAGTACCAGTCGAGCTACAGAATCAGCAGACGTTGGCCCAAGAATAGTTGACAACGAACTACCAGGAGCCCAGCCTGCTGAAGGGGTCAAAGAAGCTGAGCCAGAAGTAGCTGAAGACGAGCTGCAGAGCATATGGCCAGAGGAGTGGATTCCCTTGATTGATCTCCCCGAAGACCCCATTCGAACAAGTGAACGACTTTGGGAAGGTAGAGAGTGGACTAGAGAGGAAAAGCAAGGCACAGGCGAAGAACCTCAGAATCTTGAGATTCACATCAAAACTGAGGAAGGAGAAGGTCAGACAGGGACAGAGCACGTGATTGATACAGAACAAGTGAATGCTGCAGAGCCGGTGCCTGATACTAAACAAGTGAAGGATACTGAACAAGTGAGGAATACAGAGCAAGTGATTGATACTCCTCCACTGACACCTGATATCGGGAAGGGACAGACTAGACATAGTGTAATAGTTCGAGCAGAAGAAAGTCCAGAGATCGAAGTGCTTGAACAGGATCAGATAGAATTAGAAGAACGTGTTCAGGAAACAGAGTCAGAGACACTTGAAGAGCAAACACCCAATTTACCTGAACTAGGCCAGATTTGTACCCAGGCAGAAGAAACAGATGCTAGCCCTGGAATTAGTCAGATAGAAGAAGAAGAAACTGAGACAGAATTGCCAACAGTTAATGAGAACAAAAGGGCAAGAGAAGGAAACGAAGTTCAAGTACCAACCAAAAGACTAAAGAAAAGAAAGCATCTTGAGCCTAGATACATAAAGAAATTGAGACTGAGAATAAAAACGGTAGAAGAAAAACGTGCAGAAGAAAGGAGAAGTGCTCGCATAGCAGGACAACCAGAAGACACTTCCAAAAGAAGGAGTGATCGAATAAAGAGACAAAACAAAAAGTACAAGTCACCTGAATGGACACTTGTGTTGGAAGAACTTGAAGATCTCGATATCACTGACGTAAGCGACGGAGAGCCCGTCCCTGAGTACTCTGACGAAGAGGAAGAAGAGCCACCGTGAATTTGCACAAAGTAAGATACTTGTGTAGAGACACAAAGAGGGGTTGAGAATCTTCTTCTGAAGCCAAAATGTCTGATTCAAACGTGAATGGTAGACCTGGTCGCAGCGGTTGCAAAACTTGCTGCAAGGTATGTGTCTGTAGTATAGTTGTCCTGATATTACTCTGGATAGGACTAACAATTTTCATTCCCTTTGCTGTAAGCAAAGATACTAATATTGTCCCTACTGAAATTGTAAATACTGACAGTGAGGAGCTGACAACACAGAGTGTAGCTAGACATGAGAGAGCACTGAGACAAACAAAACAAAACTTAGAAGCATCAGATGAGGGAGAACTACATTATCATGGAATTAAAAACAGGACACGCTTAAATGTTTTCGCAAACTTGTTAATACACTATGTAGAGACTATGGAAATTGAAGATTGCTATGTC
This sequence comes from Lissotriton helveticus, assembly GCF_964261635.1. NCBI lineage: Eukaryota > Metazoa > Chordata > Amphibia > Caudata > Salamandridae > Lissotriton > Lissotriton helveticus. The sequence continues at coordinate 850,650,383 of NC_136063.1, forward strand.
TGCATGAAGCTACCTACTTCTGTAGCTGAAGGCGTGACATACCATCACTTGCCGCTGACATACGGAATTTCCTGTAGCATTTTAGCTAGTTTATTTTACAAAAGAGGACCGTTACAGTACTATTACTCTAATAATGACGTGATCTTTTCTGAGCTTCCTATACGTGGGAACTTGAATCCTGTACATACCAAAAGTGACGTGATACGATATATGGGAGATTATTTCTTGACTATTGGTGATATTGACATAGGTGAAGCACACAGAGATAACTTGACTTGTTCTTTGCGTGAGCAGGAAAAGATGTTCCTGAACATGGCAGAGAAAAGGAGAATTAAAATACAAAAGAAAGCAAATGACGAAAGTCAGAAAAGACCAAGGTGGGCAGAAAACATGGAAGGCACCTCAACTGGTGGGGCGGGTCTTGCTCTGTTGCTGGATTTTGAAAAGAAAGGCAAGCTATGTCTTCACCGCGAGAAGACTAGCTATTATAATAACATTTTCATTGGTTCCAGTGAATGCGAACATAATTACAAGGTAATTGGAGGTTGGGGTTTCAAAAATGGGTCAGAGCCTGTGTTTCCTGGAATTTATTATATTTGTGGGGACAAGGCTTATTTCAAATTGCCGGATCACTGGTATGGAAGCTGCTATTTTGGCATTGTCTTCCCGAAAATATACCATGTGAATGGAGTTGCTGGAAGCAGTGAAAATACTAATGGCTTAGTGCGTAGTAAAAGAGAAAGCATAGGTGAAATAATGGGTAGTATTTTCAGTGCACTGATACCTGGAGTGGGAGTGGTTCTGAACACTCACAGAATTTGCAAATTGTCCACTATAGTGGATGTGTTGTCGACTGAGACAGCTCATGGATTTCTGCTGGTCAATACCGAAATGGTTGCGATCAGATCAATGGTTTTGCAGAATCGACTTGCTCTTGATACCTTATTGGCGAAAGAGGGCGGAGTCTGCCGGATGTTGAAGGCGCAACATTGTTGCACTTATATTCCGGACAAAAGTGTGCAGCTCAAAAGATATGTGAAAAACATTACTAATTTGGCAAAGGAACTCAGACCACTCGAGGTTGATAGTGCCTGGAAGAGACTGGTAGATGGTCTCTCAAATGTAGGTCATTGGTTTGCTAGCATAGGTAAAGGCTTATTGTTTAAAGTACTGATGCCAATTGGAATTATAGGTCTCATCCTATTTTTCATATTTGTCTGTTGCAAATGCCGTAAGCACACCAGAAAGCATGAAGTGAATGCAAGAGGGGTGAAACGAAGTGTGGATGAGCTCGAATTGGAGGAAGTGAATAATCAGATCTATAAAAAGGTGAAGAATTCTCACCCTACCAAAACAGAAAGGGAAAAACTGGAGAAATTGCTGGAAGAGATAGAGTTGTACAAAGTGTGAAAGAAAGTTGGCATCTGGTTCCATTTAATTTGTGATGATAGTAAATATCATCAAAGAGGGGATTGATGAAGCAAAGCTTCGCATATTTTGCGACTTGCCGTATTCATGAACCTCGTCTATGTGTAATAAGGTAATAAGTTGTACGTCTTACTAACGTTTATTTTAAGTTTCCATGAAGCTTGCCTATGTGTTTTACTAAAATAATTTACTCGAGTCACTTAACATGGCCGCCGCTTGTATTTAGTTACTGCGCATGCGTCAGTCACACTCACGTGTCCTGACGCGTCTGCAGGTTTGGAGGGAAATTTATGCGCATGCGTAATACATAGCTTTGCAAGTAACGTGGTACTGCTCGTGCCACTGCTCTTGTGTCTGTTGATATGTAGCTAACATTTAGGTTGCATAAGTATATTTTATAGTGATAAGTTGAAAGTACAAACCCTGTGATGTGTTTTCATAATGTTATTTCTATGTATTAATTTGTTTTCGCTTACTTTTCATGTACCGCGGGGAATGGGGGTCTAACTGCACCAAAAGCCATCTTGGAGGTCCCTTCTACGCATGTGCGACTTTCTGGGGCACCGACAACCTTGGCTGATGGAACACCGCCAGTTGGCAGTGATGGGCAAGATGCTCCTGAGAACTGACCTGCAACCCTAGCAGGACGGAATCACATGTTCTTATTCCGAAACAATGTAATATCTCTATTGTATTTCTATGCAGTTTCTCATGGGAACCCCAATCTCGCTAGGCGGTACCCAGATATGTAAATGAAGCATCCAAATAGTGTGTTATGATTGGTGTGTTACCCAAATCCTATCTTAAGACCAATCCAAATTGAGGGATTCTGACACTTTGCAACATTGGGGGGTGGTACCCTGTCCCAAAACAGTATATCTACCCTGGGTTCACCTAGGGAAATTGTCCGACTTGTCTGGTTTAGCTGACCTGTCACTGACCCATCGTACTCAATAGGTGACTGAAGATACAGAGCGCTGCGGAGCACTCTGTCCGAAATTGACCATAGACTAAGGTTCTACTGAACCTTAAAGTGCTGGCGAAGCACTTTGCTGGGAGTTCGTTGACCCAATCGGGGTCTTGATCGATAGCTGAAGAGAGGGTGGAGCGCAGGCGTTGCTTCCAAACTGCGGGTGCGGTCCTGTCCTGAGGTCCTGTCCTGATTCCTAATCTGAGGGTATCCTGTCCTGTCCTGGGTGTCCATTCTGCACCTGCTGTCCTTTGAGGGGTATCCTTCCTTGAGGGTTTCCTGTCCTTAAACTGACCCGTGGCCAGGGTTTGGTTTCCACACCAGTCTAGGTAAATACTGCTCTAAGTTCCTTTAAACTTGCACCTTTCTATTTTCTGTCTTTTGCTTTAATAAAGACACACCTTTGCACATGTTGATTTTTCCATGCTTTTGCCGCAACTATTGAATCATAAAGTCAATTGCATATTTTCCTAAATTGTTCCTATGCTATCCTACCTTTTAGAAATCATATTTTGCATTGCAGTATGTCATTTTCTGATATGGTCTAGAACGGCCTTACTTAAAATTTTCTAAAGAGTTTTTGTCTTGAATGCATAGCATATTTCCCTTGCCTCTCATATTTGCATTTGAATGATTACCCTGACTTTATTTCTCTATAGTTATGTACTTTTCATTATCTTGGTTATTGATTGCCTTATTCTTGTAAGTTTGATGCTTGATGAAAACGAACTTTAGATAAACATTTTAAAACTTCCAGTTGTCCGTGGTCATTTTACAACAGTATTGAATGTCATTTGAATTTGCATTTGCTGCCTTTCCTTTTACAGCTAGGCCCCTGATCCGTTGAGGTCATAGGTACCCGTGTCGGTGGATGGTAAGTCGGGTACACTGAGTAATAACAGTAGGGAACACACACAAATTGGTAGCAGCCCGTGAAGTCGCCCTGTCAATGAATAGTGTGAATTGAAAGTATATGGGCCCTGAAGCCGGAAACGGCGGAATCATTGGCTGGGTGACCTCGCGCGCTCTATCAGTTGGCAGAGAGGTTATTAAGCCACCTAGTTGACAATGAAAGGCTTAAAAAACATACATACAGAACAACATTACATTTGTGCCACTATTCTAGATCCACAGTACAAAAAGACCGTGCCCAGCAAAGCATTCATTCCTTTTAATGAAGCAGATGTTTCAAAGTACAAACATTGGCTAGCTCTGTCAGCCACTCGGTTCGAAAAAGAGCGGCAGAAAATTGAAGGAGCCGGCAGAAGAACTACTGAATCAGCAGGCCATCCGGTGCAAGTTCCACTTCTGAATCTGTGGCCGAAGGGAGTCACTTTCCCTCACAGCCGTTAACGACACCAGCAACCGTATCATCATCCTCACCTGCACCAGGCCCAGCCATAATATTGTCGGAAGTGGATTGGCTAACTCATCAAGGGTTTGCTCGTTCCAGTGATGCAAAGGCCACAGATGGTACGCAAAGTGGAGCAACCCTGGAGAACATTGAGTCGAAGGTGCAGGCTTATCTGAATGACCCAACAGAGGTCTTTGTTAATCAGAACCCATTGCTGTATTGGTATGATAAAAGGCCTCTATGGCGACTGATCACCAACCTGGCTCTGAATTATTTGTCTTGCCCATTCGCAAGCGTGTATTCTGAACGTGTTTTCAGTGCTGCTGGTGCCATTGTAACTTCAAAAAGGATCCGCCTCTCGCCCAAAAATGTGGAGAGGTTAACACTGATCAAGATGAATCAGCACTTCATACCACCAGATTACAAAATACGTGAATGCACGCAGGAAGAAGAGGACACCGACTTAGGTGACGGAAGTTCTTTTCTGTTAGCTGACCTACTCCCGTCTCAATTCATAGAGTTTGACGACGAGCTCTTCTTCCCTGACACCGAGTCCTGAAAATGACTTCCTTTTTTTCATCCTTTTTCACTTTTATTCCTGTGTGTCTTTCTTTGTTTTGCAACTTTTACCACAACAAAACTCTAATCACCTAATCACAACAAGTCCATCAGCAGCACTGTCTTCATCTTATTTCCTTATTGATTTGAAGGTGCCGCAGTCTGCATTCCTGAAATTCACAAGTTCACAACTCAATCATGCTCCTCTATCCTCCTCCTCCAGACTCCCCCTATCCATTTCCCTCAAGGCAGATGGCTGGATTACGCAGAATAAAGAAACTTTGTCTTCCTAGACGAGTCCCCTCAAGTGGGACTGGAATTACTGACTACATGCTAGCTGATTGCTGACAGTTACTTCTGAAATTGACAGGAGAGGCTGCCCTGCGGGCTCTCACTTTCAGAAGAAGATGCGGACAAAAAGTGGAACAGGTAATGAATGATGAGAAGAAGATGGCATGCAGTGGTCAGCAATGGCTGTCTCTCTCTGATGAAAGCAATTGCTGTTTGTTTGTTGTGCATGAAATTAATCATATGTCTTCTGTTATTATTTAATCTTTTACACACTAAATGTAACTCAAGTCTACTCTGCTTTTTTTTACCTTGTTTAATTCAAATTGTACTTCAACTGCAGGGGCCACTACGTTGCATTTTCTAATATGCAAAATGTCCTTGGACTTGCTGATTGCCAATATACCATGATGATTGATTAAATAATATATCTTTTTTCTTTACAGTCACTCATTGGGATGGATGGATCATCAGCGTCGGTTTACAGAAGAACTAGGGCCAATTCATGAGTGGCAAACAGGTAAACCAGTCTACAACAACTACTACAGCAGAACTACAAGTCTGTCTAGTCGTGGTATGGAGTGGTCGAGGCAGTGTAGTGTTGTTATGCCAGGCAGAGTCCAGACAGCAGTTCATGTAAAATTGGGGCTATGTGGCTTGCTGCATACAATTAGATATGCTTTGTCTGTCTGTGACAAAGAGCCTAGGTATGCTACATCAGGTTGCTTCACTCAGTGGTGCCTGCCTTTACCGTCTGCATGGTCCTGCCGCAAGCATGGGCCAAACATCCATTCCGCTCGCGAAATTTGTGGATTTTCAGCAGAAAATTTACAATCCGCGAAATTGCCGAAAATCCGCAAATTCTTGAGCGTAACAGATTATTGTCCCATGCTTGCGGCAGGGCCATGCAGACGGTCAAGGCAGACACCACTGAATGAAGCAACCTGATGTAGCATACCTAGGATCTTTGACACAGACAGACAAAGCATATCTAGGCTTTGGGGCTGTTTTGGGGGTTCAGTGCGTTTACTAGGGTTTTTGGGTTTAATTTGGTAGGGTTCCCGGAGTCTAGGGCTCAGGGCCCGATGCAGGCTCGTTCAAAATGATGTTGGTAAGGTTTTAGGGGTGTTTGGCGTTTTTTGGTAAAGAATTGGCCGAATTTTGGCCTTTTTTGGTATTTTGCGGGCACGTGTGTTTGGGTGAAAAGTCGTACACCTTCCAGTGGATTGTGAGAGTTGGGAATGTCTAGTTTTGATTGCAAGTGGTTTGAAGAAAATCCATGGTGGAAAAGGGGGGTTTTGGGCCTACATCAGGGTACGTTTTGGCACGATTTTAACTTAGGCCTCTTTGGGGATAGCAATATTGCATGTTTTTGGGGGGCTGTTTGTAGGTGTTCTAGATTTTTGGGAGTGGGTTGAGTGGTCTGGGAGCACTGCTGGGAAGGTCTAATTTTGATTGCGAGTGGTTTGAAGAAAATCCATGGTGGAAAAGGGGGGTTTTGGGCCTTTTTCAGAGTGCGTTTTGGCACGATTTTAACTTAGGCCTCTTTGGGGATAGCAGTATTGCATGTTTTTGGGAGGGTAATATGGGGTGTTCTAGATTTTTGGGAGTGGGTTGAGGGCTCTGGGAGCACTGCTGGGAAGGTCTAATTTTGTGTCCAAACAGCAGTTTGGTCGTAGGTTGAGGGGAAAGGGGATTTGGCCCTGTTTCTAAGGTGCGTTTTTGCCCATAGGCTAACATTGCTGATAATGCATTATTGCAGATGTCACTGGAGACAACTCTTCTGGCACTTTACGTAGCTGTAGTGTAGGAAAAGCACTATACATTTACTCAACGAGGTAGCACTTACTGGATTAGCCAGTAGAAAGTACTCCAGTAATAGTTGTGCAAATCGCAAAAAAATCCGCGAGTTTGCGGGAAAATCCGCGAACTCGAGTATTTTTTGCGTCTGGTCACCAAGATTGATCGACGGCGCGTCAGATGGAATGGAGGAGTACCGCGAATAAGAAGAATGGCTGGATGCACGCAACTTCCCAAATTCAACAGGACAACTACAACATACAGTTACGGTATCCTCTTCACTTCTCCTCATCTTTTAAATAATGTTATTGTTTTGAACTTCTATGAGTGTGACTCTGTGCATTTGGTTGCTCTCTGCTTCAAATTCATCCCTCCAGCCATTGTATACATTTTTGTTTGCTATTTTTAAAACTAATTTCATGTACTAAGGGTTGTTTATTCTCTCTGAGGGCAGATAGGCAAGTGAAATTGCGTAATTACTGCAGCCCTGTACTGTCACATTGTTTCTTCATAGTTAGTAAGTTGTAGAAAGTACTACTTAGTTTAAGTAACCTAACCATCCATTTAGCAAGCAACTTCATGCATGCATTAGTGCATGCACTTCCTTTATGTCCCGTAAAAGATTTATTGATATCTTCGTATCCAAAGATTTGTTTATCTTCATTTGTTGTTTGTCCGTGCTGTTTTTTTTTTTCTTCTCTCCACAAACTTTTTCCAAAAAACCCCATTCCCATCCAATTTTCAAACCTCTTCCCCTGGGCTCTGTGGTTTTCATTGAGGTGTGACTAAATGACAACAATAATTCCACACACTTGCTGGGGAGGATAAGGTCAAAGCAACAGAAAATCGATTTCAAGGCTGGTGAAGGAATCCGAGGATATATTCTTACTCAGCTTGACACAGACCCATGACTATTTGCAAATCAAATATCATTTTCATGGGCGCCATCAACTGGATTGATCATCAAGAACATCCTCCTCCTACACGTGGCGAAGGATTGCGCTGCTGTGTCCTTCACCTTCAGTACTATTTCTTGTAGTAGCCAAAGCCAAACTCCACGCAACTAGTAGTTATACTTTGAATACTTTAGCATTTGTTAGGCTAAATTATGGCACTGTTCTTGTGTACTGTGCTATCTATCGTACTGTTATAATGCTCCACTCAGGCCACTTAAGGTTTCATTTTCTTTTTTTCATATGCTGCTACTGCCACTGTGTACCACCACTACTACCACCACAACGATGCCATTTCATCCGCCCAGGATTGCCAACCTTAATCGCCATTTGCCATGCAGCCAGCCCTGTGCCTAGCCCTATTATCAAACAACAATCACAGGTAAGATAAGTGTTTTGGGGGAGGAAGAATAATGGAGTAGGAGTAGAGAGGAGAGACTGACGGTAGTACTAGTAAAGTAGTAGGACAATTAAATTCACTAATTCTGTGAGTGGCACTAACTTTTGTAAACCTTTGGGCGATTACTTAGACAATTTGAATCAAGCAGCCAGTTAAGTTTCAGGAAAACAAACGTACAGTTACCCCCCCCCCCCGGCCTACCCCGCAAAACAGTAAAAACGCGTATGCTATGTTTAAGTTGAAAGTAAGTAAATATTATTATCCCTAACAAAAATAAACTGTCCCGCAAGACCCGACCCACCCCCCCTCCCTAACCCCAAAGAATATCCATGAAATAAAAAGTCCCCAAAGCCCAAAATACCCAACTCCCAATTCCCACCCCCCAAAAGACTTTAAAAAAGGGGCAAGGGACAGTCTCTCCTCCTCTACTGCCGCCGCCGGTGTCCTTTGGCCAGGTTGTGCTGTTGCTCCCTGCGGAGGTTCTAGAGCAGGGTTTTAACTCCCTCCATCTCCTGCTCAAGGTTGGACACCCTGAGGGTTAGGCGGTGGATGTGTGCCTTAAACCTGATGTGGGGGGCAGCTGATTTTTTGGCTGCTTGGAGGTGGCGGGTGGCTGCGGTACCACGGCTCCGTACCACTGGAGGCTTGCGCTGACTGGCTGACCCAGGGTGCGTGGAGGAGGATGCAGCTGTCGTGGTGGATGTTGTGGACTGAGACTGGGTGTCCTCCTCCTCCTGGGCCTCCAGCCGCCGATATTCAGCGACAATCGCCTCCAGCTTCTTTTGCCGGGCCCGTCTAGCCAGCTCCTTCCGTGTTGGTTTGAAAGGAACATCTATATGAAGAAAGAAAAACATACTGTAACCAATGCTCTTTAAGATTAACACAAAATAATTCAGCAGAAAGTTGTGTCACAGTAGCACTAGCAACTTGCAAGCACAGTACATAACATTTGTGGCGTGTATCTATCTAACCACCCGCTTCATCGGCCTCTGCTCTAACATTAGTGGGAGTTTCAGGAATCAATTCTACTAGCACTATATGGACTCACTACATTAGACTCAGACAGTACACCAGTCTTCTTCTTCTTCTTCTTCTTCTTCTCTCTTGTTTAGCGAAATTGGTATGTAAACTTCTGGAAGCTGGCATAATGCCAGCGCAGTCAACTTGCACCCGAGAAAAACAGACCCAAGCCATGATGACACAGACTTGCGTTACTGTACCACTCTAGTACAAGCAGGTGGTGAAGCTCTTACTTTTCTATTACGGGTGGCACTGGCCGTTCTCTGTTACAAGGGCTACGGCTTAATTAATTTAACTTTCACCCTACAGTGCCAATGACTACTAGAAAAGGAAAATGAAGAAGATAAATAATATGATTATCTATCCCTTCACAGGATATTTGCTTACATATGGGATGCTTTGTTTTTTATTAAGTGAACACTGATAGGCCATACATGAATGACAAAGTTGTAATACAATTATTAACAGAGGTAGTGAGTGGCCCCCGTAATGGCAGGATATATGCTGTGCTTGCAAACTTCCTTTACTAGTCATGGTAGTATTCTGAAAAATTACAACTTCTTTTCCTCGCCTTTGCTACACTGGAACAGACGTGCGGGTGCGGTTTTAAATGCTCTTCATCCAGTGACCGTCTACTCTGTCTACATACACCTATGCTATCTATGAGTAAGATAGTACCATGATCCAGGCATCCATCCATTCAAAGTAAATGTCAATCATTCTTCCTAATGTCTCAACTGGACAAACCTTAGTTTTTCTCACGGAAAAGCAACCTTTTTAATTTATTTTGGAAACCGCCAGCCATGCATCGGTGCTTGACTTGCATTTGAATTTGAACCAAAGGATATATTGCACACACATACAGTTTCTGTTTCACCCACCCAGGCAGTCCGCTTCCCTTTCTCCTTTCACCCATCCTTGCTTCAGCCTTCAACCGGCCATGCATCATATTCCCAGCCACCTCGGGCAGCATTCAAAAACACGTATCATTCTTTGCCAGTCATTACTTTTAACTCGCTCATCCTTCCTTACACTCTTCTTTCCCTTTTCGTTCATCCCATCCATCAAGTTCATCTCTGATCTGACTTGGCTTCTCGATAAAACTTTCACAGCTGAGTTGAAGTCAAATTTAGAGGAGGCCATTGGTTACTGGTTAACTCCCGCCACTAATGCTATTGCTCAAGCGAAGTCAAGGGTGAATGTCTTCTACCTGGTTGACAAAAACTTACTTCTAAATTTGTAAGTCTTCTTAACAGTAAAGTGTGCTTGTACTGTACAACATATACACCCATGCAGAGAGCACACTCTGCTGTCTGCAATCTCAATAAGTAAGGAATATAATAGCTTACCACTGCCCGCCACTACCGTGGCATCCTCCACAGCAGTTCCCGATGGCTGTTCCACCGCCTCCGCCCCAGGAGTGCCCACCTCCGCGCTGGCCCCGGCAATGGTGGATGCCTGTGTCGATGTTCCGCCTAGAAAATACATTTCATGTTCTTAGTTGCCATATACACCACTCCCTATTTTGTCTAGGAATGAAAAAATGTTACTAGTACTACATAAACAAATTTAATAATTTGTGACTCTCTAGTCTCTAAACTACAAATTTCCCTTTCTTCAGGGAAGGTTTTTTTTTTATTTATGCTTAGCCGTAACATGTCTTGCTACACTTTTTGGAACAACTGATGAATGCTTGCTTTTTAACACGCACCATTTTTCTCAAAACAGACAGAAGCTTCCCTTCTAAGAACAAGAGCAAGATCAGATCATCATCACTTGGAGTCAGCAACGATTCATCCCCACAAAGAAGACTTGAAGTTTGTAGTATCCTCAGGTTGTATATATGTTCCTTTACTCCTCTGCATCTAGCTGCTCAGCCAGTGTGAGTGTTCCGGTTAGAATCTTAGTGTGAGTGGAATGCTTGGGTGCATGAGTGTTGTCAGTTGAGGAAGGGCTGAGCAGCTAGGAGGCTGCTCCTGGTGGGGCATATTATATCTACATCTAAAAAACGTAATAAACTACTTTTGCTCATACCTGGCCACGTCTACAGCGTCTACTTATGACACCTGAACATGTGGGACCAAAAAGTATTTTGGTGTATTTCTACTCCATTTATTGCTGAAATGTTTTCTGTCTCAGGTAAAAGAGGGCTATGTAGTGTCTTGTTTTTACAGTATGCCAACTTTCTTGATTTTCATTTCACATGTGATGTTTTGTTGGCATGGGAGTGGGTTCTTCGTCCCACGACCCATTTATTTCTGTTATGTAATCCCTGCCTAAGTGTTAGGAGTTGGTTTTAGTCTCATTTCCTTGTCAGATCAGATTTGTATCCCTGACTAGGGATGTAAGTGGGATTTTAGTCCCATTACCCCAGTTTACAGTTATTTTATCCCTGTCTAGGGATGGGAGTGGGTTTTCAGTCCCATGACCCTGTTCACATACTTTAATTTGGAATGGGTATTAGTCCCATTTCTGTTTAATGGGGGTTTCAGTCCCACTTTTGTTATTTGTGTGTTGGGTGTCAGTCTCTTCACTTCGATGTTTGTTGTTCTGTGTGTGGGTTTTCATCTTTTGGCGCCACACTGTGCTGCATTCTGTTCTTCATGCTGCACAAGCCCTTGGGTGTTAGTCCCATGAGACGTATTCCGTACAATTGGGTTTCAGTCCCAAACAATGTTTGTTTTTTTCACTTGGGTCTTAGTCCCATAGTGTCCCTCACATGAGGGGTGGCGTATTGGGATTTCGCCACGGTCTTCTCACGTGAGAAGTACTTCCTTGGGTGTCGTTTCCACCCATTGTAGTCTAGTCTGGGGTTTTGTTTTCCCCTCACTTCTGTCATGTTTGTCTAGCTTACTTGTTGTATGTGAGCTCTTCATTCACTCCTTACTTATTTTATTTGTTCATTATTAAAGGACGAGGATAGTGTTAGTGTTTTTCTATCTCTATCGCTTTCTTGTTTCTTTCTTTTCTTGGTTGTCTGTTTTCCCTCTCGTGATGTGTTTTCACATTCATCCCAGGGTTTACAGATTTCTTGCAACAATTGTATATTTTTACTGTGTATAGTTTTTTTCTTCATTGTTATTTTCTCTTTTAGTTTTTGATTTTGAGAGGAAGAGGATAATGTAGTATCCTCAGGTTGTATATATGTTCCATTACTCCTCTGTATCTAGCTGCTCAGCCAGTGTGAGTGTTCCGGTTAGAATGTTAGTGTGAGTGGAATGCTTGGGTGCATGAGTGTTGTCAGTTGAGGATGGGCTGAGCAGCTAGGAGGCTGCTCCTGGTGGGGCATATTATATCTACATCTAAAGAACTTAATAAACTACTTCTGCTTATACCTGGCCACCTCTATAGCGTCTACTTATGACACCTGAACATGTGGGACCAGCCCACTACAAAGTCCCAACCAGGTGAGGTCTCTCCCACAATTAATGTGTGAAATCAGTCACTTTTCAGTTTTGAATCCTTCACCGTTTATCTTATATGATGAACTTGATTTTAATACATGTTTTTACTTTTAATAAAGCTTTAAAATGTACATAGACTCTGTGGTTTTTGGTCATGAGTGAGTGAGCGAAAGGGTTTGCAATTTGCAAGCATGAGTCCGTGGCTCAGAGAGGTCGGGACTCTGACTCCGTAGTCTTATGTCCTCGGTTGTATAATCATTGGGGATCAATTATTGCTGCATTCGGGAGCTAAATAATGACTCTGACACACTAGCTAGTCAGTAAGGAGATTGGGGGTTCAACTTCTGTTATGACTGAGGTATGTGGAAAGTCTAACTGCGCCTATTATAATTTATAACCAATGCCCTATTTCTTGTCCATAGTTCTGTTTGTGCAGAATACTCCCTGCAACAGTACTAGTATGGATTGTTCTCCTATCCAATCAAAAAGTAAACTAGTATCTTATTCTTGGTGACCATTGACATTTTATTGTTGGGAATTTTCAAAGCATAAACATTTAGAAGACTTCAATAGACATTAAGGACAACCAAGAGGACTTCACTCAGTGCATAGAGCTATTGCTGAATAGAATAGGAGTTTTGTTTAACACATTTTGCCAACTGTGCAAGCTTAGTTAGCTACACAGACAGACTAATAATAATCTAGTAGTACCACAGGAAGTCATACTAGAGGCAGGATAAGAATTTAGAAACAGTCTACAAGAAGATCAAAGACGATTTAGGAAAAAATAGAATGAGGAACGTTTGGAAAAAATACAGGCGCTGTAAAAGACAAGGAAGTATAATTATTAATATTAACAGGAAAACTTACTGGGGCCAGCAAAGGAGCCCTCGCTGGACCGATTCTGGCCTTCCTGCTGTTGTCCCTGCTCCGCCGGCGCCGCTACCTCCTCCAGTGTCCCCTTGCCCCTGGGGGAAGCTGATGTACAACATGAAAAAAAGACACAAACATGGATGATTGTTGTCAACCACATCAAACATTTCAAAAAAACAATAACAAATTATTTCGGGTAAATAGACAACAATTGCAGTAAATTTATTGACCTATCTGATGTGGTCTACTAGGATATTGCTGGATTCGCGGACCGTCTACTTGAAAAGTTATGTTACTCACTAAACCAACTACAAAAAGGTTCTACTAGGACTGGCAGGCAGCACTCCGCAGCACGCGAAGTGACAGACACAGTCTGTCATGATCACCACCACTATCTCTTCTTAGTGGCAGGAGTACAAAGGAAGGACTGGACTTGAGGCTCTAATGTCTAGCATTACGCAGTTCTGTAAAGTACACTGATACATAATCATCACCCAGGCCAAATGAACACAAAATTGAAAACAATTAAGCATAGTAGCACCGCCAGTGAGCAGGCCAGCACCTGCAATCACAGTAGCTTTTGAAACATAATTTACCTGCAATGTAATCAGCAGCATTATTGCTCTTCGGAAAAAACAAACCTTTGCAATATGATAACACAGAGCAAGAGAAAACAGAGTAGTGCATAAATAGCTACTACTACTCACCAAGCCCAGGGATCTCGATGCCTAGCAGGCCGAGCAGGTCGTGTTCGCGGCCCAGGACGTCGGACCACCGGTGCGTCACCTAGCTGTTGGTGTGCCGGACCCCAGACTCACGATACATGGCCCAGCACACCTTCCCCCATAGCCTTTGATGCTCCTGGAGCCCGTACCCGGCACCGAGCCTGCAGCCTGTCGCAACGGTTTTTGGGAGGTGGCGCTGAAAGGAAAAAATCAGTGTGGCCACCTCCACCGTGCTGAAAATCTCCCGGGCTATTACTGCTTCCCCCCTTAAGCCCCCGCATGGGAGCTAGGTACGGGGTGCGGGACCCTTCCGCTTGCTCTTCCTGGCTCCCTTTGCCATGGTCCTGGACAGTTGGAAAAAAAAAGGAAAGAATAGGGAAAAAGTAAAGAAAATAAAAGAGTTAAAAGAAGTAGCTTTAAAGTAACCAAAAGTAGGAAAAAAACAAAATAAGGATGTAGAAAAAGAGAGGGATAGATAATGAGTAAAAAAGTTCAAAAAAAAGTTCAAAGAAACAAAGGATTGCAAAGATTAGGGGAGGATTGAAAAAGCATGTCCAGAACCATAGCAATGAATGAAAAACAAGATGGCTTCGCCCATTGAGGACCGCGTGGGTAAGTTTGCGTGATATTTCCCCCGCGAGCACGCAAAAACGCACGCGAACACGTAATCGCGCCCCGTGCACAACACGAGCATGCAAATACGCAACGCGGACATGATGGCCACTCCCATGTACAACCGCATGGGTAACTTCGTGGTCGATGCACTGCAAGCGGCCCGCGAACACACAAAAAGCCCCGCGAACACGGAAAAAAAATCCGCAAATTCGCACGAATTTGCCGATCGCAAATTTGCGTAACGCGCAAATTTGCGTAACGCGAATTCGCAAATTTCGCCCATACTTACACTAAAGCAGTGGAACTCTTCGATATATAAATCATCAGTAGCCCAGGTCTCCTGAAACATGACTACGTCTTGTTCCGTTATTACGCGCAGCCAGTCCTGGTCACCAAGCCTAGATTGTAACCCCGCTACATTTCAGGTTAAGATACTCAGGTCAGTTCCCCTATTAGCCCTAATTAGAAATTGTGTGTCATTATGAGATGGGAGTACGATACCAGGTTGATCCTCCTTACAATCCTGTGTCTTGGTCATCAACAGTGATTGTCAGTCTTGGAGATCTAAACTGGAATGTGCATGGAACCTATCGGCTTCTCGAGGTAATGCTTGAGCATCCCTCGACGGTATAGATAATGGTTTGTAAAAATAGCCTAAAGGGAGTGCACAAATATCAGGACTTTGTGTGAAAGATTGCTATCGAACACTTAATAAACGACGGACCATTTGTGGTCTACGGTAATTGAGGACAATACAATCACCGGTAATAATCTTGTCCGATTGGCCAACCCATCCTACTCTCTTGGCCATGATGATGTCATCCATTGAGGAAGGGTGAAAACCTTTATGTTTACATAACCAATCTACATATTTATTGCGGAGATCTGACCAAGACTCCCTTTGGCCCCCAGCAAGATTGGGGTCGCCGGCCAGAACTAGCACATAAGGACTGCAGGCCGGGGGTAGACTCAGGACATCAGTGTTTGGGCTCAAGCGTATGCCCCTAGAACGATCCATAACATCTCTACTTGGGTCAGCCGCAGTAACACCATGCTGTGACTGGTTATAATTAACGCTCCCTAGGGCCAAATTTGGGTTATTTGCGTTATGCACTCGTAGCGTAGCTTGACTTTCCCTCAGCGTGGGGGTGGGGTTCAGTACAGGAAATTCATTTGGATTATGACAAGATACACAAGGGTTGATAAGGGAAGTGTCGAAAGGAGGGACAGTACCCATTGGTTGCAAACCAGAGCCATATTTGTTAACCACAGATGTTAAAGGGTTCCCCACCACATCATTCGCAACATGGTTCGATTTTCCACCACTTAGATTGTCCATAACAGAGTCCAAATGCTCTAATTTTCCCCAAAACAGATCAAAATTGTTGTCGATTACATCCTTAATATTAGCCAGCGCAGTTTCAAGTACTTTCATTGCAGGTCCTGCAAGTGTTGCTTCCCCGACAGTGCATGTGTTAGCCTTATTACACAAAAATTCTGGAATGATATCTGTCTGGGTAGCTACTGAGTTTGTAGTGACAGATACATGATCATTTGAGCAGCTAGCTGATTGACAACCTTTTGCATTTTTAGGTTTAGTCTTAGCAGTGCTGGTGTTTCTCTTCCCTTTAATGGGTTGGACACTTGATTTAACATTCCTTTGGGACTTTGCAACCTGTCCCCTAGTGTTAATAAAGGACGCACCTGGGGCAGACGTATTAGGTGAGTCCAAGAGTAACAAGGGTGAATTAGGGGAAACAGAATCGGTCCTCGCTGGTCCTCGCTGGTGATGTATTTTCTGTGTTTGAGCATGTTACGTTAGCTGAAACTGGACCCACTAATGATAAACGGACTGTAACGTGGCAGGGTCCAGAGACAGCTGTCTCTCGGTCAGTTCAATTTCATGCGTTAGGAGCGATTCAGCCCTCACAATAAATGCGTCTAGGGTCCCGGCTACTCATCTTGATTTACTAATTTTGTATAAGTGATTGCCTGATGGCCCAATTGCAGACCCACATGACAATACAATGGGGGGCAGTAACTAACAAACAACTTCACATTACCTTATGGCTGGATGTTCCCAGAACAGGGGTCAAAACAGTATAAGTGGCTTCTGCCAAAGCCAAATAACGTGACCCAGCCCAGCCACCTTCGGCCTCTGACAGACACAGACGGGCCCGCCCTTTGCCCGGGCTTTGCCTAGGCGTGCCCACGCGCATCCCGTGCACTGGGAGCTGAAGGCAGGCATTATGCGCCGGCTGGCCCGATTCTGGCGCGGCTCCGGCCGTGGTTCCCCCTGGGCCTTGCTCAAGGTGCAGCAAGCAGCAGCAGGCAGGCAGGGTCCAGAAAAATGAATTTAAACGCTCCCGTGCAGCAGGAGATGAAGGCAGGCTTTATCCGCCGGCTGGCACGATTCTGACGCTGCTCCAGCTGCTGTTCCCCCTGGGCCGTGGAGTACCGAGGTGCAGCAAGCAGCAACAGTCAATCAGGGTCCAGAAAAATTAGTTTAAACGCTCCATTGTCAACAGCAAATGGAGAAGTGACAGTAAAAGGAGAGCACAGCCAACCTCTGCTCTTGTTCCAGGGGGCCCACTTTCCCTACTGTTGCACAAGGTAGAGTGGGATAGTAATTTTTACCCCTCCGCTAACCAGTACTTTCCCTACGGTTGTACACACCGGAGTGGGAATAGTAAGTTTTAACCCACTGCTATCCAACACATTCCCTACTGTTGCACTTTCTGGAGTGGGAATACTAATGTTTACCCCTCCGCTATCCAACACTTTCCCTACTGTTGCACTCACTGGAGTTGAAAAAGTGATTTTTACACCTCTAATATCCATCACTTTCCCTACTGTTGCACACACTGGAGTGGGAATTGTAATTGTTACCCCTCCACCATCCAGCACTTTCCCTACTGTTGCATACACTGGAGTGGGAATAGTACATTTTACCCATAGTAATTTTTACACTCCGCTATCCAACCATTTCCGTACTGTTGCACTTACTGGAGTGGTAATAGAAATGTTAACCCCTCAGCTATGCAACACTTTCCCTACTGTTGCACTCACAGGAGTGGGAAAAGTAATTGTCACCCCTCTAATATCCATCACTTTCCTTACTGTTGCACACACTGGAGTGGGCATAGTATTTTTTATCCCTCTGCTATCCAGCACTTTCCCCACTGTTGCATACACTGGAGTTGGAATAGTACATTTTAGCCATAGTAATTGTTTCACTCCGCTATCCAACAATTTACCTACTGTTGCACTTACTGGAGTGGGAATATTAATTTTGACCCCTCTGCTATCCAGTAGTTTCCCTACTGTTGCACACATTGAGGTGGGAATAGTAGTTTTTACCCCTCTGCTATCCAGCACTTTCCCTACTGTTGCACTCACTGGAGTAGGAATAGTAATGCTTACCCCTCCGCTATCCAACACTTTATCTACTGTTGCATTCACTGTAAGTTGAACATTTACTTTTTAAGACTTTTAAATAGTTTAATGTTTTAATTTATAATATAATGTTTTTTATTAGATTTATTATAGTATATATATATATAAATATATATATTGTTAGAAGGTGGTTCTGACATCTGAGCCGCCCAGATTTTTCGCCTTTTGAACACCTATTTGTTGAGCGTTTACTGTGGGAGAGCCTCATAAGTTGGGACTCACCCACAGTGAACTCATGATGATAGGGACTGCATGTGTATTTTTCCAGTGTCCCCTGGCACAAGTAGGCTGCTGCGCTGTAGCCAGAGTAAAGGGCACTGGGCTGGTTACATGCAGACACATCTGTACATGCGTGTGCACAAGTATAAGGGCTGCGCAGGGGAGATTCCTGGCATGCACAGCCTAGGTGCAGCTACAAATTGAATGGTGTGGCAAGCACTTATGCAGAACTGGGTGGCGACATGGAATAGGCTTTCCACAATGAGAAGAAACATTTGAGGGAAAGTCAGTGTGCTTTACTGTTTTCACTTCATTACTCTCCTATGAGGAGGGGAAGCACATGGGCTAGTTTTGCTTACCAAGGGCCTACAAATTCCAGACACGCACTAAAGTCCACTGTAACTTATGTGAGAAGAAGTATTCTGCAGAGTCCAAAGTCATATTTGCACTGCTTTTGGGTCATACAGAAATGTCATTTTTCTCTGAGTCAGCTCATGATTAGGGCCTGGCAGGGGCTGACCTTGCCAGGCTGAATTAATGACCTTCCTCCCCAAGCTGTAGCGTCATCGGCCCAGCCCTGCACGACACGCATTCCAAGGTCGAAGACCTCCACTCCAAGAGAAGATGGGTGGAGCTACAGGCTCATCCATCAGCAGCTGACACCTGGTGCCAGGCTATCATATATAAACAAAAACACAGAGACGGAGCGATGCAAGGAAGGAATTTCACACCCAATTCGGGTAGATAAGAAAGCCCTCACACACCGACCTAGTCAGTGTCATGCTTCATCATAGGGCCCCACCAAAGAGGCCGAGTGCCTCTTTGGTGTGCTACGACGCCAGAAGACTGCGGAGCTGGTTGTGTGAGTGGGCGTGCAGTGAGGTATAAAGATAAAAAGTGCCTAATCAGTATCTTAAATCACAAATTATTTTATCAGTAGATCCCTAAGACACGTTTAAAAAAATTATTCTATGTGTCTGAATTTACAGCCAAAGGTAATGGTTTGGTTTAATTCAGAGATTACATTAAGTCAGTCAACATGTTTCAGCCTTTTACAGTGGTGTTAATTTACCTAGGCATTCATCAGGACTAGTGTGAACCTCCAGGCACCAAGCTGCTCTGGAGAGAAGGCAGTGAGGGGGTAAGGGGCTCGCAGACACCATGTCCCATGAGACCCCTGGCCTCGCAATTTTGAACAAACCGAAAGGCCTGGCCAGGAAGGAGGGAGCAGTGGCAGAGAAGTGATGTGTAGCTGTTTGATAGGGCAAACAGAGACTTCCTGACAGCCCCCTCCCCATTCTTTTAAAAAGAGTTTGCGCAGGAAGAGGAGCTCTCTTAGTGGTGTGATCTGCTGAGGATGACTGGTGCTGGAGCCTGGTACCATGGGCAGCTGGAAGGAAGAACCTCCAGACTGACCCAGGACCCTGTCTTGCATCAAAGGGGGAGACCAGGACAAGGGTCCAGAAGCCCAGGCCTCTGCACAAGGAGAAGAGAGGCCCAGGAGCAGATCCAGATTAAAGGCTGTCGCAGGGAGCCAGTGAAGACCACTCCCTGCTGGATCCACCCTCCGTGAGCCCAGGAGGGCGGAGTATAGTGCTCCCAGTGGCTGGAGTGCACCGCCAGGAGCAAGAAGAGGCAAGAATTGTGAAGATCAATCCACTGGGGGCTGAGATATGCCCCCCAGAAGGTAGGTGACCTTTGACCTCTGGCCGACAGACGACGAAGCGCGTGGGGCTCCGCTGCCAGTCCATGATATGCCCCTGGGGTGGGTCAGGTCCCGGGGGCTGGCCCCAGCAGAAGATAAGTCAGGGAGCGTCATCGCGCTCCTCATGAAGAATGCCCCGTGAAGTACCAGGAGGCCCCCCTGGCCCCCGCTGAAACGGGAGACAGAGGAGCACGTCCCGCCCCCCTTGGCATGGTGTGAGAGGCCTGATATCCCAACTACAGGCCCGCTGAAGGCTGGGAGCACAATTGCACCTCTCGCAAAGACGGAAGTCGGGGAGTGCAGTTGCACTCCCGGTAAACGTGCTCTGGAGGCCCGGGATCTTAACTCTGGGCCCCGCAGGTGGTGGCAGAGAGGAGGGAGCTTAAAGCCGGGGAGCGCCATCACGCTCTCTGTGAAGATGGCCCTGGGCCCGGGACCCCATCCCTGGGCCCCAGACATGAGGGAAGAGGAGGGGGAGTGCCGCTGCACTCCCCCATGGCCGGAGGAAGGCAGGGGGAGTGCTGTTGCACTCCCCCAAAGAATCACATGTCAAGCGGCAGCCACCCTGCCTGCCCATGAGAGCAGGCAGAACAGCAGAGCAGTGCTAGCTCCCACGTCCGCACACAAGGGTGCGGTTCAGACCGGGAGCCAGCCAGTGTGCTCCCCAAAATGCCCTCATCTCCCCCTTTAGGAGGAAACAAAGCACTGGTTGCCCGGTGGAACCAGGCCCCCGAGAAGTGGCAGAGACAGCCAGGGTTGGGCTCCCCAAGCTGCCAGCAACTCACCTGGCAGTATGGGGTCCAAGTGGGACCGGGCCTCCAACACAAGGAGTGAGGCAACCCACAAGGGCCGTGTGACACTTCTCGAGCAGTGGGGGAGCCGCTGCTCTAATATTTATGGAGCCAGGAAGAAGCACCCTATAATGCTTTGCAGTGCCTGGACAGGCCTGCATGAAACCATGCAGTGTTCTACGAGTGGTGGCTCCAGGAGAACGGGGTCACCACCAAGTGAGTGCCAAGATGTAGGGCGAGCTGCAGGAGCAAAGCAGTCTTCCCCCAGCACAAAAATGGAAAGTCATACCCTAAGTCTCTGGGGACTTATAAAGAATAACCCCTCAATGGCTTAGCCAGCAATACAAGCATTCTGAGGCTGGAACTTTTGTTCTGCAGCTGGGGGAGCGTTAAGCACTGCACCAAGGTATGAATTTCTCAGTTGGGTATGTCTGGAAAACGGAATCCCTTGAAGGTGAAGAGGTGCAATTGGACAAGAAGTGCATTTAACAATGTTATTTTTTTTAGAGGGACTGAAAGTCAAATGTGTTCTGTGAAATACATGTGAAAGGTGAAATCATAAGCCAAGTGGGGTTTTGTTGCCAGACATTCTTGCTAGGGTGTCTGGCTGTATATGCTTATTCCTGTGAATCAACTGTGATACCTTGTAGGGGCTTTAATTGTTATCATCCATGATAAGTACCTCATTGAAAGTGATGCCCAAACGTATATTCTTGCTACTGCGTTAGGGGAGGAACAACCCAGATAGTTAGCCACGGATGTATGACGTTACAACGCATACTTTTACCACGCCTACCATTACCACGCATTTTTTACAACGCAGGATCCATGACAACGCATACCATTACCACGCATGTATTTACAACGCATATACCTTTACAACGCATACAATTACAACGTAAGTATTGGTAAGTATATATTATTTTTTAATATTTAATTTAATTAAAATTAATATAATGTAATTTAATTTAATTTAATTTAATTAATTTAATTTAATTTAATCAATTTAATTTAATGTAATTTAAATTTAATTATATTTAATTTTTACACTGTACCCTTTTACCCAAAACTGACCCTGAGCCCAAAAAATACCCCTTTACCCAAAAACTGAAAACTGACCCTAAACCCTAAAAATACCCCTTTACCCAAAAACTGAAAACTGACCCTGAACCCTAAAAATACCCCTTTACCCAAAAACCCAAAACTGACCCTGAACCCAAAAAAATACCCCTTTTACCCAAAAACCCAAAACTGACCCTGAACCCTAAAAATACCCTTTTACCCAAAAACCCAAAACTGACCCTGAACCCTAAAAATACCCCTTTACCCAAAAACCCAAAACTGACCCTGAACCCTAAAAATACCCCTTTACCCAAAAACCCAAAACTGACCCTGAACCCTAAAAATACCCCTTTACCCAAAAACCCAAAACTGACCCTGAACCCTAAAAATACCCCTTTACCCAAAAACTAAAAACTGACCCTGAACCCTAAAAATACCCCTTTACCCAAAAACTGAAAACTGACCCTGAACCCTAAAAATACCCCTTTACCCAAAAACTAAAAACTGACCCTGAACCCTAAAAATACCCCTTTACCCAAAAACTGAAAACTGACCCTAAACCCTAAAAATACCCCTTTACCCAAAAACTGAAAACTGACCCTGAACCCTAAAAATACCCCTTTACCCAAAAACTGAAAACTGACCCTAAACCCTAAAAATACCCCTTTACCCAAAAACTGAAAACTGACCCTGAACCCTAAAAATACCCCTTTCCCAAAAACCCAAAACTGACCCTGAACCCAAAAAATACCCCTTTACAAAAAAAAACAAATAATATTTTTAATAAAATAATATACTTACCAATACTCACGTTGTAATGGTATGCGTTGTAAAAGTACCTGCGTTGTAAATACATGCGTGGTAATGGTATGCGTTGTAATGGATCCTGCGTTGTAAAAAATGCGTGGTAATGGTAGGTCGTGGTAAAAGTTGCGTTGTAAAGGTTGTATACCGTTAGCCACAAGATGTAAAGGTCAGTAGGAGATGGTCTGTCAGGATTATGTGTCCCCATGGCAGGTGTACCTATTTTTAATGGTTGTTGAGATGATGGGGTGAGTCGCCACTGGGATGGTGCAAGTTGGCAAGGCCCTCGCTCGAGGTTGGGACAACCCACTGCATTAGGAGGTAAGATGATGTGCATACCAGGGAGTGGTGATACTAGACCCCCCCGTGCAGGAGGGGTGGAGATGGTATGCATTGTCACAAATGAATTCCAACTGCTTATGAATATTTCTAAATTGGTGCATAGTGTTATATAGTGTGTGTGTATAATAAATGTACTCTTACTTTTATGAAGCAAAGTACAGACTGGAGAATCAATTATTGAGTGTTATTTCAGCGCACTTGTAATGGCGATTACTAGCCCACACCCCGTCCTTAGACTGCTCCGCAATGCTTCCCTCTGAAAGTAAAGAGCTACAATAGGGTATTTAGTTCCCAGTGTAGGACAGATGTGGCATGGTATTTGTGCAGGCCTCACAGATACTGCCTCGTTTTCCAACATATATATTTATAAAGTTTTATAAATACAATTATAAAATAAATTAAAAGGAATAGTTTATTAATTGTTTTAAAGTAAGTTTATATATATATATATATATATTACATATATATATATATATATATATATATATATATTACATTTTATATATGTATGTTTACATTTTTTAAATTACATATGTTATATTTATTAAAATGTATATTAAATCAAATTTATTTTTTTAAGGTAATTTAATTTGTTTATATATTTTATATTATATTTAATAGATATATTAAAATCGATATTTTGTACAACAATATTTTTTCTCAATATTTTTTTACTTACCATAATAAACATAGAATGTCGATATTTTTTACATCGATATTTGTGTATGTGTATATTTGGGGGTTGATATTATGTCTGTCTTACGTTGTCATGGGGCTTCTGGCAGTTATGAACAAATAATGTGGAAACAGCAAGATCTTAGTTACTTCCGCAGCATCCCTGCCGTGCCGGTGGCACGAAGAATCAGCTTATTTGCAGACTTAATAAGGTTTAAATAACTCTCACAAACTCATCATGTCACAGACAGCTAGTCACACACTCAGACCAAGCAAAACAAAGGAGACTTTAGCCATGCTCCAACAACCCAGAACCAAGTAAAATCTCTACATTAGTACCTCATCACTTACTGGTCTCACACTTCATTCTGGGAATTGTAATTGTATATTTCACAGTGTTTGAACAACAAAAGATGCACAAATATAGATGTCCCTCTGAAACTGAAGGAAGACATGGAAAGCCTGTTGGAAAGTGTGTTTGGGGGCCCTAGCAGGGCCCCCTTCTGTTTGCAGCCTCCGGTTGGATGCAGGGGGGCACCGATGGTGCCACCTTCTTGATCCCTGACACGGGGTTCAGGGATTAAAAAAATCTCCCATTTCTCTAGGGGCGCTTGTGTTACAGCTGGTTAGCGGTAACACAAGCACCCATAGGGAAATGTGAGTATGCGACCGGAGTTCGGTCGGTCCTGATTCCGCAAGGGTTTCGATTGGAGGCAACTATGACCAACATCGCAATGAGGCTCTCTGTTGTCTATATTGTAAGGCTAAGTGATATTGTATGCCACATAAGGCCTTGTGAAAAAATTTCTTGTTCTTGTATACCTTTCATAATGTGTATTGTGTATACGTTACCCTATGTTTATTCATGTCTTTATTCTTTTTGTGGTACAAAAGGGGGTGGTGATGGACGTAGTATCTGAACCAATCAAACACTCACACCCAGTCAACAGATCTGGGTTTAATCCATCACCGTTCTTTAGCCCACTCTGCCACCCCAGTTCAGACATGGCCATATGCAAATCAGTCTGACCCTGTGCCTCATGGGAACAGTCCAGCCCAAACTGCCAAGCCATGCCTTCCCTGGACCGGAAATAAGCTTCCTAGGACCGGTTTCTGGCATTACAGCTGTCTTCAGCCAGGCTTGGTTGAATCCAGTGGCAAAGTGAGCAAGGGACTCACGTCTGAGCATATCCTGCCAACTTATGGTGAACAAAGCGGTACAAAAGAGGGTGGTGATGGACGTAGTATCTAACCAATCAAACACTCACACCCAGTCAACAGATCTGGGTTTAATCCATCTCCGTTCTTTAGCCCACTCTACCACCCCAGTTCAGATTTCATATGCAAATCAGTCTGACCCTGTGCCTCATGGGAACAGTCCTGCCCGAACTGCCAAGCCATGCCTTCCCTGGACCGGAAACGAGCTTCCTAGGACCGGTTTCAGGCATTACAGCTGTCTTCAGCCAGGCTTGGTTGAATCCAGTGGCAAAGTGAGCAAGGGACTCACGTCTGAGCATACCCTGCCACACTTATGGCGGCCAAAGCGGTACAAAAGGGGGTGGTGATGGACGTAGCATCTGAACCAATCAAACACTCACACCCAGTCAACAGATCTGGGTTTAATCCATCACCGTTCTTTAGTCCACTCTGCCGTATCTCCTTGGCTCATTCCCAGGTCTACCAGTTTGAGTAAATGTGGAAATGCATTACAAAAACATAGGAGTTGCGTGGGAACACCCATGCAACGCCCATGGAGCGCCTTCCCAGGGCAGAGAAATGAAATGCAGTGGTTTGCGCTGTGTTTTGTTACTCCAGATTTATGAAATCTCATCAGGCCAAGCAAGGTGGCCTGTGTCACTTCAGGAATCACATTTTGGGCTTGCAAGCCCGAGGCAAACCCTTTCATAAGTATACCCCTAAGTGTCCATTAAATGATCTGCTCTAAGCCATTCTGTAAAACACTAATTGTTTTATACAGTAAAACAACCTATTGTAATAGACACTTTCCCTCTGAAGTAGCAAATTACGTTGGCCTCGAACATGTAAATATGAGTGCAGAGATTGTTTTCAGCCTGTGTACTCCCTGAAAACTCTTCTGTAATCCAGAATGTTTTCTAAATCAAAGAACTGCATTCCAAGATTGCCAGATCGTTGCACATTTTTTGGATCAGATTTTCATCAAGTTACTTCACTGCCTTAACTTAATTTAAATATGTTAGATTGACTATACTTATTACATATAAAGAGTATTCTATGTATAATCAGTCGACCCATGACTTCAGCCATCTAATATGATCTAAAAGAAACATCAATGCAGACTACATTGTGTTACCTTTTATAAATTCATCGATCTTCTTAGAGACGTGAGTCCACATCCATCTTAATTAACTCAAAACTGTAGTGCAAGGTGTACTCAATTTGAATCTCTAGTGGCTAGAACTTCCTAAATCCTCAACAATTCATTGTGTCTTACACCCAGAAATATCTAGCCATAGAACCTCTCTTTCTTATAAAACAGACTATTCCATCTTTTGCTGCCTCTCTCATATCCTTGGAGCATATTGTGCTTGGAATAAATGATATACCATCAACCGGTAACCATTACTCCTCCCTGTGCCCTCATCTGATATGCATATATGTTCTCTCCCTGTCACACATTCCATTTGAAACAAGCTTGTCTGTGCACCTTTGGGTGTATACAACTCTGACATCTAGTATGATTCTCAGATATGACATCTAACACCCTTCCAGAACTCAAGCCGCCAGCCATGCATTGATTTTCCAACTGCGACCAACCTTAGAAGCTAACAATGGTGTTTGTAAACATCAAATTCTAGATACAGAACTGCACTAGATAAGTTTTAAATTAAAGTGGCAATGTAGTGCCAAGAAGAAACTATGTGGGTTGCCTGAGAACACCTATTATCATTTAAATAGATGTAGTTGAGACAACCATTCTTGCTTCCCAATCGACATTTTTAGGATGGAACATTAAGAAAAAAATCACTCTTTCTATATATATTTTATGGGCATTTAATGGGGAATTAAACATTTATCCATTTTACAAATGTTTTGTTGCTAACATACAAACAATTTTAATATGGTGTCAGTCACAACCCTTCCCAGACCTCGCATATCACAGGAAATATATAAATCAGTGTGGCCACCTCCACCGTGCTGAAAATCTCCCGGGCTATTACTGCTTCCCCCCTTAAGCCCCCGCATGGGAGCTAGGTACGGGGTGCGGGACCCTTCCGCTTGCTCTTCCTGGCTCCCTTTGCCATGGTCCTGGACAGTTGGAAAAAAAAAAGGAAAGAATAGGGAAAAAGTAAAGAAAATAAAAGAGTTAAAAGAAGTAGCTTTAAAGTAACCAAAAGTAGGAAAAAAACAAAATAAGGATGTAGAAAAAGAGAGGGATAGATAATGAGTAAAAAAGTTCAAAAAAAAGTTCAAAGAAACAAAGGATTGCAAAGATTAGGGGAGGATTGAAAAAGCATGTCCAGAACCATAGCAATGAATGAAAAACAAGATGGCTGGGCCCATTGAGGACCGCGTGGGTAAGTTTGCAAGATATTTCCCCCGCGAGCACGCAAAAACGCACGCGAACACGTAATCGCGCCCCGTGCACAACACGAGCATGCAAATACGCAACGCGGACATGATGGCCACTCCCATGTACAACCGCATGGGTAACTTCATGGTCGATGCACTGCAAGCGGCCCGCGAACACACAAAAAGCCCCGCGAACACGGGAAAAAAAAATCCACAAATTCGCACGAATTTGCCGATCGCAAATTTGCTTTCGCGCAAATTTGCGTAACGCGAATTCGCAAATTTCGCCCATACTTACACTAAAGCAGTGGAACTCTTCGATATATAAATCATCAGTAGCCCAGGTCTCCTGAAACATGACTACGTCTTGTTCCGTTATTACGCGCAGCCAGTCCTGGTCACCAAGCCTAGATTGTAACCCCGCTACATTTCAGGTTAAGATACTCAGGTCAGTTCCCCTATTGGCCCTAATTAGAAATGGTGTGTCATTATGGGATGGGAGTACGATACCAGGTTGATCCTCCTTACAATCCTGTGTCTTGGTCATCAACAGTGATTGTCAGTCTTGGAGATCTAAACTGGAATGTGCATGGAACCTATCGGCTTCTCGAGGTAATGCTTGAGCATCCCTCGACGGTATAGATAATGGTTTGTAAAAATAGCCTAAAGGGAGTGCACAAATATCAGGACTTTGTGTGAAAGATTGCTATCGAACACTTAATAAACGACGGACCATTTGTGGTCTACGGTAATTGAGGACAATACAATCACCGGTAATAATCTTGTCCGATTGGCCAACCCATCCTACTCTCTTGGCCATGATGATGTCATCCATTGAGGAAGGGTGAAAACCTTTATGTTTACATAACCAATCTACATATTTATTGCGGAGATCTGACCAAGACTCCCTCTGGCCCCCAGCAAGATTGGGGTCGCCGGCCAGAACTAGCACATAAGGACTGCAGGCCGGGGGTAGACTCAGGACATCAGTGTTTGGGCTCAAGCGTATGCCCCTAGAACGATCCATAACATCTCTACTTGGGTCAGCCGCAGTAACACCATGCTGTGACTGGTTATAATTAACGCTCCCTAGGGCCAAATTTGGGTTATTTGCGTTATGCACTCGTAGCGTAGCTTGACTTTCCCTCAGCGTGGGCGTGGGGTTCAGTACAGGAAATTCATTTGGATTATGACAAGATACACAAGGGTTGATAAGGGAAGTGTCGAAAGGAGGGACAGTACCCATTGGTTGCAAACCAGAGCCATATTTGTTAACCACAGATGTTAAAGGGTTCCCCACCACATCATTCGCAACATGGTTCGATTTTCCACCACTTAGATTGTCCATAACAGAGTCCAAATGCTCTAATTTTCCCCAAAACAGATCAAAATTTTTGTCGATTACATCCTTAATATTAGCCAGCGCAGTTTCAAGTACTTTCATTGCAGGTCCTGCAAGTGTTGCTTCCCCGACAGTGCATGTGTTAGCCTTATTACACAAAAATTCTGGAATGATATCTGTCTGGGTAGCTACTGAGTTTGTAGTGACAGATACATGATCATTTGAGCAGCTAGCTGATTGACAACCTTTTGCATTTTTAGGTTTAGTCTTAGCAGTGCTGGTGTTTCTCTTCCCTTTAATGGGTTGGACACTTGATTTAACATTCCTTAGGGACTTTGCAACCTGTCCCCTAGTGTTAATAAAGGACGCACCTGGGGCAGACGTATTAGGTGAGTCCAAGAGTAACAAGGGTGAATTAGGGGAAACAGAATCGGTCCTCGCTGGTGATGTATTTTCTGTGTTTGAGCATGTTACGTTAGCTGAAACTGGACCCACTAATGATAAACGGACTGTAACGTGGCAGGGTCGAGAGACAGCTGTCTCTCGGTCAGTTCAATTTCATGCGTTAGGAGCGATTCAGCCCTCACAATAAATGCGTCTAGGGTCCCGGCTACTCATCTTGATTTACTAATTTTGTATAAGTGATTGCCTGATGGCCCAATTGCAGACCCACATGACAATACAATGGGGGGCAGTAACTAACAAACAACTTCACATTACCTTATGGCTGGATGTTCCCAGAACAGGGGTCAAAACAGTATAAGTGGCTTCTGCCAAAGCCAAATAACGTGACCCAGCCCAGCCACCTTCGGCCTCTGACAGACACAGACGGGCCCGCACTTTGCCCGGGCTTTGCCTAGGCGTGCCCACGCGCATCCCGTGCAGTGGGAGCTGAAGGCAGGCATTATGCGCAGGCTGGCCCGATTCTGGCGCGGCTCCGGCCGTGGTTCCCCCTGGGCCATGGAGTCTCAAGGTGCAGCAAGCAGCAGCAGGCAGGCAGGGTCCAGAAAAATGAATTTAAACGCTCCCGTGCAGCAGGAGATGAAGGCAGGCTTTATCCGCCGGCTGGCACAATTCTGACGCTGCTCCAGCTGCTGTTCCCCCTGGGCCGTGGAGTACCGAGGTGCAGCAAGCAGCAACAGTCAATCAGGGTCCAGAAAAATTCGTTTAAACGCTCCATTATCAACAGCAAACGGAGAAGTGACAGTAAAAGGAGAGCACAGCCAACCTCTGCTCTTGTTCCAGGGGGCCCACTTTCCCTACTGTTGCACAAGGTAGAGTGGGATAGTAATTTTTACCCCTCCGCTAACCAGTACTTTCCCTACGGTTGTACACACCGGAGTGGGAATAGTAAGTTTTAACCCACTGCTATCCAACACATTCCCTACTGTTGCACTTTCTGGAGTGGGAATAATAATGTTTACCCCTCCGCTATCCAACACTTTCCCTACTGTTGCACTCACTGGAGTTGAAAAAGTGATTTTTACACCTCTAATATCCATCACTTTCCCTACTGTTGCACACACTGGAGTGGGAATTGTAATTGTTACCCCTCCACCATCCAGCACTTTCCCTACTGTTGCATACACTGGAGTGGGAATAGTACATTTTACCCATAGTAATTTTTACACTCCGCTATCCAACCATTTCCGTACTGTTGCACTTACTGGAGTGGTAATAGAAATGTTTACCCCTCAGCTATGCAACACTTTCCCTACTGTTGCACTCACAGGAGTGGGAAAAGTAATTGTCACCCCTCTAATATCCATCACTTTCCTTACTGTTGCACACACTGGAGTGGGCATAGTATGTTTTATCCCTCTGCTATCCAGCACTTTCCCCACTGTTGCATACACTGGAGTTGGAATAGTACATTTTAGCCATAGTAATTGTTTCACTCCGCTATCCAACATTTTACCTACTGTTGCACTTACTGGAGTGGGAATATTAATTTTTACCCCTCTGCTATCCAGTAGTTTCCCTACTGTTGCACACATTGAGGTGGGAATAGTAGTTTTTACCCCTCTGCTATCCAGCACTTTCCCTACTGTTGCACTCACTGGAGTAGGAATAGTAATGCTTACCCCTCCGCTATCCAACACTTTATCTACTGTTGCATTCACTGAAGTTGAACATTTACTTTTTAAGACTTTTAAATAGTTTAATGTTTTAATTTATAATATAATGTTTTTTATTAGATTTATTATAGTATATATATATATATATATATATATATATTGTTAGAAGGTGGTTCTGACATCCGAGCCGCCCAGATTTTTCGCCTTTTGAACACCTATTTGTTGAGCGTTTACTGTGGGAGAGCCTCATAAGTTGGGACTCACCCACAGTGAACTCATGATGATAGGGACTGCATGTGTATTTTTCCAGTGTCCCATGGCACAAGTAGGCTGCTGCGCTGTAGCCAGAGTAAAGGGCACTGGGCTGGTTACATGCAGACACATCTGTACATGCGTGTGCACAAGTATAAGGGCTGCGCAGGGCAGATTCCTGGCATGCACAGCCTAGGTGCAGCTACAAATTGAATGGTGTGGCAAGCACTTATGCAGAACTGGGTGGTGACATGGAATAGGCTTTCTACAATGAGAAGAAACATTTGAGGGAAAGTCAGTGTGCTTTACTGTTTTCACTTCATTACTCTCCTATGAGGAGGGGAAGCACATGGGCTAGTTTTGCTTACCAAGGGCCTACAAATTCCAGACACGCACTAAAGTCCACTGTAACTTATGTGAGAAGAAGTATTCTGCAGAGTCCAAAGTCATATTTGCACTGCTTTTGGGTCATACAGAAATGTCATTTTTCTCTGAGTCAGCTCATAATTAGGGCCTGGCAGGGGCTGACCTTGCCAGGCTGAATTAATGACCTTCCTCCCCAAGCTGTAGCGTCATCGGCCCAGCCCTGCACGACACGCATTCCAAGGGCGAAGACCTCCACTCCAAGAGAAGATGGGTGGAGCTACAGGCTCATCCATCAGCAGCTGACACCTGGTGCCAGGCTATCATATATAAACAAAAACACAGAGACGGAGCGATGCAAGGAAGGAATTTCACACCCAATTCGGGTAGATAAGAAAGCCCTCACACACCAACCTAGTCAGTGTCATGCTTCATCATAGGGCCCCACCAAAGAGGCCGAGTGCCTCTTTGGTGTGCTACGACGCCAGAAGACTGCGGAGCTGGTTGTGTGAGTGGGCGTGCAGTGAGGTATAAAGATAAAAAGTGCCTAATCAGTATCTTAAATCAAAAATTATTTTATCAGTAGATCCCTAAGACACGTTTAAAAAAAATATTCTATGTGTCTGAATTTACAGCCAAAGGTAATGGTTTGGTTTAATTCAGAGATTACATTAAGTCAGTCAACATGTTTCAGCCTTTTACAGTGGTGTTAATTTACCTAGGCATTCATCAGAACTAGTGTGAACCTCCAGGCACCAAGCTGCTCTGGAGAGAAGGCAGTGAGGGGGGTAAGGGGCTCGCAGACACCATGTCCCATGAGACCCCTGGCCTCGCAATTTTGAACAAACCGAAAGGCCTGGCCAGGAAGGAGGGAGCAGTGGCAGAGAAGTGATGTGTAGCTGTTTGATAGGGCAAACAGAGACTTCCTGACAGCCCCCTCCCCATTCTTTTAAAAAGAGTTTGCGCAGGAAGAGGAGCTCTCTTAGTGGTGTGATCTGCTGAGGATGACTGGTGCTGGAGCCTGGTACCATGGGCAGCTGGAAGGAAGAACCTCCAGACTGACCCAGGACCCTGTCTTGCATCAAAGGGGGAGACCAGGACAAGGGTCCAGAAGCCCAGGCCTCTGCACAAGGAGAAGAGAGGCCCAGGAGCAGATCCAGATTAAAGGCTGTCGCAGGGAGCCAGTGAAGACCACTCCCTGCTGGATCCACCCTCCGTGAGCCCAGGAGGGCGGAGTATAGTGCTCCCAGTGGCTGGAGTGCACCACCAGGAGCAAGAAGAGGCAAGAATTGTGAAGATCAATCCACTGGGGGCTGAGATATGCCCCCCAGAAGGTAGGTGACCTTTGACCTCTGGCCGACAGACGACGAAGCGCGTGGGGCTCCGCTGCCAGTCCATGATATGCCCCTGGGGTGGGTCAGGTCCCGGGGGCTGGCCCCAGCAGAAGATAAGTCAGGGAGCGTCATCGCGCTCCTCATGAAGAATGCCCCGTGAAGTACCAGGAGGCCCCCCTGGCCCCCGCTGAAACGGGAGACAGAGGAGCACGTCCCGCCCCCCTTGGCATGGTGTGAGAGGCCTGATATCCCAACTACAGGCCCGCTGAAGGCTGGGAGCACAATTGCACCTCTCGCAAAGACGGAAGTCGGGGAGTGCAGTTGCACTCCCGGTAAACGTGCTCTGGAGGCCCGGGATCTTAACTCTGGGCCCCGCAGGTGGTGGCAGAGAGGAGGGAGCTTAAAGCCGGGGAGCGCCATCACGCTCTCTGTGAAGATGGCCCTGGGCCCGGGACCCCATCCCTGGGCCCCAGACATGAGGGAAGAGGAGGGGGAGTGCCGCTGCACTCCCCCATGGCCGGAGGAAGGCAGGGGGAGTGCTGTTGCACTCCCCCAAAGAATCACATGTCAAGCGGCAGCCACCCTGCCTGCCCATGAGAGCAGGCAGAACAGCAGAGCAGTGCTGGCTCCCACGTCCGCACACAAGGGTGCGGTTCAGACCGGGAGCCAGCCAGTGTGCTCCCCAAAATGCCCTCATCTCCCCCTTTAGGAGGAAACAAAGCACTGGTTGCCCGGTGGAACCAGGCCCCCGAGAAGTGGCAGAGACAGCCAGGGTTGGGCTCCCCAAGCTGCCAGCAACTCACCTGGCAGTATGGGGTCCAAGTGGGACCGGGCCTCCAACACAAGGAGTGAGGCAACCCACAAGGGCCGTGTGACACTTCTCGAGCAGTGGGGGAGCCGCTGCTCTAATATTTATGGAGCCAGGAAGAAGCACCCTATAATGCTTTGCAGTGCCTGGACAGGCCTGCATGAAACCATGCAGTGTTCTACGAGTGGTGGCTCCAGGAGAACGGGGTCACCACCAAGTGAGTGCCAAGGTGTAGGGCGAGCTGCAGGAGCAAAGCAGTCTTCCCCCAGCACAAAAATGGAAAGTCATACCCTAAGTCTCTGGGGACTTATAAAGAATAACCCCTTAGCCAGCAATACAAGCATTCTGAGGCTGGAACTTTTGTTCTGCAGCTGGGGGAGCGTTAAGCACTGCACCAAGGTATGAATTTCTCAGTTGGGTATGTCTGGAAAACGGAATCCCTTGAAGGTGAAGAGGTGCAATTGGACAAGAAGTGCATTTAACAATGTTATTTTTTTTAGAGGGACTGAAAGTCAAATGTGTTCTGTGAAATACATGTGAAAGGTGAAATCATAAGCCAAGTGGGGTTTTGTTGCCAGACATTCTTGCTAGGGTGTCTGGCTGTATATGCTTATTCCTGTGAATCAACTGTGATACCTTGTAGGGGCTTTAATTGTTATCATCTATGATAAGTACCTCATTGAAAGTGATGCCCAAACGTATATTCTTGCTACTGCGTTAGGGGAGGAACAACCCAGATAGTTAGACACAAGATGTAAAGGTCAGTAGGAGATGGTCTGTCAGGATTATGTGTCCCCATGGCAGGTGTACCTATTTTTAATGGTTGTTGAGATGATGGGGTGAGTCGCCACTGGGATGGTGCAAGTTGGCAAGGCCCTCGCTCGAGGTTGGGACAACCCACTGCATTAGGAGGTAAGATGATGTGCATACCAGGGAGTGGTGATACTAGACCCCCCCTGCAGGAGGGGTGGAGATGGTATGCATTGTCACAAATGAATTCCAACTGCTTATGAATATTTGTAAATTGGTGCATAGTGTTATATAGTGTGTGTGTATAATAAATGTACTCTTACTTTTATGAAGCAAAGTACAGACTGGAGAATCAATTATTGAGTGTTATATCAGCGCACTTGTAATGGCGATTACTAGCCCACACCCCCTCCTTAGACTGCTCCGCAATGCTACCCTCTGAAAGTAAAGAGCTACTTAAGGGTATTTAGTTCTCAGTGTAGGACAGATGTGGCATGTTATTTGTGCAGGCCTCACAGATACTATGTGAAGGTAAACACCCAGGCTATCTGTATAACAAAACACCAGCTATATATTCAACTGCACCATTCCCAAAATAAGAGAACTTAAACTATAACACAAACAATCATAATGATATCAAAAATAGTGTATTTTAATAAAAACAGAGATAAATTTTTACAGTGTAAATATACAATTTTGATTAATTGTTGATAAAAAGTGATATATTTTTTATATTTAAGAAAACACAAATTAAAAAACATTAGATGGGCAATGATACATGTCCTATCTATTGTTGCTGTGGCTGTTGTATATGAGTCAACGCGTTTCGACACGTCGTGGTGTCTTCCTCAGGACAATTATAGTTTCAGCCAATTTATCTGACATAGACCTCTGTTTAGACGGTTCATCTGTGGATTTCTTCAGTTAAAAAACAGCGTAAGTGAGGCACCGTTATTTTCTTTCCCTAAAATCGGCATGTGAAACCTCAATGTTAAGGATCCACTGCTCCCATCTCACTTAGCCTGCATTTACACTTTCAGAGGGTTTCTTCAAGTAAAAAAATGCCTCTTGGCACGTCAAAAAAGGGGGGTTTTCCAAATATGAAGAGCAGCTCAACATAGGGCAGTAACTGGTTGATTTTCAAACTAACCCACGTGGTGTCTATAGTAGATTACTGCTCCCCCCATCTAATTACAGCGTCAGCATGGAACTCAATGAATCTATTTTTAGACGAATGACAGCCGCTCCGATTTCTAAATGTTTCAGACAGCGCTGCCGTCAGACGGGTTTCTCCATTTTTCCCTTCCGACCGCGGAGACCAGCAGTTTGTTTTGTTTTGTTGAGCGCTCGCTTCTAGCAGGGCTCTAAGCTTTTGGCAGAGTACCTGGGAAGTAACTTTTTGGCGCTCTTTCTTCCTCATGCAGTGGTCCAATCAACGGGCGGCTTGTAACGGCGGCCTCACAGATACTGCCTCGTTTTCCAACATATATATTTATAAAGTTTTATAAATACAATTATAAAATAAATTAAAAGGAATAGTTTATTAATTGTTTTAAAGTAAGTTTATATATATATATATATTACATATATATATATATATATATATATATTACATTTTATATATGTATGTTTACATTTTTTAAATTACATATGTTATATTTATTAAAATGTATATTAAATCAAATTTATTTTTTAAGGTAATTTAATTTGTTTATATATTTTATATTATATTTAATAGATATATTAAAATCGATATTTTGTACAACAATATTTTTTCTCAATATTTTTTTACTTACCATAATAAACATAGAATGTCGATATTTTTTACATCGATATTAAAAACTCGATATTTGTGTATGGGTATATTTGGGAGTTGATATTATGTCTGTCTTACGTTGCCATGGGGCTTCTGGCAGTTATGAACAAATAATGTGGAAACAGCAAGATCTTAGTTACTTCCGCAGCATCCCTGCCGTGCCGGTGGCACGAAGAATCAGCTTATTTGCAGACTTAATAAGGTTTAAATAACTCTCACAAACTCATCATGTCACAGACAGCTAGTCACACACTCAGACCAAGCAAAACAAAGGAGACTTTAGCCATGCTCCAACAACCCAGAACCAAGTAAAAGCTCTACATTAGTACCTCATCACTTACTGGTCTCACACTTCATTCTGGGAATTGTAATTGTATATTTCACAGTGTTTGAACAACAAAAGATGCACAAATATAGATGTCCCTCTGAAACTGAAGGAAGACATGGAGAGCCTGTTGGAAAGTGTGTTTGGGGGCCCTAGCAGGGCCCCCTTCTGTTTGCAGCCTCCGGTTGGATGCAGGGGGGCACCGATGGTGCCCCCTTCTTAAACCCTGACACGGGGTTCAGGGATTAAAAAAATCTCCCATTTCTCTAGGGGCGCTTGTGTTACTGCTGGTTAGCGGTAACACAAGCACCCATAGGGAAATGTGAGTATGCGACCGGAGTTCGGTCGGTCCTGATTCCGCAAGGGTTTCGATTGGAGGCAACTATGACCAACATCGCAATGAGGCTCTCTGTTGTCTATATTGTAAGGCTAAGTGATATTGTATGCCACATAAGGCCTTGTGAAAAAATTTCTTGTTCTTAAATACCTTTCATAGTGTGTATTGTGTATACGTTACCCTATGTTTATTCATGTCTTTATTCTTTTTGTGGTACAAAAGGGGGTGGTGATGGACGTAGTATCTGAACCAATCAAACACTCACACCCAGTCAACAGATCTGGGTTTAATCCATCACCGTTCTTTAGCCCACTCTGCCACCCCAGTTCAGACATGGCCATATGCAAATCAGTCTGACCCTGTGCCTCATGGGAACAGTCCAGCCCAAACTGCCAAGCCATGCCTTCCCTGGACCGGAAACAAGCTTCCTAGGACCGGTTTCTGGCATTACAGCTGTCTTCAGCCAGGCTTGGTTGAATCCAGTGGCAAAGTGAGCAAGGGACTCACGTCTGAGCATATCCTGCCAACTTATGGTGAACAAAGCGGTACAAAAGAGGGTGGTGATGGACGTAGTATCTAACCAATCAAACACTCACACCCAGTCAACAGATCTGGGGTTTAATCCATCTCCGTTCTTTAGCCCACTCTACCACCCCAGTTCAGATTTCATATGCAAATCAGTCTGACCCTGTGCCTCATGGGAACAGTCCAGCCCAAACTGCCAAGCCATGCCTTCCCTGGACCGGAAACAAGCTTCCTAGGACCGGTTTCTGGCATTACAGCTGTCTTCAGCCAGGCTTGGTTGAATCCAGTGGCAAAGTGAGCAAGGGACTCACGTCTGAGCATACCCTGCCACACTTATGGCGGCCAAAGCGGTACAAAAGGGGGTGGTGATGGACGTAGCATCTGAACCAATCAAACACTCACACCCAGTCAACAGATCTGGGTTTAATCCATCACCGTTCTTTAGTCCACTCTGCCGTATCTTCTTGGCTCATTCCCAGGTCTAACAGTTTGAGTAAATGTGGAAATGCATAACAAAAACATGGGAGTTGCGTGGGAACACCCATGCAACGCCCATGGAGCGCCTTCCCAGGGCAGAGAAATGAAATGCAGTGGTTTGCGCTGTGTTGTGTTACTCCAGATTTATGAAATCTCATCAGGCCAAGCAAGGTGGCCTGTGTCACTTCAGAAATCAAATTTTGGGCTTGCAAGCCCGAGGCAAACCCTTTCATAAGTATGCCCCTAAGTGTCCATTAAATGATCTGCTCTAAGCCATTCTGTAAAACACTAATTGTTTTATACAGTAAAACAACCTATTGTAATAGACACTTTCCCTCTGAAGTAGCAAATTACGTTGGCCTCGAACATGTAAATATGAGTGCAGAGATTGTTTTCAGCCTGTGTACTCCCTGAAAACTCTTCTGTAATCCAGAATGTTTTCTAAATCAAAGAACTGCATTCCAAGATTGCCAGATCGTTGCACATTTTTTGGATCAGATTTTCATCAAGTTACTTCACTGCCTTAACTTAATTTAAATATGTTAGATTGACTATACTTATTACATATAAAGAGTATTCTATGTATATTCAGTCGACCCATGACTTCAGCCATCTAATATGATCTAAAAGAAACATCAATGCAGACTACATTGTGTTACCTTTTATAAATTCATCGATCTTCTTAGAGACGTGAGTCCACATCCATCTTAATTAACTCAAAACTGTAGTGCAAGGTGTACTCAATTTGAATCTCTAGTGGCTAGAACTTCCTAAATCCTCAACAATTCATTGTGTCTTACACCCAGGAATATCTAGCCATAGAACCTCTCTTTCTTATAAAACAGACTATTCCATCTTTTGCTGCCTCTCTCATATCCTTGGAGCATATTGTGCTTGGAATAAATGATATACCATCAACCGGTAACCATTACTCCTCCCTGTGCCCTCATCTGATATGCATATATGTTCTCTCCCTGTCACACATTCCACTTGAAACAAGCTTTTCTGTGCACCTTTGGGTGTATACAACTCTGACATCTAGTATGATTCTCAGATATGACATCTAACACTCTTCCAGAACTCAAGCCGCCAGCCATGCATTGATTTTCCAACTGCGACCAACCTTAGAAGCTAACAATGGTGTTTGTAAACATCAAATTCTAGATACAGAACTGCACTAGATACGTTTTAAATTAAAGTGGCAATGTAGTGCCAAGAAGAAACTATGTGGGTTGCCTGAGAACACCTATTATCATTTAAATAGAAGTAGTTGAGACAACCATTCTTGCTTCCCAATCGACATTTTTAGGATGGAACATTGAGAAAAAAATCACTCTTTCTATATATATTTTATGGGTATTTATAGGGGAATTAAACATTTATCCATTTTACAAATCGTTTATTGCTAACATGCAAACAATTGTAATATGTTTTCAGTCACAACCCTTCCCAGACCTCGCATATCGCAGGACATATTTACAAAAAAGTCAAACTGCGCTGCAAGTCACCATTCTGCGCTGCATGACCGGAAGACGGCAGGAATGCACCACATTTCAAAGAATATGGTGCATTCCCTGCATAGGTGCCATTTTACCTGCCTAGCGCCAATGCACCATGGTCCAAAGGGGCATGTGTTGCATGCAGGATTGTTTTTGTGCAGGAAGAAGCACCTTCCTGCACAAAACAGAGTTTTGAAAGGCATATTGCTCTTTCTGTGTTCTGCACAATGTAGCACACATGGAAAGAGAAAGTAATGAGGAGAAAACAATATATTTATCGTGGTTAAGCTTCCCAGGAGAAGACGTATCTTCTTGGCACATTCCCAGGTCTACCAGTTTGAGTAAATATGGGAATGCATAACAAAAACATGGGAGTTGCGTGGGAACACCCATGCAACGCCCAAGGAGCGCCTTCCCAGGGCAGAGAAATGAAATGCAGTGGTTTGCGCTGTGTTGTGTTACTCCAGATTTATGAAATCTCTTCAGGCCAAGCAAGGTGGCCGGTGTCACTTCAGAAATCATATTTTGGGTTTGCAAGCCCGAGTCCAGCCCTTTCATACGCATTCCCCTAAGTGTGCATTAAATGATCTGCTCTAAGTCATTCTGTAAAACACTAATTTTTTTATACAGTAAAATAACCTATTTTAACCCCTTGCATGGTGCCGCGATTCTGCGCTAATGCGGCAGAATCGCGAGTGGGCAGGTTTATGACGGCCCCCAGCTGTCATCAGCACACGAGCCCCGTAGTGCATGACGGATGGGGGCCGTCATTAGCATGCAAGGGGTTAATAGTCACTTTCCCTCTGAAGTACCAAATTGCGTTGGCCTAGAACACGTAAATATAAGTGCAGAGATTGTTTTTAGCCTGTGTACTCACTGAAAACTCTTCTGTAATCCAAAATGTTTTCTAAATCAAAGAACTGCATTCCAAGATTGTCTTTTTTCAAATGGATTTGTTCTTCAAAAGGTCATCTATGCTACTGTCTGAGGAAATGATTTCCTTTTTTTCGCGCGGCTCCTTAATCTGAGTGACATTTAAAATGCTAAACGTCATTTCGCAATTCTGCAACATAGAAATCAGTTGTTTTAATGATTTATTGCTGGTTACATTCTCAGCTGTTGCTTGCACTTTTGCTTGGTTTATTATGGACAAACTATGGAACAAATGCAACGTACACGTCATAAAATAAAGGTAATTAGATTATAATATTTTTTAAATAATGTAAACGTTAATTTAACAGAAAGGGTATAATCTAAGGGGTAGATTTTTTAAAACGTTGCCCTAGTTTAGGGTCACAAAAGTGACGCTAAACAGAATAAAATGTTTTTTTTATCAAATTACTTTCCAGCGCAAAACTTGTTTTGCGTTAGAAAGTACCCTACAAGTAACGCAAAGCAGCGCAAAACATTGCTTTGCATTACTTAGCTCCATGGAGGCATTACACGAGTGGAGGAGAAATGTTTTCATGTCTTCTTTCTTTTCCTACCTTGCTTGAGTGCTGCACTGTGAAGCACACACACAGAGTAGGAAAAGTGTTAGAACTTGTCTAAGCATCGTATTTTGTACAGGAAGGGTGCCCTTGGTGTAAAAAAAACCCATGCTAGCCTCAGCAACGCATCACAGTGCTATGGTGCTAAGGTGTGTGCCTGGCGCACAGCAGCTGAAATCAGCACAGGCACTAGGGAAAGGGGAGAGAGAGCCATATCTCTGTAGATATGGCGCTTTCCAGCTCCCTCCCTGTCATGCAACACAGCGCTGCACCTTTGGGGGCTGCGCCTGCGCTGCATGCTTTTTTTTTAAAATCCGGCCCCAAGTGTATTTAAATGTCTTTCAATTAATTATGCAAAGCATCTCTGAACATATGAGCTGTGGCCCATGCTTATTTGGTGTAGTGGATAACTATATTTGTCTGTGCACAAATAATGGC
Organism: Lissotriton helveticus; assembly: GCF_964261635.1. Lineage (NCBI taxonomy): Eukaryota > Metazoa > Chordata > Amphibia > Caudata > Salamandridae > Lissotriton > Lissotriton helveticus. Next base: position 850,691,211 of record NC_136063.1, read on the forward strand.
ATTTTTGTAATTGCCAATGTTATTATGTGGACTAGGAAACTGATTACGCTGAAACAGAAATCTGAAAGGTCATGTTCATTAGGTAACGTAGCAAACGTTTTTACCACAAATTAGTTCATACATAGAAAGTATACATTTCAATTTGCAGTTAAATTAAGCCATTATGTTCAGCAAGGTTTTTAATAATATTGCCTATGTGGTGTTGCTTACAAAATAGGGATCATTCTCTATCACATTCACATAGGTAGATATATTAATATTAAAAATTTCGAACAAAAAGGACATTGCATGTGATGTGATTATGCAAACCTTCAAAATGTTCTTGACTCCTCGATTTTGCCGTCCTAACCTTTTAAGTATCCTCCAGTACTAACCGCTGGGCTCAACTGACATGCGTTTGCTGAAGCACCTTACAGCCTGACAGGACAGCTGCAGAGGGTAGATCATAATACCCTCGTTGAGAATCTCCTCTACTTGAATAGGTCATCTCAAGGAAATTATAAAATAACTTTTTACCAGAACCTGGCAAGACTCAGCACCACTTAGCTAGGTTCCTTGAATCATGGGTGCCACCTGTTTAATGGTCTTTACACAAACCCCACCTCTCACCCTCCCCTCCCTTCCTCCTTCCCACCTTCATTATCTGTCTATTTCCCCTACTCCAACCCCCCCTGAATCTCTCACCTTTCCTTCTTTTCCCCTTACGTATTTGTGCTTATTGTTTATCTCGACCTTACAAGTAACTATGTTGCCATGCTCTAAGAACTATGTAACCTTTGTAACGATGTAACCTGTAACTATGATCTGATGCTCATGTAAAGCGCTCTGATTCCTCCGGGTCTAGCCAGCGCTATATAAAACTTTTAAAATAAAATAAATAAATAAAATAAATAGAATCTCCCACAGGCAGTCCTTGGCATTCCTTAAACACGCTTAAAACTCTAATGCATGTTTAATTGCTTAATGTGCATTCAGGGGTTCAGCATGGAAAGATTAATGTTTTAGATTTTAGATTGATTGATTGATTGATTGTGGGTTTCTAAAGATAGAAGCAGATTTCGTTTTGCATCCTGGTTTTGCACCATAGCTTGATTTATAAAGTCACGCAAGCCTAACCTTTTTTGGCTTGATTAACCCAGAGTAACGTAACGCAGCACAGCACAAATCGCTGTGTTGAATTATTCTGCCCTGAGAAGGAGTTCTACTGGTGAAGCATGGGTGTTCCCACGCATTCACAAACGGATTTTGAAGCATTCCCAGATTTACCAGTACTGGTACGCTTTGGAATAGGTCTAAATGCTACATCTCCCCAGGGGAGGCAAAATGAGGAGAAACAACTTTTTTGTCCTCGTTACATCCTCTTTCTACTTTTGGTTGGATTCTACAGCACACATACAAATAGGAAAATGCCCCTACCTGGCCAAAAACAATCCTACTTACAATGCAGGCACCTTTGTACCATGGTGCAGGTTTGTCTGAGTTGCTGCTACATAGCACATTGTGTGCCAGCACTGGGAAAAGACAGGAATACACCATATTGTGTTAAATACAGGGCATTCCTGCACATCCACTATCACACAGCACAGAAAACAGCAAGGTGACTTTCTGACACTGTAGTGGGTGAAATTTTGGTAAATATACCCCTTGTTTTACCCCCCCGCTCTAGGCATCTTCTGTACCATATTTGGAACTGTGAGAGACCTTTAGTCTACTCAAGTCTACTCTAACATAAACTCTATCGTTCAAAAAAAATACACTCAGTCACTACAAGCAAAAACTGAGTCGTTTCTTGGTCCTTGTATACTAAGCATTACTATTTTTAACAAACTCAACATTAAGCATCTGATGAAATAGTGAAAGTAAAACTAGATGTGTATCCTGCTCTTGGTGAAACTAACAAGGCTACTTACTATGGAGGTAGGCATAATGCAATTACAATGACTGACTGTACTTCTTTCAACAAAATCAGATTAGAAAAATGTATTTTGCCAATGATGTGTGTGCCCATCTCTCAGTAATGAAGTTGAAAAGAAGCAGACAAAAGGAAGCAACAAAGGGCCAAAGGGCAAAAGCATATGATCACAGGCTATATACAACAGCTCTGATCTACAGCTAAAACTGATCATAGGGTATCTGAAATATGTACAGCCTCAGGGTAAAAGGCATTTCTTTTAAATGTGGGCAGTGCAGCAGGTGCTACACACCAATGCGACGAAGACACAGGTCATCCAGCAGCAGAACTGGCTTTAAAGATGGCAATGTAGTGAGTAGGAATGGATGAATGCATGAATGAATGAATGAATGAATGAGTGAATGATGCAACTAATAAAGCACACAAATACCCGGAGGCTCTTGGTGCTATACAGAGGAAATAGGGTGCAGACGAGAACTCAGTGGTGTCAGTGAGGATTGTTGATTAAATAACCAGATTTTAAGACTCTTCCTAAAGACCAAGAGCAATGGGGCTGTTTTCAGTTTGAGAGGAAAATGGTTAAAATGATGAGCCGTGATTCTGAAAAAGCTTCTTCCCTCCCAGCAGACTAGCTGAACATTAGCGTAGTATTCTACCTGGAGTGTAGCCCACAAAACTTTCCTTAAGATAGGCTGGAACTTTTCCATAAAGTGTTTTATGGGCTAAAGAAAGAGACTTCAAGGAAATGTGGTGGCAAACCGAAGGTCAATGCAATTGTCTAATGGAAGCCCTGACTGAATGAAATGTAGGAATTTTCAGAAGACAATGAGTGGCCTCATTTTGAATGGATTGCAGTTTTTTAAGTGGACCTTTTGGAAGGCTGATATAAAGACTGTTGTAGTAATCCAGTCGTGACAGAACTAAAGCGATAACCACCCCTTTCAGTAAATCAGCCGGCAGAAATGTTTCACTTTTTTTTTTACAATTCTAAAGCCAGTAGAAGGAGGATGAAGTGATCAAGCTGACTTGATCTTTGTATTTTAGTTCCCTATCCAACAGAAACCCCAGGTTTTTTACTTTGGATATTGGGGAGGAGCTATCCCCAAGTCAGAAGGGCACCAGATAAAAGACCAGATTACTGGAATATTGCCAAACTGAGTAACCTGTTTTTGAAGAGCTAAGCTTTAGGCAATTATTGGCTATCCATCTACTCACTGTACTCATACAGTTGTTAACCATACTGCCGGAATAACTATCACTTTTTGCCAGTGAGACTAATATTTGTGTGTCATCGGAGCAGGACGCCAAGGACAAGCCAAAGGATTTAATCAGAGCAGCAAGCGGTGTAACATAAAGATTAAACAACGTGGGGGACATTGAAGAACCCTGAAGAACCCAACAAGGCAAGCAATATGGCTCTGAATTAAAAGCACCAAGTGATACCATATCGAAAGCCGCTAAGAGATCCAGCAGGATTAGGACTGTATTGCCCCAACCACCTAGAGAAAATCTAATTTCCTCCATCGCTGTAAGCAGAGCAGTTTCATTGCTATAGTTTTCTACTCTATGGTTTGAACTACTACTTAGGGCCCGATTCGGATCCCGCTCGGAAGGGCACCAAACGCGATCCGGCCGGAAAAAGTACGAGCTGTATGTGTGTTTTTTGCCCGACTTGCACAGCTGTACGAGCGAGCAAGTCTGATGCGAGCAACGTAAAATTCACCGACCAAATCATTTCCGGGTCCGAACCGCTCCGTACGTCTCGTCCGTAAGCAAACCATGCCAAGCAATGGATGCAATATATGCCCGGGCCAGTACGATGCACGCATCGTACAGCCGATTCGAGACAAAGTTTACGGCTCACAAAACGTCGGGGATGTTTTCTTTGGGGGTCCGCATCAGACCCCCTGTCACCCACTGCCTTACGACTTGAACATAAGGGTCTCCCCAACACAGGCATGCATGGTGCAGATGGCACCGATGCTTACCTGCTGTAGGGGGTGCCTTTGTGCAAGATGTACCCATTCAGTCAATGGGAGCCCATGTACGCGTTGTACGACCGGCTCTTATTGACTTCTAAGGGAGTCCAACCTAACCGACCGGCTCCTATTGACTTCTATGGGAGTCCAACTTAACCGAGTCTGGAAGCATGCAGCTGCATCGTACTCGCACGGTCATACTGCAGGAGTCCGGCTCGGTCAGAAAACACTCCGGATCCGGCTCGGTTGGAGAGCTTTCCGACCCAGATCGGAATCGGGCCCTAAGTGGGCTAATGCTTCTGGTAAGGATTTCCCTGTATGATCTGCTAGAATCCCAGTGTGGAAGGTGGACTCTTCTTTTTATCCTGAAGTATATGAAGTAAGAAATCAACCACACGATGTCCGAGCCTGATTGTTTTTTATGTATTACTGGGAGTGGGGTGGGAGAAGAAATTGGTCTCATACAAAATCAGTAGGGTTACATGCACCGATTGGAATGTGGTAGGGCTGCTGAAAATGTGCTCACCTACTTCCTACAAACAGTAGGATTAGCAGGAATGTCATGATAATTGGGATGTTATAGACAGAAGGCAAAAATCAAATTGGTAGGGGAAGATAAAAACTTGGGACAGAGAATGCAATGAAAGGTAATGGGCAGTTGGAAAAGGAATAAAAACGAAAAAAAGAAAGGAGTGTGGAGGATAGGGTTTGGAGGAATATGGCGAGAGGGGCTTCTCTGGAGGAAGTCTCTGCTGTCAGTAACCCTGCCATGATGGCAATGTTACTAGTGAACTAAAAGGCACGTCAGTTGTCAAGTGTATCCATCATATGGCCTGAATATTATGCATGGATCAACATTATATTCTATTAAATCAAACACATGAGGTTTTTGTGCAGCGCACATCCTGAACTCACTTATTTGAAGATGTTTTCTTAGGTGATAGAGAAAAAAAATGGAGGTTTGGTGAAATAAACTGTTTTCTTAGGATCACTTAGTTTGGACAAGCAGAGAAGCTGGAATTGATTCCATATTTTCTGGTTTCATATTGTGCAATTCAGTCACTAGATGGCAATCTATTTTTGTCTCCTTTTGTACATCAAAGGTCATTCATTTGCTTTTATTAATTCTTTGAGTTGGTGGCTAGACCATAGGTGGCAGGTAGAACAAAATGAAAAAAAAGAAAAACCTCAGCTCCAGCTTTCGTTGGTCTTGAACATCAAAGAGGACCTTGAACTGAGTCAGAGTTAGAGCCAGAAATCTAGCTTCAGCCTGGCTCATCCTTTGAGTCACTTGCCCACCTCTACAAAGAGGATGACCCCTTCCTTCCCTTTCAGGCAGAGGCACCTTAAATTCTGGAACACTTATTTTTTAACAAAAAATATGGAAACGGTTACTGTAAAACTATATATGAGAGACACCCACTTTAATGACTGAGGTTATCTAAAAGCCATTTATAGTTAGAAGGCAATTTGTATTTTCATTGCTTCCCAGGCCTCATGGTCTTGTGCTCTTCCTGCATTATCAGCTGATGTGCAAGGTGCCTATAAAAGACATGGACTTTGATTGGTAATATTGTGACTATGGTCCACTGGCAAAGATTTTCTTGGAAGCAAAGAAAATGTACGCATGTTTATTTCTACAGCGCAAAACTAGCCCAAAGCCAGCAGAGTATAAAAAGTGTCCATGGAACAGTCTACATCAGTGGAACAACCTTACCAGCCACTACAGCCAGAGAGCATCCTTTAACATGCATTCCTTAAGCGATGAAGTCGATACAAGACTTGTCGCAAAGAAGCGCTGGACTTACCATTAGTATAATTTACCATTCAAACTCCTGTCGGTGTGCCAGTAGTGTAAAATCCAATACCAGTCCAACACCACATTCCATAAAGAAAGTTGTTATAATGACTTGGAAAGTGTAGTAACCTCACATTCATTGTAGTGCTCGGAGTTGTAAAGTCACTGCGTGCTTTATGCTGCTCTGTAAAGGATGTTTCCTGCCTAGAGGTGAAAGGTCTGGGCCCATACGTTTTGGACATGTTCTAGAGACACAAATTAATGGTTCTTTTAAGCAGCATGAAAGTGTAGAGGGGAGGACATTTGTTATCCAGCCAATCGATTTAACAAGAATTCTCTTGGACACATAGTATACACAAACAACTATGTAACGTTAGTTTGATTTAATACAAAGCTAAAAAATATCTGAACATAAAGACAACTCAAGACTAGAGTGTAGAAATACATCAGAATTAGCATGAAGCCAAATCTGAGCATCCAATTAAGACAATGTAACATGAATAATGCAATTAGTCCAAAAAGCAGAATGCAGAAGAAAAGAAAGCATGAGACCAAATTTTCTTGCATCAAGGCTGGATGAATAAAAGCATTAATTTATTACAACACTAACACTAAAATGACATCCCTAGTTAAGTATTTTCAGGAAGGAGGATAAAAAGGTATCAGCATGTGGAGTCTTCCTAAGAAGTCTTTCCACCCTTGATGGGTCATGTAGCACAAAGCTGCAGAGACAGAACATGTTCTTGGATGCTCTCTCTCCGAAGGCAAAATAAGACATGGGGCACTTTCCCTACTCCCATCATCACATAATTTTTAGATAACTTCTCCAAGAATCATTGAGGATCACAACATCTGGTCTGAGTACAATCCTAAAGATGTTTTATGGGACAACGGGTTTAATTTTGTCTTTGGTTCCTAGTCTTTCTCCTGTGTGAAGCACAACGACCTTCCTTTATCTACTCAAGCCACACATTTGTAACTTCCTCTATTCTTGCTTGACATTATTCTAGCTAATAAGAATGCGTCTTTCACCGGCAACAAAAATGTGAGAAAGAACAATTCCACAGCACACATGAAATTCAAACTGTTAATTCTAAAGCGAGAGATTCCAGGGAACTGCATTCAGCGAACATAAGAAAGCACCTTGGGAACTTTACGAAATTGCCTAGGAAATAAGGCATCTTCAATTAATGCATTCCCCTACATATAAATGATATGATTAATAAACACATTTAATACATGAATAATTGCAGGTTTCACAACACGGGTCCTTCACGTTAATATTTTCTGCTGGTTACATTCACCTTCTACGTTAATTCTCCATTTTACTTTCCAATGGTCTAAGCACATCACGTTTCAGGCTAATACATTTCGAAATTCTAACACTTCATGTCAATATGACAAAAGATTAAATATGGATATGCTTTACACGTGTGTTTATAATGCACCCCTACAAAAAAATTGTGATTTCTGCTGCATCATAGGCAAGATCACTGCATGCCTTAGCGTGTAATTTATCCTTTAAATAATATAAAGCTTAAAGTCTATGACCAAAAATCTTTAGAAAGTATGGAAAATAATAGCAGTGCAAAAAAACCAGTATAGATCAATCACAACACAACTGCAAACCACGGAAATGATTGCAAAACAAAAAATCTATGAAACATTCACAAGCAACTGAGAATATGTTCACCCATTGAAGGCATTATTCTGAGTGGTTCGAGAATCGTTATTCGGTGAGTCAGATAATTGAAGTAGTCCATTAAGGACATCATGGAATTGTTGCCACAAAACGAGCTCTCTGAGTAAGTTTCCTCATCTTAATGAAAGAGTTGAAAGAGAATTGAAGACCCGTCATCATGCAACTGCCTTTCGTCGAAAACCAATCACCAGACCTTAAACTTGTCAGAGATTGCCAAAGCATGCATGGGAAAGAAGTGCAGTTAATATAAGATTTGTCATCTATCACTTAAGAAAGAGTGATTGAGAGATTACACAGCATATTCACGACATGGGGAGGTTCCTACAACTTTAAAATCTGCCCACCTTTCAACAGTTGCGAATTTCGAGACTTTGTAACTCATCTGAATGTGAAGCATCAGAAGAGCACACCTCTTGGCCAAAGGCCAATGACCATGTCAAACATTTCATTAGTGATCTTAAGAAAGCCGTTCAGCATGCTGTATCAGAAAAGCTCGACCTTACTGTTCAACTCCTCACTCGACCACAGGTTATAGCCCTGCAACCATGATGTGCTGGAGAGCTAAGACTACCAAGTTACCTCAATGGACCAACAGAAGATCATGTACTGAGGAAGACACCCATATAAAAGACGTGTATCATAAAAGGAAAAATAAGGCCTATGCCGACAAGCTATGCAATGCCAAAACATTATTTTTACTAGAGGAGATCTTGTGCTTGTTCGTCAGTCTAGAAAACTAAAATATGATGCTCTCTTCAATGCTGAACCCTTTAATGATGTGAAAAGTAAAGGACACATTGTGACTGCAGAACTTCCTGGGAAGTCCATTATTTGAGAATCCTCGCATTTATGACATGTGGCTAATCACTCATCAGGCATTGCTGTCAATGTAGAGATTGTGTCTGAACAGACAAATGGAAACCCTTTGACTGCTGTTGTTCCTACATCATCATTGCAGATCACGGTCACTACTACTGCCTATCCCCAGTTTCCAACAAAACAATCAGGTTGTGTGATCAGAATGCCCTGAAACATCATTGAAGTGTTTTGATTGTATATGTGTCTGTACATTTTTTGAATTTTTTATTTAACAGAAAGAGAGATGTAAAGTTGTGTGGATTGGCAAGAATGGAACCCTTTTGGCTCTTGATGGACTCCAAAGGACTGTGAGATAAATTTAGAATTTTGAGGTAGCTGGTACACATAGATGAATAAAGACGTGCAATGTTATACTCTGTGTGTGGCATAGTCATTGACATAAGCCCGGGCTGGGGAGGATGCTACACTTGGTTGAACAAAGTCTGTGGTGGTTGCGCACTGTTTTTTAGAATACTGAGAGTCTGCATTGAAGTTTTCTTAGCTTGAGCAAATTAAGTTATGTCCCCTTATGCTTATGGATTTGGTGGTGCCAACCATTTGCCATGTTAGACTCTCCTTTCTGGGCATGTCAAGCAGCAGGGGATTAAAATCTGTAGAGTTAAAAAAAACGCTATATGCCTGTAACCTCTTACAGGTCTCACATGTTCTTGACGAAGAATTAGCATTGTCATGTAAACAGGTCATTTCCACTCAGTTCCATTGTCCCAAATTCTCAACAGCTAACTGGAGGTGGTTGAGCTAGTAAGGAAGAACCCAGAGGAATCACCCCCACCTTTCACCTCCTCTGAACCCAAGGAGATCACCTGCTGTGTCCCCCAAGGCTCATCCCTCAGCCCCATGCTCTTCAACGCACATACAACCATTCTGGCCAACATCTTCAGATCCCAACTCATCCTCGCACTCATCGACAACCCAATCACCAGAACCATCTTCAACAGATGTATGACAAATATTGCAGACTGGGTGAAGAACTACCTGCAGCTGAATGCATACAAGCCAGAAGTACTGATCTTCTGCAACACATCTGATGACTCCTGGTGGCCATCAGACCTAGGACCTGCACCCACTCCCTCTTTCCTTGCCAGAAACCTCAGAATCATCATTGGCAACAAGCTCACGATTAAATCACAGTTCAACACCATCTACTTTGTTTGCTTCATCAAGAAGCATGCTACTTAAGATCTTTAAGTGGCTATCCCTACACACAAGGTGAACCGTGACACAGGCACTCATCACCAGCCGTCTGAAGTCTGGCAACACCCTTTATGTAGGAATCACTGCACACCTCCTACAGAGACTTCAGACCATACAAAATGCCACTGCCAGACTCATCCTCAGCCTTCCCCGATGAACCTACAACACAGGCCTCAGGCAACTCCACTGGCTCCCCGTATAGAAGAGATGCCTATTGAAGCTGCTGACCCTCACACACAAGGCTTTAGGCAACCAAGGACCCAGCTACATTACTCACCACCTGAACTTCCACAAACCATTGTGATGACTACGCTATGCCTCCCTTTTACTTGCCCATACTCCCTGCATCTACCGAAGCGTAGGACGCTCCTTATTCCATATCGCAGGGAAGACCTGGAACAGCCTCTCCACACAACTCCAGACCATCACCTCACTTCCGGAATTCTGGATGACCCTCAAGACCTGGCTGTTCGAATAAGCCTCCAGGACCTGTAATTGTCTAGAAACCCTATTGAGTTATTAGCTGCCCTTTATAAATCCTGATTGATTGATTGATTGATTGATTGATTGATTGATTGATTGAGTCCCAGTGTGCCAATCAGTCTTCACAGCATCAGGCTAGGTGAGAGTGTCTGTTAGACCTGACAGTCTTAGGTTGACCTTCCCCCCAATTTTATGCCTACCTCCTCCACTTTTCTGATCTATTTTTTGCTGGTATTTGGACTTTATTCCCTTTACTGCTAACCTGTGATAAGTGCTTGTGCTCTCTCCCCTAAACATGGTAGTATTTGTTCAACTCCCAATTGGCATATTTAATGTACTTATAAATCACTAGTAAAGCAGTACCCTTTGTACCCAGGGCCTGTTAATTGAATGGTACTAGTGGGATTGCAGCACTGATTGTGCCACCCACTTGAATAGTGCTTTAACCATGTCTCAGGCCTTCCACTGCAGAGCCTGAGTGTCCAATTTACACTGCCTTGTCGACCTGGCAATACAACTCTTTTTTAAATGCCAAACCTTCCCTTTTTACTCATAAATGTCACCCCTAAGGTAGGCCTGGTAAAACTCACAGTGCAGGGTGGAATGTATTTAAAAGGCAGGGCATGTGCCTGTAAGCTTTACATGTCCTGGCTGTGAAAAACTCCCAAAGGTGTTTTTCACTAATCCAAGACCTATCTTTCCCACAGGATAACAATGGTATTACTGTATTACATTTTTAAATATAATTTCCAATTGGGAAGGGATAAGACCACCAAGTCTGGTATTTCTGGAATCACAATTTCAAATCATAATTGATGGTGAAGGCAGATTTTAAATTGTAGTTCTGAAAATGCCACTTTTAGAAAGGTGACATTTTCTTACTTTACGAGTCCAAAAATCTCACTTTGGGTATTCAATTACACATAAATAAAGCCTAATATTCTTATTTACACACCTCCTTTTCATGTCATACTTGGTAACACCCTGAATCCAACTAGAATTCACTGCCATGATTGAGTAAAATTGGTAAGATCTTTGACTGATCTAATTTTTCAGTGCACAGATTGAAAGATGCGGCACCGTGCACCCTGTGTGTAAGGCAAAAGGAAACCTTTTAGCTTGTAATTCAATAGAGAGGCAAAGTAGTAGTGAAGAGGATTTGTCTCACCTGATGGGCATCTAGAATATTCTATAAGAACAGGGGCCCATTCGTATATTGAAGAACAAGGATAAATTGGATATGTTTGTATGACCTTTTTTCCATGCCTGGCTGTGAAACTCAATTAGACAGCTAGCCATTATGTTTCGGCTGGATTTGGTTAGTAAACTGCAAGGAACCCGAGATTTATACTCATATAGCTGGTGATACTTATTTTTATATTGTGTACGTGGGAGAGATGAATGTGTCCTGAAGAAGGTCGTCCTATCTTTTGTTAACAACCAAAATGCATTGATGTATACATTTGTAATAAATCTGGTAAACACCAGGTTGCAATAGATGATCATATGGATAATGAGGCATCTGGAAACATGAATGGAATAGATTAGGTTTATATAAAGACTCATGCTGTTGTCTTCTATGTTCTCCCATTTTTAATGTTACATTTTTAATTGTTTATTTTATTTTGTTTTTGACATTGTCATAAATGATGATTGCATCTTAAAGTATTGTATATTGTGTGCCTATACTGAATGTTTTGTAAAAATGTATTAGCAGTATCAAAAGATCCACGACCCACCACCACCCGCAACAGGTACCTCACAGGAATTGGAGCAAGATCACCGCAGACCAGCTCACCACCTCCCTCAGCCAGAGCCCACCCGCCAACACAACGGACCCCAACGAAGCAGCCCGCAACTTCACACAGTGGCTGACCGCCTGCGCCGACGACCTCGCGCCACTAAAGAACCCTCCCAGCAGACCCAGAAGCAAGAAGGCATCCTGGTTCACCGACGACCTCAAGGACTCCAAGAAGACCTGCTGCACCCTCGAGAAAGCCTGGCTCCTCGACCGCACCACCGACAACATGACCGCCCTCAAACACGCTACCCGCAAGCACGACCAGCTCATCCGCACCACCAAGAAGAAATCCCTGAAGGAACGACTGGACAACAACGCCCACGACAGCAAAGAGCTCTTCACTATCGTCAAGGAGTTCTCCAACCCCAGCACCGGCACCAACGACATCACTCCGTCACAAGACCTCTGCGACTCCCTCGCCTCGTTCTTCCACCGCAAGATCGCCGACATCCACAACAGCTTCGGCGCCCCACCCACGCACCCAACCGTCGAACCAACACCCCCCACCGCCACCCTTCGCACCTGGACCAGGGTGACCACCGAAGACACCGGACCCTGCTCGACAAGGGGGAAACAGTGGCCCTCATCCTCCTGGACCTCTCCGCTGCATTCGACACGGTCTGCCACCGCACCCTAGTCCAGCGCCTCAGCAACATCGGTATCCAAGAGAAGGCACTGGAGTGGATCATCTCATTCCTCGCCAGAAGAACACAAAGAGTCCACTTCCCCCGTTTCGCTCTGAGGCCACCGAAGTCATCTGCGGCGTCCCGCAAGGATCTTCACTCAGCCCCACCCTCTTCAACATCTACATGAAACCTCTCGCAGCCATCGCACGCCAGCACAACCTCAACATCATCTCTTACGCCGACGACACCCAGCTGATCCTCTCCCTCACCAGAGACCCCGACACCGCCAGAACCTGCCTACACGAAGGGATGAAAGACGTCGCCGAGTGGATGAAGGACAGCCGCCTGAAACTGAATTCGGACAAGACGGAAGTCCTCATCCTGGGATCTTCGCCCTCCGCCTGGGACGACTCCTGGTGGCCCCCAGCCCTGGGCACCGCACCCAAGCCAACCGACCACGCACGCAACCTGGGCTTCATCCTGGACCCCTCCCTCTCGATGACCAGATAAGTCAACGCCGTCTCCTCATCGTGCTTCAACACCCTGCGTATGCTTCGCAAGATCTTCCGCTGGATCCCGACTGAGACCAGGAAGACTGTCACCCAGGCACTCGTCACCAGCCGACTGGACTACGGAAACGCCCTCTACGCGGGAACCACAGCCAAGCTACAGAAAAGACTCCAGCGCATCCAGAACGCCTCCGCCCGACTCACCTGGATGTCCCCCGACGCAGCCACATCTCCAGCCACCTGAGGAACCTGCACTGGCTCCCCGTCGACAAGAGGATCACGTTCCGGCTCCTCACCCACACACACAAGTTTTTCCACGACCTGGGCCCTAAGTACCTCAACGACCGCCTGACCTTCTACACGCCCACCCTCCAGCTACGGTCCACCAGCCTCGCCCTCGCAGCCGTACCACGCATCTGAAGAGCCACCGCCGGAGGAAGATCCTTCTCTTACCTGGCTGCCAATACTTGGAACTCCCTCCCCATCCACCTTCGGCTGACCCAGGACCATCTCGCCTTCAGGAAACAACTCAAGACCTGGCTGTTCGAGCAGTAGCATACCCCTCCCCCCAAGCGCCTTGAGACCCTCCCGGGTGAGTAGTGCGCTATACAAATGGCATGATTGATTGATTGATTGATTTTGTGTTGACCAAATGATGTTTTTACAGGTGTTAAATGATATTATTTAAGTGTAATTTGATGCTGGTAGATACGTCATTAAAGATCTTACCAATTTTACACAATTGTGGCACTGACCTTTGGTTGGACGGGTGGTGTTACCAAGTATGATACGAAAAGGAGGTGTGTGAATGAGCGCATGAGCTTTGTGTGTGTAATTGAGTACCTAAAGGGAGATTTTTAGTCTCTAAAGGTCACACTTGGTGCCCAGTCCCTTAGGAGGAGTGGCTCCTTTGTAATTATTCTTATGTTCTTACTTTAGCCATTTGGTGCATGCTGCCTGCCTCAGATGAGTCTGGGGTGGGTGACAGATGGGCTTTGTGTATTCCCCTAGAAGGGCAAGCCCAAAGGGAGCTTAGGTGAGACTTAATAGGCCATGATGGATCATCTTGCCAAGATGGGAGGGAGGAGCTGGGCACAACCTCACACTTACACCTGAATAGGCTGTGTTCTGTCCCCACACAATGAACTGCATACACCCATGTAGTGAGCTTGGAGCCAGGGCAGGAATACTTCAAAACCCTTCTTTAAATTCTCCCTCACTTCAAAGGCACCACTGGGTATAAGTACTGGACCTCTAACATCATGACTTCAGCATACTTTTGTACCTGTGACCACTCTGCCAGGAAGAAGGACTGCTTACTGCTGGGATGACTGCCACTCTGCCAGACTGCAGCTTTGCTGGACTGTTTCTTTTCTGGATCCCTATATTGCTGTGCTGCCCTGATGCCTGATATCCCACTGCCTTGGTGAAAAGGCCTGGACCTGCATCACTTGAACCCAGAGTGACTCCAAGGGCTTGCTGGCTTATCTCCTCATCTGAAGTCTCAAGGGCATAAAAGACTTACAACCCTTCTGCTGCTGCACCAGGAGTCTGCCATCTGTGAGCCTGCGAGTGGTGTCACCCCTGTCCTGGACCCTTGGAAGTGAGGCCTAAGGTGCTTTCTTCAACCAAACACATGCACCCTCTCTGGAATTGATGCGTTAATGCTATTGTGTGGCTTAGAACTGATGCTGGGACCCTGTTGAATAGATCAAATCTGGTACATCGCATTCGGGACCAGGGCATCACACTCTGAATCGACAAATACTGTGCTGTAAGAGCAGTAGCAGTGCATCGCATTTGGAGCCATTGAATCACACTTGCAACTGACGCATCACCACAATTGCGTGGAGAAAATTGATGCATCTCCTCTACTGCGTGGCTTGCCGCAAACACATCTCTTCGTTGCACTCCAGATCTTCTTCAATGGAGATGAAACCCGGATAAAGGCACTTTTGTTCAGCGGGCCTAATTGGGTCCCTGTGTCCGGCCCATGCTCCACGCAGTCGGCCTGAACTTTTGCCTTTGTCCCGGTCATGTCCTACTAGTTAACCCACATTAGCGCTTACTGATTCTAATCTCTATTTTACAGTTTATTCTTTCCAAATTCATATCTCAACTTATTGGATGTTTGTCGCTTTCGTCTTGTTTTATTTATAAATAAAATGTCTATTTTTCTATCCTGGTATGGAGCTTTTTTGTGTGTTTTCACTTTGTTACTGTTTGAAGTGTCGCACAAATACTTTACACATTGCCCCTCAAGTTAAGCCTGACTGCTCTGTACCAAGCTACCAGAGGGTGAGCACCGTTAATTTAGGGTGTGTTTGTGACTTATCCTGACTAGCATTGTTGTTTCTGCATGGTCAGGGTTCATCTCTGCCAACCAGAATCTCAATTTCTAACAGTGTTGCACCTCAGTTAATACTGACTGAGACAGCAGGAAGTGTAGTCATTCACAATATATGAACGGAAGAGGCAGAGTCTACTTAAAGGAGCCAGCAACACAAAAAAATACTGTGCCTCTCCAATAAAAAGGAAAACTGTTATGTTGTTGAGCTATAAACTTTAAAACAATTCTAAAAGCTAGCAATGGGTGAAATTTAAATTATTCTGGCGTAATGTTGGAAATTTTACATTACACTTGTTTTGCGAACATCACACATTTTGGCCATTACACTACTTTGTATATTACGCGTTATTTGCAGTAAAAAATCAAGGTGAACACACTGAAACAGGACGCAAGTAGCTGCTGTTTGAGGTGCTTTTGTTGCACCACGCATCAGAAATTGACTGAAAGACGCAATTTGTGCTCAAATATGGCACAACACAACTTATTTTGCATTTCCACACAGAATTTCGAGTAAGAAGCACGGCTCTCCCTCTTTTGTTATAGGTGTCGATATTGCAGCACTGCTGCAAAACTGGCCCCCAGTGTAAAAAATTCCCCCACGGCCACAAAACTGGACCCACCCATCCGGCCCCCTTGGAAAACCTCCTGGTGCCCGCTACGGCCAGTCCTGCCCTAGCTAGCAGTTGTTGAAAGTTTTATTACCCCTTAAGAATTAGGGGCATATTATCAAGGGGGTTTATCTCCGCTTTTTTGGCTTTAAAAGCCAAGAAAGCGGAGATAAAATTATCTCCCTATTACCAAGCTGTCGCTAACACCAGTTAGTGACAGCTAGTAGGAGATAGCGACCATCTTGGGCCCCACTTTGCATGTCAGTGATATTTATCACTAATGACATGCAAAGTGGGTGTGCCAAGATGTTAGCGACTGGAAACAGTCGCTAACATCGCTATCTCCTATTACCAACTTTTGGAGATATTCGCGCTAAGCGCGAATATCTCCAAAAGCTAACACCTGCCCTGAGCAGTTCTTAGCCATGTTATCCAATGGGAGGTGGATAACATGGCTAAGAGCATTAGCTCGGTAATGCATGAATATCGCTGACTTTTCAGCGATATTCATGCATTGTGGCCGTTTTTTATCGCATTTGCGATAAACCTTGGTAATACCAACGATTATCTGTGGTAAAAATCGCCGCAATTTAGCGGTAAAATTTTGTCTCTAACCAAGCAATAGCGATAATTATCGCTATTGCTTGGTAATATGCCCCTAAGTCATTGGCTTCTGTGTGTCAGATGTACTGCAAATCTAACAGTAGTGGCTACTCTTATGTGGTAACCACTTTTCTCCAAAGCTGCTCAGTCCTAATCAGTTTACCTTTAGAATCTTTGAATGTATTTTAGAACCAATGTGGCCAGTCCATGTTATATTCTTGCATCCAGAAATCTTGGGGCATATTATCAAGGGGCTTTATCTCCGCTTTTTTGGCTTTAAAAGCCAAGAAAGCGGAGATAAAATTATCTCCCTATTACCAAGCTGTCGCTAACACCATTTAGCGACAGCTAATAGAAGATAGTGACCATCTTGGGCCCCGCTTTGCATGTCAGTGATATTTATCACTAATGACATGCAAAGTGGGCGTGCAAAGATGTTAGCGACTGAAAACAGTCGCTAACATCGCTATCTCCTATTACCAACTTTTGGAGATATTCGCGCTAAGCGCGAATATCTCCAAAAGCTAACACTTGCCCAGGAGCAGTTCTTAGCCATGTTATCCAATGGGAGGTGGATAACATGGCTAAGAGCATTTGCTCGATAATGCATGAATATCGCTGACTTTTCAGCGATATTCATGCATTGCGGCCGTTTTTTATCGCATTTGCGATAAACCTTGCTAATAGCAAGGTTTATCTGCGATAAAAATCGCTGATTTGCGGCGATAATTTTTGTCTCTAAATAAGTTAGAGACAAAAATTATCTCTATTGGTTGGTAATATGCCCCCTTATTCTGATAACATATGTGTGGTAACTAGAGGGTTTGCCTTTTGCAGGTTTATTAGGAGAACTTGTATGTGTGCAATCTGGGCTGCAGAATTGCCTTCGGTTTTATTATAAGTGTGTGTTAATTCCTCATCTTTGACAGTTTTCTCTAAGGCTGCATAATGCTGTGCATTATTTCAACTTCATTCGCACCGTGGGATGTGCTGAACAGTCAATGTAAAATATTATTTTATACTCGTGTAGGGGGAAATGTGTGGAATTTATGGAATTGTCTATTCGTACTACAGAAACTCCTGGATTCCTAATGTAGGATCATATTCATATTGTGAGTCTGAGAATGCCAGCGTCGATGCTTAAAAGATTCAATGACGGTGACGGGATCAAGAATTAGGGGCACTTGTTTTAAGGGCTTCGTTTATTTTTGGTATGGGCAAAAGTGCTATATTTTTCCTGACATGCAGCCTGATTCATCAAGCTAAATTGCACTCGCAAAGGGCAAGATTCTCAGAATCTTGCCTTTTGCGAGTGCAATTTTTGCATTTGGGATTCATCATCCCAAATGCAAAATTCGCTATTAAAGAATTCGCACATTTGCGAAGAATTGCATTTAAGGAATCTCTATTTGAGATTCCTTAAATGCAATTCATGAATCATTTTAAAATTGCGATATTGCAATTTTGGGCCGCTATTTACCGAGAGGTCAGACCTCTCGGTAAATAGCAAAAACTTAGAAAAATGCATTTTTCTAAGTTGCATGTTACACACACACATGTCCTTTGGACATGTGTGTGCGCAACACCAATATAGATTACATTTCAGGGGTGCTACAGGGTGTCCTTTGGACACCCCTGCACCACTGAATTCGCATCCTTATTTGCGATTAGCAAATTGCTAATCGTAAATAAGGAATAACTCCCGATGCATTCCTATGGGCCTGTAGGCCCATAGGAATGCATGGGGAGTTATTCCTAATTTGCGATTAGCAATTTGCTACTCACAAATAAGGAACATGTAGGAATTGCAATATTTATTGCAATTCCTACATGAATCCCGTTTTGCAAGTCCTTAATAGCGATTCGTTATGATTCGCTATTAGGGGCTCGCAAAACGGGAGAATGATGAATCAAGCTGATGGTCCTTTTCTCACTGTGCCAATGTATTTAAGCAAGCCTGGCTGAAGAAGGGTGACATACCCTGAAATCGGTCCCAGGATGCTTGTTTCCGGTCCAGGGTGGACCTGGCCTGGCAGATCTGTCTGGACTGGTCCCATGGGGCACAGGGTCAAGACCGGTTTGCATATGCTAGGTCCAAATTGGGGTGGAGTAGTGGGCAGAAGAACTATGGGGCATATTACCAACAACTAGCGATAATTTTTGTCTCTAACTTGTTTAGAGACAAAAATTATCGCCGCACATCGGCGATTTTTATCGCAGATAAACCTTGCTATTAGCAAGGTTTATCGCAAATGCGATAAAAAACGGCCGCAATGCATGAATATCGCTGAAAAGTCAGCGATATTCATGCATTATCGAGCAAATGCTCTTAGCCATGTTATCCACCTCCCATTGGATAACATGGTGAAGAACTGCTCAGGGCAGGTGTTAGCTTTTGGAGATATTCGCGCTTAGCGCGAATATCTCCAAAAGTTGGTAATAGGAGATAGCGATGTTAGTGACTGTTTCCAGTCGCTAACATCTTGGCACGCCCACTTTGCATGTCATTAGTGATAAATATCACTGACATGCAAAGTGGGGCCCAAGATGGTCGCTATCTCCTATTAGCTGTCACTAACTGGTGTTAGCGACAGCTTGGTAATAGGGAGATAATTTTATCTCCGCTTTCTTGGCTTTTAAAGCCAAAAAAGCGGAGATAAACCCCCTTGATAATATGCCCCTATGGATTTAACCCAGATCTTCTGACTGGAGGAGAATGTTTGTATTTTCAGCATTCCATCCATCATTTGTTTACTGTAACAGATCTCATAAATAGTGTCAGTAAACCTGGGCCACAATGTTAATTTTGAATTTAATATATGGCTTCTATTACAAGCATTATAGAGGGTGTCCCATATATGATGGTGTACATACGCTTCCACTGTTGACTCATTCTTAAACAAGCATCACTTTTAGAAGTCAAGTGTATTATCTATGGGCATCATTACGATGCCAGTGGGACCGCCAAGGACAGGCCCACTGCCATGAAAAGTTGGTCGGAAACGGAATTTGGGGGCTCCCCTGGGCCACTACCAGGTACCCTTAGGGCACTTTCAGTCCCTGCCCCACATGGTGCATGGATGTGCACAAAGTGCCTATTCCTACTTGCGACTTGTGCTGCAGCTTTTTTCCTGAGTTGCACCACAAGTAACAGAAGAAAAAGGCAGTTTTTGACTGCCTTCACAGCAGTCTTATCATAATAGGGCAGGTGGGACCGTCAACTCCTTGTAGGGAAGTCTCATTCCCTCTGCGATGTCAGTTGGTCGTCCGACAGAACACCATCATAAATAGGCCCTTTGTTTCTATTGGGGGTATGCCACACCCAGTTGATGGGTTCTGTGGGCAATCCAAAATTCAGGACTAGGAATGGTAAACCTTTTAGTCCGGACCATCTAAAATTTGGAGTAGATGCTAGACATGCATTGGAAACTGAGCTCGCTGGATGGTAATGTTGTGCTGGTAAAGCTTATGATGGATCATCATTTCATCAGTGCTAGTACTGACATCTGACAGTGAAGTGTGCTATCTTGACCAGCCATTGGCCAAAGGGGCCTGCCTTGCTGACTGAAGGGGATGGTGGTAATGGTGTGCCCTTGCTGGTAGTCCTATCATTCTGTTGTGTTCTGGATCCTCTAAAAAACAAGACTGTTTTCAGCACCCTGGAATAATGCTATAAGGCTCTATGGAGAAAGAGACCAAGCAACATGATCTTTTTAATTTAGTTTCCATTTGATTTTACTTGGCAGATTAACTTGAAATTGCTTAACTGTAAGATGGTAGGGCTTCCACAGCACAGAGGAATTTAAACCGTCTTTTTAAGGGCCAAGCAAAGCCTGGGATACAGGTTTGATATCACTTTGTACCCCTCTGTTTCCTTTTTTGTAACCAGTGGTTACTGTAATACTCTCTCTCTCTCTCTCTCTCTTACCCTCTCTCTCTCTCTCTCTCTCTCTCTCTCTCTCTCTCTCTCTCTCTCTCTCTCTCTCTCTCTCTCTCTCTCTCTCTCTCTCTCTCTCGCTCTCTCTCTCTCTCTCTCTCTCTCTCTCTCTCTCTCTCTCTCTCTCTCTCTCTCTCTCTCTCTCTCTCTCTCTCTCTCTCTCTCTCATCCTTGCAAACCCAAATAAGGCAGACAATTCTGGGCTTAAGGTTTGTCAAATAAATTGAAGCCGGTGCTGAGCTACTGGGGCCCTCACACTCATTTTCCCTCCAAGCCCTATATGTTTGAGATACCAGATCATATGATACCCTGACCTGATCTAGATTCCAATAGTGAGACTGTCTCTGCTATTATTGCCATGACAACAGAAAACAGTGGCTGTCCAGGGACCTGGTGTCACCCTGCAGTTCCCCTAAACCGACACTACAAGGCACAAACCCAAGGGTCTCTTACCACTTTTTAAGGCACTCCCGACTCTCTTCCTTAGTTGTCCTTCCTCTTGTTGACACCTTCCTTACTGGGCCCCTTCCACTGTATATGGCATGGATTCCCCTTCTACAAAGGGTCGGTCTCTCGTGTGTCCCAAGTATATATGCAGCTTTACTGAAGGGGTGTTGACTCAAAAGTCCTAAGCACTCATCTTCCAGTCCACAGCTGGGAACACGCACTGCACTGATTGACGACAATGGGTCAAGTAGTATGTACAAAGAGAATTATTGTTGTCAGAATGACTGCATGATGGGAGACACTATACGCTCAACTGCTCGCTGTTATTGTATCACTAGCATGCATACCAAAAACATAGAATAGGGGGAACGTATTTATTTTACATTTGTTGACTTAACGTCAGCATTCGATTGCGTTTCCCACAGTAAACTTTGGGCGATATTAGAAAAATTAGGGGTGGAAGAAAACATCATTTGTTTTTTGAGGGAACTATATCTTGGTGCCACAGCAGTTGTTCATTATGGGAAGTATGGAGAATGCACTAGATTCTTTGGGATAGGCCGTGGTGTACGACAGGGGGTTGTCCTTGCCCCTTTTTATTTTTAGTATATAATAATGGCCTTGAAAGAACCCTGTTGCATGAGTGCAGGGATATGCCCATGGTAGGTAAAAGATCTATCCCTGCACTCATGTATGCAGATGATGCGGTCATAATGCTACGGACACCCATTGCCCTACAGGGTCTGATAACATCTTTTAATAATTTTATGACAAATCTGGATCTAAAAATAAATTGTTCAAAAACGTTCTCCATGTTTTGTGGTACAGGGAGGAGTAGACGGAGGAAAATTATGTATATAAACAACAGTCCCCTGGATTCCACTAAAACCTTCCCTTATTTAGGTATTTTGTTCCATGAGTCTGGTACATGGGCAAGTGCTGTAAAAGCAAGAAGCCTCCTGTTTTCAAAATAAATAATGGCCCTAAAAAACTTTATAAAACAAATGGGTAAAAAACCAATCAGGGAAATCTTAACAATGTTTAATGCGACTTGTATATCAGTGGCTCTCTATGGCTCAGGTCTCTGGGGATATGCCAATACAAATTCCATCCAAATAGTGTAAAACATGTTTTTGAGGCACATCTTAGCTGTACCTGAGAGTGTCTCGACTTACATTTGCCACACGGAACTTGGCCAGCCACACATTGAAGATACAATTAAAATCCAACCTATACTTCTTTGGCACAGGGTTTGGACAACCAATGAGTGTGTATTGAACCGTGCAATTCTGACGGACGTTTTAAACTTAGAACATGTGAGTAGGATCAAATGGCTTCTGTATGTGAAACGCTTTCTTTTTTAAATTGATTGCCAAAATTATTATGATGATCCACTCACAATGGTAAATCTCCCGAGGAAGTTATTGAAACAACAATGCATGGAGTACCTTGAAGAGAAAAGAGCTAAGGAGGAAGTAAAGAAAAAGACTGTATTTTTACACCAACTGATATTAACTCAGGACAAATTACAGCCATATTTAACCTTGTACATGTCTAATCATGAGAGGTTTGTCCTGACACGTTTTAGGTTAAACATCCTTTTTAGACTTTTGAGTTTCCTTGTCATGAACAGCTGGTCTCATGATTTAGTTGAGTGTCCATGTGATGACTCTTCAGCCCAATCTGATATTCATATTTTATTTTTTTGTAAATTTTATATAATGCCACGCAGGAAACTGATTATCCCGATTTTAAAGGAAGTGAATTTTAATCGATGTCGCCCAGCATTTTTAGAATTACAGAGACTGGACACAGTATTAACTCTTGTATCTATCTCAGAATTTTTTTTAAAAAGTTTTTATATTACGGAAATCTATTTGTATGGACGAATTTGAATAAGCCTATATGTGTAATATTGCCATCTTATGATGTACCATGTATGACATTTCCTTGCAATGATTTTTATGTTGTGTACTTTTATGGTTATTGTTGTTTAACCGAATAAAGTTATAATTGAAATGAATGACAGCTAAACATGAAGCTACTCATGGCATTTCACATGCAGGCTCTGCATTTAAGCTACTTTAATTGGATACTTGCTTATTTCTTAACTTTCTCCACCAACACAATTCTCCTAATTTCCATTATCCTATTTGTTGGTGTTTGCTGGAGTCTTCCTGCTTCAGAGGAAAATAGTTGACTATCAAGGTAAGTCAATAACACACTCAAATATATAATTGCGGCCGCTCTTTCTATGCTTTTGATATAGGTTTCTCTGGGACTGACTCCTTGCATTACTGTTACAGAAACCGAGCTGCATTATTAAATCGTAGCCATCATTATTGTATGAAACTATCCTACATTATCGTCTAAGAATAATAGCTCATTTCTGCTGAAATGGAAATATGGAGGCTCTCTCCAGTTTTTGAATAAATATGGCATGAATAAATGAATGCCTTTTGAGAGATATGATTACCTAAATTACTAGCGACTGCCCTTGACATTTCAATGCTAAGTGTATGACTTTGTATGAATGGGCTCTGTGGTCTTTCTGGGAATTTTCAGAATAATCTTCACGAACAGTACAGTCAAGTGCTCAAACATTCTAAAAAAGGCATCTACGTAATGTATTTATTTTAGTTTCTTTCTTTTCAATCAACATTGGAGGGCATCATGACATGAATATTCAAGCAACTCTACTTTGCTATGGACGAAAAATGTCGGAAATGATAAGTTCAGAGTCTCCAGAATGTTAAACTTTCCTGACAGCTGTAGAGACAGGTACCACATTAGCTACTTCAGAAATGGAGATTTGCTATTAAGCATGGGCGCATTACTATTTATAATACTTTTCATACCCTGACTTGACAGACAGAAGTCCTTCAACACCTTCTTGGCCCTCGGCCGCTGGTGGGCGTTTGCCCTGACGCATTGCAGACCAGGATCAGGGGCGGTAGTAGGCATGTGCAAGCTGTGCACCTGCACAGGGCCACCAAACCCCAGGGGCCACCACGCCAATATATATCCTTAATACAATAATCCTCTCAGGATGGATACATATTTGCGTGGCGGCCCCTGGCAGGGATTTGGCGGCCTCCGACTCTGTTCCACTTCCAAACACTCGGACCCCCCCTCTTCACTGGCCTACGCGCTCTGCCCCACCCAGACCCCCTCTTCCGGGCCCCTACCTACGCTCCCTGCCCAGGGCCACCATGAGCCTAGAGCCGCCCCTCACTCTTAGAAGCAGTGGTTACTGTGCTTCCTGAACCTGGACTTTACCTCATGTTATCTGCCTCATATAGACCACTATTTCTCATTAATATTGATAACAAAATCTTGGTGAAGGTGATTGCCTCAACGCTGTCTTTATAAATGGAACAACGTATTTCTCTGGTTCCATCTGGGCTTGTCCCTCACAGGTCCATGACCATCAACCTCCGAACCTCGGGGCAGATTTACAAGCCACTTGCCCCACTTTTGTGTCACTTTTCCTGTGTTAAAAATGACGCAAAAGTGACGCAAGGGTTTGTAAATCTGCCCCCGTATTTGAAGTGCTGAACCAGATCGCCGACTGCGTCTGAGTGATCGAGGTCCTCCTAGGCACAGAGAAGGCATTTGACTAACTTAAATGGCTATTTCTATTACAAGTCCTGCTCACAGTGGGTATTCCAACTGGCTTCACAGCACTAATTTTAGTATACATACTGACCTGTTGGCATGCATCCTGGTGAACAGCATGCAGACTAACTCCTTTCTCATTTACAGAGGCACTAGACAGGGATGCCCTTTTCTCCCTGTTGTTCATGCTAGCCATGGACCCACTTTTACTGCAAGAACACCATTTACATAGAAACCTTGTCTTCCATAATGGGTGCTTACTATTATCCACGTCCACTGACGATATCCTGATGTTCGTAAGAGACCCAGAGAACAATCATTCCCCCTAATTAGTGAGGTCATACAATTTGGATGCTACTCCATCCTGATCATGAATAGGACAAAATCCAACCTCTTCCCTCACACTAACTGCACAATGCCATCAAGTCTTGCTTTTCTCTCTCCGTTGGATAGAAAACTAGACAAATACCTGGGCGTGCATTTACACTGGGACATAGACTAAGGGGCAGATTTACGAGTTCTGGCGCATCTCGGAAAATCAACAAGGATGCGCCAGAAAAGATGCGACACGCAGTTCCCTCCCTGCGCCACTATGGATGCACCGCATTTACAATGCAAAAACAACAATTGATGGACAGAATGCAAAACAATGTCATACATTCACCCCAGTACAGAGATCTGGGCCTAAATCCATCGTTTCCTCACACTCCACACCACCCCAGTTTAGACAAGGCCATATGCAAATCAGCCTTGACCCTATGCCTCATGGGAACAGTCCAGCCCGAACTGCCAAGCCATGTCTTCCCTGGACCGGAATGAAGCATCCTAGGACCAGTTTCTGGCTATCAGCTATCTTCAGCCAGGATAGCTTGACTCCAGTGGTGTGGAGAGCACGGGACTCACGTCTGAGCATACCCGTCCCACTCGGGGTGACAAATGCAAAAACAACAATTGATGTACAGAATGCAGAACAATGTCATACATTCACCCCAGTACAGAGATATGGGCCTAAATCCATCTTTTTTTGCACTCCACACCACCACATTTACAATGCAGCGCACCATGGCGCAAGGATAGGGTGATGCGTGTCGCATCCTGTGGCGTAAGGGCGGCGCATTGCTGGAGTCATGTCGCAAGCGCGATGCAACTCTAGCAATGCTCAGGGGCGGCCTATGCCTAACATGCTGCGTCACTCCTTACTCCTGCTTCAAGCAGGCGCAGGGTTTTGACGTAGCATGGACATAAAAGTGACTCAGTGAAATTTTGCAGATTACACTGCATCACTTTTACGAGGCGTTACTGCGACAGAAAGCCCATCCAGGGCCGGATCGCCCACATGAAACCTAACGCAGGATTCATGTGGTGCAGGGCTTTACAACGTGACACATCTACCTAGATGCGTCACGTTGTAAATAAGGCGCATGTGGTTCATGGTTTACGCCGCCTCTGCGTCACAGAAGTGACGCAACGGCGGCGTAAATGTGGGGCATTGGGCTTGTAAATCTGCCCCTTTGTGCCTAAACTAGGATCCTGTAATGGATGACTAGAGGTGCTGATCGAGTGGTATATGAAATTAGCTTTATCGCTAGCAGGCAGGCGTACCTACTTTATCAAAATGATTGTTTTCCCTCGGTCCCTGTATCTTTTTAAAAATATTTCCATTTCACTCTCCAAGGCATTTTTCAAACTGCACAGTGCATTGACCAAATGAATTTGGGATGGGAAATGACCCCACACTGGTTGGGGCATCCAAAGGCTCCCATACAATCAGAGCTGTCTGCAGCTGCCAGACATTGAGCTTCACTACCTAGTAGCACGATGTCATAACTCCAGGAATTGGTACTACCTGGATGCCAGGGGCACAAATGAAATAAAAACAATCACAATGACCTGTTGGGCCTCGAAGTGTCTTTGCCATTGTCTAAGTGGCCCCACACTGTACACACCATCACTCCCTTTTTGCCGCACCACGCTATAACTATTCACAAGAGAAAAACTAGGACAACGCACCATGACACAGTGGGGAGTTTGAGAAACTAGGGATCTTTATTGCCAGAAAAAGTTTGCAAAGCTAGATAAATTCACGCAAGACAACACTTTGCAACACCTTAGGTGATTTCCTTTAAGTGAGATTAGATACTCAGCCCAGGTGCATTTCCTCCGCAGCTCATTCTCTCTACTGACACGGCACCACTAGATGGGTGTTCCGAATGTACAACGGCATGTTCTTCATTTCACAAAAATCTCTCTGATTATTCAAGGATTGCCTGGGGCAGGGACAGTGGAGTTGAAATTACTAAGACCCAATGATGTATTGCTGCATACAAACCAAAAAACATGGTGTCAAGGAATCACACCCAAAAAGCTATACATTTTAAATAACTACACTGACTATGCTCCATAACACCTATGCGAGATAGTCCCATTGATGTCTGAGATACTCTGAGGAGAAGGCAGATGTTCATCATTTGCGTGGGATTGTGTTGGCAGAAAGCCCTCCGGGGGGAACACTGCTAAATCAATGATAGAAATGGTGGACTATAAAATTGACCTTACACCTCTGATTGTTCAACTGGGCTATATTAAACAGATACCACAATTGGTGAGCAGAATTACTGTAATTGCTCTCTTGTTGGCGAAAAAAAGAATTGTAAAGTACCTAGAGGAAACACATATACTGCAAAAGCAAGACTGGTTGTGGTACCTTGTCTACTACAGTAATCATAGCAAAATCTATACTTACCTACAGCCTCTGACTTCCAAACACTGAGACATTTGGGGACCCCTAAAATCATACTTGGCTTACACAACTGAATCAAATACAGTACCCACCACACACAGCAGGGGAGGATGTGGAACCCCCTGCCGCACCTCCATATGTCAAACCACAAAGGGGGGCACTGTTCCTAAAGAGAGGGTAGAGTGTGAGGTGTATTAGGTCGTGGACTCAGTGATTGGGGTGAAGTGAAGTGCTGGGAAAGACATATCTTGTCTCATGATGGCCTCACACACCCCAAAGGATGTCATGCTTCATCATCGGGCGGTTGCTCCTCGTCGGGCCGGTGGTGCAATGCCCTACGGGTCACTTTAACAGAGATCTTTTAGACAACTGCCGTATGGTGCATGTGGGTGGAGTTCTTAGAAAAAGTGTGATGTCGTGCATGTAGTGAGTTATTAAAAATGCCTAAGGGTGTACCTAGAAAACCTTTAATGAGAAGGTACCCTTGGAAGAAGAACAATAACCCGTAGGTTTGGGGTTACCAATGCAGGCGTAATGTGCCCAGGTAACTAATCAGGTCGACATGTTTCACGCCTTCGATGGTCCAAAGGATGCCTGGCGTTTCTTCAGGACCAAAAATGGTGAAAGTGTAGTGCAGGATAGGAAATAATAATAATTGAGGGGTAACATTAGCCCTCTAAGTGAACTGGGGGGCCACTCTCAAAGATGAGTGAGGGAGTTGGTTATAACACCACCCAGTAGATCAAGACAGGATGCTCTTATTTAATTTTTTATTTCGATTACCGACTACAGACCCGCAGTACTTTAACATTGTCGGACGTAACAAATGTGCTGAGCATATCGTCATCATCTGAGACCCAGCCTTGATGTATCCAAACACTTAGTAGGATGACGGGGCCATGGCATAATTCATGTGTGATATGTTTTGACTTGGTGCAGGTTTGTCAGTCACATTTCAGTTAGTTGAGACCTGTGGGAT
Source organism: Lissotriton helveticus (assembly GCF_964261635.1). Lineage (NCBI taxonomy): Eukaryota > Metazoa > Chordata > Amphibia > Caudata > Salamandridae > Lissotriton > Lissotriton helveticus. The sequence goes on from NC_136063.1 coordinate 850,719,376, forward strand.
GAGTTGACACACGGGATGCGGGCGGTCCACTATCCGGTTTGAGTTTTTGCAAATTGATGCTCAAGCCACTTCGTCAGACTGTGCACGCTCGTGATGCGCCATCGCACATGAATCGCAATACTGTTTGGGATAGTTCACAGTTTTTAGTCATGTCTCTCGATTAATTGTCTCCAGACGTGTCTTCCCAAAACTTTGGTAGAAGTACGTGTCTCTAAGCAAACACCACCATAATATGTGCCATGTTGTTTTTGCTTTTGTCTCCCTATCTCCCACCGTTTTTCCTCATCTAGGTCATAATCTACTGGGTGGTGTTATAACCAACTCCCTCACTTATCTTTGAGAGTGGCGCCCCAGTTCACTTAGAGGGCTAATGTTACCCCTCAATTAATAGTATTTCCTATTGTGCACTACACTTTCACCATTTTTGGTCCTGAAGAAACGCCAGGGATCCTTTGGACCATCGAAGGCATGAAACATGTCGACCTGATTAGTTACCTGGGCACATTATGCCTGCATTGGTAACCCCGAACCTACGGGTTCTTTTTATTCTACCAAGGGTGCCTTCTCATTAAAGGTTTTCTAGGTACACCCTTAGGCATTTTTAATAACTCACTACACGCACGACATCACATTTTTTCTAAGGACTCCACCCACACACCCACATGCACCATACGGCAGTTGTCTAAAAGATCTCCATTAAAGTGACCCTTCGGGGACCCGTAGGGCATTGCACCGCCAGCCCGACGAGGAGCAACCGCCCGATGATGAAGCATGACATCCTTTGAGTTTGTGAGGGCATCATGAGACAAGATATGTCTTTCCCAGCACTTCACTTCATCCCAATCACTGAGTCCACGACCTAATACACCTCACACTCTACCCTCTCGTAGGAACAGTGCCCCCCTTTGTGGTTTGACTCATTGGATATTGTGGAGCACGGGCACTGGACCAATAATACGGTCCCCCCACTCTCTCCTTTTTTGAATACACACCTCCATATGTGCCACATCATTAAGGTCCCTCTGGTTGTAGATATATCACATGATTTACTTTTACGGAATGTGCTATGCTCAAATTACTTGTGCAGGAGAGGACCACCAATGCATCTTCCCCCATGCTTTACCTAATTGCTCACCAGGAACCACCACCTTGAAGCAAGCGGAGAGCATGTACTCATGTAGTGGTATGTTTTCTTAGCGATATTTATAATGCATGTAGCTACTCAGGAGAGTGTTCCGGCAGTAAAGCAGCTAACCTACAACCAGTATAGGTGTCCTGTTATGCTTGTTAGAAGATACATAATAAGGATTTTCTCTAAAAAGTAGAAAGCTCCAATGTTGTAAGTATATTCAACAGGAGTTCATTCCAAGTGATCTGCCCAAGATAAGAAAAAACCTGCCACCAGCTCTGGCCCAACATATTTTGGGAACTCTAGCTTAGAGGAGAAGTGAAGGATGTTATAAGGGTCATAGTCATGAGTCCACCCCCTCAAATAGCCGGATCCCGAAGCGTGCAAAGCTTTGTGGACTAGGACCAGGAATTTTAAATGAATCATCTTTTTGATGGGGAGCCAGTGCAGAGCTATCAAATGTGAAGACATGTCTTTTCTAGGGGGGTGATTAAGGATGATACGGGCTCGCGCCTTTTGCACCACCCGAAGTCTGCCAGGAGTAATCCGACAGCCCCAGATATGGTGCATTTTCCGTAGTCAAACTTTGAGGTTATTAAAGCTTGGATCACCATTCTCTTGGTGTTGTCAGACAGTAGGGAAAGGATTTATTTCAGGGACCTTAACAGTCTGAAACAGACAGCGGTCAGAGTCTGGATCTTGAAAAGAGAATGCACTATCAAACTTGTTTCCTTAGTTCTTTATGGTGCCATATTTGGAGCTAGGGAGGAAGGCTTCTTTCGGCCAGAAAGCCCTCTATAAATCTGGTGATGATGGAGCAAAAAACATAATCTTCGTTTTATCTGGATTGCATTTAATTGAGTGACAGACAACCAATAGAACACAATAGATAGGCAGTTTTTATGGCTTCCACAGGGAGCTCCTCTCCTTTCCCACAGGAGAAGAGAAGCTGGATATAATTAGCTTAGAAGATCACCTTAGCTCCTAGAGTCTCCGATACTACAGCTAAGGGTGGTATATGAACATTAAACAGAGTAGTTCTGAGTGCCAAGCCCTGAGGCACACCAACCGTTAGCTCGTGAGCCTTGGTAGAAAAAGGGGGAGGCCAATCCTTTTGGCTTCTTCCCTCCAAAAATGAGGTGAACCATTTCAGAGCTATGTCCTTAAGCCCAATAACTTGGAGTCGTTCAAGGAGTCGTTGTTGGGGGACTGTATTGAAGGCCGCCAAGAGGTCCAGCATAATCAGGACGGCCTTCCCCCCATAATCTAGGGCGCCCCTTATGTACACTGCAACTTTTAACAGGGCCGTCTCGGTGCTGAAATGAGGTCTGAAGCCCGATTGACTTGGGTGCAACAGACTATTATCCTCCAAAAACTGAGAGAGTTGCGAATTACCTAACTTTTTCAATACTTTTGAAAAAGCGGGAAGAAGGGAGATGTGCCTATAATTTGCCGGGACCTTCGGATCTGCATGTTGATAAATATGTTGCACTACGTATTGTACTGTAACCTAACAGCACTGCTGTGTATTGACTGCATTGTTTTCTGTTCAAAAAAGTATATAAAATAAAGGTTTTAATAATACACTATATTACAATATAGACACTCCACTTTGTTTGCTCGTATAATTTAAGGTCTAAATGATGAAGTAAACGGAAATTCTATGCTTACGGGGGAGGGGTAACAGTCTCCATGGGAGTTGTGACTGAGCTTCTAAAATGGCCAAATTGTATGGCACGCAAAGGTGAATGACTGATTTATGCACAGTAGTTTTTGTTTCTGTCACTCACATGAGGGAGACAATATTTTTCGATTGCCTTGAGGCAACTGTCAAAGAAGACACCACTTAGCCATTGAAGCCTATAATGCAGTCTTAAAAAGAGCCATGCATTTGTACCATCTTATGAACATACACTGCTAACACCCACAGCATATGATGACAAAATCTAGAGTGAAAGAATGGAAAGGGCTACTTATTATAAGGTGCCTACACCAGCAACTCACGCTGTATGTACAGAGACTTATGACTAGGCTTCAGGAATAGTGCCAGGTTTATCAAATATACAACTGGATATTTGAAGAATTGTGAAGTGCTGTTGAACAGACTTGAGTGGGTATAGTAAATCTTATCATTCCGAAATTCGATGCTTTCCCTACTGCTGAGGAGACTGGAGGTGGAATAGTATATCTTACCACACCTAAGTCCAATATAGCCCCTACTATTGACCTGTGGGAATAGTAAATGTAACCCCTTTTTAAAATGTAAAAATATTTTTAGTAAATGTCTTTTTTGGGGATTTTATATTTAATTAATGTAGTAATCTATTTAAGTTTTGCAGTTGATTAATTAATAATTGTATGTTTTATATATGTGTGTGTGTGTATGTATATATATATATACATATATATTGATATATAAATATATACATTCTTTTTAAAGTAGTAGATAAAAAATATATAATGTATAACACATAATTTTATTTATAGTGTTACATTATATATATATATATATATATATATATATATCTGTTTGTATAAACATATATAAATTCACACAATGTACGTCTGGGTAGTGAAGTCAATCAAGTAAAGTCTGTTTGTTGTAAAACTACCAGGAAGGAAGGAAAGGGAAGGAATCCTTTCAGGACGAGAAGCCCCACTCACCATGTGGTGACATGCTTCATCATTGGGTTCCCTCCTCTTACCTGGACTGCAAGGTTCACAGTGTGGGCTACAACTACCCAAAGGGGAGGAGCTGAGGTGTTTTTTCTCAAAGATGAGTGGTGAGAGGAGGAGAATGAGGGGCAGAGTGCAGAGAGATTGTAATAGTGATGATAAGTAAAACTATCTCCAGGAGTCTACTTAAACTTTATTTGGGTGGCTCCAGGGATAGAGTTTTAAAGAGAGGACTGGGGATTAATCAAATGTAACCCTCACAGGGGTAAACATGTTTCTGCCCTTAGTAGGTCACATATAGGGAACCTGGGGCATTTTTCAGGACCTCAAAGTTAGATTTTCACTCTGCAGATAATCGTGTAGTGAAATAATGAAAATATACTGGCCACCGTAGAATCAGAGCGGCCAGGTGAGTGACAGCCCGTATTATGCTGGTGACCGTCTCTCTGAAAATCATAAAAAGAAAAGCCATAATCCATTTCTCATAATACTATATATTGACATCATGCTGGCAGTGTATTAGTACAACCAACTTGTAACCGTTAGTGTTTAGCATAATTTAGCTTAGCTGGTCATGATCAGTCTTACCTAGTGTTAGGGTGTATGGTCAACTCTCAAACCAATGGGTACATACATCTCGGAGTGCCCAACTAAAAGTGAAAGTGCATTGTCAATAGTGGATCAAATCTCAAATCAGAGACTATGGCAGAATAAAACACGTTCTCTTTAGTTACTAACTGTGAAAAAATAAAACAGGCTCTGTATTGTGATTGTATAACCTATTCAATGTACGAACAAGGATGTATTACGTGCAGTGGGTTTATCATTGTCTTTGCATATGTATGTGGAACCTAAGGAATGGGTTTTCTTCATTGCATGCGGTGGTCAAGCAAATAATGACCGAGTATTAAAAATAAAATTGCTATTTCACATAAGTGTAAAAATACGCCCAAGGGTATGAGGTGTGCCGCAAACTCCTCCAGACATGTTGGTTGGGAGACTGAGTCATGATCGGAAGCACTGAGATCTCACGATAACACTTTAAAAATAATAAAGAAGAGGAGTCAGAACTTCAAAGCGAAGTTGAAAGCAGAGTTAGGTCCAGCGCTCGCATTACCTATTACCTTAGTTGTTGGTGTCAGCTCTAAATGGACATCCCAGCAAGAGTACAAATCAACCGGCGACAGTGTCCTGTTTAGATGGTGGCTCCTGGTATGTGAGTTGCGTGAACTGCGCTTCTTGAGCTTGTCAAATGTGTGTGATTCTCTGAGTAGTATTTATGGGATATGTAGTCCCAAAAGTCAACCGAGTTTTATTTATTTATTTATTTTATCCATTTGTAGGGCGCAACAGCTACCCAAGAAGGGTTTCCCGGCGCCTAGACACAGCTAGTATGAGGACAGAGGAGAGGGGTGATGGCTATAAAGTTATTATTGTTCAAATAGCCAGGTCTTAACAGAGTTTCTGAACCTGGCGTAATTTTCCTCCTTTCGGATGAAGGGGGGCAGCGTGTTCCAAAGTGCTGGTCCCAGATGGGCGAAGGATCTACCTTTGTGGAACTTAACTTAATAGACCCCAAACTAAAGACTGATCTCAGGTGGAATAAGTCCTAGTGAACTTGATAAAAATGTGTATCATTTTTGAAAGATGGTTGCTCCATGACATATATGAGCTGCGCATCTAATGCGTGTCATGTATCTGTGAAGATTCTTGGGATATGTCGTCCTAACCGTCAACATAAAAATGACTATTTCACGTAAGTGTAAAAGTACGGCCAAGGGATTGAGGGGTACTGCAACCTTCTATAGGCAAGTTGGTTGGTAGACTGAGTCATATTCCTTCAGGTGAACTAGGATTCACAATCGTAAACAATGAGGGCTATTTCACTCTTTAAAAATAAAACAGATGAGGAATAAGAGCTTCAAAGCAAAAGTTAAAAACAGAGTTAAACCCAGCGCTCTCATTATCTCTTACCTCAGTAGTTGGTGTCACCTCTAGGCGGACGTCCCGGCAAGAGTAAAAATCAACCACCAACAATGTCCTGTCTCGATGGTGGCTCCTGTTACGTGAGTTGAATGAACTGCATGTCTTGTGTGTCTCACATGTGTGTGATTCTCTCAGTAGTATTTATGGGATATGTAGTCCCGAAAGGCAGCACAAGTTAACATTTGTGGAACTTTTCTTGATATAGCGCAAACTAGAGACTAACCTCAGTTGGAATAAGTCCTAGCAAACTTAACAAAAATGTGTGTATCATTCTTGAAAGATGGTTGCTCCTGTTCCATGACATATGTGAGCTGCGCATCTTATGTGTGTCTCGTAAATGGGATTCTCCTGATAAGATTCTTGGGATATGTAGTCCAAACCGTCAACATAAGTTCATGTATGAATATCATCTTCTTTCTATAGCCATTACTGGAGACCTAGTTGAATGACTAATGACTTCTGGAATCAAAGGTTTAGTTGATGTATTTCATTCCTGAAATTGAGTGTGTTCACTTGCACATCAATGTAACATTTCTTGATCAGCAGTGATCAAAAAAGGGGAGGGTACATTTGTAAATGATTGGCTATAAGCCAGGTGACGAGTGACCTGTAAACACAAGGTATTCAATCCCCCTTGTCAAAGGTGAAGGGGCCTGTGGTGGCATGTATGTCATTTACCCAGACTAACCCATTTAATATCTTCATTGAGCCCAAGTCTATCACTCCTCAATTGGAACACCCAATGTTGTTCTCTTCCAAATAGGACAGATTTGTATGAGCCCAGTATTGGTATAAAGTTGGGTTTATCTATAACTATCCACAGTATCTCATTTTCTGTGTGTCCAAGACCTGCGTAGTGTCTAGTGAGTTTGGTGTTCACTTTTTTGCATCTCACAGCACTCAGATGTTCAATAATTCTGGTGGTCATACCTATATAATTCAAATTGCAAGGGTATCTCAATAGATGGATTACTTCTTCTGTGTTGCAGTTAGTGTGTATGTCTAGTTGCCAGGGTGTCTTAAATCTCAAATCAATCTCATGCATCGTCCTAGTGTATGGACAGACTGTGCAAGAACCACAAGAAAAGCAGCCGCGGCCGGCAGTGAGAGTACCTGCAGGGCGGTGACGTGGGGAGGGGGAGGGACAGGGTGGGGGGTAGTAATGTATGGATTACAGAGCTTCCCAGGTAAGTAAACATTTGAATAAATAAAACGAATTTTGTTGAGTGCACTGTATCCCCAAATGCGATGCAGTGCACACAACAAAATTCGTTTTATTTATTTAAATGTTTACTTACCTTTAAAACTCCGTAATCCGTACATTACTACCCCCCACCGTGCCCCTCCCCTTCCCCACATCACCGCCCTGCAGGTACTCCCACTGCCGGCCGTGACTGAAGGAAAGTGTCCCCTAACAGGGGGAAGGGACCACAGGGTATTCAGAATTGATGTTGTCTGGTCAGGTCGTGGTCTTGTGTGGACAATCATATCTCTAATATTCTTACTTTATGTTAGTGCGAATAGAGGCTTAGGTTAGGACTTAGCTCCGGTATTAAGGATGGGCCAATTTTTATTAGCCACCTTCTTCACAGTATTGGTAAGGTGACTATAGGTGGTTACACAGACAAGTCTATATGATCACTGTTTGGGTTATATCTCTAATAGAGCATCCCTGTTATTGTTTCTTGACCATTTTGCTGCACTTTAATAAGGTGTTGTGATAGGATCTCTGGGATAGGTGACTGCTGAGCGTGGCTGTATGTTCTTTAAATTTGTCAAGTTCAGAGCAGTTCCTTCTGAGCCTTAAAAATTGGCGAACCTGTAGGTTATCTCTCAGGGCCCGAATATGAAAACAACAACACCACACTCGCACGCCTGAGTCCTGAAAGAATTTCAAGCATTTTCAGAAACAGAAGTAGCCTACACACTGAACAAAATCAAATCTGGATCCCCAACAGACCCTGCCTCCTCTCAGATTCTTGCTAAAATTGCACCCGCTCTGAACCCCGATCTCACGAAAACACTCAATCTCTCACTGTCCCACTCCTCTGTTCCCTCCCACTGGAAGGAGGCAACCATAAGACCTATCTTTAAAAAAAACTCTGCCGACCCCAATCAGCTTCTCAATTATTGCCCTATTTCCCTTCTACCAATATTCGGTAAGACTATGGAATCCTTAATTAACAAGCAGCTTTGCAAACATCTTGAGGCTAACCAGCTGCTCGACCCATATCAGTCAGGATTCAGAGCATACCACTGCACCGAAATGGCACTACTAGAGATTGTGGACAATATTAGGCTGACCCTCGATGTAAGACAATCCGCCATACTGATCTTACTCGACTTATCGGCGGCCTTCGACACCATCTCACACAGCGTTCTCTTGGAGCGCCTGTCGGAGATGGGTGTTGAAGAACCAGCTCTACTCTGGATCAAAAGTTACCTGACTGAACGGCGCTCTAAGGTGCATATCGGATCGCTCTCCTCTATCAACCAGACAAATGACAAGGGGCTGCCCCAGGGATCTATACTGAGCCCTACACTATTCAACTTATATGTATCTCCCCTTGCACAAGTAATCAGGGCACATGGTTTTGATACAGTGTCCTACGCCAATGACACACAGCTCCTGATCACCCTTGGCCCAGACCCTATGGACACTAAACTGAGATTCCAAAAGTGCATGATCTCAATTAAGAACTGGATGACAAACAACTTCTTGATGCTCAATGTGGGCAAAACCGAGATTGTGCTTTTCTGAAATGCCCACAAACACTGGTCCGACGAATGGTGGCCACCTACGCTGGGACCCTGTTCCCCTCCCAAAACATTGGTCCGTAACCTAGGAGTAACAATTGATGACAAGCTGTCCATGGCCAACCATGTGAACAAGATAGTGCACACAAGCTTCGGACTGATGCTCAACCTCAAGCAGATTTTTAAATGGATCCCCCTTCCCTCACGCATGCCCCTAGTCTAAGGCCTAATCATAAGCCGACTGGATTATAGCAATGCATTACTTGCATCCATCAATGCGAACTTCCTGGCTAAACTCCAGGTCCTGCAAAACACTGCAGTTAGAATAGTGCTCAATCTCCCCCCTCGCACCCCCTCCTTGCCCAGCCTCAAGACACTTCACTGGCTTCCCATAAGGAAGCACATTCATTTCAAACTTTGCTGCCTAGTCCCCAAAACCATCAATGGAAAAGGTCCCAAATACCTAGAAAAGAAACTTATAAACCATTGCCCGGTCAGAACTCTCAGGTCAACCAACAAGTCTCTCCTAACCATTCCCAGAGTTCGCACTGCCAGGAATGGGGACAGGTCTTTCTCCAAATAGCCCCAGAATCCTGAAATGCCCTACCCCTATACATCAGGACCGAACCCAACCACCTGAAATTTGGATGACTCTTAAAAACTTTGCTTTTCTAGCTACCTGGCTATTGGCTACTCCCCTCAATCATCTGCTAAGCGCTCTGAGACCTACGGGTGATTTATGCGCTATATAAAAAAAACATATACATACATACATTGTAGCAGAGACAAGAATTACGTGCCATTGGTATCTTGTATAGTTCAGAGCAGATCCCTCCATTCTTTGGCTGGAGTAGAAGATCCAGAAATGGTAATGAGACTTTTCTATATTCACATGTAAAATTCATGTTGCTATTTCGTGTATTGAGCCATCCTGGGAAAAAGTCTGTAGGGATTTCAGATCACCCTCCCAGATGACCAAAATGTCATCTATATATTTCTTCCATATTTAAAAATTCTCAGTGTATGGATTATCTGGGGGCTAGATGTACTTTGGTTCAAAATCGTGCATGTACAGATTTGCCATGCTGGGAGTGAAGGTGCTTCCCATGGAAGTTCCTGTTGTCTGGCAATAAAGTTGGTCTTGATTTTGGAAAAATGTTTTCTTCATAGCGATATAGCATATATATATGTGTTTATATAGATATTTATGTATATATATAGTATTAAATATTATTTAAATTTCATTTACATGATATTAATGTTTTATAATAAAATGTATACGATTTACTATTTTAACTTATATGTATATTAAAAAAAACAATTCTTTTAATGTTTAACAATGTTAGTGTGAAACAATATGTTTTTTATCAAAATCTTTGAACTTACCATTATAAGTATAGGTACTTGTGTTTATCTGTACCAGAAAACTAATAAGTAGGGGCAGGCAGAACTTGCTGAGCTGCACTTTGAAGAATTCCATGGAGTTGCATAAAAACTCTGGGAGATTCTGCTGGAGTTCTACTCCCCCCACCTAGCAGTGATCAGGTTATGAAAAAGATGTTGATTTGACGCTGCCACCTATTTACACGGGTGGTGTAAATATGGGGTAGTGCCATAATTAAGACCAGGAAAAACCTGGTCTTACCCTTGAGCAACAAGGAGAAATTACTCCTCATTGTTGATGTTTCCGTGTGTGCTGCTTTGTGCAGTACACATGGAAACAGCAAAACACCATTAATTATTTATGTGCAGAAAGGTGTCCCTTCCTGCACAGAAATAATATATATTTTTTAAAATGACGTTTTCCAACTTCTATGTGTGCTGCTTTAAGCAGTACACATAGAAGTTACCAAGCGCCATTTAATGGTTGTTTATGTGCAGGAATGGACACCTTCCTGCAGATAAACAATCTTCCCCTGCAACGCAGACACCCTAGCACTGTGGTGCAAGGGTGCCTGTGTTAGCGCTAGGCAGATACATTTAGCTCCAGCGCAGGGGGAAACGCAGGGCTGCACCATATTGTTGTAAATATGATGCAACCCTGCGTTTCAGAGGCCATGGATGCTAATGCGGTGCTCCTTCACTTCTATTGTAAACATGCCCCTAAGTCTTCATTTGAAATCTCATTGCTAACCTTGAGGATAGCTTGACCTCATTCATTATTTAACCCACAGGTCTCGGCGCACGGTGTTATTAAGCCACTCGACTTTCATAAGTGACAATAATTGGGCATCGCACTACAAATCCATTCAGTGCACACAGGGAGGACTAATGCAATGTTGACGTGTGGAAGCGAGCAGTGTGAGGCTGCAGATGTGCCCGGCAATCGAGGTGTTTATGTGCATTTGCATGATTGCTTGCTGTGAGTCAGGTGTGTGGCCTTCAATCAGGACTGTCCTAATCAGAACGCACCAGTGATTGAGTTGTTTTTCTTTCCCTCCTCTATATGTCAAGCCATTCATTTTCCGTGAGTTTTTGCTGTTAAACGCTGTGTCATATGCAGGCAAATGCCAAACACCTCACAGACTGCAGACTGTGGCAACTGGTAAACACTTCTGCGGCCTCCCAGGCAGCCGAGAATAACGGACAGGTTCCTGTCCTCCCTGACCCTGCTATTTAACTGTAATTACCACCATCCTGTTGTATTTTCTCACTTCCGAGTGGGCCCGACTCCTTGGGGCAATGGGCTATATTAACCACCAACAATGATGTGCATGGAAAACAAATGTGTGCACATTGCAGATTTTGAAGGACTGACGCACTCTGTAATTTAATGCAGTACTACTAATCAAATCTAGTCAGAGCAGCAATTCGGAGCACCCAAAATATCAAAGACAAATGAAAGAAGTATTATTCCACTCCTGCCAAATACTTATCGTAGCTCTCTTATATTCTCATATCCCATCCAGCATGACACGCTACAGTGTGTACAATAATCATATAATTCACACTAGCCAAATGCGGAGTAGTGCACAGTCCAGCGACAAGTCTCCTTCACCTTAAGCCACCATCAGGAAGTACAGCGCCATGAAGCAAAGTACAGCGACAGCTAATAGGTGAAAACGTGCACACAGACAAAGCCCGCTGAACAGTGACCACAACAAACCAGGAGGTCTCCACCATGGAGGGAACCTGACAAAAAAAACTAACACTACTCAGAGCTGAGTTTTGTTTCTTGGGGAAGAGAAAGCTGATCTGCGCTCTGCTTCTGTGTGCTGAGGCATGGAGGGGTTGGGGCCTCAAGCTCATGGGGCCCAGTAAGCCCCCTGGATAACTCTTGCAACTCCACGCCCAAAACTCATCCACAAGAGACAAGTATGTGTTAGACAGTGAAAACAGACTTTTAGAAGCATGTGCAAATGGACACCACCGATATGGGTGGATTTAGTTGATGCCTCTGTGAACTCACTGGAGGGCTGGATTAAGGGTAACAAGTTTGATATCTATGGGGGCCCTATACAATTTAGTGCTGAAAGAACACATCCTTACAAAATGTACCTCAGAGAATGTTACACCAGCATATGGTACTCTTAAAGTAGCTATCCCTAAAGAGCTGGGGAAGATAGCTGATGAATGGATACATAATCATATTTATATTAGGCAGACAAGATTGATTTTGTTGTGAGAGTTGTTATGGGTGAAGGCATTGTGTTGACTTGGTTCACGTAGAAGTCGCACTGCCATTGAGCAATTTTCACTGGAGAGGTGCACATGGATCGGTGAGACATCATCATGAATAAGGCTGCCAATGGTCAGTTGCCACTCTAGGTCAGGCTGTGATTGGTTGAACATTCTTATATCTGTGCAGCTATTGGCTGATTGTTGTTTGTTTGTTTTTGCGTGGCTTGTATATAGTCTGATCAGAAACAAAACAGGTACTGGATTGAAAAAGTCTGAGGTTCCTAAGGTATCTATTATGGAAGGTGAAAGGAATCCTTCAGAAAATTCACTTGCGTAGGAGATGATGGGGAAACATTCATTTTCATTAGTGTAAGAGTTAAAAGATTGGCACAAAATCACATCTGGTGACAAGAACATACAATTTACTTTATATGATACCTCACATATCAGAAAACTTGATTACCTAAGACATGAGATGCGCGAAAGAAAGCCACAACCTAGATCTACACAATTTGAGGCATTTAATGAGAGGGATCGGGTGGCCATTGAGAAGGAAAAGAAGAGAATAAGAAGGCAGGTTAGAAACACAGTGAGCCAATGGATAAGAATCAAAGTGGGTCAATTAATTAAGAGAGGATACAATGCTGGTTGAGAGTGTATTTTCTCTTATTACTAGCTATACAGACATAAAGAAAATTGAGAATAAATCTGATTTGAAAAATAAGAAATAAAAGAGAGGCAAAACATTGATTTTTATGAGGAAAATAATTTCTGAAATTAATTACAAGACATGAGACTTCCTCCTTATAATGATGCTGAACAGACACTGAGCCCACCAGCATATGATATACATACAGGAGAAGCAATGCCCATATCAACAATAGCAGTGTCACATACACCACCTGTTAGTGCACTGTGTCCAGCTCTACCTGAAGTTGAAACAGTTGTTCCAGTTGTTGAAGCTGTTGCTTCTACAGACTACCCCTACTGAGCTGGAACCGGAAAGAAGAGAAATGACTGTTGTAAATTTAGAAATTTAGTTTTGAGTAATTGTACAAGGCACACTTGATGCAGAGAAACTGACTGTACAAAGCAGAGACATTGAAATATCTTATCAGAGAAGCAGCTAGATGTACGCCTGAAGCACATGACAGGCTTGAAGATCTAGCAGAAGAGTATGACATTGATACATACAATAAGAAGTACCTGCATAAAAATTTTAGAATGGATGTGAGTTTAGCTGAAGTGGAGAAAATGGATCCTCATACTCGGTGAGCAAATATCAAAGAGGGAATTATTTTCATTGAAAACTAGAGGGATTTCAGAAAATACAGGGATAATAGGAAGAAAAAGGCTGTCTCTAAAAGGATAAAGTGTGATGCTGTAAAAGAGGTAAGTATAGCAATGAGTAGGGATGCAATTAAGTATCATAATGCCGCATTCGATAAGGATACAGAATGAACCCAAAATTCGGTGAGATTAACAGAATTACGCAAAATATGTCATGTGCACATCAAATTAAAAAATTAACTTTGGTGACGCTGTTCATGCCAAAAAATTGCACAAACAACATGTCATTGTGCTCAAATGTGCAGCCATTTTGTTTTCTTAGGCCTACTCCTGCCTACTGCCTAGCCACCCCCTACTGCTTCATGCTGCATATGCCCCATCTAACCCAATCCATCCCATTTTGCCACCGGTTTGCCATTTGTAATATATTTAAAAATGTTATTACTTTCCTACTTTGAGTTTATTTTTAGGCCTGGGCATCTGCTTGTGGAGTGTGCAAAATTCGACAACTTCACATTCCGCGGAAAACAATGAGTTACCGATAAACTCTGCACTCTGCAACAGAGGACAGCTCTTTTCTGTTTGTGCGCTCATCATGTCATTTCACAAAAATGTAAAGTGCAGCAAAACTTGCCTGGTGCTCGTGAGCAACCATGAGATTTGCTAGATGCCTGTGAGCTCCTACGAGATTTTGCGGCCTCTAACACAGCTTTAGGCCATGCCAGCGGCTTCCAGCACATCTTTTGTGATGTAGGTGAGCACAATTAAGGCACGAGACCACAGTTGCAACCTGAAGAAGATTATCTCCTCGAAAAGCAACTAAATCTTGTCAAAAAGACAATCTGGAGTAAAAAACCTTTTCAAATGGATTGTTTGCGTTATTTGTTTTGTGGGAGAAGTCCTTTTTTATTTTACTTTTTTTCATCAAAGCGGAAGTACCCCTTATTCTCCAACTTCTTGTTCCTGTGCAGCGGGCTCCTCCCAATGCTTAGTCCACCTCCTGATCACTTCTCAGTTTGATCTCAAGCTGGAAGGATCTCTCTGTTTGTCTGCTGCATACATACCATTGGATTTGAGGACTTTGTTTCTGTGATCAGTAAGTTCACAACTGTTGTATATGGATGTTGTTTGTTTGATAGAGGGCATGCACCAGGATTGGTATGTACTTTTATTTGATTTTTAAAATGTATTGTGATGGATGGCCTGGAGTTCCAGTAGGTGCCTAGTTATTTTTGCACGTAATGTTCTTCTTTTATAAAAGAAACATGCTACACAGTTCAGTGCATTTTCTCTGTGTGTTTTCTCTTTAAATTGCAATATTCATTCAATTCACTATGTGACTTAGGGCCAGATGTAGGAGCCCTAATACCGGTCGGAAACGGGCCGATTTTGGCCGTTTCCGACCGGTATTAGGGTTTTCAGATGTAGGGCATGCATTTACAGTATCGGTATTTTACCGATTCTGTATTTACCGATTCGGTAAAATTACCGAATCGGTAAATACAGACTTGGTAAAATACCGATTCTGTAAATGCAGATGTAGCTGGCACATGTCAGAGTGCCACAGGGCTTTAAGAATCGGTATTTTACCACCCAATCCAATTGGGTGGTAAAATACCGATTCCAGGTGTGCATGCATATGTGTGCATGCACACCTGTGCCATGTGACACACAGACATGCCCTTAGGGCATGTCTGTGTACCACATGGCACAAATGCCCGTCTTTGGGGTGCTAGAGGGTGTCAAAGTGACACCCCCTGCACCCTTGCAAAAATCGGTATTTACCGAATCGGTAAATACCAATTCGGTATTGCCCATTGATTCCTATGGGCTTCAGGGCTCATAGGAATCAATGGGCATTACCGAATCGGTATTTACAGAATCGGTAAATACCGAATCTTAACGATTTGGTATTTACCGATTCTGAAATACCTACATCCCCCCCCCCCTCTATTTTACCACTTCTTAAATACCGAATAGGTAAAATTCGGTATTTAAGAAGTGGTAAATAAGAATTACCTACATCTAGCCCTGCGTCTGCCAATGGGCCTTCCAGCCAATAGGCCCTTTAGTAGTCATTGGTGCATGAAACAACTTTTTATGTAGTGTCTGTTGAATTGAAACATAATTTAGGCAAGAGATGGCATTGGATAAAATTACAAAATGTGTTTTGGGGGTATTTCATGTTTTGTTTCTGCAAACAGTGTACAGGTAGGGTGATATATTGTTGATCACTTACATCATATGTGTTGTTGTAAAAATAATTCACCCAGTTAGTTTTAATTGTTGGAAATGCTGAATTAATGCTGTTTTCCCCTGTGTTACTGTTCCACCTTTGTCTGGCCAGTGTGTGTGTGTGTGTTCGCCATATTCCACCATTTGTCTTTCTATGCCATGTGGCCAGGGACCATTTTGTACAGTCAGTGTCCATAGGCCTGCATGTGTTCTTTGTTTTCTAAGCCACCTGATTGTTATTTGACCAAATGGCTGGTGGCCATTGTTGCAGGGATTCTTCATACTCACACATCTATGCTTGGGATTATGAGATCTTAGTAGGAGGGGACTGAGTTATCTTTTCACCTTAGTATCCATGAGCCTGGGACTGACTAGTGTGTGTGCTACCTATCCATGTATCCTCATATGACCAAAGTCCGTTTTCCCAAACATCAGCTGTATCTGCATGTTTTGTCTAGGTGCTAAGGCCTGACCAGAACAGAATAACAAGGGGCATTGTTGTTCAACCTTGTTCACAATGTTGAGACTAAATCCCAGGAACGAGCAAAGTGTAAAAACAACAGCATGTTCTATGTGAAAGTTTCAGTGTGGCACAAGCAAAATAAATTTGTGTAGTAATATGCACAAAGCAGTGGACAGTCAGCAACGTGCTATTGCTAACATAGGGAGGACGACAATGCCCTTATGGGCCCCATGTCACCCTCGCTTTGGTCAGGACTGTAGCGGTGGTGACAGAAGTCAGAGGTAAGCATAATCACAAGCGTCTCTGGCGAGTGTCCAATGCAAATTCATAGCCAAAAGAGAGAAAGGAAAAGGCGGGGAAAAATGTTTTGTGCGCAAAAATATTTCTAAATACAACGTATCATCAGGGACCAATATATAGGTTGCCAAATGGAATGCATAAGCTCTAAGAAGGTTTCTGAACCTTCATAGAGAAAAGTGTTGCTATCCAATTGAGCAATTCAAATGAACAGACATGCTTCTCACATCCAGTTGTCATTAGGAGCATTCCCAGTGAACCGGTGTCAATGTCGATGAAACTCAGATCCAGGAAGTGCTGCACACAGGCACAGGTACTCGCTTCGGCTGGTGGCCCCAGTGACGGATTGTACACAAGCCTCATACCCAAGGAACTGTCCTGGTTATGGGACATCAACGGACTCATCAACAGTTCAAAATTCAGGGCAACGTGTAACATGGTAGCCAGGCTGACGTCCATGGCCCACTGAAAGGAGCACTGGATGCAGTAAAACACAGGTTGCACACAGGTGAAGCAAGCAAAATGGAAGGTTAGCAAATAATCGACGTCTAGAGCTTCCAATGGCACCTACCCAGAGAGCTGTTGCATCTGATCGTGGTACAACTGCTGCTGTTCCATGTCTGGTAGAACCACAGATTGAGCAGCCATTGCGGAGCAGTAGTAGCAGAACAAGAACGCCATAAATCAGGAGGAGCAGTAGAGGGAACCCTTTAAATATGCTGGTAAAAATAGGATGAATAAAGGCAGGGAATACTGCAAAATAATTTGAAATGAGGTCACAATGACGGATCCCACAAGTTAAAAAAAATGTGCTAGGCCTGCTGTATCAGATGCATTAAAAAAATGGTGTATTAATTCCCCAAAATGCAGGGGGAGATTTGTGTTCAGCAATGATTGTATTTCACTTAACATTCTTGCCACATGCAATTCGAAGGTATCAGGATCTGACATCAGAGCCACTTCTTGTTGAAACAATAGCACGTTGAGTCTGCTTAACTTATTGAAATCTGTTTTCAAAGTTGGAATGGAAGGCCACAGCGAACTATTGACACTCCCATGTGGATGGGAAACAGGGTGTTGTTGCAGCAATTAACTTGTTGTGAAACCATTACTATGTATAGGATACCTGCCTCCAAACCGCAGCAGCTCTGATTATTAAGGATGAGATAACTACCATTGGAAAGCAAAGTAAGAGTTGGAATAATAGCAGGAACAGTGCTGCCTTTTAGAAAACAAGCCAAGTTAGGGGCAGAAACATTGCAAGCTCCATGAAGTTTTACGTGCTGACACAAAAGGAAATATCCAACAGTAGAATTGCAATCCTCTCTGGTAAGAAAAAACTCTTTTTCAACATGCTGACAATGAAATGTAAACATCAAAAAATGAAGATGGGATTGGGCCGCCTTCCAACATAGTATTAGACAGTAAAAGTAGTAATTTAGAAATGGATGAAAAACATATTACAAAAAATTCTGCAGAAAGCCCATCTGGACCACATGCCTTGCCATGTGGCAGGCTTTTTACTACAGCCTCTAATTCCTCGGTCGAAAACGCCGATGCCATCACCTCTTGATCCAAATGAGATAGAGAAGGTAAATTATGCTTAACTAAAAAATTGTTTAATCTATTTTGATCCGTAATATGATGTGAGGTATAAATTTCCTGATAATGAGACAACATAATCTGTCCAATCTCAGCCGCCTCTGAGGTAACAGTATCGCTAGTTGGGGATTTAAGAGATCTAATTAGGTTCGCAGCCGCTTGTTCTTTAACCTGCCATGCCAGGAATTTCCCCGTAAAATTGCTATGCTCATACATTCTTTGGGCTTGTCTACAATAGATTTCTTCACTTTTCTCATAATAGTGTAGACTCAGCTCATGTTTTGCATCATTTAATTGATTATGTACCGTAACCGATGGGTTATGATACATTTGCTCCACCAGGTCCTGAATATTCTGCTGTAGTGAGTTCTTTTTATCCCTGAAGGCAACTGACTCCTGCACATCCCTCCCAATCGCGATCCCCCGTATAAATGCCTTAAGGGAGTCCCATACCACATGGATAGGGGCGGTCCCCAAATTTCGCTCAATAAAATCATCAATTTCATTTTTCAGGAGGGTCATCCAGGTTGCATCGGTCAAGTACGAGTTATTAAAGACCCAACGCTTTACAGCCTTGGTATTCTCCTCAAGCAAACATTCTAAAATTAACATTGCATGGTCTGAGAAGCCATTGTGTAAGAATCTCTGATGACTATTCTTGAAGTTCGAAGAGATCAGAAAAAAATCAATGCGTGAAAATGACCTATGTCTTCCCGACCAGCAAGAATACTCTAATTTACGGAGATTTGAAGATCTCCACGGATCTACAAGATCTAGAGTCTTAATATTATTAGATATTGCCTTAAGCGCTCTAGGTTTTGATTGTTTTTTACCGCCCGTACTAGAATCTGACTAGGTTCCATTAGAATATTGAAATTTCCCCCAATCACAATATCCCCTCCAACCGTCAACAGAGATTGAAACATTTCCTCGTATATTTCGGGATTATCAGTAAATGGGGCATAAAAGCTTACGAATGTGATGGGGGAAAGCCTGTTCTTAAATTTACAAATTACCCAGCACCAATGACCCCGACTCCCTGCTTTGGATTGCAAGATCTCTATCTCCTTATGCTTATTGATAAAGAGCTCAACTCCCCTCTGTGACTCTGAAAAGAATGAGAACCCCCTATACGAGGCCCAACCTCTAAACATTGAAAAGTTATCAGCTTTTGAAAGAGGGATGTGTGTCTCTTGAAGAAAAATGACCCACTTCTCTATTGCCCTTCACTGGCTCCCTGTCCGCCAGCGAATTGAGTTTAAAGCAATGTGCACCAGTCATAAACTCATTAATGGTGCCGGCCCGGCCGCCCTGAAAGACCTTGTCGCCCCTTACAAAGCCTCAAGGTCTTTGCGCTCGGACGATGAGCATCTGGCCATCGTCCCTAAATTTAAGAAGGCTCGTACCGGCGGCCGCCGCTTCTCGGTCAAAGCCTCTTCAGGGTGGAACGCACTGCCTCGCCACCTGCGTCTAGAACCCTCCCACGCCCTATTCCGAAAAAAACTAAAGACTTTCCTATTCCCTAAATAGTCATCCGGTCCCCTCCTCCTCTTGGATGTTGTAACTTTATAGCGCGGGGATGCCTCCGGGTCACCAGGCGCTTTATAAATTTATAAATAAATAAATTTATAAATTTATAAATAAATTTTACTTTTATTATTAAGACCGTTCACGTTAAATGATACAATTTTTATACATTTTTTAGCCATTAATACCATTTTATCCATTCTTGTGAAATTTGGTCAAAATGAAACTGTGAATACTCCCTCCATGCATCTCATGCTTCAAAGCTACACCGTGTTCAAAATGCAGAGCCAGATCAGCTTTTATCCTAAACAAACATACTAAATCAAAACAAAATTCTGCCAAGAACTGTATTTTTTCCATAAAGCCCCCCTCCCCACCCTCCTCCACCTGTGACACCCTCCTCGCTCTACCTCCCTCCTCCCACGCGTGTCACAGGAACCTCTCCCTTCCAATGGAGGTGTCGTGTTGTTACACCCCTTCAACCTTCCTGCCCTGTCCTACCCCCCATCCCACAAAAATGTTAACAATAAATCAAGCGATGGAAAAGCTAACAACTAAATGAAAGTCACGTACAGGAATTCAGTTTTGTGTCCCAGCCTAGCCATTTTGCATTCCATGTAAAAGCTCCTGTGCAGCATCAACATCCGAAAGCATATAGAATTTGCCTTTAAAGAGCACCCTTAATTTAGATTGCTGAGCAATCATTGCTTGAGCCCCATGGGCTTTGAAAAGATGTAGCAGTTTAACAAATTCCTTCCTGCGTCTTGCTGCCACTGCAGACATATCAGAGAAAATCCGGCATTTCACAGTAGCATTCACCGGAAACTGTCGCTGGCGAATTGCTCTGGATAGGATTTGCTCCTTTACTCTAACATCTGCAAAATGTATAAGAATTGTACGAGGAAGCGTGGAGTTTGAGGGGAGATATGCTGGAACTCGGTGTGCTCTGGTGATGGTCAAATCCCCTTTAAACTCCGGGATCACCCCTTGTTGGAGAAAAGATGAGACCCACTGAAGCATATCTGACCCCTCAATTCCTTCCGGGACCCCCACCATACGTAAGTTTGATCGTCTATTGTAGTTCTCCAAATCATCCAACTTATTCTCCAGAGCCCTAGAGGTTTTGAGTGTATCTCCAGATTCCTTCTTAACTGCAACCATTTGATCCTCCAGTGAGGAAATCCTTTCCTCTGCCTCCGATAAACGAGCAGGAAATGTGGACACATTTTTTGATGGGACTGTGGTTAGTTTTCTAAAAAAAGGGAAGGATGCAAACGACCCCAACTCTTATAGACCCATTACTTTGTTAAATGCAGACTATAAAATCATCACTAAGTTACTTTCATTACGCTTTAATCATATTTCTCCGCAACTGATATATTCAGATCAAAATGGTTTCATTGCTGGCAGGCAACTGATCACCAACACTCATTATTTGGTGGAGGCTTTAGATTTTTTTGAAACACGCAAGGTGCCGGCTTTAGTTTTTCTTTTGGATGCAGAAAAGGCTTTTGATTTGGTGGTATGGGACACTCTTTTTTTTATTTTGGAATTTTTTGGAATCCCCTCAAAAATTATAACTCTTGTTAAAAATCTTTATCAAGGAGCGAAAGCCCATGTACTTATTAATAAATCAATGGTGGGCTCAATTTCAGTTTAAAGAGGGACAAGACAGGGATGTCCTCTATCCCCGGTTCTTTTTGCCTTTTTCATAGAACCGTTGGCTGCTGCAATCAGGAACTCTATTGACATTTTACCCCCTATGGCCTCTATGGATAAAATTAAACTATACGCAGACGACATAATGCTTCTCCTCAAACCTGAGATGCATTCGCAAGTACAGGCCCTCTCCGTATTTGCAGAATTTGAAGCATTAGGGGGGTATCGAATAAATAGGAAGAAAACCGAGATCCTAATTTGCGGCAATATGACTCCCGAACTACATCAGGACTTTCAATCCTATATTAATAATAGACCTAAAAGATATTTGGGTGTGTTTTTTACGCCGTTAGTAAGTGAACTATATTTTTTGAATTTTGAACCTTTAATTAAAAAGGTGCGTGATTTGTTTACACGTTGGAACACTTTACCCTTGTCCAAACCTGGCCGTGTGGCTTTAATTAAAATGCCGATTCTTCCCCTATTTAATTTTTTGTTTTCCACTATTCCTTGTTCGCTACCGGGCACTTTCTTTTCAAAAATAGAATCCTTGTTTTCAGCCTTTGTTTGGGCTAAAAAGACTCCTCGCATTGCGATTAAGACTTTGTATGAGGAAAAGGAACATGGTGGTCTTGGTCTTCCAAATCTTCGAGATTATTATTTTGCCTATTTTGCGCAGTATCTGTCGAGATTTAAATATTTAACATCGAGTCAGCCCTTATTCTTAAATTTTTTCTTTGATATAATTTGTAAGGAAGCTAAAATCTCCTCTCCTTTGTCCATACCTAAATCACCCAAATTAGTTAGGTATAAGGTTTTGAAGTGGTTTTTTAAAAAACGAGACCCCATGCTGAAGAGATACTCTCTTTCTCTCATTAGCTTAAAGACTCCATTGAGCGATGCAATTTTAGGTCTTGGTATAATCATGGGGCCAGAAATTATTCAGAATTGGGTTAGATTGGGGTTCGTCTCTCTCGAGGATTTTGTTGAAAATGAGGCCTGATTAACGCTTAACGAGATGCTCCCCCGAATAGGGGGTAATTTCCTGCTTATAGGGTCATATAATTTACTTTATAAAGTTTTTGTTGAAACAGACATTGCATTGATATGCGCGGCCTCAGATCTTTCCAAGGATCTTTTTTGGTCCTCATTATTAATGAAACCAGGAAAATGGAGAAGAAGTCTAGCAGAGAGCAGAGAGGAGGACCTATGTAGAAAAGCAACTATAAAATGGCAGAAGCATGAAAGCTTTAATCTTACACCTAATACGTGGAAAACACTAAATACGTTTAATTTTACAGTACTGAGAGGTGCCAATTGCAGGCGTATGCTATTTTTCAGTAAATGGCTTTTATATTATACACCGGTGGTCATTTCTAGAATGTTTAGCAATTCGTCATCTTCCTGTTTCAGATGCTCTCAAACAGATCAGGCCAACTGGTCCCACATAATAGCCTATTGTCCCCGAATAGGGGCTTTTTGGAAGGGCATTTTTTCTTTCCTTACACTTCATATGCATTGTACGTTTAATAAGTACGAAAGCCTGATTATACTTGGGGTTGATTTAGACCTTAAGTTAGCCATGCCACAGGCGAAACTGGTGTACATTGTAGTTGCGGTGGCCAGATCTCTGATTCTTAAGTATTGGAAGTTAGATGTAATTCCGTCTATAGATGAATGGTATGAGAAAATGAAAAGAGTAAAGAAAAATGAAATGAAATATGCACAAAGGATTGGGGGACTGCGTAAATTCGATATAATTTGGGGGACGTATTTCGAGTAAATCCTCTTGTAATGAATTATTATATATATTATTTTTTTTTTTAATTTATTTTTTTTTTTTTTTTTTTTTCTCCTCCTCATTTAAGATGCTGTAATAGAATATTAATGGGTCTATAGCTTTTATCTATTTTTGCTTTATAGACTTACTTGTTTTTTCATGTATGTTATGAATGGATTGTCAAGAACTGAATAAAAAAAATAAAAAAAAGACAATGAAATGTAAACAGCAAGGACCAAACCTCATGTATGTAGCTGCTCCCAGGTGGTTCATATCTATCCACTGGTTAATGTTTCATGCAAGCAGAAAATTGAAAGAGTGAGATTGGTATTGAAATACTCCATGTATTAACCATGCTGCCAAATCTGCCCCATGTTTTAACGATACGGCCAAATTTATCTCTGCCACAGTGAATGCTAATTGTTCTACTTTTTCAATATGTTGCATAGCGTATGTAGTGTCTTTCCTGGTCATTAATTGTTGTTTGTTCATCAAATTATAAAGTTAAAAACAATGCTGAAGCATTCAGGTAATCCCTAACTGGGAGTAAGTGTCTGAAAAGTTTCAGTGCTCCATCCATCATCACCTTGTGTTTGCTTTGTTCGCCCTAAGTCGTCAGGGTATGCCCAGACATAAGTCCCTTGCTCACTTTGCCATGGATTCAAGCTAGCCTGGCTGATGAGGGGTGTTACCCTAAAACAAATGCAAGGATGCTTTTTTCCAGTCACCAGAGACCCCGACACCGCCAGAACCTGCCTACACGAAGGGATGAAAGACGTCGCCGAGTGGATGAAGGACAGCCGCCTGAAACTGAACTCGGACAAGACGGAAGTCCTCATCCTGGGATCTTCACCCTCTGCCTGGGACGACTCCTGGTGGCCCCCAGCCCTGGGCACCGCACCCAAGCCAACCGACCACGCACGCAACCTGGGCTTCATCCTGGACCCCTCCCTCTCGATGACCAGACAAGTCAACGCCGTCTCCTCATCGTGCTTCAACACCCTGCGTATGCTTCGCAAGATCTTCCGCTGGATCCCGACCGAGACCAGGAAGACTGTCACCCAGGCACTTGTCACCAGCCGACTGGACTACGGAAACGCCCTCTACGCCGGAACCACAGCCAAGCTACAGAAAAGACTCCAGCGCATCCAGAAGGCCTCCGCCCGACTCATCCTGGATGTCCCCCGACGCAGCCACATCTCCAGCCACCTGAGGAACCTGCACTGGCTCCCCGTCGACAAGAGGAACACGTTCCGGCTCCTCACCCACGCACACAAGTCTCTCCACGACCTGGGCCCCAAGTACCTCAACAACCGCCTGACCTTCTACACGCCCACCCGCCAGCTACGGTCCACCAGCCTCGCCCTCGCAGCCATACCACGCATCCGAAGAGCCACCGCCGGAGGAAGATCCTTCTCTTACCTGGCTGCCAAGACTTGGAACTCCCTCCCCATCCACCTTCGGTTGACCCAGGACCATCTCGCCTTCAGGACACAACTCAAGACCTGGCTGTTCGAGCAGTAGCATACCCCTCCCCCCAAGCGCCTTGAGACCCTCCCGGGTGAGTAGTGCGCTATACAAATGGCATGATTGATTGATTGATTGGAAAGAACTGGCTTGGCAGTTTAGGCTGGACTGTTCCCATGAGGCACATGGTCAAGACTGCATTGCATATTGCTGGGTCTGAACTGGGGTGGCAATGTGAGCTAAAGAACAATGATGGATTAAACCCAGATCTGTGACTGGGGATGTGTGTCTGAAAAGTTTCAACGCTCCGTCCATCATTACCTTGTGTTTGCTTTGTTCACCCTAAGTTGGCAGGGTACACCCAGATGTGAGACCCTTGCTCACTTTGCCCCTGTTTTCAAGCTATCCTGGCTGATGCGGGGTGTTACCTGAAACCGGTCCCAAGATGCTTGTTTATGGTCCAGGGAAGACCTTGCTTGGCAGTTCCGGCTGGACTTTTCCCACGAGGTACAGAGTCAAGACTGATTTGAATATGGTTGGATTTGAACTGGGGTGGTGAAGTGAGCTAAATAACGATGATGGATTCAACCCAGATCTGTGACAGGGGATGAGTGTCTGAAAAGTTTCCAGGCTCCACCATCATCACCTTGACTTTGCTAAGCTTGTTTGGAACCCATGGCTGGCTGTGCGGAACCATCAGTGTAAATTATACATTTAGACTGATCAAGAGGAAGAACCATTTTTTTTCTGAAAGGTCCGGAGGCAAGATGGCGGACACAGTTGTGTCCGAGTGAGACAGGCGAAGTGAAGCTCCTAGCCGACGGCTTACCCCCACCCCTCTTCGGCGACTTTGGGCTTGGGAAACCGGCAATTGCTGCTCACCTGATTATGCTGATCGATTTTCTTTGTCTCCAGCGGGATCAGCGCCTTCAGGAGATCTATCGGAGTCTATGTCCCCGCATCCCAACTACGAGGAGTCAGTGCGGGCTCTGGAGGTTTTCCTTGGCCGGTTTCCAGGCATCGGCCACTGCACCGGCAATCCCTCCACGGACCTTGAACCATCTGGAAGACCCAGGGTGGATTTCTGTACTGGATTCAATGGCGCCCAAGAACGCCAGTAGTACTGTGGGGAAAGGGCAGAAGACACAAGCAGCTGCCGCTGCTGCTACAGGGGGGACCTCTGGAGGTGCCCCGAGGATCTGACTAATCCATCGTGACCGATCTCCAGCGTTTTGGATGGGGGGGGGATGCTGGAACTGCTAACACTGCGCAAGGTGGAATATCTTGTTTTCTGAACCCGGGCAGAGCAGATGTCGAGGTCAGAAGCACTAAGGTTAAAATTCCTGCAATGTTTAAAAGGAGAACACAGCCCAGAGGTAAGACTGTTCCCCTGTCTGAAATGGCCGATTAGCAAAACATCTCAGCAAGAGTCGATGGCAGAGGCGGAGATTGAGAGCAGAGACAAGATTTTTAACTTGGACACGAACAATGTAGTTGAGGATGATATTTCAGCCACCCATGTTGATAATGTTGTATCTTCTCAAAAGTGCCGGGACTGGGAGTAAAGTAACTATTAAAGCGGATTCCGGAGACTCTGCTAGCAATTTCTACTCTATGTCAGACCTCTCCAATACCTCTGATGTTGAGAGCATCGAGGGTGACTGGCCAGATGACAGAAGTCTAGCAAGCTCCACACCCTTGGAGGAGGAAGAAGGTAGCCCAATGGAGGGGGAAGCACAGTTTGTAAAGCCAGAGCATTAATACCGTTGGTTGTGCCTAAATCACTTTCCAAAGATTGCCGGGAAAATGATGGATCCCCTATATTGGGTCAATCTTGTGCTGAGCCCGAATCTGGCATAACAACTGGTACAACAGCTGAATCAAGGGATGGGCACTGCAACCCCTGTCTGGGAGATCATACTGAGAGCGAGTTTACCTTAGCCACTATCTTCCAAGCTATTACGCTGCATCGCGAGGAGACAAAAGCGGAAGCCTTGCGGATCCAAGTGGTGGTGCGCAAGCTGCAGAATACGGTACGCCGAGTTGTTAAGACAACTAATGAGCTGTTCACTCGGATTGGTGTGGCTGAAGCCAGAATTTCCTCGGTTGAAGATGAAATACTACAACAGAAAACTGAAGTCTCTTCTGTAAGTGCCCTTAGGGATGACATTAACTGGAAGTTAACTGATATTGACAACAGATCCAGGAGGAATAACCTGCAAGTCCTAGGTATCCCGGAAGGGGCGGAAGGAAGTGACATTTGACAATTTATTCAGGAGCTGTTCTCAGAAGCTTTCCCTGAACTGACGCAATGGAGATGGGAGGTTAAACTACAAAGAGCGCATCGATTCCCCTTTCATAAGCGGAGCGGTACTAGGCCTTCAGATGAGAATCCTAGAGCTATTTTGATTTGCTTAAATATCTTTCTATCACGAGAAGCTTTATATGATCTAGCTAGACCAGACCATAAGAGAAAGGGGTCGAGTTTTTTGTATGCCCTGATTATTGCCAGGCTACTGTGCAGCAGAGATGGCATCTGTGGCAACTCATACCATTGTTTCAAGCCAAGGGAGCTCAGGCATACTTACTTAAACACTCCAAGCTCAAAAATTTTCATAAAGAGAAAAATCAATTTTATGTGTCTGAGATCGCTGCCGGGGATTTTCTAGGAACAATTTATGAAATTATTTTTTG
Organism: Lissotriton helveticus; assembly: GCF_964261635.1. Lineage (NCBI taxonomy): Eukaryota > Metazoa > Chordata > Amphibia > Caudata > Salamandridae > Lissotriton > Lissotriton helveticus. The sequence goes on from NC_136063.1 coordinate 850,746,559, forward strand.
TGATCAACGTAAAGTTATGTTTCTCATAGCGTTTTCAATTCTTTTGTTATTCAGGGGGATGGGGTTGTTCGGTGGGGAGTAACCAGCCTTTCTCTCCATCACTAATGGGGACTGCCCAGTCCCATTTCCTCATTTGGGTGGGTGTTGGGGTGGGTGAGGGTGGCTTTCAGGGTAGGAAGGGTAGGGTGGGTGGGATGTGGGACAAGGAATAGCAGAGAAGAGGTATTAAGCACAAACTACAGCCAAGATATGTCTAATAAAGACTTTACAATTGTAGACTCACTTTTAGGTATGTTTTGTAACATCATGGCCAGGAATTTTTTTCTAGTCTGATTAAACCACTTTAAGAATGGGTAAATTCACGGTGTGTTCGTGGAATATTTGTGGGTTAAATGAAAGGAGGAAAAGGGGAATAATGACCCAAATGCTTAATTCTATGAGAGTTGATTTATTGTGTATAGAGGAGACCCATATAGTGTGGAACAATAGGAGCTGGCTTAAAGATCTGGTTCTTGAATTAGTAGGTTGTACACGTCAGGGTACAACCACAAGTGGGTTGGCTGTCTTGAAAAGATATGGTTGGGGGGCTTGTAAGCGTGTGAAAGAAGATTCTTTTGGTCGCTGGGTAATCTTCGAGCTGTGTCTGGAAGGTTTTTCATGGACTATATGTACCATTTACGGCCCTAATCTAGACGACCCAGACATGCTGAACCAACTTAGTATTGAGCTTGCGGCCTGGCCATCCCCTTTAATCTTATGAGGAGATTATAACCTTCATTTAGATGGGAAATTGATATAACCAGCAATTATGTCTATGAAGGGAAGAAAAAGAAAGTTTTTAGGGCTACCAGAGGGCCTATTAAAGAATTTGGGTTAGTTGATGTAGGTCATCTAAAGGGAATGGGAGCCCCAGGTAGCACTTGTTTTTCTGCTTCTCATCAAAAACATGTCCGTTTAGACTATTTATTTGTTACTGCTGGATATGTTAACAATGCCAGGTTTGATATTTTGCCTAAGATAATCTCTGATCATAGCCCTATTATTTTAGAGTTAGATGTTAATCTCAGCCCTCCTGTGAGATCCTGGATTTTTAAACGCAAATTATTATTTGATTCTCGATATGTAAAGCAAATTGGGAAATGGATAGTTGAATTAATCATGGGTCCGCTACGGTTCAGGTGGTGTGGGATGTTTTTAAGTCGTGGGTGCGGGGAGAAACATTAAGCTACTCAATCAATGTACAACGTGAAACACAAAAAGCACTTGCTATTGAAACAGGAAAATTGCGGGATTTTGAAATTCAGCTGATGTCGGCAATTGGTAGAGGTTTGGATACTGCTCAAATTTTGAGCGATTTAGCTACTCAGAAGACAAAACTGTACCAGAACTTTGCTACATAATTAGCAGCGCAAACTGCAGTTTATAGATCAGAAATCTATGAGGTGGGAGAAAATTTGGGGCGAATACTAGCCAAAAAGCTATGCCAGAAAGAGGTTGCTAAAAGGATAGATAGCATCTTGGATGAATTGAGAGGTTTTTCGTGAAATTTATGCTAAGTTGTATAGGGAAGAAATTATATGTGGTGCTGAGGATAATGTAACTGATTTTAGTACTAATATTGAAACCTCCACGTTAACATTAGAGCAGGCTGAGGAATTATACACCTATTGTATGGGAAGAGGTCGAGGCAGCCTTAATATCATTAGCGGCTGGTAAGGCTGTAGGCCCCTACTGCATTCCGCTTGAATACTTTAGGGTTTTCCGAACAGTCTTAAAAGAAGAACTTATGGCAGTCGTCCTGGAAGTCCAGAAGGGGAATGCACCTCTCACTTGGCGGAATTCTAAAATCGCAATTTTTCTTAAAAAAGACAAGCCACCTTCAATACCCTCTTCATATAGGCCGATATCGCTTATTAACGCCGACAGTAAGGTATACTCCAAGATCTTGGTGTCACGTCTTTCTGGCATATTTACATCTTTTGTGTAAAAGTTTCAGCATGGATTTATTCCTGTACGCGATACATCTGACCACGTTCGGCGTTTAATTGCCCTTTTGGACTGGACGCAAGCAACTAGCTCCACAATTAGGGTAACTCTGTTGGATGCGGAAAAGGCGTTCAACACGGTTTCCTAGTTTTATATGTGGGAAGCTCTAGAAAGGAAAGGATTTGGTCCTGGTATCTTACTTGCTTTGAAGGCTCTTTACCATTCCCCCACTGCATGTATACGCTTGGCTGATCAAAAATCTTCCTTGTTCTCAATTTCTCGCGGTACACGGCAAGGGTGTCCATGTACCCCACTTTTGTTTGCTTTATATATTGATCCTTTTTTAAATAAGTTAAATATAGCCGAAAATATTAAACCCATTCATTTATGCCATATAGATTATTGAGCCCTCGCTTATGCGGATGATATTGTAGTAGTTACAACAGATATCGGCACCGCACTACCAGCTATTAATGAACTAGCGGCCCAGTTTGGGTCATTTTCGGGCTTTAAGCTAAATACCTCAAAAATCCAGATTCTTTATGTTGGGGAAGATCCTCCTGCTAATGTAATTACTGTTCCAGAGGTTACTTACTTAGGAATTAAGATTTCTCTTCCAGTATGTAATATTTCCTTTTTTTTTTCACGCAGTGCCAAGATGGGTGTTTATTTCCTTACAGTTTACAGATGTTGGTGCAAGTTTATTCTAACAGGGGCAGAGCCCGTTCGAGTCAGCCGGGCTGGCTACAGACAACGGCGCACCTCAGCCACACGTGGACAGCACTACAAAGAAGCAGGTCAGGAACGATGCCTTTGTGCACAGGGCATAAGTGGTGGAGACATTTAAATGGGAAGACCAAACAAAGACGGGGCAACAATCCGTGGTTCACGTCTATTCCTTGCAGGTCATGTGGCTCATCAGATCCACAACGCGTTGACTGTAACCAAATTCATTGTCATACCAAGAAACCAGCTTCACGAAGTTGTTGTTGAGTGCAATACCGGCACCAGCATCAAAGATGGAGGAGTGATCGTCACCGTTGAAGTCGGAGGACACCACCTGTTCATCAGTGTATCCCAAAATTCCTTTTAGTGGTCCATCAGCAGCTGCCTTCACCACCTTCTTAATCTCATAATAATCTTCATTTATCCTTATACGGTAGATCCAATGTTTTTAAAAATTCTGGTATTACCCAAACTTTTATATATGTTTCGAACAATCCTGATTGAATTCCCAGCTATATGTTTCAAGAGACTAGAGAGGATATCTTTTAGATTTTTGTGGGGTTACAAGCGACAACAAAGTGTCTCTAAAAAGATGGTGCTGCCGAAAGATCGGGGGGGCTGGGGAATACCTTATTTTTTTGTTCTATTATGTAGCAGCTGTGCAATTTATTGGTCCACTGGTAGTGGGGGATAGAGATCAGATACTGTCCAGTAATACCCCCTCTATCTACAAGCTTGGGATGGGTGAGAAGATTAAGGGCAGTCTGGTTAAAGTAGTAGAACCCAGCTATTTCAAAAAAACAAAATTCTAAATTTTGAAAGCCGCTTATTCGGTATGGAAATTGGTTAAGCGCCAGATGGGAGTTCCAAAGCTAAATGCGTATACACCATTTGCAGCATCTGATTTACTACCATTTATCTTTCGTGATCAAATTGCCAATAGGTGGAGTACTAGAGGAATTCAATGTTTAGGGGATCTACTGCAAGAGGGACATTTAGTCTCATTTACTGATTTGCAAAACAAGTTTGGCCTACCTAAACACAAATTCTTTAAGATTTTCTAAATTCGCAGTTTTTTGCAGACTCTAGGTCCTGGGATAGAACAGCAATTGAGGAAATTTCCTCTTATCGAGAGTATGGGGAAAAAACACCAATAGGGCAACTCAATTCTTATCTTGTTGCAGAACTCCCAGATGATCTTGAAAGCTGTCAACTGAAATGGGTAACTAAGCTAAGGACAGCTGAAGTTAACATTGTTGAATCATTTTTGTTAGCAAATCAGTTTTTTTTCACAGAAATGACGCGATCGCAGCACTCATGATTCATATTATACTCCAAGAAATATATCTAAATGGAGCACTGTCACTGGGACCAAGTGCAACAGGTGTGGACAATTCGCTGCTGATGCTGTTCATATGTTTTTTGCTTGCCCCAAGCTATCTGAATTTTTCTTTTCAATTGAACAGTTTTTGGGGCTAATATTGGGATGTCCGATGAATATAACTGGTGAATTGGTGTTGACTGGTCTCAGCTCGGAGATACCTGGCTGTACAAGATCCAATGATACGATCTGTTTTATTTATTTTTATTTGTATGGCTGTAGCACGTGCGTGAATTACAAACAATTGAATCAATCCGGATTCTTCCTCTTTTTTTAGTAGTTGGCGTGAAAGATTATTAGCAATGTATAATTTGGAACTCGCTATTTACAAGACTAAAGGAAGAAGAAAGAGGGCCATGGGAGTTATGATATGGGCACCTATGACGGATTGGATTTAAGAAACTTTACATATGCTATGTATATTTTCCATTGTATTGATTGCTTTGTTCAATGTATTTGTAATGTATGATTTATACTCTGCATTCCTTGCCTAAAATGGGGATTCAAAAAAAAAAGAGGAAGAATCAAATAAGGAAGAGGATGAACATTTTCAAATGAAGAAATTCTTGTGTTTGCAAGGATATAGCCCATTGTATCCAATGAGGATGTAGAGCTTTTAGAATTTGGTACGCTAGCTTTCATGACTGCCTCTAAGGCAGGCACTAGGGAAATGACAACAATGTGTTTATCTTGAGCCAGAGGGATTCCTTCTGGATCACCATCTGCACAGCCATTAATATTTTCTCAGTTGAAGAAAAACACAACTCTACCAGTGTATACAGATGCAATTTATTTGCAATGGGAACTGTGTTGAAAGTGAAACTGATTGCTTCTGGTACAATCCGTATGACCAAGTTTGTAGTATTCACTCTAGTTTGTAAGTATTACGTTGCTAGCAAATTAGACTGCAAAGAGCCTAGAAAAGTGGTGTGTTCCAGGAGTCAAATGAAGGAAGAAAAAGAAGGATGTAGCAAAGCGTATAGAAGATTCATACGCTGAGCATATTCTGGATTGTTAATCCTACCGAAATTAAAAAGAACAGAAAAGATTGTAAGTTCTTGAGGGTAGCTGGAGGCTGCAAGTGAGCACATTTCTCCAAAAAGTGGGGTGCTAACCCCTAACCTAATTGATCAATTCATAACAAAGAAAAAAACGACCACAAATGCTATATGTGATTTTGCTAAATTGAATTTGTAACCCAAAGCGGCAAATACTCTGAGGCTATTATTATACCCCATAGGCAATCTTGCATAGAGCCTCTGATTGCCAAGAGCGCTGAATGCGCTTAAGTCTCTGCTCTCCAAAGCCAAAGTGTGACTGAAAAAAACATTTAAAATGTCCAAAGTAATTTTACATTTTTTATGTACAATATTATTGACTAATTGGGGAGAGGAGTTGACCTAATTTCTAGTTCAGTTGACCTCAAATATGGAGAACTTGGTTCGAGTCTCGGCAATGATGCTGAACATCCTGTGACTCTGGGCAAATCAGTTAATCTCCCCGTGCCTAACAAAAATGATTAATGTGTCCTCATGTAATACAACTGGAGCTATATAAACTACTCTGATACCCGATACTGGGTTAAGTTCGCGCTATATAAAACTCAACATCAAATGCTGTACAGTGTGTTTTCTGTACGGCTAAGGTACGAACATGACTATTCAAATTTCTAAAATCCAAAACAATACAATACGAACCGTCCGGTTTCAATACCCGAAAATGAATATTATTTATCAAAGAGACGCAGGGCTCAATTACACCCTTATATCCCAATTGAGTGGGAATGTCCTTAACGGATGTTTTAGCATCACGTTTAATGGGATACTAAGGTTGGGGCTGCGGAGTAGTACATAGCGGAATAACATACAAAGGAGAATCCTTATCCCAACCAGCCTGATTGCGATATAAGGCAGGAGCTAAGGCTAGAGCCCAATCCAAAGCATCAGCTTGCTTAGTCACATCAGGGACATACTGTCAGAAAGAAGGAAGTATTACCTCTTTGCCTAGAGCAGAAGCGAGGACAAAAAGGGGAGGTCAATCAACCTCCACCAGTAAAATGCCATTGGAAGACATCAGGGTGTCACAAAAAACTGCATTTATAGTGCGTTTAATATCAACCTCAATCTGAAGGTCTACATGAAAAGGCTATCTGGAGGAGCTACATGGGTGTCAGCGGTTTCAACAGTTACAACAGTGTCAGCTGCTTTCGCCTCCAGAAACAGGTGAAGTGTCTGGTGCCCTATGGTAACTTCCACGACACTGTCAAGGACAGTCACCACCCAAGTCTTGTACAGGAGGAGAGTTCTCACCATATGGGGCATATTTTGCTGTCTTCTGAACCGGAGCAAAGAATGGAGGTAGTTCCTCCCATTTTACTTTTATGTCAAACTGGTACTGCAGGTCTCGCTTTTGCTGCATGGACTCACCTTGTCTGCGATCCTGTTTTCACCCTCCACCAAATTGCTGATCCAACGATTCCTAAAAGAAACAACGAGAATGGGGATCTGGAACCTCCCAGGTGTCTTAATTTAGGAGCATTCACGTAAATCATATCTACGATCATCAGGTGGTGGTGAACCAGTACGACACCTAGGCTTCTGTTACTGCTTATTTTTGTCCCATGTCTTCTTCAGAATGACCAGAAGTCCCTCCTTGACGGGAGGGTGTTTCCCCTGATAATGGGTAGATGGTCTGACTCCTAAATTATTGCAACCCAACGATGCGTATACATCAGCAATAACAATCGGCAACTCACGCTCCCGTACAACGTCTGCCTCTGCCGCAAAGCATTGGCACACTTGTAAACAAACTGCTTCAGTGGGTCCCCCAATGTGCTCTACTATGCAGTATATGTGCCACAGCCAGTAGAAAAATGTCTAACATAAATACAGTCAGCATAGCAAGTAGTAGGTAGTAGTAGGTAAATCATGAAAGGAGCTGTCATGATCTACAACAGTGTAGTCTAACTTGTACAGAAGTAAAATGATTCTTTATTATAAGACCTCTGGGTGTTATCAGAAGACCCCGTGCCTCAGTCTCTAGATGGTAGATTTACATCACAGGTGCTGTCAAGCTCTTCTCCCTGGAAAGATCCCTTTCCAAGTGTGTGTGTTGCCTATTCATGTACCTTCAGATGACCAAAGTACGTTTTCACAAACTACGGCTGCATCTGCATGTTTTGTCTAGAAGCTAGGGTCTGACCAGAACACAATAACAAGGGGCATTGTTGTTCGACCTTCTTCACAATGTTCAGACTAAATCCCAGGAGCGAGCAAAGTGTAAAAACAACAGCATGTTCTATGTGAACGTTTCTGTGTGGCACACGCAAAATAAATGTGTCTATTAATGTGCCCAAAGCAGCGGACATCAGCAACATGCTTATGCTAACATAGAAAACAGCAATGCCCATATTGGCCACTTGATAAAATTTTGTGTAAGCAACCAGTGTGCTTTTTCCATAGGCCTGTGGTGTTCATTGTTTTGGCCATGCGACTTTGCTGGTTGTTGTTGTTGAATGACCAAGTGGCTGTCATCCATTTTGTGTAGGCAGCAAGTGTGCTTTTGCCACAGGCCTTCATGTTTTCTTTGTTGTGGCCAGGCCTCCTTACTGGTTGTTGTTGTTTGACAAGTCACTGGTGGCCATTTTGTTTAGACAGTCTCTGTGCTTTTGCCATAGTCCTGCATGTGTTCTTTGCTGTGACCATGCCTCCTTGCTAGTTGTTGTTGTTTGACCATGTGGCTGGCAGCCATTTTGTGTAGCCAGTCAGTGTGTTTTTGCCTAAGCACCTGCGTGTGTTCTGCTCCATGAATCTGCTCAGATAATGGGTGAAGGGGAAGAAGAGGGTGATATTTTTGTTACGCAATCAGCCCTATTCCCTGCAATGCAGTAGTATTGCCCACATCAGCAGCATCGCAATAGCACAAGACTTAGAGTTAGGTCAAGAAACCAACGTAAGATCATACAGTGATTGCCCTGCTAAGACGCACATTGAGTCTACCATCCTCTTCTCTCACAAAATTGCCTGCATCAGTGGCACCAGAAATAGGGAAATCCAGGCTACTATTCCTGCCATGTTTAGGCAGGAAGTATAGTATGAACGCCACCACCCAATGGAACATTTATACAATGGGAGAGTGGCTTAAATGTTAGCACTGGATCCCCTCTCTTTTTCTTTTGTGGTAGGAGTGGGTTTTCTAGAATTTGTAGCAGCGGTCGGCCCAAAATGGAAGATTCTCAACTGACCTATTTTGCCAGTGTTGGAGTTCCACTGCTACATCATGATGTGCTGGAAAAGGTTGGACAAGCTTTGCAGCAGAATGCTGCTTACACTAGCCAACTATTGACAGACATGTGGACCAGTTGCCAAGCCTCTGATTGCATGTGCATCACTGCACCCTTAATCTCTTTTGTGGGAGTTTGAGAAATTCTAAATGCAGGTGCTGACATTGCTGAAATTTGTAATGGCGCTCGAGAGCATGCATTAGTAGCCATGTTCGCCATGGAGAAATTCCATACAGCCGCAATCAACTTGGATCACTTTAACATCAATGTCTCTGAATGGCTGTGACCCACAGAGCTTAACACTGGATTTGTGCCACGGACAATGGCAGTTATATAGTTAGATATATTATCAAAGAGAACTAGCTATGAATGACTTATTAATTAGACTCTGAAATATCTTGTCAGGAGGCACCTGTTAGGTGTCTTTATTTAGCCCACACCCACCCACCTGATTGGTGGCATGCTTCATCATCGGGCCCACCCAGTGACTCCTAATGTGTCCCGGGTGTGCTTCGACGCCTGATTACAGCGGAGCAGGTATTTTACTGAGTGTGCAGTGTGGTGGAATGTGAAGTGAGATTAAAATGACTTGACAGTGGTCCCAATACCCGAAGGTTAATTAAATTTTAATAAATGGGCCACTGTCAGCGGTTAAACACAAAGCATATGGATGTTGTGGTGGCGGACTACGACCTCCTACATCCTGTGCTGGTCGACATGTTTCAGCCAGTGCCTTTTTTTAATGCTGGCTTTCCTCAGGACCATAAAAAGTGCTGGTTCAAATTAAAACATTAAGTGAGTGTTTTGCAGACTATGTGTCGCACTCACTAAGTTGCTCACGGTGTTAAGGGGGGGAATTCCCTCCTCAAGCATACCTGGACATACAACATGTATGACGGAGACAAGACATATATGAAGAAAGACATTAGCATGTAGCTTGATATCACACAAGTCATAGTGTTTTTGCCGATTTTTAAGTGCTTTGTGTGGAGACTAAAGAACGGCAAAAGTGTAACAGTACTGGTGGTACTGTTAGGGATTTTATCGTATTCTAAATGGTGTGGTGATGCTAAGAAACGAGTAGCACACACACACTGTGTGATGGGAGCGTAAGGACAGAGTTCTCACGCTGGCGATTAGCCCTCGATGCTTCCTGGAGTGATTCGGCAAGGGGCTTGACTCTGGAATACAAATGGGGGACCACTGGTCGTTAGGGACCTGTAGGGAAAGAAACGCTTACCCGGAAGTTGAGTTGGAGGGTCATGGTACTCACAAGGATGTTGGTCAGGACCTGCGGGATACCTGTTGTGACGTCCTCGCACTCCGGAACATGAATGGAGGTTGCGATCCTGTTTTAATGTGTTCGTAAATTGCCAGCACCTAGTCAGTGGGAGCAATGGAAGAGAGACTTGCAGGGCGCTGTAGCGCCGCCGTGCGCATATGTGTTCCTGGAACAGTATAGACCGGTCTAAGCGCATGAGCGAGGAGCACTTACGTGTACCAGGATAATTAACCAGGGTTGGTGCATGCGCGGTAGAGCCGCCGAGGGCATGCGTGTTCGTAAGTTATACACCGTAATCCAATCAAATGATGCGCGAGGTAGTGCGCGATAACCAAGGAGGGACAGTGTGCTCAGTGGAGCCACTCGTGGATGTGCGAGTGATGGCTCACATGTGATTTGGAGTTCTGCCAGTGTCAGCCCATCTAGTGTGGCGCGAGGTAGAGGACTGGGAGATTCTAAAGGGGGGGCATGAAGTACACGGCAGGGTACTCAGGGACTGTTTATAAAAGGGGGCCACTTGTGGGAGTGCGAGTAGTGGGTGGCTCATCTAAATAGGGGCAAGATATCAGGGATTGAGAGAGTTCCATGGGGTCGCGTCATTAAGCCCATCCTTTTGAAGGGAAAGGCGATAGATCCACCGTTGTTCCTTGTTCAGTAATCTTTTTTCATTGTCATCCCCATTGTCAGGGAATTGTTCGATAACTGTCCAGTGGAGATCGTTGGGGGTGTGGTTGTGTCATAGGAAGTGGTCAGTAAGCTTACTGATGTTCTTCTGACACCTGATGGTGCTCCAGCACTCTGGTACGTACTTTGCGTGTAGTCATGCCGATGTAGCGCAGGCCGCATGGGCATGTCAGGAGGTACACTACATTATGGGAGTTGCAATTTGTATGATTGCGTTGGGTCCAAGTCTTGCCCGGTTCTAGATCCAGCGTTTTGGTGTGTTTGGTGAGGTGGCAGACGCTGCAGTCGTTGCAAGGATAGTGGGCGGTGATTTTTGGGAGCCCCCAAGCATTGTAGATGGTATTGGGTTCCGATCTGGTTTGGGGTTTGGGACGGGTGGACACCAACTGGTCCTTGAGGTTGTTAGCTCTTTTGGATGCAAAGCATAGTGTGTCCCAGTTTCTGGATCCCGAATTGATGATTCTCCAGTGTTTTTGGATGATTTTCGCTACTTGGTTGGAGGCTGTATTGTAGGTGGTTACACAGATGGTTGCTCTTCGGTCACCTTGATCGTGGTTTCAAGAAGGGCATCTCTGTTTTGGTTGCGGGCTCTTTTGTTGGATTTTGAGATGATGGCCTGGGGTAGCCCTGTTCCTCAATTTTCTTGGCCAGGTTAGAGGCTTGTTTTTTATAGTCTGACACCTGGCTACAATTTCTTTGAATGCGTAGAAATTGACCGTATGGCAGATTCTCTCTTAGGGGCCTCAGATGGAAACTTTCGAAGCGCAGCAGGGAGTTCCTGGCCGTTGGTTTACAGTACGTGGTGGTAGTGAGGGACCCCTGTTACGCTGTGATGGTTAGTTCTAAGAAGGCTAGTGTTGTAGCGCTTGTGGTGCTGGTGAATTTGAGATAAGGGTGTCTGTTGTTGAGCCATCTGAGGAACTCATCCAGTGTCTGGTGGGAACCTTGCCAGATTACCAGTATGTCGTTGATGTAAGGTCGCCATTTCTTGATGTTGTCTGCATATGGATTGGTGTTAGTCCTGAGTTTCTTCAAAGTGATGGACATACAGCCCAGCTATGCTAGGGGCAAAAGCACTGCCCATTGACGTTCCATTGGTCTGTAAGAAGTAGGTGCACTGCCTTCATACTCAAAGTAATTGTCTTTGAGGGCCAGGGTAGCACAGTCCAGAATGAAGTCTCGGGGGGTGTGGTGTGGCCAAGGTGTCTGTATAAGGATGTCTCTGAGAACCTGTAGGGTGGAGTCTTGTGGTAAGCTGGTATACAGGCTCTCAATGTCCAGCCCCACTAGTAGCTGGGTGTTGACATCAAAGGGTTCATTGTGAATAATGTTAAGGAGGTGTTTAGTGTTCTTTATGTAAGTGGGGGTCTGTTGGACTAGGGGGTTGAGGAAATGGTCCCAGTAGCGTGAAAGAGGCTCTAGTAAGGAGTTGATGCCCGACACTATAGGTCTCCCATGTGGGGGTAGGATCCCTTTGTGTACATTAGGTACGGTGTAAAAGTATGGAATTTTGACTTTCTTTGGGCACAGGTATTCGGCTTCTTGTTTGGTGATGTATTTTGAGTCACTCTCTCTATTGACAAGGTTTTGGATACTGGTGTGCAGTTCAAGTGTTGGATCTCTCTCAAGGATCCTATAGTTACGGTTGTCACTGAGGAGTCTTCGGCATTCTCTGTCGTAATCCGTTTTGTCCATTAGGACAATACCGCCCCCCTTATCAGCTGGTTTGATGACAAGACTGGGGTTGTTCTGAAGGCACTGGATGGTGTCTCTGTCTTCTCTGGACAGGTTGTTAAAGTAGTTCGTAGGATTCATCTTCTCAATGTCAGTGTAAACTGCTTGTTCAAATGTAGTGATTTCAGGTGGAACAGTGGCAGGAGGTAGGTAGCCGTAGAATGGGTTCTGCATGTGGCCGAAGTTGGGGGGAGCTCCATAGAATTGTCCATGTTGCGGTCCCTGCCAAGGTTGGGGCCATTGTTGGCCGCGGCCTCCTCTGCCGCGTCGTTTGTTGGATCCGGTACTTGAGTCACTGGAGGCCGAGCTATCATCAGCTGATGATTCACTGGTTCCGTCATTTTTCGGTGGTGGGGTGTAGTCATCATCAGAGTACGGGTATACCTTTGAATAGCTGAATTTTTTTCAGATCCTTCTGATTTTTTTTTATTTTGGCTTGGGTGAGATATTCTTTGTATTCGTTCATCTCCTTGTTTTGGTCATCAAGTTTCTTCTTGTATGATGTTATTGTTGTTTTGAAGTGAGTTTGAGTGGTTTGAAAGTCAATTATTATAGCGTCTGAGAGACGTTTAGCTGTCTTAATGATGAGTATCATCCAGTCCCTGGTATAGTGCCACGCGATCTGGGCCCAGTCTTTTCTAAAGGTGGCATCATCCAAGAATATCCTGGGTGCATTGGTCACCAGTAAACCTCTGGGGGCCGTATTAGTTCTAAGGTATTGGGCCAGGATTACTCCGTGTAGGATGGTCCTTATTCTATTGCGTTTCTTTTCGGTCAAGGTCTCCCAATCAGTGGTTTGTGCTATCGAGTTTGGAATGTTGAAATCAGCTAGGAATGAAGGGTGAGCAAGTATTTCGCTCACGCCATCCTCGCTGAAGGTGAGCCCATGGTTTTCTGCCATGGTAATAGGAGGACAGAGGCTCTCGCAGCTGCACGCTGCCTATATATTAGCGTATCAAGAGAGAGAGAGAGGACTAGATAGCTAGTCCTTATCCCCAAGGATTTATATATTATCAAATAGAACTAGCTATGAATGACTTGTTAATTAGACTCTGAAATATCTTGTCAGGAGACACCTGTTAGGTGTCTTTCTAAAGCCCTCACCCACCAATCTGGTTGGTGGCATGATTCATCATCGGGCCCACCCAGTGACACCTAATGTGTCCCGGGTGTGCTTCGACGCCTAATTACAGGTGTGCAGATATTTTACTGAGTGTGCAGTGTGGTGGAATGTGGAGTGAGATTAAAACGGCTTGGCAGTGGTCCCAATACCCGAGGGTTAATTACATTTTAATAAATGGGCCTTTGTCAGCGGTTAAAAACAAGGCATATGGATGGTGTGGTGGTGGACTACAACCTCCTACATCCAGTGTTGGTCGACATGCTTCAGCCAGTGCCTTTTCTTAATGCTGGCTTTCCTCAGGACCATAAAAAGTGCTGGTGCAAATTAAAACATTAAGTGAGAACTTTGCAGACTATGTGTCACACTCACTAAGGTGCTCTAGGTGTTAAGGGGATGGGGGATTCCCTCCTCAAGCATACCTGGACATACAACATGTATGACGAAGACAAGACATATATGAAGAAAGACATTAGCATGTAGCTTGTAGCATCAAGACAGCTAAACGTCACTCAGACGCTATAATAATTGACATTCAAGCCACTGAAACTCACTTCAAATCAACAATAACATCATACAAGAAGAAACTTGATGACCAAAACAAGGAGATCAATGAATACAAGGAATATCTCACACAAGCCAAAATAAACACATTTTAGAAGGATCTGAAAAAATTCAGCTATTCAAGGTATACCCGTACTCTGATGATGACTACACCCAAACCACCGAAAAATGAGGGAACCAGTGAATCATCAGCTGATTATAGCTCAGCCTCCAGTGACTCAAGCACCGGATCCAACAAACTACGTGGCAGAGGACGCCGCGGCCAACAATGGCCCCAAACCTGGCAGGGGCCCCAACATGGACAATTCTATGGAGCTCCCCCCAACTTCGGCCACATGCAGAACCCATTCTACGGCTACCCACCGATGTACCAACCGGGCCCTATGCCACTCTTCGCAGGCAACCCAGGCCTCCTTTTTTAGGACAGGGCCGAAGGTCTCACGGCAGAAGAAGACAAAACCAACAATACCAGCAAGTACACTGGGCCGAATAGGAGAACCCAGTGAGTGCGTACACCCGCCAGAAAACCAAGGAACTTCCAGGCACGAGCAAACAATAACACAGGAACCACCTGCACCACTAGTGTTTAACCTATCGAGCACTGACCTTACGATTACAGAACAGTCAGTATTGGGAAAAGGACTCTCCTTTGTCCCAACGTCAAGACTTGACAAGTTTAAACTCCATGCAGAACTTGCTGAATTGTTCCGGAAACTGAAACTTAAGGCTTTTTTTGAGAAACCAACCCTTGATGAACAACTTCCCAATGATAACCCAAACATCACTGGCCTTAGACCAAAGTCTACCTTCACCCCATCTCCTGCCACTGTTCCACCTGAAATCACTACATTTGATCAAGCAGTTTACACTGACATTGAGAAGCTGAATCCTACGAACTACTTTAACAACCTGTCCAGAGAAGACAGAGACACCATCCAGCGCCTCCAGAACAACCCCTGTCTTGTCATCAAACCAGCTGACAAGGGGGGCAGTATTGTCCTAATGGACAAAACGGATTACGACAGAGAATGCCGAAGACTCCTCAGTGAAAACCTTAACTATAGGAACCTTGAGAGAGACCCAACACGTGAACTGCAGACCACTATCCAAAACCTTGTCAATAGAGCGAGTGACTCAGAATACATCTCCAAACAAGAGGCCGAATACCTGTGCCCAAAGAAAGTCAAAATTCCATACTTTTACACCGTACCTAAGGTACACAAAGGTATCCTACCCCCACCGGGGAGACCCATAGTGTCGGGCATCAACTCGCTCCTAGACCCTCTTTCACACTACTGTGACCATTTCCTCAACCCCCTAGTCCAACAGACCCCCACTTACATAAAGGACACTAAACACCTCCTTAACATCATTCACAATGAACCCTTTGATGTCAACACCCAGCTACTAGTGGGGCTGGACATTGAGAGCCTGTATACCAGCTTACCACAAGACGCCACCCTACAGGTTCTCAGAGACATCATTATGCAGACACCTTGGCCACACCACACCCCCCAAGACTTCATTCGGGACTGTGCTACCCTGGCCCTCAAAGACAATTACTTTGAGTATGAAGGCACCTTCTTCTTACAGACCAATGGAACGTCAATGGGCAGTGTTTTTGCCCCTAGCATAGCTGGGCTGTACGTCCATCACTTTCAAGAAACTCATATCAGGACTAACACCAATCCATATGCAGACAACATCAAGAAATGGCGACGTTACATGGACGACATACTGGTAATCTGGCAAGGTTCCCACCAGACACTGGATGAGTTCCTCACATGGCTCAACAACAGAGACCCTTATCTCAAATTCACCAGCACCACAAGCGCTACAACACTAGCCTTCTTAGACCTCACCATCACAGCGAAACAGGGGTCCCTCACTACCACCACGTACTATAAACCAACGGCCAGGAACTCCCTGCTGCGCTTCGAAAGTTTCCATCCTAGGACCCTAAGAGAGAATCTGCCATACGGTCAATTTCTAGGCATTCGAAGAAATTGTAGCCAGGTGTCAGACTATAAAAAACAAGCCTGTCCAAGAAACTTGAGGAACGGGGCTACCCCAGGCCATCAGCTCAAAATCCAACAAAAGAGCCCGCAGCCAAAACAGAGATGCCCTTCTTGAAACCACGGTCAAGGTGACCGAAGAGCAACCAATAACCTGTGTCCACCTACAATACAGCCTCCAACCAAGTAGCGAAAATCATCCCAAAACACTGGAGAATTATCAATTCGGGATCCAGGAACTGGGACACACCACGCTTTGCATACAAAAGAGCTAACAACCTCAAGGACCAGTTGGTGTCCACCCGTCCCAAACCCCAAACCAGATCGGAACCCAATACCATCTACAATGCTTGGGGGCTCCCAAAAATCACCGTCCACTATCCTTGCAATGACTGCAGCGTCTGCCACATCACCAAAACACACCAAAACACTGGATCTAGAACCGGGCAAGACTTGGACCCAACGCAATCATACAAATTGCACTCCCGTAATGTAATGTACCTCCTGACATGCCAATGCTGCCTGAGCTACACGCAAAGTACGTACCACAGTGGTGGAGCACAGGAGCACTATCAGGTGTAAGAAGAACATCAGTAAGCTTACTGACCACTTCCTATGACACAACTACACCCCCAACGATCTCCACTGGACAGTTATCGAACAATTCCCTGACAATAGGGATGACAATGAAAAAAGATTACTGAACAAGGAACAACGGTGGATCTATCGCCTTTCCCTTCAAAAGGATGGGCTTAATGACTCGATCCCATGGAACTCTCTCAATCCCTGATATCTTGCCCCTACTTAGAAGAGCCACTCACTACTCGCACTCCCACAAGTGGCCCCCTTTCATAAACAGTCCCTGAGTACCCTGCCGTGCACTTAATGCCCCCCCCCTTATAATCTCCCAGCACGCTACCGTACGCCACGCTAGAAGGGCTGACACTGGCAGAACTCCAAACCACATGTGAGCCATCACTCGCACATCCACAAGTGGCTCCACTGAGCACACTGTCCCTCCTTGGTTATCGCGCACTACCGCGCGCATCATTTGATGGGATTACGGTGTATAATTTATGAACACGCATGCACTCGGCGGCTCTACCGTGCAGGCACCAACCCTCGTTAATTATCCTGGTACACGTAAGCGCTCCTCGCGCATGCGCTTAGACCGGTCTATACTGTTTCAGGAACACGCATGGGCACGGCGGCTCTACAGCGCCCTGCAAGTCTCTCTTCCATTGCTCCCACTCACAGGTGCTGGCAATTTATGAACACATTAAAACAGGATCGCAACCTCCATTCATGTTCCAGAGTGTGAGGACGGCACAACAGGCATCCCACAGGTCCTGACCAACATCTTTGTGAGTACCATGACACTCCAACAGCTAAGCGTTTCTTTCCCTACAGGTCCCTAACGACCAGTGGTCCCCCATTTGTATTCCAGGGTCAATCCCCTTGCCGAATCACTCCAGGAAGCATTGAGGGCTAATGGCCAGCATGAGAACTCTGTCCTTATGCTCCCATCATACAGTCTGTGTGTGCTACTCATTTCTTAGCATCACAACGCCATTTAGAATACGATAAAACCACTAACAGTACCACTAGTACTGTTACACTTTTGCCGTTCTTTAGTCTCCGCACAAAGCACTTAAAAATCGGCAAAAACACTATGACTTGTGTGATTTCAAGCTACATGCTAATGTCTTTCTTCATATATGTCTTGTCTTCGTTATACATGGTGTATGTCCAGGTGTTCTTGAGGAGAGAATCCCCCCCCTAACACCTAGAGCAACTTAGTGAGTGCGACACATAGTCTGCAAAACACTCACTTAATGTTTGAATTTGCACCAGCACTTTTTATGGTCCTGAGGAAAGCCAGCATTAAGAAAAGGCACTGACTGAAACATGTCGACCAACACAGGATGTAGGAGGTCGTAGTCCACCACCACAACATCCATATGCCTTGTTTTTAACCACTAACAGAGGCCCATTTAATAAAATTGAATTAACCCTCGGGTATTGGGACCACTGCCAAGCCGTTTTAATCTCACTTCACATTCCACCACACTGCACACTCAGTAAAATACCTGCTCCACTGTAATCAGGCATCGAAGCACACCCGGGACACATTAGGTGTCACTGGGTGGGCCCGATGATGAAGCATGCCATCAACCAGGTTGTTGAGTGAGGGCTTTATAGAGACACCTAACAGGTGCCTCCTGACAAGATATTTCAGAGTCTAATTAACAAGTCATTCATAGCTAGTTCTCTTTGATAATATATAAATCCATGGGGCTACGGACTAGCTATCTAGTCCTCTCTCTCTCTCTTGATACGCTACTAAGTAATATAGTTAGGGCCATGTCAGATAGTGGCTATTTCAGTGACCTGATTATAACAAACTGGTTTCTAAATGCAGGGCTTAATTCCAGTGTAGGGGTGAAGGCAAAAGAGGTCGAGCAAGCTGGAGCACACAACGACTATTCAGAGGATGGTCCAGTCCTATCTGGAAGACCCTGTAGAGGTCTATCTGTATAAAAAAAAAACTTGTATGGGAAGAGGCGCCAATGGCCAGTGCTCAGCATGCTGGCAATAAATCATCTGGCTTGTCCTGTAGCCCGTTTGTCTGCTGAGCATGTATTCAGTTCAACTGGTGTAGTTGTCACAGTGAGAAGGACCAGTCTCCCACCCCAAAACGTGGAAGGATTAAAAATAATCAAATTGACTCAGCACGTTCTACCACCAAGTCACACCAGACCTGAAGTATGACAAGAGGAGGATGAGGGTGATTGGTCAGACTCAGGTCATGGTTGTGTGTTAGCTGACCAAGTTCAGAGCGAACCACTTGAGTTTGAGGACAAACTATACTTCCCTGACTATTGAGTAGGCCTGGGTCAATGTAGAACTTTCTATCGCCAAATTGCTTTGACAAAAAAAAATGAATATAGCTAGGGGAACAATATATTATTTTGTTTGTTTGTTTCTGACTGACTATTTCAGCCTTGCCATTTTAGACATATGTATGCCTCACTCTCCATTCCCTTCAAGGACATTGGAGAAATAATGACTGCCTCCATTCTGTGCCTATTCTTTCTTTCATCCACTAGCAGGATTGCCCCAGAATATTTGATTTACAAGACTGGCCAATGTGTGTTTCGTGAATCAAAGTTAATCTGCAATGTTCTAACATGCTTGAATTGGAACAGGTAAGTCGTGCAGAAAAGAGTGATATATAAGTGATTGTTTGTGAGTGTTGAGTTGAATCATGTGGTGGCAGACAGTGAGGTGGGTGTTTAACTATAAGTTGTGAGCTTGACTGTGCTTGTTATAATTTACAAGTTGTTGGCCTAATGGGTAATCAATTTTCCTGAAGGTGAGTTTCTCCTTTTCCTTTGATAATTAGTGAGATTAGTGAGATTTGTCTGCCCGCTCTACACTGCTTTGTTTTCTGGTTCACACTCCTCAAATACCCAACCATTCCATTTAGCTAACAAACACAAATCTAGTCTACACAAAAACAGTGGGAAAAATGCACTGCAGTACAGGGAAAGGATTAAGGTATGGGATATAGATTGTATTTGGCACATTTGTCATAGACTATGCCATCAGCAAAAGTCAAGGCTCTTACTTAGTCCCACTTTACTCATTGGCCTCACCCTTAACCACACTTTTGCTTGGCAGTAAGGAATGGAAAACTAAACTTACTCTATTTCAGGGAAAGTTACAGGGATTAGGCTGGGTAAATAGATGTTTGCTACAGATTAGTAGGGTGCCACTGATCATCATCAAGCCCCTAAGCTTTGGCTAGTGAGTCACTGTGGTTGACAAATGTTTAAAGGGAAAATTTAAACAGGTGTAAATCCGTTATGGAAGCCTTGATGAAATATATCACTTGGCCAGAAAATGGGGTGCATGCCAAGAATGGATTTTTACATTTTTTGGGAAGGCGAGACAGAACTTAGGAAAGAATAAAGAAGAGAAATACTAGGAACTGACAGAGTGGGCACTGTCAGTCTGTCAGTCAGTCAATTAGTCTTTATTTTGATTATCATAATCATTGAATACATCGTATATCAACAAATGAAAGGATTAACTGATTCATGATATAAAACAATTTGATGAATCCATATCAATAAAACTTTTAGCAGAATAGATCATAGTAATAAAACACTTAATATTGAAATTGAATAAAAATAAATATCAGTTCACATAAAACCACGAGTGTAAACCATAAATGGGACTTTCACAGTTTTGTGAACACTATTTGGCCCCATGACTATTAAAGGAATGACGCTAGCACATTACATGGGTAGGGAACTGAGAAGGAAGTAAAATGCATGTTGTTTTCACATTGCCATGCATTAAAAGTTTTGTAAATTTCACATTAACTGAAGCAGATGCACATTGCACAGCCAACACTGCATTGCAGAATTAAACCATGCAGCAGTTAGGCCACCATATGTGGCGCTGGTGAAATGCCATGGGTAGGGAGGGAGGTAATGATTGATGATGATTGGGATACATCAATTCTGCCTCGCTTAAAAAATACTGTGAGTCAAAGGAGTAGACAGAAATACCACCCCAACCCTTTGAATCAAAGCTTTGATAAAAGCATTCCAAGCAAGTGAAGTAGGTGAGCAGGCCCCTATCCAGAAGAGTTCCCTTGTTTGCTCATCCAAGCAATTATCCATTCATCATATCACTGCTCTAGTATTCTTCACCCCTGACTTTGATACACACATTTAAGCTTTACATTCACCTTTGAAAACCATCCATCCATATATATCCATCCATCCAAACACGGCTTTCACTGAACCTTTCACCAACATCCATATATCCACCCACTCATCCTTTCACTCATTCATCCATCTTGCTTTAACCCACCAAGCATTCTTTTCACCCTCCCCCCAGGCAGGCATCCTTTAACCTGTATACCCTTTCATCCAGCCTTCTGCCACCCATACATTCTCTCACCCACCTATATTCATCCTTTCACCCATGTATTCTTTCACTCATATTACAATTCACCCATCCTTTCTTCTTCCATCCTTTTTTCACTTTCCCACCAACCCATCATTGCTAAAGTTCATTATGAACCTTTGTCTGCTAATTTGCAGATAGAAGAGGCTATTACCTACTCAACTCCTACTGTATCTGCTAATGCCGGGTGTTAACGAGTCAACACCAGTGCACTGAGTATATTACTAATTGTTAATAAGCAAGCAATGTGACTTACCATTGACCGTCCTTGCAGCTGCTGGGACCTCCATTTAACCGCTGCTGCTACGTCCACTCCACTGGCAATCTCACTGCCAACCACAATACTGATGCTCTGTGTGGCTAGAAAACACATTACATATTTTAGATGCCAGATACACCTCCTCCTATTATTTTATTTTATCAAAATACAACTGCAATGCAGTTCAGTTACAGTATCTTCTGTCAAATTATCACTTTAAGTATTTTGTTGGTTTGAAATGTTTGAAAAGCCAGGTAGTCAAGCCAACCAATAATGTTTTTGTAATGGAGGGGCAGAGGAATGATGAATCTGAGTCATTGAAGATCAATGAAGGTGTGCAATTATTGGCCAATGAAGGATATAACGTCTAATCATGCAATGGGGCTGTCCTTTTACTTCCAGCCATGCTGCACTGTCTTCAGATGCTGGTATGCTATAATAATAATACAACATTGAGGGGTCCACAATGACCATGACCATTCTCTTGTTTTACTGTTTGCTCATGAGCAAGAAAAGAAAGCCTTCTCAGCAAACATATGCAGAATACCCTACTTGGACATGTAATCTTTACATTGGTGTACCTGACCAAAAATAATTTCTCTGAGTCTTACAGTACCAGTACACAAGATATATAAGGGGAGAGGGGAAGCTTCCTGGCAAAGCAGAAGAAAGGAAGCTACAGACAGACTAGTACAGACAGTTCGAAGTGAAGTACAGAAGTTGAAATATAGAAAAGAAGTAAATATGATAATTCAGGGATAATAAGAATTCATGGAAACTTATAGAACTACGGGCCAGATGTAGATGGACAAAAAACAAGCTTTAATGCTGAAATTTGCAGAATTTCAGCGTTTGCGATCGGTAAATAGTCATGTACAATATAGGTAATGCCAAACGCTATCGCAAAATAAAGAATCGCTAAAAATAAGGGAAACCAGTTAGCGATTCCTTAATTTGCGATTAGTACACACCGAAGCCCTAAATAGTGAATCGCAAAAAATGGAATCCTTAAAATAATTCGCAAATTGATGTACCGAAAATTGCTATTACCGATTTTTCAAATCTTTGTTATTTAGGAGTCGCAAATTACCACTGACTCAAAGCAGGTGGAAATCAGGTGCACTGCATTTAAACAGCTCCAAAATGCAACAGTGTGAACACAATGGCGGCCTCAATGCCATTACAAGGCGGCTTCAGATGCAAGCAGCAGGACTGAGGATCTGGTGGCGGGAGGAACGTGTGTACAGACTGCGCATTACATTATTCCAACTGACAGAGGCTGAAATCCATGAGAGGTACAGGCTTCACCCCCAAAGTATCCTACACCTGATACGGGACCTGCACCCACTCCTGGAGCATCAGACACCAAGGGAGCACCCTATACCACCACATGTCCACGTACTTTGTAGCCTGCACCTACTTGCATCAGGTAGTTACCAAGGGGGGATAGCTGTGGCAGGTGGTGTGTCACAGAGTTGCCTGTCCCGTTTTTTCAACACTTTCCTTGATGCCATGATGCAAAGAATGCACCACTACATACGGTTCCCCAGCACACAGGCGGAACTGCAAAAAACCAACATGGATTTTTATCAAAAGGCACAGTTCCCCCATGTAATAGGGTGCATTGATGGGACACACATACCAATCTGCCCATCTGCAGCTACAGAGTACATATATTGGAACTGCAAATCTAAACATTCTATCAACGTGAAGGTAATTTGTGATGCTGACCAAATTATCACCGACATCATAGCCGAATTTCCAGGGAGCACCCATGACTCCTACATATTCAGCAACATCTACACACGTCTGGGTGGGGGCGAATTCGGGGAAGGGTACCTGCTAGGTAAATCAATGTGACACACCCATATGTATACCTAGGATGAATGTGTTGGTGACTGTTATTAATGACTCTTCCTTTCTCACTCAGGTGATAGTGCATATGCCGTGCAGGCATGAATCCTGACTCCATAGTTCAACCCATCTTCCCCAACTGAGAGGAGATTCAATATGGCACAGAGATGTACGCGCAATGTGGTGGAGCACACATTTGGACTCTTAAAAAGCAGGTTCCGCTGCCTCCACAAAAGTGGAGGTGCACGGCAATACCGCTATATCATCTGCTGAAAAATTAAAGCAACATGTGCCATGCTGCATACCCTTGCCACAAAGAAACGAACATCAGTGGAACTAACTGACTCAGAGGATGAGGGTGAGGATTGTCCACAGCCAGAGCACAGCGCAGCAGGTGTGGCAGCACCACCAGATGGGAGACACAGACGGCTGAGATGACACGCAACTATTTCTGAGTAAGTAATGAGACAAAGCCAGTAACTGTAATTGCATGACGGTGTTTTATTTACCTCAACTCAGGCAATAGCACAGCGCACCACCACAGCATGAAGGCCTCAACATGACATGCCAATATTCACTAAACATTCAAAAGGTGAAATGTGTTACATCACCCATCTCACAATGCCAAGTGATGGCTTTCATTATTTTCTGTGCCCACGCAGAGCACTGCCGCGTTCCCTGGGAACACTGTCCTCCCTGGCGGTCTGTCCTGTGGTTGCTCCGTGCCTTTCACTGCACCTCCTGAACTCAGTTATCGGGGGTGTAATGCTGCTGCTGCTAGTTGCCTCCTCACCCCCCCCATCCCCTGCACCTGTTGCGGCTATTTGGGTGGTCTGGAGCACTTCCAGAGCACTGGTAACTGTGACCAGCCCCCTTGCAATGTCATGGCTGCAGTGGGCCATCTCTTCCTGCATGGCCACCGAGCGCCAGCAGAGAACAGAGGTAGCAGTGGAGAGGCGGTTCACCGCCTTAGTTTAGCCGTTCAATTTCTGTCGGTCCCTGCGCCTCGCCACACGTTCTTCATCCAGTTTGCTGCACAGTAGCCTCACAGCCTCTGACATGTCCTGCATGCCCTCAGCCACAGTGTTGTTCATGCTGTTTATGCCCTCCTTAATTTCCAGCATGTGTCTGTTCATGTACACCATCTGGCGATGAACTGATTAAATGGCTTTGCCTTACAGGCGATGTACCTTCAGCATATTCCCCTCCAGACCGGGAATATGCTGGACTCCTCGCCCTCTGCAACAGGACTGGCTGCCCTCGATTTGCGGTGTCTGACACCTGTGTGGGCGCGCTCCATGGGGGACTGTGTCCCTGCACTGTTCTCATCCTCTACCAGCATGGAATATTGGACACCCATCCTCTCCTCCTCGTACCCCTCCATCTCCTGGAGGCTAGCCACTGTACGCCTCCTGGCTCTCTGTGGTGCTGGCGCTGGTGGTGATGGTGGTGGTTGTGATGGTGGTGGTGGTGATGGTGGTGGTGGTGGTGGTGATGGTGGTATTGGTGGTGTGTGATCAGCAGGCGACAAGACATCCTCATCCTGTGTGTTTGTTCTCCTGGGTGCCTTTCCTGTGTCCCCTTCAGCAGCCTTGCATGTTGCCTCGCCTGTGGAGACAGAATGTACATTTACTCACTTGTCTGGCAGCATTGGAGTAATAATAAATTTCATGACTGACAATCAAACTGACTGTCCTCCGCTTGCTAATTACTGATGCGTGTCACATGCCTTTGGGTTCAGTGGACTGACTTTTATGATATGTGTTACTTCTGAGTACATCTCCCATAATGCCTTGCTGTTTTTTGGGAAAACAAACATGTACTGGAGTGGTAATCACGATTATTCAAAATTTCCTAGGCAACACGTGACCTAACAATAGTTAGGTGAATTGTACAGCTAAAGATGCCACCGAGCCTCAATGTATGTGACCATAGACAAATGTTTTACTTCATATAGAAATATTTTTATTCAAACAATTTATTTTGTTACACATAAAAAGACATATATCATAAATCAATAAAAAAGGAGGAACACATATATATTAAAGCACATGCATCAGCATGCGGTCCTACTCATAAAACAAAACAGTTAAAATATACACCATAACATCAGAACTGTATAAACAGGTTTACAAGTATAAAATACTTTTGCTACAAAAATTGCAAATTTTCATGACTCTACAGTCCAAAAGATTTCGTCGTCAGTCTCTACGCGCGTTTCGGCGGAAGGCCGCCTTCTTCAGGAGATTAACTTGTTACTCTATAAAAATAGAAAACAATGTATGTTGCATATTTATTGAAACAATAATACATTGAGGCTCAAGGAATTGATACTGGGTATATGTCGTTGCACAAAAGTTAACCTGCTAAGATGAGAATGTAGAGAAAGCTATGATAGTTAAAAGAGTGGAAAAATTGGTATCAGAGAGAGAACCTCGTGCTCAGAAAGAGGAACAGAATGGATTTAGTGCCTTCAATAGATGTGATCCCTATAACTGAAAACAAGAAATGCAGTGCTTGGACCTCAGATACGATAAAGCCAAGGGTTGGCCAGTGTGACAGTCAAGAATGATATTTTAAAGGAACCCAACCCAAGATGGACACTGAATTATTTCCATGCAACTTAATTCTCTCAGTGGGGAGACCTCCTGGTGGGGGGTCTTGAAAGAAACTTATTTGTAAATTGTCTTCTTACCTATTCGGGATATATTGATACTTTTCAATTGAGGAGATGGTGAACTGCACTCAATAGGATGGCTAGAAAATGATGTAAAAGACAAGAAAACATAAGATAATATAACTGATATCTAAGGCGGTGTGACTAAACTAGCCTAATCCTGGCAACCAAATAATGATTACCTATGAAATGAACAGTCAGCTGATCAATAATATGCTGTTAAGTTATGCTGTAAGAGAAGGATAAATGACTTCCTGCTGTCGTCAAGGAAGCATATAATGCTTTGTCCTATGTTATTCGATGATAGACCTATTGCTTCAAGTGTCCGCAGAGTTAATTGACTGGTTTGTGTTGCACTATCGCAGATCTGTATGAAGAAGAGACAAGGCCGTATAAGAACTAATGAGATCATGTCGCACCACTATCTAGTTCAGATAAGCCTAAGAAATAAAATTTTCTTTTTGTTACCTGCGGTTATCTGCGGTAATCGTATCTCTGGTCTATTAGTGTGAGCATGAGCGTTCTGCGGCGGAAAACATCTTGGATACAGATGAGGTGTGAAACAGCAACAAACACAAAAAAAGGGCCCTACAAGTTAGGTCCGATGAATATCAGGTGATACTAGAGGCATTATCCACTCAAATTATGTTAACCCGCTCCGTAAATACCTTTCCTTTTCTATATTGAGGTCTAGTCAGTAGTGGAATAGTGTCCAACTTCCTACCGAGATGTGAAAAAAGTGGTATCCTATTACAAAAGGGAATAAGGGAAAACGACAAGATCGCGACATTATTATTAGCTGTGTGTGCCGCGCCTGGAGTACTATCGTGGAACTTAGTACTCACTATGTCTAGATTTAATTTTAAGCGAGGTCAAACAATGATGTATGGTGCCTCTTTTGTCAAATGTGGGCTCCCGTGGTAGCCGACCGATATATGAGGCAGGGTGGATAAGCTGAAACATAAGCATATAAAGTGTCTGTGTCATACCCAGCCATTCAACGCAATGCTAAAACCTAGATGTGCAAGGCGAGGCACATTATTGTACAGGAAAATTGTACTTACGAATGATGCGTGTTACAAGCTGCGTTCTATTTTTCTTCTGATGCTAAACACGAAACGTTTTGCATGGACGTTTAAATAGCACCGCCTTCTACGTCCTCTACCGTCATGACGTGATTGAGTCATGTGATCGGCATAAAGGCCCTCCGGGGAGACTAGAGCGCAGTTCTGTCCTAGTGTGCCTCAAAGAGCTGGGATAAAAAATAGAGAAAAGACTCTCCTGTGGCAAATGAATATATATCTTGAACAGTCGATCTTATAAACAACAGTTCCGGGTAATTAAAAATTCTTAGCCTGTATTCTAATGCTTTAGATGATTTAATGAACTTGTTATATTCAATTGATGAATACATATCATCTAATAAAGTATCGACTCTCAACTGCGCAATACAGCCCTATCTCTCATCAGACTAACTAGAGGTCCATACTGGAGTGGGAATCATACTGGCTCATTGGGGATTGTGGAGTGGGGTTAGGGAGTGCGTGGCACAGCATCTTGTGCATGCATCTTACCTTGCCTGTTGCCAGCTCTGGCTGAGCTGTCTGCGACCCAATGCCACTCACGCTCTCCCGCTGGAGGGTGGACTCCACCAATAAATCCAGGGCAGTTGGTACAGGCGCTGTAGATGTCCCACCACCAGTCTGCGAGCCTTGCTTGAGCCTTTCAGCCACCCTCTTTGGCACGTTTTCTGAGGTCATACTAGCGCTTCTTTAGTTCATCTATTGGGCGTTGTGTTACGCCAATTTAATGTATCCTCTCCTGGCTCACCAGCCATATTTTCCTCTTTTGGGACGTGCAGGGAATGTTTGCAAAGAGCTTTTGTGGTCCTTTGCCACCTCCTCTATCAGCACCTCCAGCTCCCTCTCATTGAATTTGTGCTTTCTTTTCCGCTCTCCTGCCTCTTTTTCCTTCTCCTGGATGTCCATTTTTGGTTTGGTGTGTCTGCAAGATGTTTGCAGAGCAGCTCCTGTGATATAAGGTCTGCTCCCTGCCTCTCCCACAGTTTCAGCACGCTGTAGCAGCAGGTGTCAGGCCACTTCCTGCTTATGATGTCATCAGAATGCAACAGAAAGGCAGTTAAAATAGTTAGCGATTTCTTAAAATACCGATTCGTTCATACAGATTCAGTAAGACATAATCGCTATTTGCTAATCAGTAAATCGGAATCGGTATTCCATGTTACCGATTTTTTCCGATTCGCTATTTTTTAACAAATAACTACCTACATCGGACTTTGCGTCTTCTTAGTAGCAATTTGTTAAAAATCGCTATTAAGAACTCACAAATTGAGTTTTACCAACATATGGCTCTAAGAGAGTGAAAAAAATAGGAGACATGCACAGTAAAAAAGAAAAGGAAAAATAATCCTAAATGTAGAGCAGTAAACGTTAGGTATATAATAATAATATTAACAGGACAACTTACTGGGGCAGAGCCTTCTCCTGCAACACTTGTGGAGGCTACCTCACCCGCCTCTGTTGTTCCTGACCCAGGCGGCTTCTTGATCCTGGATGCTGATATAAGAAATAAAGAAAAAAAAAGAAAGATTAGTGGTGCAGTTACTATTGTCCCCAAAAATATTTTGACAGGGAGAGTCAAACACAGTAACATTGAACTTTTCTAAATCAGATCACCTGTAGTACTAATATTGTGGACCTATTCCTAATTTCCAAAACTTAAACCTATTTCTAAACTACATTTTGGAGCTACTAATACATTGCAACAAAGGATCTTTGCTTCTCATCTCACTCTCAATCTCTATACCCCCTTTGACAGCCCAACTCAGTCAGCATTTGTTGCAATACATAGACACATGCATACTACACATGACTAGGAGATTGCTTGGGACTGTATGAGCTACAGAAAAGAAAGGCACAGAGAAGTGAGAGAACGCTAACTTGCTAATACTAATAACTGCCTCTATCTCATTGATAGGACAGAGGAGTCTCTGCATGACTTCTTAAATAATCAACCCAAGGGAAACCAGTAGAATTAGTAAGCAATGAGCACCTGGACATATGACGATCACATAATATTTTTAACATGAACTACCTTCTAGTTTTAGCATTATGCCTACTATTAGGAAAATATATAGTAACATAGAACACAACCAAAAACATGTATTATTCACAGAGCCATGCAACCTCCATGCCCAGCAGTTCCTGTTCCCCCCCCAGGATATTGGCCACCGGTATGTCAGCTGTTGTTGGGTGCGCCAGACCACAGAGCTGTGGTGCACACCATATCCCAGTGCTTCTGATTCTCCCGGAGGCCCTAGGCACTTCCAGGCCTGCCACCTGCTGCCAGGGTGGAGGGGAGATGTCTCTGCATATAAAAAAACAAGTGCAGACACCTCCACCTCTGAATAAATGGCACAGGGCTGCATCCTTTCATGGTGCAGCTGGCTACAACATAGACAGCTGGTGTTGGAAGTTGTTCAGTGGTGCCTGGTGCTGATGCTCTCCTGCTCTGCCATGGCATAGGGTGGGATGGAGACAGAACCAGGGAAAAAAGGAAGAAAGGAAAGTAAGGAAGGAACAGAGGGAGGGGATGGAAGGGAGGAAGGAAGGGAGGGGAAGAAGGGAGGAGGGAAGGAAGGAAGGGAGGGAGGGAGGGAGGAAGGAAGGAATGAAGGAAGGGAGGAAGGAAGGAAGGAAGGAAGGAAGGAAGGAAGGAAGGAAGGAAGGAAGGAAGGAAGGAAGGAAGGAAGGAAGGAAGGAAGGAAGGAAGGAAGGAAGGAAGGAAGGAAGGAAGGAAGGAAGGAAGGAAGGAAGGAAGGAAGGCGAAAAATAGAAGTGCAAAAGTCCTAAAAAAACACCCCCAAAATTACAAAAATGTAAAATACACAAACGCAAAGACACATGCTGATATAATTAATAAAAATAAGGAACAGATAAGTTAAACAGGGGGAGGATTAAAGATAGACTGAAAAAATAGGCCCAGCACCATGAATAGAGCAAAGAAACAAATGGCTGCGCCCATGCGAAGCACGTTGTGCAATTTGCATATGGTTTTTGGTGCAAGAATGCACTTCACATTGAAGAAAATATAATACATCACAGGAAGATATGCAGCATGTAGCCCCAACCGCTCACAGAACTCTGCGTAGAGCGCCAACGTTTTGGGGAACTCTGGGAGTTCCACATAGTGCTACTACACAAACTCAACCCAGGCCTATTTATTTAATATTTTTCTTTTTTTCATCCTTTTCCACTCAAGCCATGGCAGAGGCTGGCACCGCTGCTGAGTCCAGCACCCCTATGGCCGACATCAGTGCAAGTTTTTTATGTGCAGCACCATCTCCTGGCAGGCTTGTCTGGGGCTTCATCCTAGTTGAGTGTTGGGTGATGTGGGGAGAGTGCGGAACTGCATAAAGTTCCACACCGAGGTCTTCCACACCCAGCAGCATGTGATGCACCTCTGGCCTGACATCATCAACTAGGAGCAAGTAGAAGGGCTAGGTAAGTTTTGCAGAGGGGCAACTAATTCCCCTTGCATACTGGGGGTCCCTGGGGGCCAACTAGCCCATCAGGAGCCTCCAGTGTGGGCCAGGTGGCTGCGTTGCAGAGAGGGGTAAAAAGGGGCAAGGCCTGAGGTGACATGTGTGCAAAAACACCCAGTGGCGCGTTTTAGGTTGGGGAATTAATTCCTCTTCAATCCTGAGGTCCCCTGTGAGCCAACTAGCTCACCAGGTACCTCCAGTATACACCAGGGAGCTGAGTTGCAGAGAGGTGTTCAGAGGGCACGCCACCTTTTTACAACATTCTGCAACGCAGCTCTGTGGCACTTACTGGAGGTACCTGTTGGACTAGTTGGCCCCTAGGGGACCTCTGGATTGAACAGGAATTAATTCCCCAACTTAAAACATGCCACAGGGCATGTTTGCACACATATCACCTCAAGCCCCGTCCCCTACCTTCACCACTGTGCAAACGCACCCCGTAGCGCGTTCTAAATTGGGGGATTAAGCCCCCTGCATAGTGGAGGTCCCTGGGGGCCAACTAGCCCACCAGAAACGTCCAGTATGCGCCAGGGTGCTGCGTTGCAGAGAGGTGTAAAAAGGGGCATGGCCTCATTACAACTCTCTGCAACGCAGCCCCCTGGTTCGTTTGCAGAGGGGGAACTAATTCCCCTTGCATACTGGGGGTCCCTGGGGCCCAACTAGCCCACCAGGAACCTCCAGTATGCACCAGGGGGCTTCGTTACAGAGACCATGCCCCTTTTTACACCTCTGCAACGCAGCTCCCTGACCCATTTTCAGAGAGGGAAATTAATTCCCCTTGCATACGGGGTGTACCTGGGGGCCAAGTTGCCCACCGGGAACCTCCAGTATGCGCCAGGGGACTGTGTTGCAGTGAGGTGTAATGAGGCCACCCCCCTTTTTACACCTCTCTGCAACGCATCCTCCTGGCAAGTTTGCGGAGGGGGAACTAATTCTCCTTGCATACTGGAGGTCCCTGGGGGGCCAACTAGCCCACCAGGAGCCTTCAGTATGCACCAGGGGGCTGTGTTGCAGAGAGGTGTTCTGAGGCCACGCCCCTTTTTACACCTCTCTGCAACGCAGCCCCCTGGTCCATACTGGAGCCTCCTGGTGGGCTACTTGACCCCTAGGGACCCCCAGTATGCAAGGGGAATTAGTTCCCCCTCTGAGAGCTGCAGGGAGGGGACGTGGCCTCCTCCCGAACCCGTTTTTTAAAATTTACTTTTAAAAAGGGAGCTGTGTAGCCCCCTACCTTTTTCTTTTTTTTTGGCCCTGGGGACCCCATCCCCCGGGGCCTACCCCCACTTTTAAATTTTTGGAGAAAAAAAATCGGGAAGGGGGCCGCGTGGCCCCCCTTCCAAGGCCATACTTTGCCCCGGGGACCCCATCCCCATGGGCCTTTTTAAAAAAAGAAAAATTATCAGGAAGGGGGCGTCTTTGCCCCCCTCCTGTGGCCACTTTTGGCCCCGGGAGATGCCATTTTTTATTTTTTATTATTTTTTGGGGTGGCCGCGTGGCCCCCCTCCAGGGCCACTTCTGACCCCAGGGACCCCATCCACAGTGTCCTGGGGGTAGGCACCCCGGGACACTGCAGGAGCCGGCCCGGGGGTGGCTGTCCCCAGGGCCATCAAGGGCTCCAGGAGGGAGGCCGCGCAGCCCACCTCCCAGCAGTTAAAAGCCCAGGGCGTGGTGGTTTCCCGGGGCTGGGGGGTCCGTCACGGACCCCACTCTTTTGAATATTAGTGCCCCGGGGAGGTGGCGGTCCTCGGGGCTGCCGCGGGGCTTTCACCGAATCCCTGGGGGGTTGATATTCCTGGGGCTGGGGGGGTACCTCTGGGCCCCCCATTATTACAAATATAAAGAAGCCCTGGGAGTTGGTGGTTCCCGGGGTTGGGGGAGGCCTCAGAGCACCCCACCCTATTAAAATAAGCCCCGGGGGTTGCGGCCCCTCTGGACCCACATTTACAAAGAGTCAATTGCCCCCGGGAGCAACAAAAAAAAGCAATATTTTTTTTATCAGCAGGGTATGCGTACCCTACGCGTACCCCGCAATTAAAAAAAATATATATAATTTTTTTGGGCCTTGTGGGTCCTTGTGGGGGTGTTTCTACCCTGCCCCCTTTTGCGCACTTGTTTTTAAATTTACTAGTGGCACAGGATGACTGCCAACACTTCCTGGTTTGGAGTGTTGACAGACAGTTTACAGCCAATTAGCATACAGCCTATAATCCTCAGACGGTACGCATACGGTACAACTTCGCAAATATATCTATGATTTTACTTTTGATTTTCTCAGGAACTACTCAACGGATTTACACCATTTAATGAAAAGCACAATCTGCGAACGAAAGTCTTCCTTTTTGCCAAATTTGGTGTAATTCCGTTCAGCAGTTTGGGCTGTAGCCGTGTTTTAAAGCCCCAATGGAAAATTGAATGGGGAAAACATGTTTTGGGACCCCCCTTTTTTCTCGGCCCCCGATTCAGGAATCACCCCAAAACTATCAGGGAAGGAGCGGAGCGCCCCATCTTCTATGAGGATTTCGCGAAGATTCGTTAACCTGCGCCAAAGTTATTCCAAATAGAATGTCGCGGCTTTCCTATGGAAACTAGGTCCTAACTATAACTACCTACTGGCGACCTCCAGTAGGTAATATATATATATGCTCCAGAAAGAGTGATTTTTAGTTCTCGCCTGCCAATGCGCTTGCACATTGCTGGCGAGAGATATAGAGGGCACCAGAAAATCCTACCAAGAGGGCTTTGGAATGCGGATTATGACCAGTGCATGTGCGCTGGGCTCAGGGGCACCACCACATCACTAAAGGGCACCAACATATCACTCAGGGGCACCACCACATCACTCGGGGACACCACCACATCACTCGGGGACACCAACACATCACTCATGGACACCACCACATCACTCAGGGACACCACCACATCACTCAGGAACACCACCACATCACTCAGGGGCACCACTCAGAGGCACCACCACATCACTCAGAGACACCACCACTTCACTCAGGGACACCACCACATCACTCGGGAACACCAACACATCACTCAGGGGCACCACCACATAACTCAGGGGCACCACCACATCACTCAGGGACACCACCACATCACTCAGGGGCACCACTCAGGGGCACCACCACATCACTCAGGGACACCACTACATCACTCAGGGATACCACCACATCACTCAGGGACACCACTCAGGGGCACCACCACATCACTCAGGGACACCACTACACCACTCAGGGGCACCACCACATCACTCAGGGACACCACCACATCACTCAGGAACACCACCACATCACTCAGGGACACCACCACATCACTCAGGGACACCATCACATCACTCAGGAACATCACCACATCTCTTGGTGCCCCTGACAGCACCACATCATTCGGGGACACCACCACATCACTCAGGGACACCACCACATCACTCAGGGACACCACCACATCACTCAGGAACACCATCACATCACTCAGGGGCACCACTCAAAGGCACCACCACATCACTCAGGGACACTACCACATCACTCAGGAACACCACCACATCACTCAGGGGCACCACCACACCACTCAGGGACACCACCACATCAATCAGGGACACCACCACATCACTCAGGGATACCACCACATCACTCAGGGACACCTCCACATCACCCAGGGACACCACCACATCACTCAGGGACACCGCCACATGTATGTATGTGTCTTGTAAAGCGCATTGCTGCCCTGAGGCGTCGTGGCGCTGTAGACCGCTGGGGAACCCGTCCTGGCTATCCCTGTGAGATGGTCCCTACTGGGTATCTCCAAGGTGAAACCAGGCATCCCCGGTGAATGTGGGGGGCCGTTGTAGAGATGAGGCAAGCTAATGCCCAGAGTTGCCGAGTGTGATTCCTGGTTAGAGTAGGCACCGAGGCGAGAATTATCGAGTCCGCTGACCCTGGTCCACGACCCTGCCGCATCGGGAATTGAACCCTGGTCCCGGGCCGTTCTCTGCCTCCGGGTCTGCCGCCTCTAACCAGTGAGCCAAACCACTCCACGGGACATCACTCAGGGACACCACCACAGCACTCAGGGACACCGCCACATCACTCAGGGGCACCACCACATCACACAGGGTCACCACTCAAAGGCACCATCACATCACTCAGGGACACCACCACATCAATCAGGGAAACCACCACATCACTCACGAACACCACCACATCACTCAGGGGCACCACCACACCACTCAGGGACACCACCACATCAATCAGGGACACCACCACATCACTCAGGGACACCACCACATCACTCAGGGACACCGCCACATCACTCAGGGACACCACCACATCACTCAGGGACACCGCCACATCACTCAGGGACACCGCCACATCACTCAGGGGCACCACCACATCACACAGGGGCACCACCACATCACTCAGGGACACTACCACATCACTCAGGGACACCACCACATCACTCAGGAACACCACCACATCACTCAAGGGCACCACCACCTCACTCAGGGGCACCACCACATCACTCAGGGACACCACCACATCACTCAGGGACACTGCCACATCACTCAGGGACACTACCACATCACTCAGGGACACCACCACATCACTCAGGAACACCACCACATCAGTAAGGGGCACCACCACATCACTCAGGGGCACCACCACATCACTCACCTGCCTGAGGACAGGGTCAAAGCGACCTTTGACCCTGTCCTCAGGCAGGTCGCCCCCTAGCAGCCTTGCGGTCCTCCCGTGAGGCTACCCCCGCTGTTGCTGTTTGCCGCCGTTTTGCTCCTGCCGCTGCCTGCGGTCTTGTGAGTGCCATCTGCCCCCTCTGACCTCTATCCCTCGTTCTCCTGCTGCCCTTGACTTTGTATTGTTTGTATTTGTATTGTATTGTATTCTTTAGACCGTTGTGCCCTTTGTGCCCCTTTGCCTTCTGTGCCCCCTTCCCCCGCATTGCCATTGTGTCCTTCCCCCCTTTTTTCTTCTGTGCCACTCTTTCCCGCCACTGCGTCCCTGCGGCCCCGCCCCCCGCTTTGCCAGTCTCCGCCCCGCTCCCGCCTCCCAGCTGCTCCTCCCTCCCACTCCCCCTCATATGGAGGCCGCGCAGCGGCCGCGCAGCAGACTCGCGCAGCGGGCGCGCCTAAGGCAAGCCCGTCTGTGCCCGTCCGCGCCCAGCGCCAGAACCCCTGGCCCCCACCAGAGTCACGCCACCCGACTGAAATACGACTCTGCCACCCTCAACGCACTCAACACTGGACAAACACCCACCTGCTACCGATCCACCCCGAAGCGAACCCACGGACCCTTCACCTACCAAACCTGCAACTACACCTGCCTTCGAACCTGCAGACCACCCACCGGGCCTCGCATCAACAACAACCACCTCAAGTGCATCCTCCTTAACATACGTTCCGTCCACAAGCACGCCGTCGAACTATGGGACCTCCTTGACACAACAGCGCCAGACGTCGCCTTCCTCACAGAAACCTGGTTGAACGCCTCCTCGGCCCCCGACATCGCCATAGCCATCCCGGACAGCTACAAGATCACCCGGTAGGAACGCATCAACCAAACAGGAGGAAGAATCGCTATAGTCTACAAGAACATCATCAACATCACGACCAACGCCGAAGACACACTCTCCGCTGCCGAACTCCTGCACTTCCAGATTCACACCGACCCCAAGCACACCTTTAGAGGAACCCTCATCTACAGACCCCCGGGCCCGCGCACACAATTCAGCGAAACCATCGCCGACTTCATCAGCCCGCACACCCTAGCCTCACCAGAATACATCCTCCTTGGGGACCTGAACTTCCACCTGGAGAAAAACAGCGACAACAACACCACCACCCTGCTCGACAACCTCGGACTCAAGCAACTGGTGAACACCCCACCCACATCGCAGGCCACACGCTCGACCCCATCTTCTCCGCCAGCAACCACGTCCCCTTCAGCCACTCCTCCGGACTACACTGGACCGACCACAGATGCATCCACTTCACCTTCAAAAAGACTACATCCCACCACGGCACACAACAAATCCCCCGCAGATGCTGGAGCAAAATCACCACAGACCAGCTCCACTCATCACTGAACCAGAACCCACCAGCCGACACCGCCGACACCAACGACGCAGCCCACAACCTCGCACAGTGGATCACCAACTGCGCCAATGACCTCGCACCACTGAAGAACCCCAGGCACGACCGGCAACAGGAAAACTTCATGGTTCACAGAAGTCCTCAAAGAATCAAAGAAAACCTGCAGAACCCTAAAAAAAACCTTGCGCCACGAACGAACCACAGAAAACAGAACAGCCCTCAAGACCGCCACCCGCAAACACCACCAGCTGATCCGCACCACCAAAAGAACATCATTCAAAGAGCGACTAGACAACAACACCCACAACAGCAAAGAACTCTTCAACATCGACAAAGAGCTCTCCAACCCCAGCGCCAGCAACAACGGCATCACACCATCACAAGAACTCTGCAACTCCCTCGCCAGGTTCTTCCACGGAAAGATCGCAGATATACATGACAGCTTCGGACCCCAGACTCCACCTCCGGTCACCAAACCAACGACCCCCACCACCACCCTCAATGCCTGTACCCCCACCGGCACTGAAGACACCACCAACGTCTTGAACTCCATCCAATCCGGCTCCCCCTCGGACCCTTGCCCCCATCATATCTTCAACAAAGCTGACACCATCATCGCGCCCCATCTCCGGAACGTCATAAACATATCATTCGCGTCAGCATCCTTCCCCAAAAGCTGGAAGCACGCAGAAATCAACGCCCTTCTGAAGAAACCCACAGCGGACCCCAAAGACCTCAAGAACTTCCGCCCCATCTCACTTCTTCCCTTCCCGGCCAAAGTCATCGAGAAGACCATCAATAAACAGCTGACTGCTTTCCTCGAGGTAAACAACTCGCTCGACCCATCCCAGTCCGGATTCCGAGCCAACCACTGCACCGAGACTGCCCTCATCGCAGCCCCCGACGACATCAGGACCCTGATGGACAACGTAGAAAAAACCGCCCACATCCTCCTAGACCTCTCGGCAGCCTTCCATAACGTATGCCATCGCACCCTAATAACCCGCCTCTTCAACACTGGGATCCAAGGAAAGGCCCTGGACTGGATCACCTCTTTCCTCTCCAACAGAACCTAGAGAGTCCGCCCCCCTCCCTACCACTCGGAGGCCACCAAGATCATCTGCGGCGTACCCCAAGGCTCCTAGCTCAGCCCATACCTCTTCAATATCTACATGAGCCACACGCCGCCATCGCACGCCAACACAACATCAAGATCATCTCCTATGCCGACGACACACAGCTGATACTCTCTCTCACCAAAGACCCAGCCACCGCCAAAACCAACCTACAGGAAGGAATGAAAGACGTCGCAGCATGGATGAAGCTCAGCCGCTTGAAGTTGAACTCAGACAAAACGGAGGTCCTCATCCTCGGACAATCCCCATCCGCCTGGGATAACTCGTGGAGGCCCTCAGCTCTGGGCTCTGCGCCAACACCCTTGGACCACGCATGGAACCTAGGATTCATCCTGGACTCCTCCCTCACGATGACCAAGCAAGTCAACGCCGTCTTGTCATCATGTTTCAACACCCTGCGCATGCTCCGAAAGATCTTCCGGTAGATCCCCACCGAAACCAGAAAGACGGTCACCCAGGCCCTCGTCACCAGCCGCCTGGATTACGGAAACGCCCTATACGCAGGAACCACCGCCAAACTTCAGAAACGACTACAACGCATACAGAACGCCTCCGCACGACTCATCCTCGACATCCCTTGCCATAGCCACATATCCGCCCACCTGAAAAACCTGCACTGGCTCCCCATCAACAAGAGGATCACGTTCAGGCTCCTCACCCACGCACACAAAGCGCTCCAAGACCTGGGCCCCGAATACCTCAACAACCGCCTCTCGTTCTACACTCCCACCTGCCAGCTCCGCTCAGCCAATCTCGCCCTCGCCACCGTCCCACGGATTCGAAGAACCACCGCCGGAGGAAGATCGTTCTCCTACCTGGCAGCCAAAACATGGAACTCCCTCCCCGCACACCTACGTATGACCCAGGACCATCTCACCTTCTGAAAACACCTCAAGACCTGACTTTTCGAGCAGTAGCAGCACCCCCCCCTTCTCAGCACCTTGAGACCCTCACGGGTGAGTAGGGCGCTATATAAATGTGTTGATTGATTGATTGATTGACTCAGGGGCACCAACACATAGCTCAGGAACACCACCATATCACTCAGGGGCACCACCACATCACTCAGGGACACCACCACATCACTCAGGGACACCACCACATCACTCAGGAACACCACCACATCACTCAGGGACACCACCACATCACTCGGGGTCACCACCACATCACTCGGGGAAACCATGACATCACTCAGAAACACCACCACATCACTAAGGGGCACCACTCAGGGGCACCACCACATCACTCAGGGACACCACACATCACTCAGGGATACCACCACAACCCTCCGGGACACCACCACATCACTCGGGGACACCACCATATCACTCAGGGACACCACCACGTCACTCTGGGACACGACCACATCACTCAGCCCAACCATATCATCACTCAGCGCCACAACAGCACTGTCCTTGCTTGCTACCAACAAGCATTGCCATAGCCAATAGGACTCGCATTAGGAAAGTGTAAGCT
Source organism: Lissotriton helveticus (assembly GCF_964261635.1). Taxonomy (NCBI): domain Eukaryota; kingdom Metazoa; phylum Chordata; class Amphibia; order Caudata; family Salamandridae; genus Lissotriton; species Lissotriton helveticus. Next base: position 850,785,391 of record NC_136063.1, read on the forward strand.
ATTGGCTTTGTGAATAACAATGCTATTAATTTTTATATTTTCAAAGCCAACACATATTAAAAAAAATGTGTCATTTACAATACCAATAGCTCACACTTTCCTAATGCGAGACCTATTGCATTGCAAATGCTTGTTGTAATTTGGTGCAAATCCTATCAGCAGTTGTCGATTATTTAAAAAAAAAAGAAATCAATCAAAATAGTTTATTTCGGGCACAGCCCATAAAACACATGAAATATTCACATAAGTTAAAAGGCCGGTAAAGAAAAAAAAATTCAAAGAACACAATATATTTGCACCAAATACAAGACATTAACTAAGCAGTGATAAGAACATAAAAACATTAGTTCTTTGTACATTACATTTATCAAACCTTCCAAATCAATCACAATTCTAAACATCATCATGTTAGGATGACTGGGGCGATCCAACCCACAACTAGGTTTAAAACATAATTCCCGCCTTTTTCCTCATTAACCATAGAGCATGGAGATAGTGACTGACCCCAAAGCCAGTAACCTGAACCAAGTCCATGAGCAATATCCCATGGGCCTTCCTAAAGAGTCTCACCCCAATTGTATTACCCAAGAGTTTAAGTCAAATTTACAGTGGCTTTTGAAACATAGGGCAAATAAATGAGGCATGTTCCATGTCCTCATCAGCATAATTGCAGGGCTGAACAACACCTCCCATTTCCCTATTGGAGCATGTATTACGGCTGTTTTTCTCTCCTTAAGTTTTTTGCAAGAAAAATCAATCACAAAACGCCTTTGTGCAGAAATCTACTTTCATACGTGAAGTGGGAAACAAATTAAAAATGGTCAATTCTGTGCGGAGTATAAAATGTTCCTAATTCCCCTGTCCCTGGATGAAAATAACTTGTTCCTTCAAACAACAGATGGAATATTATCCAATGAATTTCTATGGTAATTTAACAAAAACATTTTTTTCACAAACTATGGCACAAATCATTTTTCCTAAAACTAAACACCATAACTTTGACATTGTTTATTAATGCGTTAAACATTTCACTGTCCAAATTGAAAAAAAAATCAGAGGGTTTTTAAAAACTAAATTAAACAAACCCTTTCTTTCATTACTTACAAAGATTTAGAAACATTTAAACTAAAGCTTGTAATTCATCATTATCTTACAAGCCAATTCTATTGCTTTATAGATGGTTTTCCTGCAGTGGTGGCCTTCGCGTCAAGGATTACTGTTTCACTCGTGGGCATCTTTAGATTGATTGCAAAAAATTCAAGGAAAAGGACCATCATTCAGTACAGTATTTTTTGTTGAATCAATCAGTGTCGACCACTTTCATTTAAGAGACAAAATTTCATCAGGTCTGAAATAGAAGGAAAAGGACAGTTAGCAGGAAACTGTGATGTGCAACACGATAAGAACACAAATATATGTCATTAAACATATATTTTTAAGAACATTTATCTTTTGTCAAAGTAAGGTAGCTTGTTGCAGAGTAACTTTTTGTAGGCTTTTCAATTGAATTTGACACCCTGACAACCTTTGGCATGGTCTCCTCTCACACTTTTGCCTTCTCCCCTCCTGTTTGCTGAATTTCATTTTTTATGTTCTTTGGAGTGTGTACATGACCACTGCTAACCAGTGCTAAAATGATTTTACTCACTGCTTCAAACTTGATATAACTGGCTTACACACATTGGCATATTCAATTAAAATAAAGCCCTTACATGAATAATATATATGCATGTCTGTTGTGTTTTGTGTATTTTTAATAAACTTAGAAAGTTGAGAACGCAATTGTACACATAGCCCCTAAAGCGTTTCACATTTTTTGATAAAAGCACCTGTAACATTACATTAAATCCCGGGGGATAATTTTTTGGAGTCCCGCCCAACTTAGGGTGGAGACTCCTGAATTTATTTATGGGGGAGTATTGCAGCTCTCCCCATACTTGTACATCTTTTTGGTGGTAACCCAGTTGTCCTGGAGCCACCACAATGCAACAACCAGGCTAAAACATGCCAAAACATGCAATCCCCGCATAGCATTATGGGACGCTCCTCGAAACTTTGAGCAAATTCTATTAGAGGCTTGCCCGCTGGGTCAGGGTGAGCCCCATCTTATTTTTGGTTGTTTCCTTGGGGGTGCAAGGCATTGTGCCACCAGCCATTTTCTTTGTTTAAGGGTGCCTGGTCCCATCCAGGCACCTTGCATGGTTCAGTGTTACAGGACAGCCAAGGAAGCCCACCGTGGGCTGCCGCAAGCTGGCCCCCGGCACAGGCCACAATATTGTGTGTGGCCACGGGAGCCAACAGCCCTTTCTTCCCTGCATCCTCCAGCAGGCAGGGCTTGATGGTGTAGTGGCTGCCTGCTCAAAACAAGCTCAGGGAGTAGGGATGGGCAGCTGGTGGGAGTGCAGCAGTACTCTCTCTAGCCTTTCCTGGTCCTGGACCTGGTCCTAGGCCCCTTCCTGGTCCTAGGTGCATTCCTGTTGTTCGGGGGGAGCACAAGGTCACTCCCTTGCCTCCTCTTTCTTCTCAGGTCACAGGGATGGGGTCCTGGGTCCCCTCCCTTCTTTACAGGACAAGACAATGGTGCTCCCTCGCTGCTTACCTTCTTGAGGCTCAGTGAGGGGGTCCGGGGCTCCTTCCCACTTTCCTGCATTTTTCTTTGCTTGGGGGCAGCCTTCAGGCCCTGCCACCTGAAGCAAACCAATCACGGTGGCAGAGACCCATGTGCTTCGTCGCCAACACCTAATGAGGTCAAATGTCACCAAACTACACAAAGGTATATCTCAGGCCCCGTTAGGCCGATTTGGTCGATTTGTGCCTCGTTTTGCTTCTGTTGGTTAGACCTAGCCACCTAGAACCTCCTGGCCCCAAAGGTGATGAACTTTGCAGAGAGATGGCTTCACTGATAACCTTTGGCAGCCTTTCACTTTATTTTTCCTCTGGTTTCTCCTCTTTGGCCTCAGCAACCAAATCTTTCCCCCAACTAGTCCTCAGGTGGTGTAAGGGGAACAGCTTACCTGGTCCTGGGGGACTGCCCCACAGGTTCTGAGGTCAATCAGAGGTAGACTCCTTAGTCCAGATTACAGTCATGGGGTTCTTCCTTCCAATTGTCCATGACATTAGCCTCGAGTCCCAGTGTCCCGCAGAAAACCGCAACCAAGAGAGTTAAGTGGGGGCAGGAGGTTCCATCAGGTATGCACCTTTGGCCTCTCCACCCCTATCACAACCTTCCTGCACAGAGTTCTGGGATTTATCAAGATGGCATCATGCAGGAATCACTTGCCACATGTTATGTTATTTCAATTTAGTAAAGCCCAGTGACTCATACCTGCTGTATCTCGGCACTCTGCCAGCAAATATCCAACATCCAGACCCTAAAACAGCCAGGCCTTCACAATTTCTTGAACTTGGAAAAATCAGAGCAGAAGCAAAGGTGGAGCAGATGTTGATTCCACACCTTGGGGTAAATAAAGGAAAAAGCCCTGTGACTTATTTGGAGGCATTGATACGAGCGATGGTCAGTATTGCCTTGTCGCAAGAGCTTAGAGTACGAGGGCAGTAGTAGTGTAATTGTCCTTTAGGAACATAGGAGCTCTACCCATCAAGGACTTGTGGGCAAGCCAGCATATGGTACGCTATTTGACCAGAAGTCCATGAAGAGATCTGAGAATAGGCGCAGAGGGAGAGCCTGTCTGGATATTACAGACTAGGTGGGCAGCCATATTTTACATCACTTGAATTTTGGACAGTAGGGTGTCATTGGCTGCCATAAACAAAGCATTGCTGTAGCCAAGGTCGCTTATAACCAGAGCCTGGCCCAGCTTTTCCCTTGGCGACAATGGTACCCAAGGAAATACTTTCTCATTAACCACATAGCATCAACGCAAACCCCACAGATTGCAGCTATTTGACTCTTCATGGACAGTTCCTGGTCTAATTTAACACCCAGATTTTTTCGTGGCTGTCTTGGAGAGGGAGCTACTCCAAGTTCCAAAGGCCACCAGTTGACAGACCAGAGGTTCTGAGCTTTGCCGAACAGCAAAATTTCATTTTTTTCACTGTTCAGTTGGAGACAGTCCATCTTCATCCAAGCTGCAATTCTCTTCATACAGTCCAATAATCACTGCTGTGCACCATCAATATCCTATCCCAACAAGATGGTCAGCTGGGTGTAGTCTGTATGCGAAATTGCATCGAAACCACAGGGTTTTATAATGTGCGCCAGGGGTTCTACAAAGATGTTAAACATGTTGACTCAGGGATGAGCTCTGAGGCACCCCTCATTGATGGAAGATGTGCAGGATTTAAATGAGCCCAGCATGATTGTTTGTGTACAGCTGTTGATGAAATCATTGAACCTCCGAAGGGTGTTACACCGACACCAATCCCATACAGTCTGCTGACCAATACTGCATGAGAAACGATCTCGAAGGAAGCTTAAAGATCCAGCAGTACAAGCATGGCAGGAGAGCCAGCATCCAAAGAAAAGCAGATGGTGTCATTGACTACTACCAATGTGGTCTCTGCGCAGCTTTAAATCCTGATTGAGAGGGATCATGAATAATTTGGTCCTACAGGAATGCCATGAGCTTTTTGTTGACACAACGTTCCATCCTTTATATCAATAAAGGAAGAAGTGATATTGGGCGATCGTTTGACAGACTTTTGAGATCGGCATTGGATTTTTTTACTTTAAGAGAGACCTGAGTGTTCTTCCAGGCTAGTGATATTTTGGCTGAGTCTAAAGAAAAATTGAAAAGTGAAAGAACGGAGGGGCTATCAGATTTTAGGACTGACAGAGATCATGGGGGACATAAGTCTGCAGGTAAACTGGATTTAGCTGTGGTCAACAATCCCATGGCTTGGTCCAAATTGAGGGATTTAAACCTGTCTAGGTGCCAAATGGAGTCCTTGAGGGGCAGTTGTATAGGTTGAGTTAATCTGACTCAGGCTGAAGGGAAATGTATTATATATCGCATCAAACTTGTCCTCAAAGAAGTCAGACAAAGCGTTGCACATTGGGAAGCTGGGACATCCGAGGAGCAAGCACACGTCTTGGTGAAATCATTGAGCACTGTGTAGAGCTCTTCGGATCATTTGCCCGCATTGTCAATTTTGGTGGAAATATTACTCCTCCTAGGTTTTTTGATCTGAGCAAGATATTCAGTTAACGTAACTTTATAGGCCACTCTGTATGCTAGGGTTTGAAGTGGCGCCATCGTCTCTCCAGCATTTTGCAACCCACTTTCAAGGTGCTCAGTTCCGTGGAGAACCATGGCACATGGGGCCTAGAAGAGACGTGCCTGGACTGTTTTAAGTGGTGCTTTTTATAGAATGCTATGCTCACATCTCCTGGGTTGAATGCATTGGAAAAGCTTTCTGACAAAATGGTATTCCACATAATGTAGGCCTTTTTTCCAACTATAACTGACTCGTTTAAGACATACACCTTGGAATTGAAACTTGATCAAATGATGGTCCATCCAGGTGAGAGGTAGAGAATTTTCACTCCTTTAGAGAGAGGAATTGGGGAAGATCAAGTCAAAGGTGTGACCAGCCATGTGTGGCATACACACTCTGGTAGAGATTCAATCCATCCAAGGGCCATATTAGTGTTTTTCAGTAACTATAGGCGTAGGCAGGCTATCTCTGAAAAAGCTCGGCCCGAGGCCAGATGGCAATATTAAGAATCCTATTTTTTTGTACGCCTGGATTTTTGCCACGTTACCGTAGAGCGCAGATGGCGACTCCGGCAAATGACTAACCGCCTGATTCATGTAGGTAAATTGCACTCGCAAAGGGCCAGATTCTGAGAATCTGGCCCTTTGCGAGTGAGATTTTTGCATTTGGTATTCATGATACCAAATGCAAAAATCGCTATTTAAGAAGTCGCAAATATGCGAGGAATAGCATTTAAGGAATCTCTAATAGAGATTCCTCAAATGCTATTCATGAAACATCAAGAAATAGCGATTTTGAACTTTTGGGGCCGCTATTTACCGACAGGTCAGACCTGTCGGTAAATAGCAAAAACTCAGAAAAATGCTTTTAAAAGCATTTTTCAAAGTTGCATGTAGCACACACACATGTCCTCTGGACATGTGTGTGCGCAACACCTGTCCAAAAGTGCATTATAGGGGTGCTACAGGGCGTCCTTTGGACACCCCTGGCACCCTTAAAATCGCTATCTTAGTTGCGAGTAGCAAATTGCTACTCGCAAATCCCCATTCATTCCTATGGGCCTCTTGGCCCATAGGAATGAATGGGGAGTATTTGCGAGTAGCAAATTGCTACTCGCAAATAAAGAACATGTAGGAATCGCTATTTAAGTAGCAATTCCTACATGAATGCCGTTTTGCGTGTCCTCAATAGCGAATCGCTATGATTCGCTATTAGGGACACGCAAAACGGCATGTACATGAATCAGGCTGTAAGCCCTTTCAGGATGCTGGGTTTGAGGCCTTTCTACTCTCCCCTGCTAGACGGAAGACCATTGTATGAGGGGCGGTAACATTTTTCACTTCAGAAATCCTGGCTAGAGAGTATGCAGATCAAATTCGGTTGGATAAACCAAATGTCTGAGATTTCAATGTTTCTGTGGGGTTAACTTAAATGAAAATGTTATTCTTTTTTCTTCATGACATTAGTAAAAGTTCATATATGCATTTCACCTACTATGTGTTTCTTTTTCTGCCCTTTGATTCTTTCTCTTTTCTCCTCCTCTCTTATCAACACTTGGGGTTTAACAAGGCGCGGAGGGAGTTCAGGGGAGAGGGGCGCTGTGATGTTTTTTTTTTCTGTCTCCATCACGCAGACCTTCTTTGGTCTGGCTGCTTCTAAGGGTAGAGGAGGGAGGGGGGATGTAGAAGGGGTGGTGGGGGGGATGGGATGGGGGATATGTTGACAGCATGAAGTGTAAATGTCAGCAGAAGCAAGAAGCATATTATGGGAATAATTAAATATGGTTACTAACAGACAGAGAGCAGTTCAGCAGGAAGGCTATACAAGACGGCCTGCAGGAACAGTACAACATGTGTATTAATGCAAATAATTCAGATACGGCAGAACAGCTGGAAGCAATTATTCTGGGGAACCATGGCTAAAGTTTGTATTGTGTCTATGATGGGGCAAGACGAGGAGAATACAGGAAGATCTCAAGGTATTAAAGGCAGATATCTATTGTCTACAGGAGACCCACATTGCCAGGAGCGATAGCAATTTACTTAATTCACTGGGGCTGAAGGTAGCAGCATACACTACACAAGATGTGAAGACTAAGGGAGTTACAGTTCTTATTAAAGGTAGTGTTATTAATCCTGGTAGGAAAGCGGTCAATAGGAATGGTAGATGGGTATTTTTGGAATGTAGGCATATAACCGGTTCCTTCACTTCCATTATGTACAGTTTACGCTCCTGTTCTAGATGACCATGGCTACTCTGTTTTTGGCCAATGAATTACAATCTTGGCCAGCCCCATTTGTGATGTGTGGGGACCTGAATCTCAATGGGTCCAGAGACATTCCGGGAACAGGCGGGACTACTAGTAAAGGGCGAAAGCCACATTCGATGAGGGTGTTTAAAAATCTTGTAATGGATATCGGTTTGGTAGATGTGTGGGTTAAACCTAGAGCTCCTGAGCCAGGTATACCTTTATTCAGCGCCACATGGCAAGTTTGCCAGACTGGATTACGTTTTAACCTGGCCATGAATACTCCAAGAGGCACGAATAGAACTTTTCCCCAGAGTTATGTCTGATCATAACCCGTTAGACCTAGAGGTTTCAGTAAAAAGCATAAGAAAGGAATATTCCAGATGGACTTTTGAGAGGGCTCTGCTCACAGACCAAAAATGTATTGGATATATGAAGGACTGAACAAGGACGTTTTTTTTATAATAATAGTGGGTGTGCCCCCCTCCAGGTATGGTCTTGGATGCTTTTAAAGCGGCAGCGAGAGGGGAGGTCTTGCAATACTGTTTAAGCGAGCGAAAAAAGAGGCAGAACAGATTAAACAGTTTTATCAAAAGCTTGCCCAACTAGAAACAGAATTGATTAGTACTGTGATTACATTCCTATAGAGTTTTATAAAGTTTTTTGGGTGAGATATACTGCCCTATGCTTAATTTATTTCAGGAGATCAAGGAAATGGCTACACCACCGGGCTAATGAGGTATTGTGAACATCGTCATCTTTCTAAAAAAGAGTAAAGATCCACTGAACCTAGGCTCATATAGGCCTGAAACGCTATCAAACAGCGATGCTAAGCTTTATTCTGCGATCTTTGCCTCATGCTTGAACTCTGTGATGCACCATCGTGTCTCAGCATGGCAGCATGGTTTTATACAAGGAAGAGGGACTGTAGATCACATTAGGAGGCAGAACAGATTAAACAGTTTTATCAAAAGTTTGCCCAACTAGAAACAGAATTGATTAGTACTGTGTCACCTGCTGGAGAAGTATCAAGTATCCTGAGTTCTATTAACATTACTAAAGCTTGCCTGAATGATTTTAATACGGAGATACTCGCAGGAAAATATTTAGCTAAGAAGCAGGATTGCTATGAATATAGCGAGACGATGGCAGATTACAGGCAATTAGGGCTAGACAGCAGGCTTCAGCAGGATATATCGGCTGGATTAGAAATATAAGGGGTAAAGTTGTGACAGAGCCTGCAGGGATCAGAATGGCTTTTAGAGAATTCTATGAAGACGTATATTCAGCTTCATCCGGTGAAGGTCACTTATTAAATATGGAAGTACAGGAGTTTGTACTGACTGGAAACGTCCCACAGGAGGAGGTAGCCCGACTTGGGGCAGAAATTACACAGGAGGAGTTATATAGTGCCTTACAAGCCCTCCCAACGGACAGGCATTGGGAACAGACTACATTCCTATAGAGTTTTATAAAGTTTTTTGGGTGAGCTATACTGCCCTATGCTTAATTTATTTCAGGAGATCAAGGAAATGGCTACACCACCGGGCTAATGAGGTATTGTGAACATCGTCATCTTTCTAAAAAAGAGTAAAGATCCACTGAACCTAGGCTCATATAGGCCTAAAACGCTATCAAACAGCGATGCTAAGCTTTATTCTGCGATCTTTGCCTCATGCTTGAACTCTGTGATGCACCATCGTGTCTCAGCATGGCAGCATGGTTTTATACAAGGAAGAGGGACTGTAGATCACATTAGGAGGTTAATCACCCTCTTGGATGCTTTGAGATTGCTTCTAAACATATGGGCGTAGCTTATTTAGACGCGGAGAAGGCCTTTGACAGGGTGTCATGGAATTTTTTATGGCAGACCCTTGAAGCTTATGGCCTAGGGGAATCGTTTGTGAAAGCAATACAAGACTTATACGTTAACCCCTCTGCAATATTACAAATTAAGGGGGAAGAGACGGCTCCTTTCTCAATTGGTAGGAGAACAAAACAGGGCTGTCCTGCTTCCTCCTTATTGTTTGCCTTGTATCTAGACCCACTTCTTAGGCACCTGGTGGCCTCCTCAGAAATTATTCTGGTCAATCTGCAAGGCGGCGACACCAAGCTATTTGTTTACGCTGATGACATAGCTATCATTACATCTGATCCAGACCGCGCAATGACAGCGGTTGAAAGTATCACTGAAGGCTTTAGGATCCAATCGAGCTTCTTATCAAATAAAGCTAAAATGCAGATTGTGACAAATAGGTTCATCACTCATAAGAATGGAGAATAGAACTGTTGAAAAAGCTGTTTACCTAGGCATCACCATCACGGCTAAGGTGGATGATATAGTGGACTTAAATATTACCCCTATAATGGGGAAAATTAGAAATGACCTTTAACGCTGGGACAATCTGAAATTGTCTATAGTAGGGAGATGTAATCTCATAAAAATGATGATCCTGCCGAAACCTCTGTATATTTTTCGTGCAATTCCTTTGGAAATTAAAATGTTTTGGTTTAATCAAATAGAGAAGGAAGTAGCTAGGTTTATTTGGTGCTATCAGAGGACTAGGAGAGCGAATGTATATCTCTCCCTTCCCAGGGATAGAGGAGGATGGGGGCTCCCATCGTTTAAGCTATATCATTTAGCCGCTTCATTCCAATACTACTGGCCTCTCTTTGGAGTCAAGGAAATGGATAGGGGGGATCCTGGACAAGTACCAACAATATTTGAACTACTGATAGGCGCTTGGGCTAATGGCTGTCTCCTGAAATTCTATGAAGCAAGTTATTATAAGAAAATGTGCTTCAAGGTATTGATTGCTGCCTTCAGCAACTGGGCAGGCATAAGGAAGAAACTCCGGGTAGGCAGGTTCAATCGCTATTCTCCGATAATCAGGAATGGCCAATTATCGAGGGCATTGCAAGATACATGCCTGGCGAGATGGGGTCAGTGAGGCATAAACAGAATAGGGGATCTGTTAGCTGGGGATCACATAACATCGTTCGAAGTTGTTAGAGAAAGGTTTGGTGTCGGTCCCCAGGATTTCTTAAAATTTTTACAGCTGAGAGATTTTATACTTAAGAAAGCAGGAGGTGCGGCAGGGTTTGGACAAGTACCTTTGATGGAATTACTAACTAGCAATACTAGACTCTCAATTACACAAACATATAGATGTTTGCTGAAAGGTGTGCCAGATGATCTGAATAAACATAATCTGAAATGGCAGGTTATGCTGGGAGCTGAGGATTCTTGCTTTATGAGATCATAAGAACTGTGGGACACTTTATTGTGCTCTGCCAATCTGCGGGCTCAACATTTCAAGACTTTATTCGACTTATATATCACACCAGAGAAAATTGTTAAATGGGGTGGTACCGAGGGGACCTCTTGCTTCAGATGTTCAACATTTGGGGCTGATTTAGTGCATCTTTTTGCCACCTGTACCTGTATAGAATCTATTGGTTGCGAAATTACAAGCTTTTTACAACAGATTGTTAATGTTGATGTTCCTTTGACACCAGAGTTGATATTATTAGGGGTATATGACTCAGCAGGCAATGAAGGGGAAGAAATACTTTTTATAGCCATAGCAGTATTATGGGTATGTGTTGCTTCAGCTCGGCTTGATCCTCAACCTCCAACCTTCCAGTGGAAGGGACGATTTTTACACATATATAATTTAGAAAAGGCACTTTATGAAAGGAGAGGCAGGAAAAGTAGAATCAAAGGGAAAATGACCTGGGGCCCCGTTTCCTCCTGGATCGCATCCTTTTTACAAATGGTAGTTTCTTCCTAAAGCCAAGCCTTAAAAATGATGTGTCATATTTGGCAACTCATTAATTTATTAATGTTTTATTGTTATTGTGTATAATTCATTATTTGATTGTCTTCTGTTGATCAAATGAAAATGTATAATCTACGTTTGGAATGTACGTACAGGTAATCTATGCTGCTATCTGCACTATAACTTTCTAAAAAATAAAATAAAAATATTTTTAAAAAAGGAATTGAAACTTGATCAAATGGTCCATCCAGGTGAGAGGGAGAGGATTTTCACTCCTATAGAGTGAGGAATTGGTAAAAATCAAGTCAAAGGTGTGACCAGCCATGTGTGTAGGGCCAACAACACTCTGGCGGAGGCCCAGCAACTCTACATTCTCAAGAAGATGGATGACCTCTAGATTTGTAACATTTACCCCCTTAAAAATTAAAGTCTCCTGCAGGAAGAAGTTGCCTTTCAAAAAAGGAATTGAAACTTGATCAAATGATGGTCCATCCAGGTGAGAGGGAGAGGATTTTCACTCCTTTAGAGTGAGGAATTGGTGAAGATCAAGTCAAAGGTGTGACCAGCCATGTGTGTAGGGTCAACAACACTCCAGCGGAGGCCCAGCAACTCTACATTCTCAAGAAGATGGATGACCTCTGGCTTTGTAACATTTACCCCCTTAAAAATTAAAGTCTCCTGCAGGAAGAAGTTGCTAGAAGACAGTATAAAAGGGGCAACAAAATCAGCCACTAAATGGCTGAAGTCTTTCTTAGCACCTGGTGAGCGATAAGTAAGTGCACCCTTACAGTGGAGACCGGTAAACAGCTTCAATTTTAAAATACACATTTCCACTTAATCCTCTAAGATGGAATCAATAATTTGAACCTTGACAGAGTTCCAAAATGCAATGGCCACTCCATCACACATACTCTGTGGGTTCCAGCTCCACCCTTCGCTGACATCAGGGTCAGGGCTTGTCCCAGCAAAACCTCAATGGAGCCCCCTCCTGATTTGGCTCCAGGGTTTGGGCTCCCTCTCTTTATTCATTGAGCATGGGATGGGCCTCTTCCTGGTACAGTAAGTAAAGGGGGTTTTGTCATGCGCAAACTTAGCCCAGTGGGCGTCAAGGCGCCTAATTCCAAATCCAGCTCATAACAGATAACCCTGCAGCTCAACCTGTGTAGGCTCTGGAGAAGCACCACGTTTTTAAGGCCTTTTTGAAGAGCGATAGAGAAGGTGAGGTCTTCAACTCCATCGGCAGGATGTTCCAAAGCTGTGGCGCAACGACGGAGAAGGCCCTGGCTCCCCATCTGGTGAGCTTAAAACGGGGGACAACAAGTTGAAGTAAACCCGAAGAACGCAAACAACGAGTAGGGTGATAACGGGTAAGCAGGGAGCTGATAGCGCCATTAGATCCATCCTCGAGAGCTCTATAGGTCAGACACAGAATTTTAAAATATATTCTGTGCTGAATAGGCAGCCAATGAAGATCTCTCCTCGCAGCAGTAGCAGAAGAGGACCTAGGAAGATCCAAGACAAAGCGTGCAGCAGCATTCTGCACGATTTGCAGTCGATGTATAAGGCCCTTGTTGGATTCCATGTAGAGCGAGTTACAATAGTCTAGTCTGGACCCAACAAGGGCGACTGCAATCTGCTTGCGTGCTTGAAGAGACAAATAGCTGCGAATTCTATTGAGCGTCCTGATCACACCCCAGCAGGTCGAAAGGTACAGGATGACAGCTGTCTGATTGACGCAGTGCAGTCCACCCAACCCTTCATCCTCAGGAGCTGACTTAATCACAGGTAATTTCTCCCTTTGTGGGAGAAGGTCTTTGATCCTGTGCCCGAAAAGCAAACTAATTAAACCAGACCGGCAGGATGACAAAATGCCTGGGCTCTGATCCTGAGGTGAGCTTGATAAACTTTATATTCCTAGAGACCCAAAAGCTGTACAGATATGCCTTTGGTCTTTACAGAATTATTCTTTTGACACAGGTTGTACTGCACACTGGTACGATTCTGCTATCTGTAGACCATGGGGGAGTGGAGCAGCACTCCAAGGCAGCCTTGCCCATAAGCGTATAACAGACAAGACAGTAAAGAACACTGACTTTCCCAATCTGTGTACACCAACATCTTAACGCCTATTCCAAGTCAATACCCAACCCTGCAGAGTCCCTTCTGTGCCAGGCTACATGAGTACAGTTCCTGGGCTACGGACAACAGAAGTCTCCTACACACACCCCTCAAACGCATGCACATGTAGTGTGCACACATGTTCATGTGTAACTAGCCGACTGTCTCGTACCCTTGCTGCGTTGCAGTGGCCTTTTCTTAAAAGACAGACACTGGCGATAAACATGCAAAGTACATTTTACAATGAGATTACCATGGGTGAGTCACAGGTTATGAGGCTCCCCACAGTAAAAGGTAAAAAACCAGGTGATCAAAAAGCCAAATATCTGGTTGGATTAGATAGACAGAACCACCTTCTCACACATATAACCGGAGTTATGGATTTTAGAAAAAAAACATAAATCAAAGGAATTCATTACAGTAGAACTTTTGCATTGCAATCAATGGCGAAAAATGGTAGTGACAAATGGTCACTTTCAAGTCGATCTGTGTGGAACCCAAGGAGGGTTAACGTGATGTGGGTCCCAGGACCAAGCTACGACAGTCAGTTCAATTGTACCTGGCCCAGATGCAGAGCTATCCTGGCTTTCCTTGGTGCTGACCGGGAGCCGTTGGGTGCTTCTTTTTACCACTTACACAGTGGGAACAAGATGCAAAACCACAACAATGGGCCGCTGCTGATGTCAGACGAAAATCAGATAGAGTTCCCACTAGTTGCAGCGTCAGGTGCTGGGGTCAGTTGCTCGATTGGCAACAAACAAGCCTTCTCAGCAGTAAGCACAGCAGATGATTACCATAATGCACTAGACCATCTAGATTGGGCTCTCCTTGGAGGGCCTGATGGGCAGAGATTGTTCAGATCGGAATGTTGTTTAACCTATAGTTTGCAGGGTACTAGTGCCACTAGTCCAGAGGAGTTTTAGTGTACTTCTGGCTTTTACAGGGGTCCCTCTGTCTTGGGAAACTCAGATTTAGTCTAGTACAAGTCTCGATGTGGCAGTTCTAGAAGCTTTGCCACAGAGGGAGAGTATCTGTCTTCTGGTATGTGCAAGTCCTGTTGTTGCGGACACAGGTCTCTTCTTTGACATCTTTGATGCACGTTGATTCAGAACTGAGGTTCTAAAGTCAGGGTGGCCTATACATTCCAGATTTTTGGACATTAGGGGTGTGGGTGCAAGTGGCATATGGGCTACTTGCCTTAATGGGTAATCTGCTCCTGAGGTGACCCCATCTGGATGTGTAGGTCGCCTTTTCTACCCAGAACCCAATATTTCAGGGGCGTGGCATGTAGTCCAACATGGTGGACGAGCACTAGCGAGGCTCCCATAACCCTACAGAAATTCATCATTTATTCTACTATGTACAACTTTCACATTTACTCTCCTGACCCTCCAAGGTTGCTGACCCTGCCTCGCTACCATCAGGAGGTTGCCCATCGGGGTAGGGGAGGCGGCCTGCAGCGAAGATGATGCAGGGGTCTGGTGATCCCCAGCCCTTTACGAGTGGGCGGCACGCCGCTGAAAAGGAGGTGCAACGAACTCTAGAGAGGTAGCACTGCTACTGGAGGTCGCTGTCGAAGAGAGGCATCCGGCAGAGGTAACGTGCAGCTGAGTGGACCGGAATCGTAAGCTGGCGGCGCCCCATCCGCCCTCCCATTCTTGTACCTCTGCGGTCATACTGGGCCATGGTACAACTGACTCCGACCTGCAATCCTGGGAGTGGCCGAGATGGGGCCCTGATTTTAATCCTCCGACTGGGGGCTTCTGTGCAGTGTGCCCCCCGGATGGGCAGGATTCTGTGACTGTGGAGGTCTGCGTGCGGGCGGGCCCAAGGGGAGATATCAGTGTGCTCTGGGTGACACCCTGCACTACCAGGTGGAAATCTCAGACCGTGGCACAGATGTCGCTGGGCCTGCATCGCTTCAGATGGCTGGGTGTTAGAGTTTGTACTAAGAACATAGCCCAGCCCCATACTGTGTTTTTACTTTGTCATGAATAATGTTCCTTGTTTTTTATTTTACTATGAGGGTTTTCAAGTTGGCTCCTTTTGCACAAGCATAGGCCAAAGTGACATTTTTTGTACAACCTGATGCAGGAATAAACTGGATATTCAGTTTGAGCTCAGGGGCTCATTTGCATACTCAGCACATTGTCTTAATGGCAGTTGAAACATGCTTCCCATGTTTTTCTAACCACACCCTAACTGGAGAACCCCACCCAAAGAAACAGTATTAAAGGCCCCACATTAATACAGAATTCGCTTGTGCTCGTTGAATCCTCTTCCTCACCTGATTTCCAGAGAAGCTCAAGTCCTGTGTGTTCTTCTGCAGTCTTCAAGGCACCTTCCCAGCACGAGAAGCGTTTCAGCAGAGATCCAGCTTCGGCAGGGTTTCCATGGTGACACCAACAAGGCAAATCTTCCTTTCTGGGCCCAGGCGGAAACCTGTCTGATCCACAACAAAAGAAATAGAAATCATAAATCAAGTAGGATCTTTGAAAACGCTTGCATAGAGGGAAGCGCTCATAAAGGAAAAAAGGTAATTACCAACTCCATTTGTTTTTGCAAGTGTGTATTCTTTGATTTTCCTAACATTGTTTACAGAATCAAGACTTTGGGAATAACGAAGGAGCTGCAAAACTGAAAGAACATATATTTGTGCTTAATGAAGCTTAATGAAACTTCCGATGACTTACCTTTGGATCCCTGAGTATAATCCGGTACTCTTATGTTGCCACGATCACAAATCTGAGCATATAAAGAAAACACAAGAAGAGAAAAAGAACTGTATTGAGAGCATATTAAGAATTAGTGAACATTGTGAATACTATTCATATGCTTTTGAAAGGTATTACTTAGTAAGTTAGTGCGAAGATCATACTATATAGTGTACTGGAATAACAGCCCAGGTCAGTGATTGTTGTCATTTTATTTCCACAGATTTAAAGATAAGGATAATAGCATGTTTTCATAAAAACTCCTTATGGTGAATCAGAATCACGTTTTATACAAAGGTATCTTCTTGAGTAATGTTATAAACATATAGAGAAAAAGACAAGACATGATTTTTATAAGAGAAGTGTGATAACATATTCGCTTATGTTTTAGATGTACTTGTCAACTCCCAGTAGTAAGACTTGCTGAAGGCTTTTAAGCTAGAAAGGAGTGACGTCTATCAACGTGAGCCGTAACCAGAGGAGTCTTTCTTTTTTGTTTAATATTTTGTCCCATTTTTCCCCTTCCCCTGGGAATCTATTCTTGCCAAACTGAGTTGTACATCCAGTTGGGCTAGTATAGGTTTTTAGGGGCGGAGGAGAATTAGCATCTCATCTCTCAAGTTGAACAACCTGGATTTCAGGTGAGTGAAGGTTAACAGAAGCACAAGCCTTCATAACAATTTAAGTTCTCCTTGAGAGATATGGACTGGATGACAGAATAGATGGCCTTGCCATGGCGCAGGCTCTTAATGAAGATTCAGAGATGGGTAATTCAGTAACTCAAGACTCAGTGGCCAGAGGAAAAGCGTAATTACTTATTTTATAGAGGGTTGCTAGATGATTTAAAAGATGCTCTGGCGCATATTGTGGACTTGCTGGATGATTATTCGGATTTTGTGTATTTGTTTGTTAAACTGAACCATCGTTTACGAGAGCAAAAAGGCGATAAATCAAGAATGGAGGCTGGATTCTCTACAGTAAAACATGATAGGAAAGAGGTAAATACTAAGACATCGGAACCAGAGCCTATGCAAATAGGAACCGTTAAAGGGCCTCTGACCTCAGAATAAAAAGAAAGGCCCTAAGTACTTAAGAACTTATTTAGATGAGTTATGAGCATCAGGATTCATTCGACACTCAATATCTCCTGTCTCTTCTCCACTGTTTTTCATACCTAAGCGAGATGGTAGTGGCTTACGTATGTGTATTGACTATCGTGGATTAAAAAAGGCCACTATTAAAAATAAATATATTTTTCCTCTAATTCCAATTCTTCTCGACCAATTACGTAATTCCACCATCTACACTAAGTTAGATTTACGAGGGGCATACCATCTTGTCCGAGTCAAAGAGCATGGCGAATGGAAAACAGCCTTCCGAACCAAGTTTGGTTCATTTGAGTACACAGTCATGCCCTTTGGCTTATTTAATGCCCCTACGGCCTTTCAATACTTCATAAATGAAGTATTGAATGAATTCCTTGATATCTGTGTTATTGTATACATTAATAATATACTCATGTATTCTAAAAATAGAGAACCTAGTCATCAAGTGAAAGCAGTACTAGTCAAATTGCAAGAAAATCATCTGTTTGAAAAACTAGAAAAATGTGTCTTTAACACTGACACTATTGAGTTCTTAGGATATTGTCTGTCACCAGCAGGGATCAATATGGATCCTAAAAAAGTGAGCGCTATAGGAGATTGGCCAGAACCCACATCAGTAAAAGAAATACGGAAGGTTTTAGGTTTTGCTCATTTCTGTAGACGTTTTATACCTCACTTTGCAGAAACAGTTGTACCCATCACCAAGCGTCTTCAAAAGGGACAAATATTTTCATGGGCAGAGAAGGCAGCTCAAGCTTTTGCTCAACTAAAAAAATAATTCACTTTGACACATTTGTTAATGCATCCAGACCCTGACCTTCCTTTCTTGTGGAAGCGGATGCTTCACAAATGGCAGTGGGAGGAATTTTCTCACAAAGAGATGTACAGGATGGCCAGTTACATCCCGTAGCCTTCAATTCTAAAAGATTACTCCCTGCTGAGCAGAATTATACAGTGGCAGAGAGGGAATGGTTAGCAATAAAGTTAGTATCCACTGAATGGCGCGATCATTTATTGGGAACCAAATATCCTGTAACGATATTTAGTGATCATACGAATGTACAATTTTTTAGTTCTTTGAAGGCCCTCACACCTTGTCAAATGCGATGGTTAAATTTCTTTAGTGCATTTGACTTTGTGATTATATATAAACCAGGGTCAAAACAAATCCAATCAGACATTCTATCAAGATATGGCTACACTAATGAATCTAAAAAAGGTATAATAAGTCCTTCCATTATTTCCCCAGAGAAAATATTGGCTCCTATAGTACAAGCAGACTTCATGAAGCTAGTTAAGACAGAACATCTGAATATAAATGTACAAGACTGGTTAAAAAATCCCCAAAATTCTATTCAACATGGTTTACTGTGTCATAATTCCTTATTATTCATTCCAACCATTGAGTTACAAGAAAAGGTCTTAGCTTGGCATCATGACTCAGACTTAGCAGGTCACCCTGGTAATCTGAAAACCCTAGATAATTGCAAGAAACATTTTTGGTGGCCTTCTTTAAGAAAAGACGTTCAAAAATACGTGGCATCCTGTCCAATTTGTGCCAGGAATAAATCTTCACATAAAGCACCAGCCGGGTTATTGCAACCACTACCAACCCCTCCAACTCCTTGGCATACCATAAGTGAAGATTTCATCACCAATTTACCAGTAGTCAATCCTTTTAAGACCATTTTGGTAGCTGTAGATTATTTATCCAAGATGGCACAGTTTATTCCACTACAAAAAATTCCTACTGCTGCAGAATTTACTAACATTTTCATGGCAAACATAGTGCACCTGCACGGCCTGCCAAATAAAATTGTGTCTGACAGGGTTAGTCAAAGGTGTGCTGAGTGCACTTCTAAATTTTGGACAAACCTTTATAAACATTTACAAATGGACATAGCTTTATCCACAGCCTTCCATCCAGAAACAGATGGTCAAACAGAGAGAACAAATCAAAAACTATTGCAAACGCTACGTTGTTTAATGGCTGAATTTACTAGCGAATGGGTTACAGCTTTACCTTTGGCTGAATTCATTTATAATAATAGTGTGCACTCAGCTACACAATGTACACCCTTCTATTCTTTAAATGGCAATCATCCTAAGGCCTTACCAATAAAAGTAGACTAATCATTTACACCTGCAGTCACAGATCGTCTCCATCAATTATTAGATATTCAAGAAAAGGCTAAAAAACATTTAAATTATTAGAAAAACATAGTGAAAAGACAAGCGGACAAACACAGAAACTCCGCTCCAAGTTATGAAGTGGGAGATAAAGTGTGGCTAACCACCAAGAATTTAAACATAGTGGGTCCAAGAAAATTACATCCATGTTATATCGGACCTTTTCCTCTAAATAAGATCATAAACCCAGTTCCTGTACAATTAGAGTTACCGTACCTTCTGATTATTCCATGCATCCTACCTTTCATGTGTCCCTGTTGAAACCTTATAATTCAGAAACCAAACAAGAACCTCCTCTTCCACCGATCCCTATTGATGGTCATTTGGAATATGAAGTATGTTGTGTTTTAGACGCTAAGAGAATACAAGGCAAAGTTCATTATTTGATAGCATGGAATGGTTACTCTGCTGATGAAAATTCCTGGGAACCAGGTTCATTTGTTCACGCTCCCAAATTGGTAAAACAATTTCACTTATGATTCCCACAGAAACCGCTCCCTATAGGGCGGCCTTTAAGGGGATCGACCATTAGGGTTTGTACTAAGGACATAGCCCAGCCCCATACTGTGCAATGATGATTGGCCCTGTGTATATTTTGTTTTTACTTTGTCATGAATAATGTTCCTTGTTTTATATTTTACAATGAGGGGTTTTCAAGTTGGCTCCTTTTGCACAAGCATAGGCCAAAGTGACATTTTTTGTACAACCTAATGCAGGAATAAACTGGATATTCAGATTGAGCTCAGGGGCTCCGTTGCATACTCATTGTATAACCTGATGCACGACTAAACTGGATATTCAGTTTGAGCTCAGGGGCTCATTTGCTTCATACACAACAACTATATGCCAGTGAACTGTTAGACGAGGCTAAAATGGCATGGCTGGTGACCCACAATAGGATATATCAGTGGGGCGATAAATCTAGTGCCCCGTTTCACCTCCTCTGTCAGTGGACACTCAGTCCCTTAACCATCCCAGCGTGGTTCTACTGGAGAGATACTCACTGACCCAGAACAAATTGCGGTGAGTTTCGCTGACTATTTTGCAGAACTATACATTCCCAGGGAGACTCTTCCGGCGGCTACTCTATGCCAGAGCTTGGATGATCTGCCCGCAGGCCCTGACGGACTTGGTGAGGGAGGAACTAGATGCTCCTCTAACGGTGGAGCAGCTTCAGAGTGCCCTGTCTGACATGAGCTCGGGCAGGACACCGGGCCCTAATGGCTTTCCATGTGAGTTCCACAAAAAACACCAATCTCTACTGACAGCCCCTTATCTATACGCACTTAATGCAGCCATAGACAAAGGATACCTTCTGCAAGATTGGCGACATGCAGTGATAGTACTCTTCCTAAAACAGGTCGACCCTCTGAATAACACACTTCCTATCGCCCAATATTGCTTCTTAACGTGGAGACATAATTCCTTGCCAAGGCTTTTGCCAATCGAATTGTACCACAAATCGCGAACCTGGTTCATCCCGACCAAGCTGGCTTTATGCCAGACCATGCTACACAACACAATATTTACCATGCCATAACGCCATCACGACGGTTGATTGACTTGAAGGTCCAATGGTGCTCATCCTGGCAGACATCGACTAGGCCTCTGATTCGCTCAGCTGGACATATTTATTCGCTCTGTTGAGTCAGCGACCTTTGACCCTACCACCAGGCAGGTCGCTCCCCTCACCGCCACGCAGCCCCCTGTGTGACCTGTGATCCGCTGCCGCCCGTGTTGGCCCGCCTGCATCGCTGCTAAGAACTGTTCTGTTGTTGTTTTTGTGCCCATCTTTGCATTCTGTACACCTGTGCCCGGTTTTGCCCCTGTGCCCCCTTTCTTTCCTGTTCCCTCGCCTCCCGTGTCCCCTGCCGTTTTCCCGCTGCTGCGTCCCTGCGCCCCTGCCCCCTGTCTCCCATTGGCCGCCCCGCTCCCAGCTCCCAGCTGCTCCTCCCTCCCTCTGCCCCTCATATGGAGGCCGTGCAGCGGTAGAGAGAGCGACCTTTGACCCTGCCACCAGGCAGGTCTCTCCCCTCACCACCACGCAGCCCCCTGTGTGACCTGTGATCCGCTGTCGCCCGTGTTGGCTCGCCTGCATCGCTGCTAAGTACTGTTCTGTTGTTATTTTTGTGCCCATCTTTGCATTCTGTACACCTGTGCCCGGTTTTGCCCCGTGCCCTCTTTCTTTCCTGTTCCCTCGCCTCCTGTGTCCCCCGCCGTTTTCCCTCCGCTGCGTCCCTGCATCCCCACCCCCTGTCTCCCATTGGCCACCCCGCTCCCACCTCCCAGTTGCTCCTCCCTCCCTCTGCCCCTCATATGGAGGCCGCGCAGCAGTAGAGAGAGCGACTTTTGACCCTGCCACCAGGTAGGTCCTCCCCTCACCGCCACGCAAGCCCCTGTGTGACTTGTGATCCGCTGCCGCCCGTGTTGGCCCGCCTGCATTTCTGCTAAGTACTGTTCTGTTGTTGTTTTTGTGCTCATCTTTGCATTCTGTACACCTGTGCCCGGTTTTGTCCCTGTGCCCCCTTTCTTACCTGTTCCCTCACCTCCCGTGACCTCTGCCGTTTTCCCACCGCTGCATCCCTGCAGCCCCGCCCCCTGTCTCCCATTGGCCGCCCCACTCCCAGCTGCTCCTCCCTCCCTCTGCCCCTCATATGGAGGCTGCGCAGCGGTAGAGAGAGCGACCTTTTACCCTGCCACCAGGCAGGTCGCTCCCCTCACTGCCATGCAGCCCCCTGTGTGACCTGTGATCCGCTGCCGCCCGTGTTGGCCCGCCTGCATCGCTGCTAAGTTCTTTTCTGTTGTTATTTTTGTGCCACTTTGCATTCTGTACACCTGTGCCTGGTTTGCCCCTGTGACGTTTTCCCGCCGCTGCGTCCCTGTGGCCCCGCCCCCTGTCTCCCATTGGCCGCCCGGCTCCCATCTCCCAGCTGCTCCTCCCTCCCTCTGCCCCTCATATGGAGGCTGCGCAGGGGACACGCCTTTGGCGTGCCAAAGGTGCGGCAGAGGCAAGCCCGTCTGCGCCAGTCCACGCCGGGACCCCGCCTAGCGCCAGAACCCCTGGTCCCAGCTGATACCAGGAACCCCGACTGAGATACAACTCCGCCACCCTCAACACACTCAACACCGGACGAGCACCCGCCTGCTATCAAGCCACCCCGAAGCACACCCACGGACCCTTCACCTGCCTAGCCTGCAAAGTCAGCTGCCTCCGAGCAAGCACACCGCCCCCCGGACCTAACATCAACAACAACCACCTCAAGTGCATCCTCCTCAACACCCGCTCCTTCCACAAGCACGCCATCGAACTCTGGGACCTCCTCGACACAACAGCACCGGACGTCGCCTTCCTCACGGAAACCTGGATGAACGCCTCCTCGGCCCCCGACATCGCCATAGCCATCCCGGACGGCTACAAGATCACCCGGAAGGATTGCGTCAACCAAACCGGAGGAGAAATCGCCATCATCTACAGAAACACCATCAGCGTCACAACCAACGCTGAAGACACACTCTCCGCCGCCGAACACCTACACTTCCAGATTCACACCAACCCCAAAACCACACTCAGAGGAACCCTCATCTACAGACCCCCGGGCCCGCGCACACAATTCAGCGAAACCATCGCCGACTTCGTCAGCCCGCACGCACTAACCTCACCAGAATACATCCTCCTAGGGGACTTGAACTTCCACCTGGAGAACAACAATGACAACAACACCACCACCCTGCTCTACAACGTTGCCAACCTTGGACTCAAGCAACTGGTGAACACCCCCACCCACTACGCCGGCCACACACTGGACCCCATCTTCTCCGCCAGCAACCACGTCTCCTTCAGCCACACCACAGGACTACACTGGACCGACCACCGCTCCACTTCACCTTCACGAAGACTACCTCCCACCACCGCACACCACAGATCCCCCGCAGAAACTGGAGCAAAGTCACCGCAGACCAGCTAACCACATCTCTAAGCCAGAACCCACAAGCCGACACCTCTGACACCAACGACGCAGCCCTCAATCTTGCACAGTGTATCACCAACTGCGCCGACAACCTTGCTCCACTAAAAAAAAAACCCAGGCAAGACCAGCAACAGGAAAACCACATGGTTCACCGACGCCCTCAAAGACTCAAAGAAATCCTGCCGTACTCTCGAAAAAACCTGGCGCCACGAAAAGATGACAGAAAACATGACAGGCCTCAAGAACGCCACTCGCAAACACCACCAGCTGATCCGCACCACCAAAAGGACATTGTTCAAAGAGCGGCTGGATAACAACACCCACAACAGCAAGGTACTCTTCAACATCGTAAAAGAGCTCTCTAACCCAAGCGCCAGCAGCAACGACAAAACACCATCGCAAGACCTCTGCAACTCCCTCGCCACGTTCTTCTACCGCAAGATCGTAGATGTACACGAAAGCTTTGATGCAGAGAATCCGCCTCCAGCCGGGGAACATTCTTTACAAAGCAACTTTTACAACGCACTACCATTACGCCGCAACTTTTACAACGCAAGTTATTACAACGCATTGCGCTGGGGGGCGCTCTAGGATAGGGAATAGTTTAATTACTATCCAACACCTTCCCCACTATCCACGGGGACTGGAGTTGGAATAGTAAATTAAACTATTCACTATCCAGCGCCCCCAACGCAAGTCGTTGTAACGACTTGCGTTGTAAAACCTGCGTCGTAATGGCATGCGTTGTAAAAGCATGCGTTGAAACATCATACATCCCCTCCAGTCACCAAACATACGACCCCCACCACCACCCTCAGCGCCTGGACCCCTATCAGCACAGAAGACACCACCCACGTCATGAACACCATCCACTCTGGCTCTCCCTCTGACCCTTGCCCCCATCACATCTACAACAAAGCCAACACCATCCTCGCACCCCACATCCGGAGCGTCATAAACAACTCCTTTGCGTCGGCCACCTTCCCAGAGAGCTAGAAGCACGCCCTTCTGAAAAAACCCACAGCAGACCCCAAAGACCTCAAGAACTTCCTCCCCATCTCTCTACTTCCCTTCCCGGCAAAAGTCATAGAGAAGACCGTCAATAAACAGCTGACTGCATTCTTCGAGGCAAACAACTGGCTCGACCCATCCCAGTCCGGATTTCGAGCCAACCACTGCACCGAGACCGCCCTCATCGCAGCCACCGATGACATCAGGACCCTGATGGACAACCGGGAGACAACCGCCCTCATCCTCCTAGACCTCTCAGCCGCCTTTGATACCGTATGCCACCGCACCCTAAAAATCCGCCTCTACAACACTGGGATTCAAGGAAAAGCCCTGGACTGGATCCCCTCGTTCCTCTCCAACAGAACCCAGAGCATCCGCCTCCTGCCGTTCCGCTCCGCGGCCACCAAGAACATCTGCGGCGTACCCCAAGGCTCCTCGCTCAGCCCAACCCTCTTCAATATCTACATGATCCCCCTCGCCGCCATCGCACGCAAACACAACCTCAACATCATCTTCTACGCCGACGACACCCAGCTGATACTCTCTCTCACCAAAGACCCAGCCACTGCCAAAACCAACCTCCAGGAAGGAATGAAAGACGTCACAGAATGGATGAAGCTGAGTTGACTGAAACTGAACTCAGACAAGACGGAGGTCCTCATCCCCGGACAAACCCATCTGCCTGGGACAACTCCTGGTGGGCACCGCACCGACAACCACGCACCATGCACGCAACCTGGGATTCATCCTGGACTCCTCCCTCACAATGACCAAACAAGTCAACGCCATCTCATCCTCATGCTTCAACACCCTGCGCCTGCTCCGAAAGATCTTCCGGTGGATCCTCACCGTCACCAGCCGACTGGACTACGGGAGCGCCCTTTATGCAGGAACCACAGCCAAACTTCAGAAACGTCTTCAGCTCATACAGAATGCCTCCGCACGACTCATCCTCGACATCCCTCGCCACAGCCACATAACTGCCCACCTGAGAGACCTGCACTGGCTCCCCGTCAGCAAGAGGATCACGTTCAGGCTCCTCACCCACGCACACAAAGCACTCCAAGACATGGGCCCGTAATACCTCAACAACCGCCTCTCGTTCTACACTCCTACCCGCAAGCGCTGCTCCGCCAGCCTCGCCCTCGCCACCATCCCACGGATTCGCAGAACCACCATGGGAGGAAGATCATTCTCCTACCTGGCCGCCAAGACATGGTACTCCCTCTCTGTACACCTACGACTGACCCAGGACCATATCACCTTCAGGAAACACCTCAAGACCTGGCTATTCGAGCAGTAGCGCCCCCTTCAGCACCTTGAGACCCTCGCGGGTGAGTAGCGCGCTTTACAAATGTATTGATTGATTCATTGATTGAATTGAACATTAGTCCCCGTCTTCTCACCTATATTCACCTTCTCTACACAGACATCACTGGTTCTGTCTGTGTAGCACATTTCAAATCAAATCAAATCAAACCATAGGATATTTGTTAAGTTCACATATCAATCGAAAGTCTCATGGCGCTGGTGGATGACTCAGAGATGAAATAGATTTGGTGCGGTTAGATGTCCTAAAGCCATGTCTTTAGCTTCCTACGAAAACAGTTATGATCATTTATGGTGTGTAGATGTAGGGGTAATTTGTTCCAGAACGCCGGACAAGGATGGAGAAGGATCTCCCTCCACTTGTGGTAGTGCAAATTCTGGGAGATGAGAGGAGTGCTTGGTTACTGGATCTCAAAGTTCTGCCAGGTTGATACCAGCTTAACTTTTTGGCCCAAAAACCAGGACCTTGTACGTACATATTCTTATGCGTTAAGCAAAGATTCTTGAAGCGTATACGTTTTCTTACAGGCAGCCAGTGTAGGAGTTTCAGGCTGCGTGCCGATGGAGATCTTGGTGGAAGATTGTGTACCAGCCTTGCAGCGGTGTTCTGCAGAACCTGCATCCTTGAAAGAAGATTTTAATTTGTGGATGCTAGCAGGGCATTCCCGAAGTCCATACGACTGATAATTAGTCCCTGGACTAGGGGTTTTCTAGACTCGGTCGGAATCCACTTGAAAATTTTGCGCAAATTACGCATGATACCGAAGCAGGAGCCAAGGGTCTTATTAATGTGGTCTTTCATTGACAGTTTATTTTCCATTAAAAAGCCCAGATTTCGCACCGACTGTGTTGGAGTAGGACAGGGGCCAAGGCTTGAGGGTCACCAATCAGGTGACCAGTGCTCATGAGCCTTGCCATAGAGCATTATCTCAGTTTTTCTCCATTCAGCTGCAGGTGGTTGGTACACATCCACTTATCGATATGAGACATACAGTCTCTGAAACAGGACTTAGTTTCCAATGGGTATGGACCAAGAGTGACCATGATCTAAGTGTCGTCGGCATACGGCACAACATTAAAGCTGTAGGATCTAATCACTTTGGCCAGAGGGGTCACGTAAAGGTTGAAGAGTGTCGGGCCCAAAGTAGAGCCCTGTGGTACTCCCATCTTGACTAATCTGCTACAAGAGATGGTATTTTCCACCTGGGCAATCGTAGTACGATCGGTTAGATAGTTTTTGAGCCACTGTAGAGCCTTTCTCCTGACACCAATCTCCAGGAGCCGACGTTCAAGAATGCTGTGGGAGATGGTGTCGAACACTGCAGATAGATCTAGCAGGACAAGGATAGATGACTGCCCCCGTCCAAAGCCAGTCTGATATTGTCAGTTACCTCCAGCAGAGCTATGTCAGTACTATGGGCTGCCCTGAAACCCGCTTCAGAAGGGTCAAGCAGGCCATGTCTCTCAAGATGGACAAAAAGCTGTTTATTTACCAGTGACTCAAGCATCTTACCAAAATGGGGGGGGCAACAATATTGGGCGATAGTTGGACAGAAGTTTCGGGTCAGCAGTAGATTTTGTAAGTATGGGCCTAACTCTAGCAGTTTTCCATATTTTAGGAACTTCCTATTCTGACAATGACTAGTTAAATAGATCGGTGAGGCAGTCTAAGAACGCTGAAACTATGATTGGAATAATTTTTGGTGACAAGGGGTCTGTGGGAGAACCAGATTTTTTACTTTTGTAATAGCTTCAGTCACTTCTTTAGAGCTACACTGGGTGAATTCTTCCAAAATGTAAGGGGGAATCAGAGGCGGTTGTAAAAAGGTTTCCTGTGACATTGATTGTATCTTGAGGAGGAAAGGAATTATGAATTGCCATTTGACCTCGCAGACCTTTTTTTAGTGGGCGAGGAACACGCCAGGGGTGTCCCCTCTATCCTTATCTTTTTGAACTGCCTATGGAGCCGATTGCAGAGTGGTTGAGGATAGACGCCCAGGTCTGTCTGTTCATGTGAAGTCTCGGATCATATAGCACTATATGCAGATGATGACCTTTTCTTTCCCACACACCCTAACTGCTCTGGTATGAGCATATTTAAGATAATGCAGATTTTTGGAGAGACCTCTAGGCTATATATGAACGCTCGTAAGTCCTTCCTATGGCAACTGCAGGTGGATGCCAACTGGGTGAATGGACACGTGAGATAACAGTGGTCCCAAACGGGCTTAAATACCTTGGAGCATGCTTCATGGGAAAAGAAACCAGCCCCACAATGGATGCACACCAAGGAGCAGGTGCACACTTGGATGCACCTACCGCTTTCCCTGTTTGGCAGATCCGCCATTTTCAAGATGGTGTCCCTGCCCTGCCTTCTCTATCAACTTCAAAACAACCTATATCTAATATCGCCCGTCACTTCTTAGTCACTTCCTTTGGGGTGGGAGCTTGGCCCGAGTAGCCCTGAGAACTTGCTGTCAATCTACACACTGTGGCGGTATGGCAAACCCTGACATCCAGACATATCAGGTTGCCTCACACCTTCTTACCCTGAATGACTAGTGGTACAGGGACATACAAATTCCTGTGTATGCGGTTGAACGCTGGTTGATGGACACTAGGCCCTTACACACTATCTTATATACGGGTCTGACGCTCCAAATGTTGCAGCCAGCAACCAGGATGGTGTTTGTGTCTTGGAGACAATCATTGCATTGATTTGGGTGTTGGGGTATACTCTTCCCTTTGGCACAGTGACCTCCTACCCCAGCTATGGGGGTTGGAAGGCCATCAACATATCTAAGGTGGGGGTTGTTGTTACTCATGACCCGACCCTAAAGTCCTTTCAGGAGCTACAAAAAGAATATACAAATACCTCCAATTCTGACATGCCTTCTTCCCATACAGCACACACATAGAAGATATACCCGAATTTAGTCCTATAGAGGCCAGAGTCTTCATGGTGGAATTAGGCGATTACAAGATCACCAAAATATACCAAACACTCATGATCAATGGCCCCACCACGCTTGACACAACGCGTGATGCCTAGCAAAAAGACCTAGGCCGCATTGATGATGATGATTGGGCTGAAGTGCTGGAGTCCCCTCGTGGTTCAGCGATTGCGGCGCTCCTACTACTCGTACAATTCAAATACTTCTATAGGGTCTATTTCATGAGACACAGGCTCTGGAGAGCCTGACTAGTCAACTCTTGTATCTGCTTGCACTGCAAAATCGCATTTGAAGTACTGGCGGGGGTAATCGTGTGCCTTTCAAAGTATTGGGATGGGATATCCCATATGCACCATGACTGGCCACACTCCATATCACAGATGGTATCGCAGGCAACATTTACAAGCGCCATCTATTACTTCTTGGCCTTACACTTGCAAACGCAACATTGCTAGGGCATGGAAAGACACGTCCCCGCCACTAGTTGTGGTGTGGAAGAAGGGACTCGATTTTTGCATGGTGTTGGAGATACCTGTATTTAAGGTAAGAGGGTACCCCCAGAAACATTCTAAGATTTGGAAGAGGTAGGCGGAATACCGGGGATTGTACTTGGAACCCATTCCAGATGTCTCAACAAGTGGGGTACTGGTGCGATAAGGCAATGATAAACAAATTCAGTTATAATTGCATGATTATTAGATCGGGATGACTGAGAACTGCATGCCCTAGATTGTATATTAGATGTACGGCACTGCTGTTAACTGTTGGGGTAATGGTTTTTTATAATGCAAAAAATTGGGGTACCGACCTGCACTCCTGTTATGGGATATGTAAACTAATGTGATCAATTAATACCAAGCGTGCTGCTGTGTGCAAGGTCCAGCCTAAATAGACCTGTGGTACTATAATGTCTAAATGAGGTATGGAGAACTCCGTACCTATCACTTAGTGCACTGTTGTGAAGTCCTGAGGCTTCTACCAAATTATATGATAGTACAATGGAGTCAAAAAAAGTATTCATGTAATCAGAAACATAATTATTTAATGCACAACAGTGCGCTGAGTGATAGCTACGGAGTTCTCCATACCTCATTTTGACGGCGTAATGGTTTTGACAATATTAGATTCTAAACTGTTTTATTTTGATATTGCAAAAGTCGACATCAATACTGCTATGAGGTACACTGTATTATTGATTACCCTGGATGTTCCACAATGGTTACGGCTGTTGACAATAAAAATCTGTGATGAAAAGAAAAAGAACCCACTATTTCCACCACTTTTAATAATGGCAGAATTCTTTCTTAGCAGTAAAGACCAGCAAGCCCACGCTAGATGTGTGACTAGCATTCTGGGCGTGTACACCTCCTGCATATCTAACTTACTGCCTGGCTGGCAGAAAATGTGCCTGGAGCAGGAGGAGCGCTGTTTCCTCCTTTGGGAGGCAGCCCTGATGCACTTCAGAGGCGATGTAGCCTTTAAAGCTCACTGTCTTGATGCGCTGCTTCACTAGCCATTCTGAGAGGGAGGAGGTGTGACCTCCTTCCTACTCAGACCTTTGTACCTGAATCCTGGGAGTGTTCAGACTGCCTGGCAGAAGGTTACAATCCTGTCTTAGTCACCGCAAGTGCAGGCTGCCAGCCAGAGCACAGAGAAGCTGGATAAAAAAGGAGGCCAACTTCTTTGAAATTATTTTGGCCACCATGAGTGTGGAAGGGTATGCTCAGATGTGAGTCCCTTGCTCATTGCACCATCAGGATTCAAGCAAGCCGGGCCGAAGACGGCTGTAATGCCAGAAACCGGTCCCCGGAAGCTTGTTTCCTTTCCAGTGAAGAATTGGCTTGGTAGTTTGGTCTGCCCTGTTCCCATGATGCACTGGGCCAGGGACAGACTAATTTGCATATAGCCAGGTTCTGAACTGGGATGGTGCAGTGAGCTAAAAAACGGTGATGGATCAAGCCCTGATCTGTTGACTGGGTAGGAGTGTTCTGATTAACTCAGATACTCTGTCCATCACCACCCCCTTTTTGAAATTATTTTGGCCACCATGAGTGTGGAAGGGTATGCTCAGATGTGAGTCCCTTGCTCATTGCACCATCAGGATTCAAGCTAGCCGGGCCGAAGACGGCTGTAATGCCAGAAACCGGTCCCCGGAAGCTTGTTTCCTTTCCAGTGAAGAATTGGCTTGGTAGTTTGGTCTGCCCTGTTCCCATGATGCACTGGGCCAGGGACAGACTAATTTGCATATAGCCAGGTTCTGAACTGGGATGGTGCAGTGAGCTAAAAAACGGTGATGGATCAAGCCCTGATCTGTTGACTGGGTAGGAGTGTTCTGATTAACTCAGATACTCTGTCCATCACCACCCCCTTTTTGAAATTATTTTGGCCACCATGAGTGTGGAAGGGTATGCTCAGATGTGAGTCCCTTGCTCATTGCACCATCAGGATTCAAGCAAGCCGGGCCGAAGACGGCTGTAATGCCAGAAACCGGTCCCCGGAAGCTTGTTTCCTTTCCAGTGAAGAATTGGCTTGGTAGTTTGGTCTGCCCTGTTCCCATGATGCACTGGGCCAGGGACAGACTAATTTGCATATAGCCAGGTTCTGAACTGGGATGGTGCAGTGAGCTAAAAAACGGTGATGGATCAAGCCCTGATCTGTTGACTGGGTAGGAGTGTTCTGATTAACTCAGATACTCTGTCCATCACCACCCCCTTTTTGAAATTATTTTGGCCACCATGAGTGTGGAAGGGTATGCTCAGATGTGAGTCCCTTGCTCATTGCACCATCAGGATTCAAGCAAGCCGGGCCGAAGACGGCTGTAATGCCAGAAACCGGTCCCCGGAAGCTTGTTTCCTTTCCAGTGAAGAATTGGCTTGGTAGTTTGGTCTGCCCTGTTCCCATGATGCACTGGGCCAGGGACAGACTAATTTGCATATAGCCAGGTTCTGAACTGGGATGGTGCAGTGAGCTAAAAAACGGTGATGGATCAAGCCCTGATCTGTTGACTGGGTAGGAGTGTTCTGATTAACTCAGATACTCTGTCCATCACCACCCCCTTTTTGAAATTATTTTGGCCACCATGAGTGTGGAAGGGTATGCTCAGATGTGAGTCCCTTGCTCATTGCACCATCAGGATTCAAGCAAGCCGGGCCGAAGACGGCTGTAATGCCAGAAACCGGTCCCCGGAAGCTTGTTTCCTTTCCAGTGAAGAATTGGCTTGGTAGTTTGGTCTGCCCTGTTCCCATGATGCACTGGGCCAGGGACAGACTAATTTGCATATAGCCAGGTTCTGAACTGGGATGGTGCAGTGAGCTAAAAAACGGTGATGGATCAAGCCCTGATCTGTTGACTGGGTAGGAGTGTTCTGATTAACTCAGATACTCTGTCCATCACCACCCCCTTTTTGAAATTATTTTGGCCACCATGAGTGTGGAAGGGTATGCTCAGATGTGAGTCCCTTGCTCATTGCACCATCAGGATTCAAGCAAGCCGGGCCGAAGACGGCTGTAATGCCAGAAACCGGTCCCCGGAAGCTTGTTTCCTTTCCAGTGAAGAATTGGCTTGGTAGTTTGGTCTGCCCTGTTCCCATGATGCACTGGGCCAGGGACAGACTAATTTGCATATAGCCAGGTTCTGAACTGGGATGGTGCAGTGAGCTAAAAAACGGTGATGGATCAAGCCCTGATCTGTTGACTGGGTAGGAGTGTTCTGATTAACTCAGATACTCTGTCCATCACCACCCCCTTTTTGAAATTATTTTGGCCACCATGAGTGTGGAAGGGTATGCTCAGATGTGAGTCCCTTGCTCATTGCACCATCAGGATTCAAGCAAGCCGGGCCGAAGACGGCTGTAATGCCAGAAACCGGTCCCCGGAAGCTTGTTTCCTTTCCAGTGAAGAATTGGCTTGGTAGTTTGGTCTGCCCTGTTCCCATGATGCACTGGGCCAGGGACAGACTAATTTGCATATAGCCAGGTTCTGAACTGGGATGGTGCAGTGAGCTAAAAAACGGTGATGGATCAAGCCCTGATCTGTTGACTGGGTAGGAGTGTTCTGATTAACTCAGATACTCTGTCCATCACCACCCCCTTTTTGAAATTATTTTGGCCACCATGAGTGTGGAAGGGTATGCTCAGATGTGAGTCCCTTGCTCATTGCACCATCAGGATTCAAGCAAGCCGGGCCGAAGACGGCTGTAATGCCAGAAACCGGTCCCCGGAAGCTTGTTTCCTTTCCAGTGAAGAATTGGCTTGGTAGTTTGGTCTGCCCTGTTCCCATGATGCACTGGGCCAGGGACAGACTAATTTGCATATAGCCAGGTTCTGAACTGGGATGGTGCAGTGAGCTAAAAAACGGTGATGGATCAAGCCCTGATCTGTTGACTGGGTAGGAGTGTTCTGATTAACTCAGATACTCTGTCCATCACCACCCCCTTTTTGAAATTATTTTGGCCACCATGAGTGTGGAAGGGTATGCTCAGATGTGAGTCCCTTGCTCATTGCACCATCAGGATTCAAGCAAGCCGGGCCGAAGACGGCTGTAATGCCAGAAACCGGTCCCCGGAAGCTTGTTTCCTTTCCAGTGAAGAATTGGCTTGGTAGTTTGGTCTGCCCTGTTCCCATGATGCACTGGGCCAGGGACAGACTAATTTGCATATAGCCAGGTTCTGAACTGGGATGGTGCAGTGAGCTAAAAAACGGTGATGGATCAAGCCCTGATCTGTTGACTGGGTAGGAGTGTTCTGATTAACTCAGATACTCTGTCCATCACCACCCCCTTTTTGAAATTATTTTGGCCACCATGAGTGTGGAAGGGTATGCTCAGATGTGAGTCCCTTGCTCATTGCACCATCAGGATTCAAGCAAGCCGGGCCGAAGACGGCTGTAATGCCAGAAACCGGTCCCCGGAAGCTTGTTTCCTTTCCAGTGAAGAATTGGCTTGGTAGTTTGGTCTGCCCTGTTCCCATGATGCACTGGGCCAGGGACAGACTAATTTGCATATAGCCAGGTTCTGAACTGGGATGGTGCAGTGAGCTAAAAAACGGTGATGGATCAAGCCCTGATCTGTTGACTGGGTAGGAGTGTTCTGATTAACTCAGATACTCTGTCCATCACCACCCCCTTTTTGAAATTATTTTGGCCACCATGAGTGTGGAAGGGTATGCTCAGATGTGAGTCCCTTGCTCATTGCACCATCAGGATTCAAGCAAGCCGGGCCGAAGACGGCTGTAATGCCAGAAACCGGTCCCCGGAAGCTTGTTTCCTTTCCAGTGAAGAATTGGCTTGGTAGTTTGGTCTGCCCTGTTCCCATGATGCACTGGGCCAGGGACAGACTAATTTGCATATAGCCAGGTTCTGAACTGGGATGGTGCAGTGAGCTAAAAAATGGTGATGGATCAAGCCCTGATCTGTTGACTGGGTAGGAGTGTTCTGATTAACTCAGATACTCTGTCCATCACCACCCCCTTTTTGAAATTATTTTGGCCACCATGAGTGTGGAAGGGTATGCTCAGATGTGAGTCCCTTGCTCATTGCACCATCAGGATTCAAGCAAGCCGGGCCGAAGACGGCTGTAATGCCAGAAACCGGTCCCCGGAAGCTTGTTTCCTTTCCAGTGAAGAATTGGCTTGGTAGTTTGGTCTGCCCTGTTCCCATGATGCACTGGGCCAGGGACAGACTAATTTGCATATAGCCAGGTTCTGAACTGGGATGGTGCAGTGAGCTAAAAAACGGTGATGGATCAAGCCCTGATCTGTTGACTGGGTAGGAGTGTTCTGATTAACTCAGATACTCTGTCCATCACCACCCCCTTTTTGAAATTATTTTGGCCACCATGAGTGTGGAAGGGTATGCTCAGATGTGAGTCCCTTGCTCATTGCACCATCAGGATTCAAGCAAGCCGGGCCGAAGACGGCTGTAATGCCAGAAACCGGTCCCCGGAAGCTTGTTTCCTTTCCAGTGAAGAATTGGCTTGGTAGTTTGGTCTGCCCTGTTCCCATGATGCACTGGGCCAGGGACAGACTAATTTGCATATAGCCAGGTTCTGAACTGGGATGGTGCAGTGAGCTAAAAAACGGTGATGGATCAAGCCCTGATCTGTTGACTGGGTAGGAGTGTTCTGATTAACTCAGATACTCTGTCCATCACCACCCCCTTTTTGAAACAACTTCTAAGCTAGCCACCTGCTTGCAAGCCACATTGCCCTCAATACTGGATTCTTGACAGGGATTAGAAGAAGGTTGTTTGATACCAAACTCAACATATCTAGGTGGTGTCATAATGGAGCTAGTGACGCTGGGTTTGTCTGGGTGCCAGCCCATGTTATCCTATGGACCGCCTATCACTTATAGCATATTTTATTAATAAAGACCACATTAGTGACAAATAGGCTTGCACTTCGATGACCACACCTTCAGTATAAGACACCCTGCCTCCTGGGCGCAGGAGGCCTTACTTAGGGGTGACTGACATATATTAAATGCAGTTTATTGAATTTGCCACACATGGTGAGGGCAAAGTCAAATGGAGCAGTTTCCACTGTTTCCACAATAGCAGGCTTGCTGTAAGTAGTGTACCTCAGTCATCACCCATGCCCTGGGTACAACTGGTACCATATACTAGGGACTTATAAGTGGGTAAAGTCCTTGTCATTGTGCCAATTTACACATAACAGTTTTAGGGAGAGAGCAGTGTCACTGGAGCTTGGTTAGCAGACTTCAGTGCACTTTCAGAGCTGAAAACCAGCATCTAGTAGTCCAAGAGAGGTCTATGGGGTAGCCCTGAGGATGTACAGGGTCTCAGAGGTGGATAGGGGGCAAGTCTGTGCAAACACATGCCACAGTGGGGAGGGACACCCTTCTTACACTAGAGGTGGGGGATCATATGAGGTATGCTCCCATGAAGGCCAATCTGATCACAAACTTTGATCTCTCCCCAGAGAAATATCACATTCAGTTCAAGAATAGACAGAAGGAACCAAACTAGTCTTGGGTGGAGTTCTTAGACTTGAATCTGAGAGACCACATGCTCGGTACTTGCTTTTCAGAGCTTACAAAGGAGGAGGACCTCTGGGTCAGCACCAGAGTGTCCAAGAAGAAATCGGGGGGGGGCAAAAGGGGGGGTCCTCAAATGGGTGGTCAGGTCAAGTATGGCCCCAACGGAAGGAAGGGGGGAATAAAAATAAACTGAAGGAAATCTCAAAAGGCTCATACAACAGTTTAGAGGGTAAGAATAAACAGCCTTAGTATGGCCAGAAAATGAACTAATTATTTGAGAAGAACACAGGGCTGTTTGTCTCAAAGTGCTATGAGTGCTATATGTATGAGCACAAGAAGGAAGATTACAAGTGTCCCAGAGGGCACAACCCCTCACTGGTGGGCAGACCCTAGTGTTGGTGAGGGTAGCTCTTGGGGAGGAGATTGCCCCAGTTATTATGGGAGATAGAGCAGACGTTACCTTAATTTCCTTGGGCAACACAGAGATGGTGCCCAAAGCCCACATGACTGCTTACACTCCCAATATTGGCAGTGGGACACCGTCAATGGGTAGAGGATGGAGAAAATGAGGAACACAGAAACTAGTATGACCACTTTAAGGTCTCATCTGATTTCCTCAGAGCTGGTAAACTCCAATACATTCCACCAGGTTGGGGTGGAAGACAACCACGAGAACCTGGAAGGTGGCTGTGAATCCTGTCATGCCTGTAGATAGTCTGCTAGGAAATTACTTGGAGCACAATGTCTGGAAGAAAGTGGATCTCAGGTACCACCTGAGTGGTTGTGCCTGACCACAAGGTGCATGGCAGCATGACAAGGTAGTAGGGAGCAAGACCTCTGACCTCCTGGTCAGGGTAACTGCTTTGCCCTCATGCAGCTCCGTCCTAAAGGCACTACCCCCAGTGTCTTCTGGTCACCCAGGTAGGTGTTCGATCCCTCCTCCACCCAAAGGCTCCTGAATGCACCTCATCTCTGGTGGTCCAGTGGTAGAGCCAGCTCTTCTACTGGTCCACTCTGTGTGCCTTTTTCTGTCTTTTTTCTGTTATTGTTTTTCTGTCTTCTTTCTGCCTCATTTTTCTGTCTCTGCATTTCTGTTTTTTTTGGCTTTGTTTGCCTTTTTGCATTTTTTCTCTGTTTCCCTCTGTTTCCTTTACCTTCCTTCCCACCGCTGCTGCCCCTGCGGCCTCTCCCCTGCGTGTTTCTGCTCCCGCCGTCCAGCTGCTCTCCCTCCCTTGACCCCTAATTAATGGCAGCCACTGTGCAAGCCCGTCTGTGCCCATCCATGACCCAACCAGTGCCAGGGACCCTGGTCCCCTGACCCCCCTCCACTACGATCCCAGCACTCTCCAGACACTCAACCCTGGACTCAATAATAACTGCCATCACTTGACGCAGAGCAACTCCCTAAGCCTGTTCTCCTACTAACAATGCCGCCACACCTTCTTCCACCTCCGGACCGAGACAGCCAACTCCAACCCACCGGACACCAGCGCACTCAAACCCTTGAGCTGCATCCTCCTAAAGGTGTGCTCCCTGCACAGACACTCCTTCGAAGTTTGGGAACTCCTCAACACCCACTCGCCCAATGTCACCTTCCTCACAGAGAGCTGGACCAGCTCCAGCTCTGCACCCAACATCACAACCATTTTTCCCGACGGGTTGAAGGTCCTGAGGAAAGACTGCCCCAACTGCGCCGGAGGAGACCTCACCATCGTCCACAAATGTTCCCTCCGACTGACCACCTCCATCTCGAATGACGCCATGCCCCCCATGGAATACATCCACTTCCAGATCCAGCCCAACTCCAGAACGACACTCCGCAGAACACACGTCAACAGACCACCAGGACCCCACTCCCCATTCACCAACACCATCGCAGACTACATCGCGCCCCATGGCCTCACCTCCACGGACTAAACACTGCTCGGAGACCTGAATTTCCACCTAGGCAGCCTCAGTGAACCCAACTCCACCACCCTCCTAGAGAACCTCACCAACACTGGACTAAAGCAACTCATCTCCAAACCCACCCACACAGCGAGACACACTCTAAACCCCATCTTCACCAGAGGAAACAACATTCGCTTCATTCGAACCACAGACCCTCTCTGGTCGGACCACCACTGCGTCCCCTTCTCCTTCTCAAAACCCACCGCACACAAGCCTACACCGTGCCTCCCATGCAGAAACTGGAGCAAGATCACTGAAGAGCACCTCACCTCCATCCTCAGCTACACTCCTCCCCCTACCATAACGGATGCCAACACTGTAGCCAACGACCTACACCAATAGATCACCGACTACGCCAACAAGCTCATCCCCCTACAGAACTCCAACAGACATACAACACAAAAGCCACCTGGTTCACCACGGACCTTCGAGAGTCCAGGCCCTTGTGACGACAACTGGAGAAAGCATGGAGAAACAGCAAAACCCCAGAAGCAAGTACCGCCCACAGGGCCGCCACCACGGCACACCACCAACTCATGAGATCTATGAAGAAAAACTTAATTCAGGACAGAATCCTCTCCAAATCCCATAACTCCAAGAAACTCTTCACCATCACACAAGAATTCACCAGACCCCACAGCGAAACCACCAATGTCCCTCCCTCGCAGGACCTCTGCAAAAAACCAAGCTCCTTCTTCCACCACAACATCAGGACACTCTACAACAACTTCGACGAGCAAGACTATGAAGAGCATCCACTTCGGAGCACCAACTGACCCCTGCCTGGCACACATCTTCGACGAGCCACCTCTGCCATTGCACCAGAACTACGACGCACACTGCAGCACCCATTCTATTAGACCTCTCAGCAGCCTTTGACACCGTCTCCCACCACACACTAAGCACCAGACTCCACAACACCGGCATACAAGGAACTGCCTTAGACTGGATTTGCTCCTTCCTCTCCCGCAGAACACAAAGAATAAGACTCCTGCCCTTCCTCCCTGAACCCACAGAGATCAGATGCGGTGTACCCCAATGAACCTACCTCAGCCATACGCTCTTCAACATCTACATGGCCCCCCTTGAAATCATCATCGGAAAACACTGACACAGCATAGTATCCTACGCCGATGACACCCAGCTCATCTACTCCCTCACAAAGGAACCCAATACCACCAGTCACAGTTTCCAGGAAGGAATGAAGGATGTTGCATCCTGGATGAGCAGCTGCTGCCTGAAGCTCAACTCTGGGAAAACGGAAGTCCTCATCCTCGAATCCACCCTGCCACGTGTGACGACACCTGGTGGCCCCCACCGTTAGAAACCCTCTGACCCCCGCAACCTCTGCATCATACTTGACTTCTCACTCACCATGAACGGACAGATCAATGCAGTGTCCTCCACATACTTCAACACCATCCACATACTCTGCAAAACCTTCAAATGAATCTCCCCGACTCCAGGAAGACACACTCATCACCAGGAGGCTGGACTATGGACATGCTGTCTACGCCGGAATCAACAAATCACTCCTTTGCAAACTCTAGACCGTCCAGTATACCGCAGTCAGACTCGTGCACAACATCCCACGGCATGAACACATCACCAAACACCTCCGTGACCTCCACTGGCTCTCTGTTGAAAAGAGAGTTACCTTCAAGCTGCTCACATACCCCTGCAAAGCCCTCCATAACACTGGACCCCAATGCCGAAATCCCCTGCATCCACAGAGCCAGAACGGGGGGCAGATGCTTCTCCGACATCATGAGCAAAACCTGGAATGAACTCCCCTCAGTATCAGACTAAGGCGCCACACCTCAAGCCTTCAGAAATAGCCTCAATACCTTGCTCTACGGATGACGTCAGAGTTGCCCATACCCCCCAGCTCCTTGAAACCCTTATGGGTGAGTACTGCGCTCACAAATCCCTAATTGATTGACTGATAGTCAAGGGGACCTGGAGCCTGTCAAAAAGGCTAAGGTATCTGCCAAGAAGTGGAAGGGGCATAAAAAACCAGCCCCTGAAACTATCACAGGCTACGAGGATTCTGATCCTGAGAACGACACCTCATAGCTTACAGGGGAGGACATTGCAGATCTGGGAGACTTGCCTGAAGTAGCTGGATGGCAAGGTGAGCATGGGCCCAACAGGGAGGACTTCTGCAGAGCTCAGGAGTGCCCACATCTTGAGTACTTCAGGCAACAAGCTAATGCCCAGGCAGTTGGTCTCACAACTAGAGATCACCTTATTTATTTAATGAATGATCTTTGTAGAGCACCTTCAGTTCATGTGCCTGGGGCAGCTCCTGTGCTGGCAGTCCCCCAGTGCTACAGAGCCTTCCTACTTAGTCTGGGTACTGATGAAGCTGAGACGATACCTGTTTGGGACTCACTTCTGAGTTCAGACAGACCACAGGCCCTTCAGATGGCTGAGGGGTGAGAATCTAAAACTGATGAGGTGGTTCATCTCCCTTCATGAAACGTAATTTATGGTAGAACAACGCCATCAATGTAACGCCTGCCCTAGGCCAAAAAATCCTCCGCACGCCGTGTTCAGCTCACCATGTCTCTGAGTTTCGAGGCCCCCACACTGACTCCGACGCTGGCCCTGCTGTGCGACTGTTTAGATCGAGGCATTGTGAGACTGCGGCTGAAGAAATTGATACAGCTCCTGTTAGCCGCCACCGCATCCACCTCCAGTACGTCCAGATTTCCATGCATTGCACCTGTGTGCTCTGCATCTCTGACGCAGCACCCACATACCTGAACCATTTAGGAATTGGCACATCGCTTTCCCGTACAGTCCGGATTCTATGTATCACTTCTCCTCGTTGCAGCAGGTCAGTGGCATCGCCTCCCAAAGGACTAAGGAAAATTATGCATTGCTGTTTTTTCTGACACTTCACACCCTGTGGTGGTTATGGGCTATGATTTTGATGCATTCGAGGTATTTTGTGTAAAAATCATGCACCCATAGAGTTCTATGAACAGAATTGCTTGAAATTTAAAAAAAAACATATTTTGAATTGTGTATGTTGGATGCTTATCGTTTTGGTCTTGTTTGGTTTAGATAAAAATACTTCATCTTTCTAAACTGTATGGTGACATTTGTTGTGTTTTCACTTTTTTACTGTGTGTGTTATGTACAAATATTTTACACATTGCCTCTGAGATAGGCTTGAATGCTTGTGTGAAACTACCAAGAGGGTGAGCAAGGGTTATCTTGGGTGTGTAACTCCCCTTAATCTGACTAGAAGGAAGGGTCCCTAGTGGACAGGGTGTATACTACTGCCAACTAGAGATCCCCATTTTTACCATTTTCCTTCAGGAACCAGACAGACTTAGGATTATTAAGGGAGATTTATCACAGTTCTGTTATATTGAATCATATGCAGCACAAGTTCTTAATCAATGGCAGTGTCCACCTGTGAGTATCTAATCTGAAATATTGGGGGAATGACCGTGTGCTTATGCTACATCGTCTGCCGGACTCATATGTGATTCATGGTTGAAATGTTTGAATATGTTTGAATATGCATACTTAATCTTTCCAACTTTTTTCATACTTGTTTTTTTTTCTCTTCCTTTTATCGTCCTTTCTTTATAATCCTTTTTTTACTATTTTGGATAAAAAAGTTTTCCTTTTCGATTTGTGGGGCTGGGGTGTGGTGGTGTGCAGATGTCCCGGTTAGAGAGCGCACAGCACTCCATCTTGCAGCACAAGGGCGGGATGATTCCTTCCTTTAGACACTGGGGGAGAGGGGCAATGAGGGTGGGCGTTGGAAATGGCCCTTTTTGCAGGGTATCCCCAAACTTTTTGCTTATTGCTCCTTTTTTTTCTGACTTGTTGGTTTTATGACTCTGGGCACTTTACCACTGCTAATCAGTGCTAA
Organism: Lissotriton helveticus; assembly: GCF_964261635.1. Taxonomy (NCBI): domain Eukaryota; kingdom Metazoa; phylum Chordata; class Amphibia; order Caudata; family Salamandridae; genus Lissotriton; species Lissotriton helveticus. The sequence goes on from NC_136063.1 coordinate 850,826,827, forward strand.
AGTGCATGCATATGCTCTCTGTGTAAATTGTGTTATGGAGTGGTGTTTCCATGATTGGGTATTTGATTTACTTGTTAGCCCCTAGTAAAGTGCACTGGTGCCAGGGCCTGTAAACCAAATGCTACTAGTAGGCCTGCAGTTCTGATTGTGCCACCCACATGAGTAGCCCTAAAAAGATAAAGTCAGACCTTCCATTGCAGAGTCTACGCGCAGTTTGTAACTGCTTGGTCGACTTGGCAAGTGCACACACTTGCGAGTCCCTACCCTTTCCTTTTCTAACATGTCAGGCACCCCTAAGGAAGGTTCAAGGCACACCTGTGGGCATAGCGCAGTGTATGTGAAAGGTAGGACATGCCCTGGTGTGTGTGGCATGTCCTGATAGTGACTTACAGCCCATTTTGATTTCACGATTGTAAGGCTACTTGTTCCCCATAGGACAAAATGGGAAGTTTGGTTATAACATATTATAAACATAACCAGCCCTGAGAACTAGGTAGGACAATAACATTTAGTATGCTGGAACTCAGAATCTAAAGATGCATCTTTTAGTGAAGGTGATTTTGTCATTCTGTGTTTGAAAATACAATTTTTAGAAAGTAGGGGCCATATCTATCAAAGCGAATTGTGCTCGCAATTGCTGATATTTGCTGGATTTCAACATTTGCAATTGCAATTTGGCCTAGTGCTATGTATGAAAGCACAACTGTCTTACAAATTAAGGAATCACACAATTTGCGATTCCTTATTTTGTGAATGCATTTAAGGAATAGCAAATTGCGATTCCTTATATGGAATGTATGAAGCACCCAAGTTATGCAGCTATGGCATAAGGAATCGAAATTTACCACCAACTACAGGTTGGAGGTAATTTGCGATTTTGTTTAAAAATGCACATTTTTTCATTTTTCAAAGTGGCATGTGGCGCAAACACATGCCCTTAGTGCATGTATGTTCGCCACATGTGCACCCATGCTCATTTCAGGGGTGCAACAGGGTGTCCTTTTGACACCCTGGCACACTTGAAATTGCATTCTCAATGTGCGATTCTCTAACTGGGAATCGCAAATTGAGAATGTCTTCCCATTCATTCCTTTGGGCCTCTAGGCCTATAGGAATGAATGGGGAGGTATTCCTTAATTGCGAATTGCAATTTGCGATTCACAATTAAGGAATAAGTAAGATTCACAAAATGTATTGCAAATCCTACATACATAGCGTTTTGCGATTCTCAAATAGCGATTCTCAAAAATTCACGATTGGAGAATGGCAAAACCTAACATTGATACATATGGCCCTAGGTATTTTCTTGCTCAGTCTTCCCGTGTGCCTCTGCTGAAATGTGGATGGCCTGTCTGGCTTTTGGATGACAGAAGGCTGAGGGAGCAGGAGTGGCTCCAGATAGTCTAGGTGGGTCAGGAAAGGGTTGAATAGACTTGGGCTGCAATGGGGGAAGGGGGAGGAGATTTCCTTGCACCGCAAAGGGCATGGTCTGCCTCTGACAATGCCGTCTCCACCTCCTGCCAGGAAATCACACCAGAGAAGGCAGAACTGGTTCTGGCTGGGTAGAGACACTCTCTGCCTAAGAGATCAAAAGTTTCTGGGATATAAATATTGAAGCTCAGACACCGGAACTTTAGAACTCTTTTGGATCAAGAAGACTGCCAAGAAGAAGAGCTGGAGAAGCTGTGAGGACGAACTACCACTTTGCTGTGTGCTTAGCTGTGTTGGCCTGCAGTGGCTGCTTCTGTCTTGGGCAGTGAAAGTACTGAACTTTCTGCAATCTGCTTTTTGAGTTTCTCCAAAGGCTTGAGGTAGAACTTGCCTCCTGTTCATGAAGTCTCAGGAACAGCAAAGACTTCAAGCACTTCTGCCCGCAGCACTGGGGCGCTGCAACAGAGAAAAAGCAACTCGACGACGTCTAAGATGCAGCTGCCGACTCCGTGTCCTGACAGCACCGCAGAGAGCACCACCGCACCGCAACCTTGGTCTCACCAATGCCGCCTGCTGATGCCGCCACCGAGCTTCAGCTTGCACCACGACCTGTGGGCACAGCACTCCGCACTGCCTTGCTTCACGATGACGCCTTGGCACCGCAGAGGGCACCGCCACAACGGTGCACCGTGACCCTGGCCTCACCGACTACGCCATCTGACACCTTCGCAGAGCCATTGCTCGCACTGGGACCTGTGGGCACACACCACTTTGCTTCATGACAACGCCTTGGCATACCCGACGACGAAGTTCCATACCAAAAGCAACGCCGCTGCCTGTACCATGGCTCGTGGGCACCGCTCGTAAAATTACTCGACGCACCACCCTCATCCCGCACCGCAGCCCTGGCCTACCAACGCCGGCGCCATCGACTCCAGTTCATTAGCCGACGACAGCACTTCAGCAAAGATGACACCGCTGCACTTCGCACCGCAGCACACGATGCCTGCCGACGCAAGTCTTCCTGATTCCAACAGAGAGGCCACCGACATACAATGTGTGTGACTTTGAGGGCCCCGACGACTCCTGCCACGACCTCCAGAACCGACACCTGTGGACGCTGTTTTCGGAACCTCAACGAGAGGTCGCCGACACCCTGCATTTCTAAAAGGTACTGTTTGTGGGTCTTCCCAACACCCTATCTGGCCCGCGACGCCACGGTCAGCCAGAACTATTTGGATTTGTTTGCTCACGACGCTGTGATAGCCCCGCAGGGAGCTATCAACATCAAGGAACTGTTTTTAAAGCTTATTTTGACAACTGTAGATTTTTGAGTACTGTATTGTGGATTTTTATCATTTTTGGTCTTGTCTAAAAGTATATAAAATATTGCCTATTTTTCTAAACTGGTGTGGTGTCCTTTTGTAGTGCTTACACTGTATTACGGTTGATTATGTGCAAATGCTTTACACACTGCCTGTAAGATAAGCCTGTGGTAGTTGGGTTTCGTCAGGTCTACATACTCTGCAAAAACTCTCGAACACCATAGAATAGAAGTTGGCACGGAAACGGGAAAATGCAAAAGACAAGTTTATTAAGACCCCATGGGGTGGTGGTACATTCCTACAGCACCCTTCGGCAATGCAAAAAGTATCACACCGAACATCGGTGCGCGACCTCTTTTATACAAGTTTAACAGTAATAAAAAGGTAGGCGGTATACTCTTTTCACAGTTTAGGTACATATAAGGGCATTTTTGGAACCCAGCCAACATGTGGGAGGAGTTTAGTACCACTGGTCAGTTTTAGAGAACATTCCTAAGAGGTGACCGCTCATTAATCCAAATGTTCGAGTACGCATGCGTGAGCTTGACCAGTGCTAAAAATAGCCTGTTGCCGGGCAAGGTAAATGGTCATTGGTACAGAGGAAGGACAAAAGGGCATGCTGACCACGAGGCCGCATGTTCATACAAAATGGAAGCCAAGAAATACAAAATGGCCCGCACGTTTGGTCAAGTTAACTGTGAAAGTTTGTATAGCTGAGCTAAATGCTAATTTAGTTGCTGGCAAATTACGACAGATGGCCCTTTTAGCATTTAGCTGAAGCTACCTCATAATGGAAGTAATCAGGATACTCGTCATCAATATTAATCATCATTATCTTTATCACTTCTGTATTAAGCATTTGCTCATTTTTGGCAACAGCTCGTTTAGATGGGATACAGGCCGTAATACATACAGAGCATAGGGTAGGGCCACATTGGATACATAAACAAAGGAAAAAGAGTATTCCAATAATCATACAAAGGATAGTCAGTAATTTCAAACCCCAGGTACTAAGCAAAGTCCAGAACCAATTAGAGAATGTCCATGTATCATTTTCGGGGTGAATTTCAGCAGCAATTTTGTGCAATTTGGAAATGGCATCATACACAGAAGGTGAATTATCTGGGACGTAAACACAACAACTACTTCCGATAATGCGGCACGCACCCCCACGATCAGCCAGTACTACGTCAAGAACCATTCTGTTTTGGAGCGTTACAATTCTAGTAATTTGGAGTTCCTCAGTTAAGTTCCCTAAAGCAGAGGCAGTTTCATTAGCAAAAGCTTCCACAACACGTGTTAGCCGTCGTATTTTCCTGCTGTTTAAGGCAGCACCAACAAAAGAGAACAGACCTAAATTAAAATCTACATATTGTTGTAAGGAGGTGTCCGTTTGGTCTACATTTTCAACCTCTAATGTTCTCTTAACCCTATTTAATATAAAATCATGATATAATACAAAATCATTATGGTACATAGGCGGGGCAATAAATACAGGGGGTAGTACAAAAGATATATAGCAAGTTCCTAACCACCCAATAGGAAGACGATGATATCCTTTATTTCCACAAATAAAGTAGGTGTTTCGTGAGGCTATAAAAGCAATACCACTTGGTGTGTCAAATGTAAGAGTAGTATTACTTCACTTTTCCCCACCGGAATTGTTCCCTTATTCCTCACACAAAGTTCAGCCTTAGTATCAATAACCGTAATCACATGTAAACTGGACATATTTATACGTTTTTGATTAGTGAAAACACGAGGTGTAGATACATTGTCCGGTCGATATTCTTCCCACTCAAATTTAGTTCCTTCTGCTTGTGGGTAACCATCTCTATCATTGTAGCACACTTTGTTTAGTCGAAAGAGTAGTCCACCTTTTGTTGGCCATCTTAGGGTAAAAAGAAGAGTGGACCAAGCATTACAAGAACCATTATGTGAGAATGGAAGAGGAATAAGTGGAGTTCCTCCTTTCTTTTGATGTCCAGGCAACATTCCGCATACCCAACAGTTCGAAGTGTTCGTCATATTATGAGTGTGATGCAGAATTTGAATGAAGCTGTTATTCAAGTAAGTCTGTCTATGTCTCTCTTCATGATAAGGCAGAGTAAAATGGAAATGTTCAGATGGGATTGGAGTGGTGGGCAGTAAATATTCTCGTGCAGGAAGCAATCGTTCTACAGTCCAAGCTATTACTGCTATTACTACTATAGTCATAACAAAAAGAACTGCACCCAGAATTCTTCTGTTTCTCATCGTAGTAGGTGCCATAGTACAAAGAACAAATGTTTCAAAAACCAAACAAAAAAATAAAAATTGAGTGCTGAGATCCGAGGTAGCCGCTGGTTTCTTCTCCGAGATTCAAGACGGGTGTCGCTACACTGGCCAGAACTGATCCCCCCCCCCCTTGATATTCTCGGCTTCCGATTTTGCAAACCTCAGAACAGCAACTCAACCAGTCTCGCACAAAATAACTGCTTTCCTTGGACGTAGGTTATATTTCGCTCCTCCAGAAACAGTGTGGTCCGGGAAGGCTCCCTCCGACTCGTGAGGCGTAGCAGCTGGGCTCTTCTCTGCATCCAAGATGTCTCAATAATCAGACAGCACCGCAGGGTTCACCAGATCCGGAGAGACACAACGGCAGTGAGTGGAATGTATCCACCGCTTCTTATTCGTGACTCGCACAGCCGTCCGAGTTGCCAGCAATACCTGTTCAGGGCCACGCCACCTCGGCTCCAAACTGCTGGCTCTCTCAAACACGTGGACCATCACATGGTCCCCAGGACGGAGATTGTGAGCCTCTCCAATGGATTTGTCGGGGAGCGCTTCTCGAACCTGTTGATGAATAGAAAGTAAATCATTTGTTAATCGTGCCAAATAATCGTTCATCATTATACAAGGCACATCATGTATCAAACGAGGCTTTGGAACTCCCCAGATATTCATAGGCCTTCCAAACACCACTTCATAGGGTGTGAGGCCAGATCGGGAATGTGGCACTGATCTAATAGACAGTAATGCCAAAGGCAAAGCGTCTGGCCATTTCAAAGACGTGGATGCCACGATCTTTGCTAGCTTCAGCTTCAAAGTCGCATTATACCTTTCTACTAGACCTGCTGACTGCGGGTGGAATACAGCATGGAACCTCTGTTTAATTCCCAATCCTTTCAGGACATGCTCCACTACTTTCCCAACAAAATGAGGACCATTGTCATTCCACAAAAATTTACAAACACCATAACGTGGGAAGTACTCCTTGAGTAACACCTTAGCTGTTGTCAATGCTGTATTATCCTTTGTGGGGTAAGCCTCAATCCATTTGCTGAAGGCACACACCACCACTAGGACATATTTGAGGTTATTACAGCGCTCAAGCTGGATGTAAACCATTTGCAGTACTTCGAATGATACAGTAGGTGGAACGAACCCTCCTTTAGGAGTATAAGTCCCTTTAGCAGGATTGTACTGTAGGCATATCAGACAGGTCTGCACTACTCTCTTGGCCGTGCTGGCAATCTCAGGATGCTCCCAAACTTGTGTAAGCAATTTAGTAATTGCAAGAGCTCCAACATGTGCCAGCCCATGTGTCATTTGAACCATTGCTTGCAAATAAGCGGCAGGCAATTTCCATCTCTCCATATCTTTGCTACGCCAACAACCCTCATCATCCAACACTCCCTCTGTTGCCCAGGTTGCAAGTTCTGCTTCAGATGCTGATTTTTGTATGTCTAATATTTCCTCTCTAGCATCATGCCATCGCTCAGCTTGTGATCTCACCACATACATAGGAGAGACATTTTGTAACATGGCAGTCTCTCTCGCTATGCGATCTGCAAAAGCGTTTCCATGTCCTATTTTGTCTGTTACCTTCTTATGTGCACTACATTTGATTATCGCTACTTTCTTTGGACATAATAATGCATTCAGGAGATCACGTACCAATTCTCCATGCATAATATGCACTCCATGTGAGGTCAGAAACCCTCGTTCCTTCCAGAGTAGGCCAAAATCGTGCACTACTCCAAAAGCGTAACGGCTATCAATGTAGATATTCACACATAATCCAGCACTTAACTCACATGCTTTTGTTAAGGCTATCAATTCAGCTGCTTGGGCCGATTTATGCGGTATTCGTGCTGTTTCTACCACTGTCTTAAGTGTCGTGATCGCATAGGCTGCGGAAGTCGTACCATCTGGCAGCTTTAAACACGATCCATCAACCCACAGTTCCCCATCTGCATCTAGAAGTGGCGTATCCTGTAAATCGATACGACCCTTTGTTTGTTCTTCAGTCAAAAAAACACAATCATGATGTTCTTCCTTCTGGGTCTCTGCAACAGGATATGGCAATAAAGTAGCAGGGTTCAAAGTGGCGCACCTCTTCAGTGTAATAAGTGGCGCCAACAGTGTTAGCTCGTATCCTGTTAAACGGGCGCTAGTTAGATGCTGTGTTTTCGTTTGGTTCAGTAAAGCATCTACCGCATGGGGAACTAACACCAACAATTTGTGTGACAGAACTATTCCCTCACTCTGTCGTATGGCTACTGCTGTTGCTGCAACTGCTCGAAAACATCCAGGCAGTCCTCGAGCCACAGGATCGAGTACTGCTGAAAAGTATGCGCAAGGTCTCTGTTTATCTCCGTGTGTCTGCACTAAGACTGACAATGCGCACCCATCCTTCTCATGTACATATAATGTAAAGATCTTTGTATAATCTGGTGTACCTAACACTGGTGCAGAACAAAGAGCTTGTCTCAATTGTTCAAAAGAATTCTGACATTCATCTGTCCATTCAAGGGGAATTGGTGTCGTTTTGGACAACAACGCTAACAAAGGTTTTACAATGTTCAAAAATCCTAGTATCCATTGCCTACAAAAAGACGTAAAACCTATGAAAGCACGAACATCTTACTGAGTGCAAGGGACTGGCGTATCTAAAATTGCTTGAATTCGGTCTGATATCAATGCACGCCCCTCCTTAGACAAAAGATGACCGAGGTAGGTCACCTTTGGTCTACAATATTGCAACTTCTTCCTTGAGACCTTGTGATTATTTTTAGCAAGAAAAGAGAGTAGGGAGAGAGTACTCTCCTCACATTGTTCCTGCGTGTCTGCTGCAAGTAAAATGTCATCAACATATTGAATAAGAGCCACCCCAGATTGTAAGTTGAAAGAATCAAGCTGTCTTTTCAAAGCCTGGATGTAAATGCTAGGGCTTTCTGTGTAACCTTGAGGAACCCGACACAATCTATATGATTTGTTATTTAATGTGAAGCCGAACAAATATCGACTGTCAGGATGAATGGGAATTGAAAAGAAAGCATTTTTCAAGTCGATTACCGTGAAGGTAGTGGCTGTGGGTGGAATCAAAGTGAGTAAGGTGGTAATGTCAGACACCACCGGATACTGGGGTACGACTATCTTATTAATTTCCCTCAAATCAATAATGAAACGATAGATCTTAGTGTCTGTGTCTTTCTTTAGGATCGGAAGAATGGGACTGTTACAAACATTATAGGGAACTTCCTCCACCACCCCTGCCATAATCAAGTCATTCACAATGTGTGTCAAGGCCACTTCGCCTTCTCTGGAGATCTTGTACTGAGGTACACGGGGCAAAGACACTCCCTCCTTTACAGTAATACGTACAGGAGGAATAATCATTTGACCCACATCGGTATCGGAAGTGGCCCATAAAGTGCTTGGAAGAGAAGCTACGCATTGGCCTCCTGCATGAGGCATGATCTCTCAACCTCTGGGTAGTTATCATTCAAAATAACCTGCACCCCTTCAGGGGCACAGCGTATGGTTGCTCGAAAATGTTTTAGCATATCAAGTCCCACAATATTATCTGGTGTGTTTGGAGATAACAAAAACGGACATGGGGCAGTAAATTTGTCAATGTGAAATGTAAGGGGTTGAGACAATGGGCTAAGAGAAGGTGTTCCATCGAACCCTATTGAAGTAATTGTTTTGCCAGACAGGGGCGCCCTTGGAACCAAGTGTTTGGACAGAGCGCTACGAGTAGCTCCTGTATCGACCAGAAACTGATCAGTAGAACCCAAAACATGTGCTGATATATATGGACCCCTTTGATCGACTGGTACTTCAACCGATTCCACACCCCATCCTACGCAATCCGATGCATAATTATTATCGTGAGACTCAGTAAACTCTCCTTCAGCTATCTGATACTGATTCCGTCGATCAAAAGTATTATGATCAGCCTGACCACGACCCCTTGCTTCAAACCTACCACGATCATTCGCTCCACCTCTCGGTCCTGAATAACTATTCCGTGACCTTCCACTCCCTCGTCCACGCTGATTACGCTGTTCTCGAAGCACCGGACAATCCGAAGCCCAATGTCCAAACTGTTTACAGTATGCACACTGATCCTCAGCAATATCTGTACTAGTAGAAGACGTACCATACGATCCTCATCTACCCCTATCGTTCCCTCTCGACTGCGTCGCATAAACCTGAGCCAACATCACCTTCGTCTTCAAATCCTTCGCTTTCTTATCACTACTTTCTTTAGCCTCCAATTCCTGTCGCTCATAATACTGAGCCATAGTTAATAAAGAAGCAGGGGTTGCCGTGGTCCATGAACTTTCATTAATTTTTAAACGTTTTGCAATCTCCGGTAGGAGATTAGCCACGTACTTATCAACGAACAAATGCTTGCCCGTATCTTCTGTTAATGATTGCCCACTATCATCATGGAATGCTTCCTCGAAACGGGAAAAGAAATCAGAGACTGATTCATCCGACTTCTGTTTGCAGGAAGCCAACATCGTCCAATCAATTTTCTTAGGAGGAACAAGCGTTTTTAATTTATTCAAAAAAGCCGCCGGGAGATCTAAAATCAATTGACATGGCTTACATGCAGGTTCTCTATCTAAATCAGCTCGGGCTAATTCCTTCCACTCTGCACCTAGAATCGCTCGATCATCAAACTTACGAATCGCCCTCCACATATCAGGAGGCAATATCAACCCAAAGAAAAGATCAATATCAACTAATGTCATAACACATGAAGAAATAGCACCTTCCACGTCTTCATAAAAAGCAGCTGGATTTTTACGGGGGTCAGGCAAAGCATTCTTAAGCGCCATAACGTCCATTCTATTCCATGGCGTATAAACCCAATTATACACAAAATAACCCTTCGCATCTTTAGACCTCTTATCCTCATCTGTGCCTTCCTCTTTAGGAGGGACATACAAAGGCGCAGCCTCTCGCATAGGCATAATATTAACTGCAGCTCTCTTATCTGTGTCAGAGATAGGGCAATCTTTGGAAATTTCCGTTGATCCAGGTGCAGACGAATCCGATGCCTTTTTCGCCGCTCGTAGCCGTGTCGCCTCGTCCCGTAGCTTAACCAAGCACTGGAAAAACTCATCCGCATCTGCAAGAACAAAAAGACCTTTACGAAAATTCTCACGACCAACTGATATAACTTTATGTTCCAACTCAGGTGAATACCGTCTAAACCGTTCAACAACTTCATCTCCAAAATGATCTAGAAAATACAATCGTTCTCGGTCGGACCACTTACACATAAGGCCATCAATCTCTGAAACAGTTATAGAATTTACATTAAGTTTACGCGCAAACGCGCGCAATTCCGCAGTTCGATCAGCAGTTAACCTGGTACGCTGACTTTCTAGATCGTCCTCACCCGAGTCCTCATCCGGGGCCGTAGGCGGAACATACGGAGGCGGGCAACGATCTAGTAATGAAAAATCATCTGGCTCATTAGTAAGGACAGGATAAAGAGGACGCCGAATAGGAAACTGACCATTAACTTGCAAATTACGTTCTCAAATCTCCCTCTCTTTCTGTTACTGCAATTATTTTTCCTGCAACTGTAAAGCTTTATCACGAGCAGCCTTTCGCTGGTCCTTGTCCGCCAAGGCTTGTTCACGCTTCATTCGTTCACGCACCGCTTTCTCCCACATACGCACACAATCAAACATATCCTGTCTAGACCTGCGCTGAAACAAACACTGCTCCACATACTGAACCTTTCGTAGATCAAAAGACCCATGTAGTGGCCATTGCAATTCACGATCAGTTTTTGTATATTTGTGCCATAATGTACTATACATGATGGGAGGAAGGCCAAATTTTATGTACATTTCACGATTAGGTGTCCTCTCTGGGGGAGCCGGCTGAGATTCATTTAATTGTTAATTGGTACCATTTCCAAAACAGCACATTCCTCGAAGTGTGCTTAGAACAGGCATGTCAAAATATCACGAAAACGCGATATTACATAAAATGGCACTTAAATATGTTTAACACACGGTGTGCCGTTCAAGCAAATACAAAGTCAGAGAAATATCTCTACGTGCCTGTCCATGTGAGGTGCACTCCACATATAACTCAAATCATAGGCTCAAACGTTAGCTAACTCAAACAAATTCAAAAAGCCACAGTAAGTGTCAGTAGACTACCTTACCAATCACAAGTTTACCAAATATTCTCAAACGTCCAGGTTCCAACTGCCAAGTTCCGTAATCGAATCAGCCAAACGGGCACTGCACGACAACCCAACCGATCAGGATCTCAGTCGAGGACCGGCGCCACCTGGAAGGTCGAGTCAGAAGGAAAGGAAGAAACACCGTGGATGCCAAGACTCGGGTCACTCAGTGGCAGCGTACGCGTCCATGGTGAGTTTCCAAGCCTTCGTCACGACCTCTCCTTCGGGCATCCGAGTCGCCGATGAGTCCCTTCGTGGTCGCCAATTTGTGGTAGTTGGGTTTCGTCAGGTCTACATACTCTGCAAAAACTCTTGAACACCATAGAATAGAAGTTGGCACGGAAACTGGAAAATGCAAAAGACAAGTTTATTAAGACCCCATGCGGTGGTGGTACATTCCTACAGCACCCTTCAGCAATGCAAGAAGTATCACACCGAACATCGGTGCGCGACCTCTTTTATACAAGTTTAACAGTAATAAAAAGGTAGGCGGTATACTCTTTTCACAGTTTAGGTACATATAAGGGCATTTTTGGAACCCAGCCAACATGTGGGAGGAGTTTAGTACCACTGGTCAGTTTTAGAGAACATTCCTAAGAGGTGACCGCTCATTGATCCAAATGTTCGAGTACGCATGCGTGAGCTTGACCAGTGCTAAAAATAGCCTGTTGCCGGGCAAGGTAAACGGTCATTGGTACAGAGGAAGGACAAAAGGGCATGCTGACCACGAGGCCGCATGTTCATACAAAATGGAAGCCAAGAAATACAAAATGGCCCCCGCACGTTTGGTCAAGTTAACGGTGAAAGTTCGTGTAGCTGAGCTAAATGCTAATTTAGTTGCTGCCAAATTACGACAAGCCTGACTGCTCGTGTCAAGCTACCAAGGGGGTGAACAGGGGTTATTTTAGGAGTGTAATTCCCTTATCTTGACTAGAGTGGTGGTTTCTTCCTGGCTTTGGCGCATGCCCTAGCCTGCCAAAAATCCCATTTCTAACATTGGTTGTCAGCGGTGAGGATAGGACTTGTGTTTGCACTTGACTTACAGTGATTGGTGTGCACTACTATCATAGACCATTGTGTGCCACATACTAGTTCTTTGTCTTTTTGGTCTATTTTTTTGATCTTGCCAGTTTGAACTTGCTACTTCGACATGCCTGAATCAATTGCATCATCCGGTGCATCCTTGAAAGTGGCCTTTAAGGAGGAGAGGTTAGAAACCTACAATATGAAGGAATTGAAGGTGGTCTGCAAAAGCCTCAAAATCCAAATCAGGAGCCTCAACAGAAAAGAGGAGCTACAAAAGGCGCTGAGGGCCTGGATAGCAGCCAGACATGCTAGTGAGCCAACGGGAGACCTTGGAATGGAGGCAGAGGAGCCTATTCCAAGGGTGAATGTGCTTTTGGGAGGGGGACAACCTCTAAACCAGGCAGCAGCAGTCTGTCCCCACAGGAGCTGGAGGACAAGCGGGAAGAGAGGAAGTTTGAGTTGGAGATACTCAGGATGAAAAGTCGAGGGAAGACAAAAGAATAGCCATGGAAGAAAAAACCATGAGTTTAAAATGAGAGAGCTGGACTGGGAAGCCAGTGGGGCTAGGCCCAGCCTAGATGGTGGCAGAAAAAGTGTACGGAGAATGAGGTAGACACACACACACATATTTGGGGCCCTGCATCAAGGAGGGGTTTGACATACACCAGGGGGTTCAGGATTGTGAGGTAACTCCAGTGGTGCTCAGTGTCCCTGAGGTGAATTGGGGAACTGACACAAGGGATTAATTTAATTGTAGTGGGAGGGACCCTCTATTGACTCTACATGAGAAATACAGGGAGAGGGGATCCTCCAGGATAGAAGCCCTAGTATGTGAATATGGAGACTAGCCAGAAGAGTATGGGTCGAGGGACAGCAACAGTCAGACACTGTCTCACCAGTCTTGTTAGAATGATGTAGGGTACTTTTCTGAGGCACTGGATGGTTGGGTGAAGGGTAGTTTGGTTAACACCTGTGTGGGGCTGTGTGATTCAATTGTTGGAGAGAATATTTTAAGTCCCAGTTTTCCAGAGCTATGCCAACACCAGGCGGATTGTGAGTTCTCTGATCCCCAGGAGCTTGCACTAGAGGCAGACCTTTTGGTGGATTCCAGAGGGTCTGGAGAAGCATCTAGGGGTGACCCTGAAGGAAGTGGCTTAGGCTGTACTGGAAGGCCGTCCATTGAGGGGGAGTGTCTATAAACAGAGCTCTATTGGTTCTGGTGTCTGGCGGTGGCCGCTCCAGTGGAGGGTGTAGAAGTCCAGATTGAGGGGTGAAAGGGGGATGCGTTCCCCAGTGGGCGAACCAGTGGGTCAGGGGCCAGCCATAAGGGCTGAGCCTCCTAGGAGTGACCATGGTGACACCACTTCTGTCCTGGGGGATCTTCGTGCACTGTCAGATGGACATGGGTCGGGAGAAGAATCATGTGTTACCCACATGGGGGCATGTCTGATCCCAAGGAAGTGCTGGTGCACCGGGCAGGTGCTCAACCACAGGGGTGAGTTCCTGGACTGGGAGGCCAGGTTCAGGTCCTGCCTGACCTGGAGGGAAGGACGACTGTAAACAGTGTCCTGACCGGTTTATCTTCTAAGGGTACTACTCCAGGTGGGAGGGTGCAGAACTCTGGAAGGGGGGAAGAGGGAGGAAGTCCTCACCTCTGACCCCGGTTCAACCCAAGGTTTTAGATCCTAAGGTGGTGGATCAGTTTACCTAGCTTTGGCGCATGCCCTAGCCTGGCAATAATCCCATTTCTAACAGTGGCGGTGAGACTATCGCTCAAATGTTGATCACTGGTGCTCTGGTTGAGGAGAGGAGGGATTAAAAAGAGTCAGAATGGCTGTAATAGGTTATCCGAAAGGGCAGCTTGCCATGGAAGACACTTGAGACATTACTATGGGATGGCGTTATTGAGCATCTATTGTATGTTGAGATGGATCGATTGAAAATTATGTGTTTGAATATTGCCAGCCTGAACCGCCCTATGAAGCATAATTTGGTATGAGAGTAAATTATGTTTTACAAACTGCGATTAGTATGCTTAGCAGAAACTCACCTTTCATATAAGGATAGGTTTCTATTGTGGCACCTTCTTCATGATACTCATTATGATACTCCTATATGTACCTCACAGTCTGCTGCCATCCAGAAGGTTTGCCATAATGTTGGCCAGACACCCTGAGGTTAAGGTTCTTAAAACTTCAGCTTATTCAAAGGGGAGGTGGGCGATTGCTCAGCTCTCACTGGGAGGTCGTAAATATGTCATATGTACAGTATATGGTCCAAAATGTAATGATCTGGGGATGTTTGATTTGAAATGCTTAGAATTGTTAGACTGGGTGGGGGATTTTATACTGGTGGGCAACTTCAGTTGTGTAATGAACTATGGGTTGGATTCTACTCATCGAGCTGCTCACCCATGTCAAAAACAAGGGAATCTATCTCAGAACTTTCCTGTTTGCATGGGCTGATTGATGTGTGGAGGGTCTTATACACTTTTAAGCCAGGGTGTACCTAATATTCTCCCCCACATAGCAATATTGAATAATAGATTTAAATTTTGCCAGGCTACAGTTGGTGCAAGGTGCTAAAATGGAGGTGTACCCTAAAGATTTCCTCGGACCATAACCCAATACTTCTTACACTGCAGATCGATACTTGCGGGAGGGAAAGCCACTTTCCCACATCATATTCTCTTTATCGAACGTATATGTCTAGACAATTAAGGGATTTCATAAGGTCAAATCATTTGCGGCTCTAAATAATTCCTACATCCAGTTCCCCTTATTGAATTTTTGTTTAGGTGTCATTTTGTTTTTTAGATTTTCTAAATTGAAGCAGGTTTTTTATGTTGTGTTTTCAACATTTTAACTGTTTTGATGCTTCCAAATTCATTCCACATTTTCATTAAGTTAAGCAGGTCTGCTCTGTGCCATAGTTACCAGGAGTTATGCTAAGTTTTAACCCCTTCGCTGCTAGGCCTTTCCCCCCCCCAGTGCTAAGCCTTTTTTTGGCTATTTGGGGTAGTGCGCGCTTAGGCCCCGTAACTTTTTGACCGCATAAGGTATCCACGCCAAATTTACGTCCTTTTCTTCCAACATCATGGGGAATCTAAAGGTACCCAGAGTTTGTGGATTCCCCCTGGAGGGGCCCCAGAAATTAGCCAAAATACAGCAAAATATTGTTTTTTTGAGGAAAAATCGGAAAAATGGGCTGCAAATGAAAGCGTCTGGGTTTTTCCCTGCAAATGTTATCAAAAAAGGGGTTGTGGGGCTGAAATCACCATTTCCATAGCTTTTAGGAAATGACAGACTTTTGTCAGAAAACCAACATTATTTACACAGTTTTGCTTTCAACCTCCTTCCAGTCAATGGTAGAAATGGGTATGAAAGTAATAATGGATCCTGTAAAGCTATACATTTTAGAAAAGTAGACAAAATTCTGAATTCAGCAAAGGGTCATTTGTGTAGATGCATCAAGGTTTCTTAATAGAAACTAACAGTTAAATTTAGGAAAATTAGTTGAAAAAAACAGCCTTTTGTGTCAACGTTTTCACCTGTAACTTTTTTTAATTATGACAGCTCTTTGAAAGCAATATACCATTACATCTGCTTGACCTTTCTGGTTGAGGGGATATATAGGACTTGTAGGTTCACCAAGAACCCAACAAACACAGAGGCAAAAACTGAGCAGCAATTTGCAATGGCTTTTTATTATGTACCGGGTATTTAGCAATTATTGTGGGAAAATGTATACATGGAAAAATCGGTATGAAAGACACCTATGTATTTCTGAAATGGGAACAAATTATAGAGTTTAGAAACAGTACATATTTGCACATTTTTTAAATTGGGAATACTCATACTAGCATGAGAATTATCATTCATTTTTCAAAATGACTTCTTTTTACCACAACGTCTTTCATTTGGAAGGCAGAAATGCAATACAAATCAATAGGTAATAACAGCTGCTTTACAAATCTGAATTACCCTAAGTCTCCCTATGAACATGGTACCTCACTTGAGGGGTAGGCATAGTGCCCATGACAAGAAATGGCTCAAAACCCAACGTGAACACACAACATTTTCACAATGAATATTTACCCGTATTTGGCAAAGTGCCTAGCTGTAGTTTTTAATCCTAGCTCTGCCAGCACCTGGGAAATCTAGCAAACCTATACAATTTTGAGAACTAGACACCCAGGGGAATTCAGGATGGCATGACGTGACTGCCTCCCACCAGGTTCTGTTACCCAGAATCCCTTGCAAACCTAAAAAATTGTCAAAAAAAACACATTTTCCCCACATTTCTGTGGTGGAAAGTTCTGGAATCTGCATGGATCCACACATTTCCACGCACCTCGAGTTCCCCAAAGTCTTACAATAAAAATGGTACCTCACTTGTGTTGGTCGGCCTAGTGCCCGCGACAGGAAATGGCACAAAACACAACGTGGTCACACCTCATTTTTGCAGTAAAAAATGACCCTTTTTTGGCAAAGTGCCTAGCTGTACTTTGTGAACCCTAGCTCTGCCGGCACCTAGGGAAACCTACCAAACCCACACATGTCTGAAAAGTAGACACCTGGGGGCTTCCAAGGAGGCATGGCTTACGTGGATCCCCCAAAGTTTCCTTATCCAGAATCCCCTTCAAACTTAATCACTTTTTTCAGACATTTTCATGTGGGAAAGTGTGGCATCACCGGGCTCACACAAATTTCCTACCACCCAGCATTCCTCCAGGTCACCCGATAAAAATGGTACCTTACTTGTGTGGGAGGCCCAAGTACCCCCTACAGGCAAGGGCCCAATTCGTAGTGAGGCAACATCAAAATTGCCTATCTCAAAGCCACCTCGTTGTGCAAGGGGGGGTCACCTGGGTTATTGGCCCCGTGCTCTGCGGTCATCTAAGGAAACCTACCAAACCCACATATTTCTAAAATTTAGACACCCGGGGGCTTCCAGGGAGGTATGGTTTGCGTATGGCTTGTGTGAATCCCCAACGTTTCCTTACCCAGAATCCCTTGCAAACCTCAATTTTAGCTGAAATAAATCACGTTTTCACACATTTTTGTGTGGAAAAGTGTGGCATCACCAGGCTCACACAAATTTCCTACCACCCAGCATGCCCCCAGGTCTCCAGATAAAAATGGTACCTCACTTGTGTGGGAGCCCCAAGTACCCGCGGCAGGCCTTAATCAATCATTCATGGTTTTGCGCTGTTTCTATGTTGCTGTACAATGCAGCACACAGCAAAAACGAGGAGAGATAAAGCATCTCTCCTCAGTTCGCCATGTTAAGACCAGGTTATCCCTGGTCTGAATTATGGCGCTGCTCGATATTTACACCACCCTTGTAAATATGGGGCAACGTCAAAATCAATGGGTGTTGCGGCCGAACGCCCACCAAAACACCCATTCCCCACCCCTTTCGCGTGAAAGAGTGCCTTATTTACAAGGCAGCGTTAAGCCAAGGGCTTAACAAAGCCTTGTAAATAAGGCATAGCCCCTATCGCCACAGGAACATCGTAAAAAGTGATATACCTGCGGCAATAGGGGCTTGTAAATATGCATATTTTACAATGAAGTGGCAGAGCACGGCATTAGGGTCCTTAGCTTAATGCCGCACTCTGCCACTTTAGAAATGCAGGGCTGCACCATATTTACAACAATAAGGTACAACCCTGTGTTTTCCTCTGCGCTAAATTTAGTAGCCTTGCGCCAACGCAGGCACCCTTGCACCATGGTGCAAGTGTGTCTACGTTGAGGGGAGGATTGTTTATGTACAGTAAGATCTCCCTTCCTGCACATAAACAATCCTTAAATGGTGTTTTGTATCTTCTATGTGTGCAGCTTAATGCAAATAAAAAATCAATGGCGTGTTGCCTTTTCTATGTGTGCTGCACAACGCAGCACACATAGAGTGTGCTGCACAAAGCAGCACACATAGAAACAGCAAAAACGAGGAGAAAGAAAGAATTTCTCCTCGTTTCGCCTGTTTTAGACCAGGTTTTCTCTGGTCCTAATTTTGACGCTGCATCATATTTACGCCACCCTTGTAAATATTGGGCAGCAACAAAATCAATTATGTTGAGCTGGAATGCCCACTGCAACACCCTTGCCCTCCCCTTTCACGCTAAGTACATGGTAGAAGGGTGCCTTATTTACATGGCAGCATTAAGCCACGTTAGGTGGCTTAACGCTGCATTGTAAATAAGTGAAGCCCCTGTCACCAACACGTCACGCACCACAATGTCACTAAAAGTGACGCTGTGGGTGGCGATAGGGGCTTGTAAATATACCCCTTAGTGTCCCTAAAAATTCAATGATATCTCATATACCGAATTGCATATCTTGCGAATCGCGTTGGCCTGGTGTGATTTATAATACTAAACAGCTAAATAGGAATTTTTAGAGTCTTCACTGTGTTACTTCATTAATGTGTTCTTACTATGCCAGGCATGGGACTCTAAAGCGATATAAACAAAATGCACGTTGATGCTGATCGGAAATATGTAATAAAGGTTCTCATTTCTGAGTAATTGGCAGGGGGCAGTGCTGCACGTATTTCTTGCTGTGCTGCCCTACGCCAATGTGAAAAGGCAGGTATGCATCGCATTTATCAAATGCACCAAGGGTTGTTTTTATACTTGAATCGGCACCTTACTGCACAAAAACAATCCTGGGAGACGTTTTCCTCTTTCCACATAAGGAGAGAGAAAAAAAGCAAGAAGTAAAAATATTTCTCTTTCTTGCGCCTCCTCTGGGGAGGCATAAGGTTTTGGCGCTGCTCCAGAATTACATGATTAAGTAAATCTGGGGCAGCGTCAAAATCCATGGGTGCTGCGTGGGAAAGCCTGCCGCAACCCCTATGAAATGCGCCGTTGACACAGAGTATGAAAGGCAGACTACACATCCTCATAGACATGAGTGAGAGACTGACGCAGCCGGAGCATCAAAAAAGTGACGCTTTGGCAGCGCAAGCCTCTGAGAAGCCCTAAAGAATCTGGCAGAGACTTGTGACTGCCCGTCAAAAGCAACTAAATCTGTATCCAGACGCCTTCGCTGCCTGCAATTATGTAAACAGCATTCAACTTGTGTGCATGTTGATGGAGGTCGAACACTTAGCTCTTTTATTTCATATTATGTCAGCGACACCAAGCGGCGTAGTGGAAAACAACAAGTAATGTCGAAAACAAATTTTACATTGTATTTAAAAAAATCAAAATGCCTATTGTGATGTACAGTATAGCTTACATTTTGAATGAAGGATAGCGTGCATGTATAACAAAAAAAGTCTTCTTGTTTGATAACAAATTCTGCATGATGAAACATTATGGAACGGTGTCTTTTTTTGAGTCAGAGTAAATGATCGTACACGTTTTAGAAATTCTCTTGGGAGAGACCTATAGTCGAAATAAGCCCCTCACCCATTTTTTGTAATTTGTCGTTCCTACATACATGTGCCGTCTTCATATATTACATATAGACATCGCGCTGTGGAACATGTTTTCTTTTGCTTGAACATTTGAAGAAAGTTGAAAGGGGAGATGTATCAAATGATCGCACGTATAGAACTAAAGCTCATCATACCCGCATTGACTTCTTTTTTTTTATGGAGGCCTTCCTGAAATAACTAATAACATAATTTGAATGAGATTCATGTTAAATGCGACGAAAACACGATCCCGTAATTTTAATAATGAACATAAGGAATATTTAATACTAGAGTATCACGGCTCATGCTCCTCCACGCCTCTCAATTAATGCATAAAGCATGCCAGCAAGCACATCAGAACCCGTAAGGACCAATCTGGGAGCAGTTCCTGAGCAGCTGGGCCAGAACCTGAACCCCTGGCACAGATTCGCCTCACCCGTGTCTCTTGGGCTTTAAGGGGTACACCCTGCGAAGATAGGCCAGCCACTGTAGAGAGCTGCCCCACTTTAACCAAAAACTCTTCCCAATCCTCACCTGGGATAAAAAAAAAGTGAAGCAATATGCAAATTAAGCTGGTATATAATCCTGGATCATGCCATTCATGAGACTAGCCTACAAAGAGATGAGCCATGGCATGCGGACTATTTATCTACCACAGTGAAATCATGCAATGAATACTTCTCAATGTGTCCATGAACACCTCCATTACAAAGAGTACAAAGGAACAAAATATCTGTCAAAAGAAATTATGTATGTAAAATTACAGACAATGCTTCATGAAAGCCTGAAGGGGAGATTTACCAAGATTGTACGCTGTGTTTGCTTTACAAAAGTGATGCAAATCAGGACAGGCACTTTTTTCCAATTTACTTTCCAACGCAAAACATGATTAGCGATGGAAATAACGTGAACGTGACTTAGCGCAAGGCAACGCTATGTCAAGGGGGAGCTTGGGCATTCCCATGCAACCGCCCAAGGTTTCTGACACTAAACCCTATTTACTGAATAAAGTAGACAGTGTTTTGCGTCAGAAAACTGCACCTGTTTAAAGTAGATGCAAGGAAGAAGAAATACTTTAATTTCTCCTTCCTTTTCTAACTTTGTACATGTGCTGCATTTTACAGCACACATACAAAGAGGGAAAACGTCTAAAGTTAGTCTAAGCATGTTTTTTTGTACTGGAAGGGTACCCTTCCAGTACAAAACCTATGCTAGACTCACAAAGACACCATTGAACCACGGCACAAAGGTGTCTCTGTGGCGCACAGCATCTGATATCAGCACAGGCGCTATCGAAAGGGGAAAAGAGTGCCATATTTTAGGAAATTTGGTGCTCTCCTACTCTCTCCTTCTCATGCAGCACAACATTTGTGGCTGCTGCACTGCTCTGTGTGAATACATGGTAAATCTACCCCGAAAAGTCTAACAGGAGTTCAAAGCAAAAATAGCCAATATGCATGCAAAATAGTGCACAAGTATTGTTGTTTCAGTGGAACAGAGGGGCATGTTTACAAGTTCCTAGTGTTACCGGAACAGCACTCTTTGAGACGTTTCGGTGGCGATAGGGCCTTTTCCTTATTTACAAGGTGGCGTTAGGTGATTTAACCAGTTGCATAGCAGGAGTGTTGCAGGAGGGGGTAGTTCGCCCAGGTGGCATGTGTTGTGGGGCAGCAGCCTCTCTCCCCCAGCTCTAACCTGAGGCATCACAGCCCCACTCCTGCCCTTACACACAGCCACGAGGCTGCCGCTGCAGGGACCGACACGGGTGACAACTAGTCTAGCTACACCACTGCTCTTAACATGGATTATTGCCACCTTGTAGATAAGGCACCCGCTTCACGCTATACTTAGCATGAAAGGGGTGGGCAATGGGTATTGTGGTGGGCCTTCTGCCCCAAAACCCATTAATTTTGATGTTGCCTCATGTTTACAAGGGTGGCATAAATATGGACAGTGCTATAATTAAGACCAGGGAAAGCCTGGTCTTAACATGGCAAAACGTAGAGAAATGCTTAATTTCTGCTTGTTTGTGCTGTTTCTATGTGTGCTGCTTTGTGCAGCACACATAGAAACGGCAAAAAGCCATGAATGAATATTTATGAGCAGGAAAGGACACATTCCTACACACAACGCATCATTCCACATAATGCAGGCACCCTTGCACTATGCTGCAAGGGTGCCTGAGTTGGCGCTAGGCTGCTTAATTTAGCACCAGCACTATAGAAGATGCAGGGCTGCAATGTATCTTTGTAAATACGGTGCATCCTTGCATTTTCAGAATGGCAGAGAGCGACATTAGCAAGTTTTGCTTAACGCCACGCTCTATCATTTTGTTGCACATATTCCCCCAGAGTTTCTGCCCAAAACCCAGGTGGAAAAGTATGCAAGAAAGTGAGCAAAAAATGTTGGATGAAATGCTTGAATTGATCTCAGCCTCTGGTAAATTCTCTGAGCCGCATCTTAATCCATCATCATTTTGTCCACCGTGCCCCCTCAGTTTGGATCCTGCTATGTGCTGGGTTCATAACTCCCGATGGAGCATATAAACCTGAAATTTTGAGCTCACTTTTATACAATTTTTTTCTCGATTCAACTCAATGGAAGTGGGAGCACATGATTCAAACTATTACTTGAATGAAAGTAACTATTGAACAACTGGCAAGGTTTATCACTTCCTTGATGACTAGATACAGAAATCTAAATAACGATAACTCCCATACTTTGTACAATTCATACATCATTGTGCCAATCCTAAAAACGAGATTACGCTTAACACACAGGGCAGTGTGCAGCTGTACAACAACGAACCCAATGGCTTCTGGGCCTCTGAAATGAAATAAACTTTCTCGACATATTAGTCAATGTGTACCTCCGGTTAATATAGATAAGTTATCGTAGTTCAGTTATGAAACATACCGGTCCTTATTAAGGGATGAGTGATCGTTGCTAGTTTCATAATAAAGTCCAGACATTAAGGCACGAAAACAAATACTTCTGCTTTCCCAGGCTCCTTTCCAACAGCCATGCGTGATGCAATTCAACATTTCAAGCTTTAGCAATTTTGACACAAACTTTTTCCGACACCTGGTGGAACTGTTCAGCCTTCTAGTGGAGGACCCTCTTCTCCACGTTCTCCTAGAGATGATGTGTGATCAAGCGTTGGTCACTCCCAACATAGAATGGACCAGTCAAGACAGTTTATTCAACCACGCTTCTCTCAGGTACTGCTATCTAAACCTGCCCTGTAATTTCCAACATTATCAAGGATGACAAAGGAAGGAGGCTGAAGCCCCTTTTTATTAATTCCTTAATATCAGATCCCTGAGTAGACAAATTCCCTGGATGTATGACATTACAATGCATGCTTTTACATCGCATGCCTTTACAACGCAAGTATTACAACGCAGTCCATTACAACGCATAGTGCTTTGGGGTGCTGGATAGTGAATAGTTTAATTTACTATTCCAACTCCAGTCCCCGTGGACACTAGGGAAGGTTATTGGATAGTAAATTAACCTATTCCCTATCCTAGAGCGCCCCCCAGAGCAATGCGTTGTAATAGTTTGCATTGTAATGGTTGCGTTGTAAAGGCTCTGCGATGTAAAAGTTGCATTGTAAGTGTTGTTCACCAAATTCCCTGATTCAAATCATTAGAACATCAGCCCTTGGATTTCCGTCCAGTGCAGCAAAGTGGATCCCAAAACCAGACCAGCTTATGCACCATTCTCTGGTTTTTCAGCATCAAAAATGACAACTAAGGAAATGTAAGCATTAATATTGAATAAAAGGAGATCATGGTTCATAGCACATTTGGTCAATTGAATTGGTTGGAACAGTCGAATGTCAATCTCTCAGTGCTCTTGAGCAACCTGAGTCTCAGTCATTGGTCCACTTGAGATATTGGGACGTATTTGAAACAGGTGGGAATGCCAGCCAGCCATGTGTTGTTTAAACAGACTGCAAATTGCTTGTCTTGACACCTAGGTCCAGATGTAGGTCACCAAATACCGGTCGGTAACGGCCGAATGCGGCCGTTACCGACCGGTATTTGGTGATTGAGATGTAGGGGCCATTATTTTACAGAATCGGTAAATTTACCGAATCGGAAAATTTACAGAGTCTGTAAAATACCGAATCGGTATTTTTACCGATTCGGTAAATCCATATGTAGGTGACACTCCTAAGAGTGCCACAGGCCCTTAAGAGTCGGTATTTTACCACCCAATCCTATTGGGTGGTAAAATACCGAATTCAGGTGTGCATGCACATCTGTGCATGCACACCTGTGCCATGTGACACACAGACATGCCCTTAGGGCATGCATGTGTGCCACATGTCAAACATGCCCGTACTTGGGGTGCTAGAGGGTGTCAAAGTGACACCCCCTGCACCCTTGCAGGATTCGGTATTTACCGATTCGGTAAATACCGAATGGGTATTGCCCATTGATTCCTATGGGCTTCAAGGCCCATAGGAATCAATGGGCAATACCGAATCGGTATTTACCGATTCGGTAAATACCGAATGTTACAGATTCGGTAATTCAAAAATAAAATTTACCTACATCTCCCTCAGTCAAATTTACCGATTCATAAATACCGAATCGGCAAAATTCGGTATTTATGAGTCGGTAAATTGAAGTTACCTACATCTGGCCCTAAATATGGTTATAAATAAAGAAGCATGTTCCCTTTTATTATCAGCCATGGAGTATTCAGGCAGCCCTAGAACACAAGTAAAAGTTATTTCTATGTATATTTGCTGTTCAAAGTATGTAGATATAAGTACTGACAATTAACCCTAGGCGTAGTGGGCGTAGTGGGGCTACGCGAGGCACAATGAAGTGGGGGGGAATCTACACGCACCTACACACTTCGCGTAGCCCCCCTACTTGCAGGCCGCCTCCCTCCCGCCCTCTTCTAAATGCCCTTAATATAATTTAAAACATTCTAAAACAAAAAAAAACGACTTACCTGCGATGCGGCGTCCCGGGGCTCCCTCTCCCTGGTATCTCGCCGACTTCTTCCTCACGAATACGAATGCGTATGCGCGGGCGCCTGCGCATGTGCATTTCGAGAAATGCGCACGAGCGGGTGCCGCGCATGCGCATTCGTGAGGAGAAGTCGGTGAGATGCCAGGAAGAGGGAGCCCCGGGATGCCGCATCGCAGGTAAGTCATTTTTTTTTGTTTTAGAATGTTTTAAATTATATTAAGGGCATTTAGAAGAGGGCGGGAGGGAGGAAGGTGGCAGGCAACTTTGCTCCTCCATGGCGTGTACGTAATGTTGCCTACTACGCCTACTTTGTGAATCACGAAGTAGGCAACACTACGCACACTCCGTGGACGGATCGGAGTACTAAGCCCACTACTGACAATACAGATTTTGGTGACTGCTTATTTTTGTACTGCCTGGGACATCAAAATAATGAGCTGGCAACCCTAATCACAAGACTTGGAGTTTGTTGCAGGATAACCACATTATTTATTTCCACCACCCTGATTCTTGGTTACTGCCATATTAGCAATAAATAAACACATTTGAAACCATACGCTGTCATCAGTAACATTCTGAGTTACTTCAAGTGTCCGGGAATTCACCTTGCATTCACACAACTCACTCCTCATTCTCGTCCTTCACTTTCATGCTCACCCTGCACTCACACTGATTCCCATGCACTCACACCATTCACCCACTTACCCTGCACTCACAGTGATCACTCTGCTCTCACAATGCACTTGCGCTGTTCACCCTGTACCTCACCCTGCAATCACACGCGCACACTACTCAATCTGCGCTCATGTGACACTCCACTCAGCTGTCCCCCTCACTGCTCAATCTGCAATCTCTTAAATAAGCACACCACTACCCATACATTTATTCATCCTGTTTTGCACTTATATCTGCGCCCAAATTCATATGGTAAACTCACTCACCCTGCAGTCACTCCTCTTTCCCTACCCACAAACTGTCACATGGCTCACTGTGCACTCACATGAGCACTCCTGCCACCCACACAGCACAGAGGGTTAATGTGCCTGCTCCATAGAATGAGTACTATGCAAATCACGGAACTGAGTATAAGTAAACAATGAGTAGCACTATAAGAAAATGAAGAGAGATAAGGTGCATCGTTGGTGAGTGTTAGTGAGGGAATTTATGGCAAAGGAGGAAATGTGGGAGGGGTCGCCAAAAAAGACTGTTGTACTGTGTGCAACAAGTGCTAGGGACAGCCCTGGCTAGGAGTGTTAGCCCCCACCCAAAGTTTGGGTCTAGTTGCACCCCTGTACACGAGTATGAGCATGTAGTCCTAAATTACAAAAGGATATATTTACAAGCACTGCAATCCAGCCTTCCAGGGGGCCAACTAGCTCAGTTTACCATACTCACCTGGGCCCATAAAACATTCACACTTTGAACTAGTAGTCCTGCCTAGCTCATTACTAATTGTAATCACCCTTTCAGTGCTTTGAGTCCTCTTAGGACTTATACCTGTAAACCATGACTTAACAATCCTTGTCACCTTTGCTATAAGTTCTAGGGATCGAAAAGGGAGTTCGTTTTTAAACAGGCAGTATTTTAAACATATTTACCTTTCCTGTAAAAAACCTCAGACTCGGGAACCAGTTTAAAAGATTTATCTATGAAAGATTTTCTGAGTCAAACATGGAAACCCACAATCTCGAGACAATGAATTTTACAAGAAAAAATATAACTACTAGGACATAAAGTTTGTAAGAAATCACAGTAACACCTTTAAACATTGGTACCTGGGAAGGGTGGGAGAGGGAAATAGCACAAGGACATACCACACAGATTATATTTACCTAGAATGGTGCAATGACCAATCCTGGTCACGGGCTGGGGCAAAAAAGACCAGGGCCAGGCTCCCGATTAATCTGGTGCCCACAGGACAAGACAGGTGCGGATCAGGACAGGTGACCTCCTCTAAGTGTAACACCTGCGTCACACCCCTCTCTCTAGAATAAGCAAATTAGTACCGCAATTGGGTAATTGATTCTTCTGACAGAGTGCTCCGGCAGCACCTCTGCTCTCGATCGCCTATTGAGTGCGTTGGGTCAGTGACAAGTGAGCTATTCGGACAAGTCGGACAATTTCTCTATGTAAACCTACCTTAGTTATTCCAATTCAGGGGCAATGTACCACCCCTAAATGATGCAAATCTTTGTGTTCCCCTTCAGTGATTGGTTGGATAGATGAGGAGGGGTCATCACACCACACTAAGATGAGATCATCTAAATTGACTTGAATTGATCAAGTTCCCACCCACAATTTACTTTCTCACGTTTATATTCCGCCCACCAATATTGACATACAAATGATATAGATTGTATTTGTTTGAGTCTTCTTGCTTCCTCTTTAGAGGTCAGTAGAGCAAGTTTCCAGGAACATTGTGGGAAAGAAGGGTGTTGGCAGCCATTCAATGCCAATGACTGCATGACTTTCAGGGATTTGTTGCGCAGGTGCGGCTTATTCAAAATGGAGTTTTCGTCTCATTTAAAGGCCCATAATACGAGCTGGTAACAAAGTCAAAGAAAGACAAATTAGAATACAAAAATAAATAAATGCACTGTATACCACATATCTCTACTCCAACCACATTACTTTATTTAAACTTTTGCATTATTGGTTTAGCAAGACGAACAAGCTTAGGAGAAGCTTCAGCAGTTAGCATATGAGGTTTGAAGCGGCCATTTCTGGCACTAGGCGCAGAAGCAAAGATTTCTCACCAAAGCAGAAAATACGTCACACCACGTGAGTGTGGCAGATGCATGCACAGTGAAATGCTCGTGTTGCAGCAGCCACTTTAATGCATTTGAGTTACTGTTAGTAAAAGCACATAAGCTTGTGAAATGCAATTATTAGTTTACAAAACATATTGGTTAATATATTACAGGTTATTTCAAGAGGGTTGAGTACAAGAAAGTTTCTGTACGTATGAAACCTTGCTCCATCATATCATCACAAATTAACCCCTTCTATGCTGGCCCGTTTCCGCCGCTGTGCGGTAAACAAACGAACAGGGCGGGGCCGTGACGAACCCCAGCCATCATCAGCACACGAGCAACGTGGAGCGTGACGGCTGGGGTTCGTCACCAGCATGGAAGGGGTTAAGGAACCAGATGCCAACTTCAACATTCTCCCAGTTCAATTTCTTCAATTTCTTTGGGAGTTCTTTTTCCACTCTCATTCTGGAACACTTTCATTCTCTTATATGCGTCCCCTTTTAGTTCTTCCATTTGAATTTCATCAAATTTTCTGTTCTTCTTTTTCTCATTTATTGTATATATTTTTCTATTTCTGTAGCATTTGCACCAGATCATTATCACTAATATTATTAGCGATATTCCCATTATTGGCAGCAGTACTTTACCTACAATACTTCTACCTACATTAGAAATCCAATTACCAACAGAGGAGAGACCATCAGTTAGTCTCTTCCATGCACTGTAAACTTCCAGTGGTTTCAGTTCTTCCAAATGAGTAATGTTCCTTACATACCTTCCAATTTCAACGCTTTTACAATGTTGCGCTTTCAACATTCTATAGACTCACCCCTCTTTTGCTAATAATATGCCAAAAGCAAGTCGATTTTGTAAAACCATCGATCTGATCGCAACCAATACGGTATTGATCAATAGGAATCCACCAGCAGTGTCAGTCGATAAGCGAGCCACCACTGTAGACAATTTACAGATTCTTTGAGTATTCAGAATTACTCCCACTGAAGGTATCAATGCACTAAATATATCACCTACAATTTCTGCAAAACAAGCTCTTTTATATCGGGTTAGTGTATTTTCGTGTTAATTGCTTCCAGTGATTCTTTTTACATGGTATACCTTTGGAAATACTATTCCGAAATAGCAACTCCCATGCCAATGATTCGGTAGCTTAAAGTAAGCTTTGTTCCCACAAATGTAATAGACTCCAGGAAATACTGAATCAGTTCCCCCTTTTAGTCCCCAACCCCCAATTATGAGGAAATTACGTTCACATTCACTGGAACCAATGAATACATTGTTATACTCAGTTTTCTTTCTATGGAAACAGATTTTCCCCTTCTTTTCAAAGTCCAAAGACATAGTAGCATGAGGTTTGCCAGTTGCCATAAATTCCTCCCTTCAGCCCATTTGGGTATCTGGGGTTTTGGTTCAGTGGCTTTCTTTTGGCAATCCTGTCTCCTTTTCTCTACTAAATTTAAAAATATTTTCTCTTCTTCGTGTAGTTTACAAGTTAAATTGTCTTTGTGTGCATCAGCTATATCTATTGCTTCCATCGTTAGAAAATATTCACCCATAAACTGTGAATTTTTGCTACTAAGGACAGGGTTCATTCTTCTACTGATCGGAAATTCTGAGAAAATGACATCAACGTTAGAATAATAATATTGTAATCTTCCAGTTTTATAAAACAGTCTAGTTAATATGGTACAGGAAATACCATAAGTCAGGGGTAAATGGTGATAGGTAACACCTTCAGCTACTGAAGTGGGTAATTTTATACAGACATAACAGTCACTAATCTGCATTGTCTCTATATAATGTACTAATAGACTAGCAAATACATTCATCTCAGTTTCATTTCTGTTTCTAACGTGATGTAATTCTATCTCATCTAAGTCAACTCTATCTTGTTTGTGGTGCACTACCTTTCCGTGTATACTAGTTTCATTTCGCTTAGCAGCCATCAAGTACAGTATTGCTATTGTCTTTACTAACCATACTACTAGTACTATCAATACACTACAGATACATATCCTACAGCATGTCTTTATACAACATTATTTTCGAGTTTCCAGTAACTCTTTTATCAGCCATTTTTTACTAAGGAGGCTTAACCCCTCTTTGAGAATTTTACACAGAGTACACATGTGTTTTATCTCAAGTTGGCCTCACTTCATCAGTATCTTGATCAGCAATCAGTTCTTCATCACTGTCATCACTGTCATTCCCGATTTTCAAAATCTTCAAGGATGATGTATGTCCATTCAGGGCCTATGAATTTATTGTTTAGCTTTTTCAGGCATGGACTTCTCATTCTTTGATTGCTTGTAGATGGTTCAGTTTGACTTGCCACTTCATCTACTTGTTCTGGCTCTTCATCTATTGTGACTAGGCAATATTTCAGTCTTTTAACAAAACCAGGCCATTTATCACCTTTTCTGAGTCTTTTAGTTGCCACTGTGCTTTCTGATTCTTCAAATGTTCTTTTTTTTCTTTAAGTTGTGGCACAACTTGATTTTCGTCAACTTCAGGTTTCCTCTCTAACTCACCTATCTGTCCCTCCTCAGACAATGGAGTTCTGGTAGGGGTTTTGTTGGTCTGAGTATATTGCTCTTTCCTTAACTGGTCCTACTCACGATTACCATTAGCTTGTATGTCTGTAATCTGAGTACATTCTTCTATACCTATCTCGTCCTCACTATCAGTCTGACGATCTAAATATGTTTGACCTATTGTTCTCACTCTTATTTCAGGTATGTCAACCACTGAGATCCATTCATCCTGACTGGTGCTCGGTTGCCCTTCGTCAACTACTTCAGGATCAACTTCTTGAGACCCTTCAGCTGCACAACCTTCAGCTTCAACTTCGTCAGGTTCTGGTATCCATTTAGTGTGGCTGCTGTGGATCCAGTTGGGGATTCCCTTGCACTTTACAGCTGTAGGGGTGCCCAACATTACTTGTTCTGGTTTTCCCCACCTTGGTGCTAGGCAGGATTCCCGGGTGTGATTCTTTATCACTACCCATTATACTGGGTTCAAATCATGTGCTGGAGTTGAATGTCTGGCTTCAGCATCTTCCCCAACTTGGTGAGAGATAGAACGCACTTGGTCAGCCAACTCTTTGCAGTACTCCAACACTAAATCATCAGATATAGTTAACAGCTGATGTCCTCGCACAAATGCTTGCCTCATTGCCTTTCCCATGAGTAGCTCATGGGGACCCAAGCCTGTTTTTTTGTCTGGAATGCTTTTGAGTCCCATTAGAACCAGTGGTAAAGCATCAGGCAATTCTAATTGGGTAGATATGCACATCTTTCCCAATTTTGCTTTAATTGTGCCATTCAATTGTTCTACCACTCCAGAAGCCTCTGAGCAGTATGCACAGTGCAGTTTTTGCTCAATTTTGAATGCTTCACAGATCAGACTAATTATTTCATTATTAAAATGTCTTCCTCGGTCTGACTCAATCATTACTGGTAAACCGAATCTAGGTATGAGTTCTCGTAAAAAGAGTTTGGCTACAGTTAGGCTATCATTTCTGCTTCCACCCATTTTGTAAATAGGCAGACAATGACCAAAGTATTCTTCAATCCTCGACAAACAGGTAACTAAATGAAGTCAATTTGTAATCTAATAAAGGGGCCTTCTGCTTTCCTAATTTTCCCAGGGCACACTATAATTTTCTTACAATGGTTTAATCGATGACATGTAAGGCATCTCTGGCAAAGACTCTCTGCTACGTTCCTGAACTTCGCATTGAACCAGTCCCTTCTAAACAACCTCCCCATTGCATCTCTCCGCATGTGTGTGACCCTATGGTACATTCTGGCCATTAGTGCAAGCATACAGTCAGGTAACACTGGTCTCCCATCTAAGTAGACTATTATGCCATCTTCAGGTCTTGCCTGATACCCTATTTTCTGCCAAACGTCCTTTTCTTTGGGCTCTGCCTCACCTTACAAATCTCTCACTTCCTCCCATGTATTCACACCACTCAATAGCATAAGGTGGCAGCTGTTTCCACATGCTTCAATTTTCTTGTTTATTGACATTTTATATTTGGTACAATGTTGGGCCACTTGGTCAGCATAATGATTACCAGCTGTCACTTTGTCATGTCCAGATTGGTGAGCAGTGCATTTGACCATGGCCAATTCTTTAGGCAATTGAATTCCTTCAAGTAATTCTTTTACAAACTGTCCATTTTTAATAGGGGTTCCTGAAGAAGTCATGAACTCCCTTTGCATTCATAATTGGCCAAAGTCATGCACAACCCCCTAACCATATTGGCTATCAGTGTAAATGGTTACTCTCCAATTTTTCCCAATTTTGCATGCTTTCATTAAAGCAAGCAATTCGGCTACTTGTGCAGACTTGACTCCTGGTAAATAGGATGCTTCGACTATATTCGATAGTGTGCACACAGCAAAAGCAGTGCTTAGGCCTCCTTCCTCATGACGCATACATGAGCCAACTACAAATAACTCATGCTCTGGGTCTTTTAAAGGTTCTTCTTGTATATCTGCATAAGGTTTAGTACTGAATTCAATTAAGTCTATACAGTCATGTTCGACTTCCTCTCTCACTTCCTCAAAGTGAGAATTTGGCAATAAGGTCGCTGGATTTAGAAGAGTGCTTCTCACTATTGTCACATTTTCTGAACCAAGAATAATTCTTTCATATTTTGTCATCCGACTAGGTGTTAAGTGCTGAATATGTGTTCTGGTTAGCAGTATCACAAATGAATGTGGAACATACACAGTTACTGGATGTCCCATTACAATGGATTCACTTTGCTCAAGACTCATGAATGTTGCAGCTACTGCTTTTAGATAACCTGGCAGTGCATATGCCACTGGGTTCAATGTTGAGAAAAATATGCCACAGGTCGTCGCATCAATCCATGGATCTGGGTTAGAATGAAAGAGCACAATTGCCTCTTGTGTCACAAAATCATGCAAACTCTTTGGAATAATCTGGCATCCCTAATGCCAGAGCTTCACACAGACTCTTATGCAGTTTCAAGAAAGCAGTCATGCTTTCATCATCCCACTCAACTGGGTCTTTTGCTCGTTTCTTTGTCATTTGAATCAATGGCTTTGCAAGTACTGCAAATCCCACAATACTCTGCCTGCAGTAACCTACAATTCGAAGAAACATTCTAATTTCTTTCTGAGTTTGGGGTAATTTCATGTTTTGAACTATTCTGATTCTTTCAGATGTCACTCTACTGACCCCTCTTTCTATTTGGTGTCCCAGATTTTTTTCATTTTCAAAAAGCTTTATTCGATTTCACATGAAAATCATAAAAGCATACATTAAAAAATACTTTCACATAGATAAAAAGGAAAAGGCTATTCAATCAAAAAAACAAAAATTAGCACAACTCCTATAAAAAAAGTTCACAATGAAACAAGTTGCACGTGTCACCTAGGCTCAGAAATTCATATTGCACAAGGCTAGCTAATAGTATGAGGACAGAAAAATTTACAGAAAACAATCAGAACACATTCCTTGGCTAGTAATACCGTAATTGCTACTTCATTTCAATTACATAGAATTTCAAAACCGAATTGCACGTTTTAAAAAACATGATACTGCCTGTACAATAAAATCATTTTCTAATAACTGTATCTTTAAAAAAGCCTCACGACAAGTGCGTATCCCCCAGGCTTTTAAAATAGGTTTAAACCCCCCCCCTTGGTATCTGATAAAATTTACAAAAAAGGACACAGTGTATGTTTGATTGAAATGAGATATCATCACAGGGGCATATAAGACGTTCCCTGGACCAGTTGTTGCATGTAGGAAAAGTAATAAGGCGAAAGAAGGTACCCATACGGAAACAGGTCAATAGCATGCGGGAGTAACAACTTGGCTCAGATAAAAGGTAGTGTTGTACCCCCTCACAGGGTGTGATTTGCTGATACACTGCCAGAGTGCTCCTCGTTTGTTCCCGGACCCACCTCTTGTTAGCTAGGTTGTCCAGTACCAATTTTTTCAAGGTTCTTCTGGGGACAGCTGCCATACTTTCTGGTTTTTGGAAGTATTCCGGGTGCCCAATCTCAGTCAATGTCTTTTTAACGTACATCAACCATTTAATATTGGCAACACCGTCAAGCTTGAGACAATCGATGATTACATCTCTATTAAAAGCTGTCTCTGTGGTCAACCAGACCTTATGCCACAACAACACGGGGGCTACATTAATTAAATCGGAAATAAAGGGTAAGCCAACTTCAATATGTGTGGCAAAGGTAGCTGTTGATCTAGGGACTCCTAATAGATACCGTATAAACTGGTTTTCGGAGCATTGTATCTTTTGCCAGTTTTCAATCCCCCATAAACCTGAGCCATAAATCCCTGTTTGAATGAGATCCCTCATGGGCCGTCCACCAAGTTTCGCAGCAAAGTTTCTCAAAGCTCCTATCGCCTTAGAGAAAGGCACATTTCTAGCCATTGCTGCTGCATACCAAGAGCCCTTTCTATCAAAGTTTATCCCTAAATAGGAAAACCTATCTGTACATTCAAACCTTTTTCCATCCAAAAAGATGGGACAGGGCAGCCTCTTTGTCCCTGCTCCACAAGACATGGTATATGTCTTTGTGATATTAACTTTGAGCCCCCTATCTCTCATATAGTCTGAAAATTTAAGGACGGCCCTCTGCAAGCCGACCCTAGTCCGAGACACTATGGCCGCGTCATCGGCATACAAGAATATAGGGACCGATGTTCCTGAGATAGAAGGGTAGTCATACTGCGATTCTCTAAGGTGTTGCCCGACAGAATTGATATACAGGGTGAAGAGAAGGGGCGCAAGTATGCACCCCTGTCTCACTCCCCTCCGCATATCAAACCTGTCGGAACAATCACCCAACCTACCATATCTCAGGGTTGCCCAAAGTTTCTCATGATCTACACAGTCAAAAGCCGAACTGAGATCCACAAATGTCACAAAGATGTTACCCTTCTTGGCATGCGTATATTTAGATATTACTACGGCCAAGTTTAGACCCTGCTCTATTGTTCCCTTGCCAGGTCTAAAACCATATTGTAGATTCAGTATCACATCATTATCATCTACCCATTCCTGCATCCTATTCAAAATTATCCGACCCGCCACCTTCATCAGAGCGTCAAGGAGCGAGATCGGCCTGTAGCATGTAGGGTCATTTCTATTGCCCTTTTTAAAAATGGGGACTACAATAGCATCAGGCCAAGAGGGTATAAACCCATGCTGGTTAGCTTTATTTAATACATTGGTCAATAAAGGAGCCCAAAGTTCTCACTCTGCTTTATATACGTCGATTGGGACTCCGTCAGGGCCCGGTGCCTTACTAGAGGTGCTATCCTGAATGGCCTTAGTGACCTCTTGGAGGTCAAAAATTATATTGATTGGGAAAGCTTCTTGCCTAGTGCTAACATGGCCGGTGCCCCTTTCCTCCATTATTGGGTTACCTGATGCAGGGGAGATCACTTGCTCATAGAGAACTTTAAAGTGGTTTACCCAAGTATCCCCAGTGATTGCTTGATCGATCACATTTGTCTCATTGCATTGTTGGAAAGGTGCATTAACCACCTTCCAGAAGGCAGTATTGTCTTTACATTGCGATTCTTTTTGTAAAGCCTGCCAAGCCTCCCTCTTCAATTGGCTTTTCCTATATTTAATCGCAAGTTATTAAGACTTTCTGGCTTGCGTATCAGCACAGGACACTTAGGCGATGTATGTAATGCTTTTTTCAGGATAGTAAGGGCTTCAGTACAGCTGCTATTAAACCAACTGTTAGTTTTACTTGGATCTTGTCTATAAACCCATGTTAGTGATTTTTTCATCTCTGCTTGAATTTTAATAAACAAATCTATCACAGTTTGTGGTTCCGCATTATATGAAAGGCAAGTTGTAATTTCTTCATACAAGTTAGATACTAGGTTATGAAGAAATGCCACTGGCTCCACCTTTTCCCATTTTAAGGTGTAACCATTTCTGGTTGCGAGGACTGTCCTAAATGGATATAAAGGGATAGCACTGAGGCTCTGTTCGCGCCATTTGATTTGTAGGCCAAGGGAAATGGGGTAATGGTCGCTAAACAGAACTTTAAGTGTTTTCCAGGAGGATACTAACTCCGAATGAACAGAGGAAAGGAGTGCAAAATCGATTATTGAGTTGCACCCCCTTCCGTGAAAGGTGGGCTGAAACAAAATGGATGGACTGCATAGTTGGTTAGCAAAGGACATATTAAAATAAAAAACAATGTTATTCAACACATCCCCAGTGTAGAGTGGACAAAGTGAGTAGGGTTATCGTCTTTACTTTCAGCTAAACCACAAATGCCGAACAAACCGTGGGGGCAAATGGTACAATTAAAATCTCCCACCCAGAGCATAACAGTATCATCGCCCCATTGATCCTTAAGGGTGGTTACAGTATGCTTGAGATTGTTAGACACGGTATCCAAAGAGTTGGAAGGCACATTATTATAAAAGTTCACCAAAATCATAAATTTTACCTGTCCCCAGCTAATTGTTAGAATTTGGTAATACTCAGCGGTGATAAATTTAAGCACCTTAATCCCCCCCACATTTGAGACATATGTACACATGCCCCCTTTGCTTCTCCTGTGTGAACTCGGTATAGCTGTTGTATTAGAGGTCGAAAACCCCATAATATGTAAGTCAACCACAGACCATGTCTCCTGTAAACAAACAATGCTGTATTTGGTAACTAGGTCTAACCAGGGGGGATGGGTCACTTTATCAGATAATCCAGCAACATTCCAGGATAAAAGAAATCCTTCTTCGTCAGTTCCCTTCAAGGCCGTTTGTGACTTACAATGGTCTGTGCTCGCAAGGGAGGGACATTTCTCATTGGAAAGTCAGTCCACCCCATCCATCCCTAATATTGTGGCAAAACGGTTAGAGGTATGGACAGCAAAGCTCAAATCAGGAGCACTATTTCCCTGTTGATGCAGAGTTTCAACTGGTTGGGAGAAAAGTGACCGGGGATAAA
Organism: Lissotriton helveticus; assembly: GCF_964261635.1. Lineage (NCBI taxonomy): Eukaryota > Metazoa > Chordata > Amphibia > Caudata > Salamandridae > Lissotriton > Lissotriton helveticus. Next base: position 850,863,279 of record NC_136063.1, read on the forward strand.
AGTAGCTCAGTGTATGTGTTGATATCCCTCCCTCACCCCTCTCTTGATACCAATCATTTATATATGGTGCTACCCTGCGTTCCCTAAAGTTAACGACAATGATGTCTCCATGTAACTCTTTAGGTCTATGGCCTACCCAGCCAAGTCTCCTTACATGCAGGATTATGCCATCTAGGCTGGGGGGTAGGGGCCTGTTTTTCCTCAACTAGTAAATTACCTTATTTTTGAGCTCTGAATAGCCTTCTCTCTTGCCCGGTGGTAACTCTGGTACGCCAGTTAAAACTATGACGTACGGTGTTGCTTCGGGTGGGAGGTCTACCTGATGCTTCCTAGTATTAGTAGTTTCCTTCCACGTAGCCTGTGTAACCTGTTTACTATCCACATGCTTAGCAGATACTACGGGACCTTTTGACCTAGGGTTAACACTGCGATTGGTACTGATAGCATCAGGATTTATTATACCCTAGGGTTTCACATGTGTCGAAATGGTGGAAGTATTTTGTGTCAAGGGACTGGGAAAAATCGGACCTACAACTTCTCCAGATGTGTTTTTATTTGGCCTACCAGGGGGAAGTTCCTTTATTAGCGAGGTATTAACGGCTATCATTTGCTCAATTCGGCCTAGTTTCTCCCCAATCTTTTTAATCCTCTCCGCCAATGGTAACAAAAGAGATTTAACCAAATGTTCGCTGTTGTCCATAAGCCCTTTATTGGTAAGAGGGGGGACGTGATCAGACAAGGTATTCTTAGCGCTCAATGTATGACCCTTAACAGGGCCAGAAAGTATTTTAGGAATTTTTGAGCATCTGCCCTTATGTCCATCTCCCCCCCGCATTCTCTTCATAGTAGCGGCTGCTGGTAATCGTTTGTTATGTATTTGAGTCATGGGGATCGGGTTTGGTGATAATAATATAATTGGGTCTTCCGTAATATGTTCTAATAAGTGGTCAGCACTTAAATCATCAATGCTAAACTCCTTGCTAAGCTCTGAGGAGTTATCAGCAATTTGTGTCTTCTGGGTGGAACAGTTATCAATTGGGCAAATTTGTATCGGGGTAGTTGCTTGCTGAATAGTTCCCAGGGAAGAAAGTTTTTGAGAAGTTCGGCGGGCAATCTACGCTCAGTGACAGCAATTTCATATTCCAGGACTGAGGCGGCCCTAGTTATGAAATTATCCAAAGTTCCGTGGACGGTTCCCCCCACCAGGGACTTCCTCTCTTTACTTAAACATGTCGCTTTCTTATAATTGGGATATAAGTTACAGAAACAGTATCTAAAGGTGACGGAAAATTACAATATTATCTGTCCAGTCTTTATGTATAAGGTGTTTCCCTTGGTTAAGCAATAACAGTCCTACTTACAAGGTCCAATGTCTTCAGGGTAAGATCAAGAGGGGGGACCCAGCCCAGCCTTGGCCAGCCCCGGACGGCCACAGACGGCCCGTCCTTTGCCTGGGCTTCGCCCGGCTCGTCCCGCGTGCGTCCCGCACTGCGGGGTGATGAGGGGGATTTTATGCAGTTGTAGGGGGCGTGGTGGGATGATGTCAGTCTGCCCAGGTGGCTTCTGGTCGCTGTGGTTCACCACAATTCTTCACAAAGGACCCCCCGCTGCGAGCGTTTCCCGCGCAGCGGGAAACACGAGAAGTAAATCGAGAATGCCGCAGATGTTTAGGGGAGCATGGTTCTCCACCTATTCATAACCCCTCTGCTTCTCCACGTAAGTCCGCCAAAAGTACACCAGTGAAAATGCTTTCCCGCACTGCGGGGTGATGAGGGCGGTTTTATGCACCTGTAGGGGGCGTGGTGGGATGATGTCAGTCTGCCCAGGTGGCTTCTGGTCGCTGTGGTTCACCACAATTCTTCACACAGGCCCCCCAGCTGCGCGAGAAACGCGAGAAGTAAATCGAGGATGCCACAGATGTTTAGGGGAGCGTAGTTCTCCACCTATTCGTGACCCCTCTGCTTCTCCACGTAAGTCCGCCAAAAGTACACCAGTGAAAATGTACTCAATTTATCAGCACCAGCACATAACCTTCCTCGTCAACTGGTGCCCGGTCACGTACAGACGAAGGTCCCTTTAAACATCAGCGACCTGTTTGTAGCTCATAGTACACAACAACCGACGGTCCCAGATACTTTATTGAAGTTATACAGTATTGCAATTTCTCTGGGGATACTTTATGTCCACCTTTTGCTAAATAGTTCAGGAATGCAATGGAATCACTCACACAGTCATTTCGTGTTCTCAATGCCAATAATAGGTCATCGATATACTGCACCAGACAGATTTTCCAGGCAGTATCAGTGATCAAGGCACCTTTTTAGAATCTGATTTAAAATGGATGGACTTTCTGTCTACTCCTGAGGAATACGATTCCAAACATAAACATGCTCGTCAAATTTGAATAAAAATAAAAACTTGCTATCTGGGTGCAGCGGGAGGGAAAATAAGGCATGGCATACATCAATTACAGTGTATTATCCTGCTCCCCATGGTATTTGATACAGAATCACAGCTGGATTTGGTACTACTGGGCAACATGGGAAGAAAATTTTATTAATTTTACGGAGGTCTTAGACCACCCTGTAGTTTCCGTTTCATTTCTTTATGCCAATTATAGGTGAATTACAAGGACTGCTCATTATTTCTTCCAGAATACCTTGTTCAACCAAACGCTCTATTTCATGTGTGGGTAAACTGCACCTTCTTTCCCTGTCACTTTTATGGGATCGACATCTGCCATTAGGCCTACTTCTTTACCTGTAAAATCCCATACATCAGGATTCACAAAAGTTTTTAGTTCTCCTGGTAAGTCTTATAGGCACCTCTTTTTAACTTCTGTTTCTTGTCTGGCTAGCATAATGTTATACACTCTGTCTTCATCTGGAGTCTGAATTTCAACACCATTTGGTGTACAAAAGACTGTGCAGTTCATTTTACACAGTAGGTCCCTCCCTAGCAAGGTTACAGCGCTAGAATTGCACCCTACAAATTTGCATTTCTCGGAAGTTGCCAATACAACCTTCCATTGGTTCTGTGACAGGGGTCCTAATTTGTTTATTTGAAATGTCCACTACTTGGATCGCTTCTCCCGAGAGTGGTAGGATTGGGATGTCTGCTGTTCTCACAGTAGAACGGGTTGCACCAGTGTCCAACAAAAAGGTAACATCATTTCCCTCCACTTTCCCTTCAATGTAAGGACCTGATTGATCTACCGGTAAGGATGCGCCAAGTAAGCAATCCTCTTCCCCCCCTCTCAGGCACCGTTAATCTTCTTCAAATTAAAAAAATGTGTCCTGCAAAAGAAACTGCGGTGTTACCGTATTGTTCTTACCACTTCCCTCCCGAAATCTGGTGCCCACACTGTATTTGGGTTGACTCACAAAGTCTAGCATAGGGGCTTGAGGTAACTGATTCTGTATTACCTGTTGCGGCTGTGTCATTGACACCTCATTCTGAGTCTGTGGATTTAAATTTTGATTTTGGACATTATTATTCTGTATTAATTTACACTCGTTTCTCCATTGTCCCAATTTTCCGCACCCATGACAAGGAAACTTTTTCTTTGCCTCTTCTTTACTCATTTTCCCTCTTGGTTTTCCCCCACTTTCTTCATCTAGGCCTTCCCCTCTTTTCTGAATATTTGCTTGCTGACTTAATGGAAGTTCTTGTTGTTCTGCCATTTTAACTGGAGCCCACATTACCTTTTCTTCTAATTTCTTTTGTTTATTATCAATTTCATCCTCACAGTATTTTGCATACTTGAGAATTTCGTCCACAGGTTTTGCCTGCCAACCCAATTCATGCTCTTTAATTGTTTGGGAGATTTCAGGTTTTAGTCCAGACACAAAACGATAAATAAAATGTGTCACGTCCTTATTATCAATGTTTCTAAACCACTGTACTGTTTAAATGCCTGCAGGAGGCGTTCATAATATGCATGTACAGATTCATCTTTATTTTGGGTGATTCTGTCTATTTTAGTCCAATCAGTTTCTTTTGGAGGAATCTTTCCCTTTAAGTAAGTTATCACCTGATTGTATTTCTTCATCACTTACCCTGGAGGGGCTCCTGTCTTTGGGTCTCCAGGGTATTCATCATTAGGCCAATCTACTGTGACTTTACACTCCGACCACAAATCAGCTGGAACAACAATGTCAAATAATCAATCTAAATATTTTTACAGGACTTTCGACACCTTCACAAACCTCTCAACTTGTTGGTACCATTCTACAGGATTTTCTCTAAGCTTTGGGAAATCATTAGTAAATGATAAAGTATCCTGTCGGGACCATGGGTCATGTACATATCCTCCTCCTGGCACTTCTCTCATTGGACACAATTTTTCTGCTTCTTTTAGTAAATACTCAGAAGACGTTTTATTTTCCTGTGCCTCTTCCTTTTTCTTTGTCTATCTAACTTTCCATTTGTCCAAACCTCCCCATTTTTGCAACAACAACAATTCTTTTATTTGCAATTTACGACCTGACACATTCATGATTTCTAAATCTTTGTCAGAAAATTCAGCTCTATATGGTTTCTGTAATACCTTTGATTTGTCAATATCAATTGCCATTTCCGAAGCCAAATTCATACATTTTTCATGGTATATTTTTGTATTTCGAGTAATACTTCTGCATATAAACAATAATTTGTTTTCATCAAAAGAGTTCAGTCTGTCCAGTACCACATTTCCCGCTACCATTCCTTCTAATTCCACCCTCAATTTGAATATGTCTAATACCTTTGTCTTCTCCATGTGTCGGGTCCATCTATCTAATTCTTCTGGACTTATTACAGTTGCATGCCTCATTCCTGAGGATGTTTCAATCTGTACCTCTTTTGAACTTGGGGGTGTAATTTTCCTGACTGAGTCAATTACTGGTTCTCATATAGGTAAATCCATTAAGAAAATGACCGACTCACATTCACTTGCTTGATCATCAACTATTAGGGTTTCTTTTCTCGGCTGAACTATGGGTGTAGTCAGAATGGGAGCTTTAGGATTAGCTTGCTTATCTCCAGTTAAAGGAACTACAGGACCTATTGTCACAGGTATGGTCAACGCTTCAGGACTTGTATTTAATTGGGAGATTTTCTGAATTATTTCATTATTTTGTTTTGGGAGATTTTCTGAATTAATTCACTATGTTGTTTATTTGTTTATTTAAAGCTTCCTTTTCTCTTTCTTGGAATACCTTTTAGTGAGGTTTCATGTATAACCTGCAGAACTAAAGGTGGTTGCAAGAACGGAGCACTACGAGTAACCCTCTGAGTTTATTCTTGGTAAGGTGGCGGATTTTTCATTAATAATTCATCTAAATAATCATTACCCGAAACACCACTAGTCATTAAATTTCTTGTTTTCCCTGTACTTTTACTTCCTGATGGTTCTTCTATGGTAAAAATAACTGGATATAATCCTTCTACTAAAATAGAATGTCTCCACCTTTTCATTTGCTTATCTCTTGTCTCTTTTGGAAATTTAGGGTAAAACTTACTCCAATTTCTGTCACTTCTGGACCTGTCTCGCTCAAGTACCTCTGTCTCCCACTCTTGGTCGGGACTCTAGTTTATTCATACGATTTCTCAAATTGTATAATATTCTGCATTAAAGGTGCCATGTTCTGGAAATGCCAAAATACCATCTTCTTTAGTGTACTCTATCCAGTTCTCTAACTACACACATGTCTTATAGCCCCTTTCTACCATTATGTATGATGTGGACGTATTAGGTGGTGGAATAATAATTCCGTCTCTGGTTTTAATACCTTTGTCTTTTTTTAAATAATTCTTTATTCTGCTGAAAAGCGACGTCTTTCTTTGTTCTCCCTACATGATATAAGGTCTTCCTCTAATTTGTTGTTCTCTCACAAATCCTATATATTTTCTATCAGGATGGTTTCCTATAACTGCTCGATCTAAATGCCACATATCGCCATTTTAATTTGCACGGAATGTCTATTAATTCAATTGATTCGGTTTGTTTTGTTGTGTTTCTATCTAGGACCCTAATTCGATATTCCTGATTTATGCCCTTATATGGCTATAATAAATAATATCCTTATAAAGGCATAAGAATCATATCCATATTTAGTAATAGCCCATGCGTCCAAATACAGCAAGGCTACTCCCCTAGACTCCTAGAAAGTACAACGCGTTCTTTAAACAAACCAAGCCTCCAGCAGCCCGGGAAATCCCCCTGCTCTTGTTTTGATTTGCACAAGAACTCCTAGAGTCAGAAAGAACTGTTAGTTCTTGGTGACGTCTTATGTCCAACCTTACATCAAATCCGGCACCTTTCAGGTATAAATATACCAACGTTGCCTTAAGCAAACACACTGTGGTTTGGAGCAGAGCAGCCATCTACTTGCCCGAGAGCCCAGCTGATGCGAGAGCCCACGGACGCCGCCCCTCCCTTTTGTCGCACTGAGGAAGACGCTGTCTTTTTCTCCAGCTGAGAAAATCCAGCTCCGGTGTTTCCAGTCACCCTTGCGGGTTGCTGGGATATCGAGTCCTGAGAGAGAGAGATACAAGACCTCCTTCATTCTAATTACCAAGGTACGGAGCTGATTAAACCCTTAAGAGAATTCTTGATTCAGATCCTTGGCAAAACCAACTTAACTTAAACTGCAACTTACTTACTCATTCCCACGTATTAGGCTTAGGTCAGGTACACAGGGGTAGACGTAGATTAGAAGCACCAGTTGAGTACGTTAGACAATGTTTTTATGTATGTATATATTTTATCCGTTTTAAAGTATCATATGGCTAAGAAACCATATCAATGCTTTTACAGTATTATTTCATAAATACTCCTTTTACTGTACGCACTTTACTTTATAATAAGTATTGCAATTGTGGCAATTCATTTCTCTTGCATGAGAAAGAAGACTGCTCAATAAATAACACCTTTTATTGAAAACGCCCGTCTCTCTAATTCTCTGCACTCTGGTGAAACTAAGTACGCACGATTGACTGAATGAAATAATTGTCTATTGTTTTCATACAACTCTATAGATACACTCTTTATTCTGAGGGAGCAAAGTTGTCATGTATGTGGTTGTCAGAAGCTAATCCCTTCTTGTCTATCCAGGGAAGTTAAACTCCTCCTTGTTTACTCGAGAACGTTTCTAGTGACCTCCGAGCTAGCTGGCAAAACTAATTAAGTCTAATATAGTCAGTAGAGACCTAGTCGCCCTCAGTCCTACGGCTCCACTGCTGTTTATATTATTCCAATGCACAGAGCCTATTGGGAATATAGGAACTACACTACATGGCGCCCAACGTTTGGTAAGGCGATCATCTAACGCAAGACATTAGAGTAACTCAGTCGCGCTTTTTCACACAGACCCTTTTTCCCGTAAATACTCCAAAAGACGTCTGGAGTGGGTAAAAGGTTAAAATCCACCAGAACTTAGTAGGAAGAGATTCCTATGTATTAGTTTTTGGTTTAGTCAACGTTGAAGGATACAGTGTTCCAAAATATTGTGCACCTAATCTTTGTTTCCCATGAAACTTGCTCTGCAATGCAAAAATAACGTTCTGTCAGTAAAATACCGGAAGGTGACGAAGAAAGAGAAACTTTAGCAGCTCAACTCCTAGCGGATGACGCAAGTCTCCAAGAGAATGACCCGAATGTTATACTCATTCCGGTAAATGTAAGAGAAACTATAACTCTTAAACTTATAGCAAATGGACTATCACCAAGAGGTGGTACAATCATATTCATGGTAGAGGCCCATGAGTATCGACAGACAGAGGTATTCTATACATGAATAAATTTTCCAGCAGCACACGCTGTGACACACGAATTCCACTATTACAAAATAGGGGAACCTCCGGATGAATACGCTCCTTTCGAGGACGTTGAAATCCCACTAACATACCAAGAGCACCTGCTCTGGTTTAAAGGCACCCTAAAACATCAAAATCACATCACCAGGCTAGGTCCATTAGGTAGACCAGGAGCCACGTGGCCGGTTCTAGCCAGCTACACACCACATCCTGACATTGAAAAGATGTAGGACAGAGAGCTCTTAGCTCAACTAAAACTGTTAATTCAGATACACAGACAATTGGTCCAATATGTCATGCGGACTTCAACAGTCCAAACGGCATTAAAAATTCCAGAGACCACCCCTCACCAGGGGAACACAAATAAAATCACACCACAAAATATGCAATCAGCCATTGGCAAAGTACCTACAAAACGGGAACAAATTCTATTCTGGTTAGCACAAAAAAAGAACTCAAATAGAGGCAGTATTTCCAGATACTACACCTACTGAGAAACACATAATTCTGACTGTCTGTCTTCCAATGGGGATCGCACCACATGTGGAGGACTGTGACACTTGGGGCACAGTCTTTGCTTTTATTTACACAAAAAACACATGGTGTTCCGTCCATGGCGGTTATACCAGACGTACTAGGACAGATTTAAAATGAATACGGTCCATAACCTGCTTTAACTCTGGGTATGAAATTACTGAAAGACTTCAAACAGGTCTCGGCTATATTATTAGCCAACATAAAAGGAGAAGCAGCATCTGTGGTGATCCGCCAGAGATTGAAAGAAACAGATATAGCACACCAACCATTTGAACTTGCCAGAATCATAGAAAAATCCTATGAAGAACTAGGTAGAGATAGTTTGGGTGGGAAACCAGTAAAACCCCAACTACTTGAAAATCCTGAAAAAACATTTATTAAAAATAATCTAAACACTCCAAAAAAGAGTTGGGATGGCAATAAACAATCCACTCCCAGAGAAAAACGATTCCAGTCCAGAGGAAGGTCTCCTCTACGGAGAGATAGATCTCCAGAACGAGGTGGCAAGTCTCCCCAGAGGGAACCCTCTGAGAAAAGATACAACCTTAGAGATAGGGAAAAATTAAGAAAACCTGATAGATATCAAGATATTGATACACATCCCTCTCGATCTTTTCAGACTTCCTCACAGAAATCGGAAAGAAGAGGACGGTCAGAGCACAAAGAAGAGCACGTCAAGTCCAAAGACAAGGAACCTGCTCATCAAAGTAAAAAATTACAATTTCCAAAGAAGAAGGTAGCTAGTATTAAAATAATAAAACATGCCGAGGATATTGAGGACACAACTGAAAAACGGAGAGTGGGCCCAGACAATGCTAGACAGCGCAGCAGAAGTAACAATAGCTCGCAAGATCTTGATGAATCTTCTGGAGACAGTGGACTGAATGAATACATTCAAGTGGAAACTGCAGACACCAGAGTTAGCAAACCCCATAAAATATATGAAATAACATTACGTATAGAGGGGGAGAAAACTAGGAAAATAAGGGGTCCCTTTTGGGATAACCTTTCAAAAGGCTATGACATCCTGTTAGCTGAGAAAGACTGGTCACCAGAGTTTGTCAGGGAGTGCCCTCATGGCGAAGAAATGATTATGCCTGCCTTCTCAAATCATATTCCAATTCATAAAAAATATACACTTGCAAGAAAATGGGCAGTGGCCCAAGCTCCTGCATTATATAAAAATCATGTATGCTGGGATTAGGATTCTCCTCCTCACAAAATCCAGTTAAAAAATCAACCAACTGCACAAAGGCAGTACCCAGTTAAGCAAGAAGCTAAAAAGCAAGTCAGGGAGATCCTAGATCAACTTGAATACCAGGGGGTGATTGAAACATGCACCTCACAAATGAACAATCCTTTGTTTCCTGTCTCCAAGCCAGACGATTCATGTCGTCTAGTTTTGGACTACAGACACCTTAACTCATGTTGCAAAACATTTGCAGTACAAAACTCACACAGTGCAGCACTAATGAATAACATCGTGCGCAAAAAATATAAAACAACATTAGATATCTCAAATGGTTTCTTTTGTCAAAACATTGCACCGGAAAGCAGGTATTTGACCGCTTTCTCAATAATGGGGTCGCAAAAAAACTTCTGTCGACTCCCACAGGGATTCAAGAATAGCCCAGGATTATTCTCAGCAAGAGTAACAGAGTTACTACAAATATATGATGATTAGGCATTATCTTATGTTGATGACATCTATCTCACAGATGATGACCTGGAGACTCACTTGAAAAGAGTGAACACCATAATACTTGGGTTTGCAGCTGAAGGTTACAAATTCAACTTTAAAAAGTCACGAATTGCCCATCTAACTGTCCTGTTTTTAGGATATGAATTATCAAGTGAAGGCAAAAGCCTAGCAGACAACTTATTAGAGAAGAGTGCTGTACTCCAAGCACCTAAAACGCTGAAGAACTTACAATCAATATTAGGTTTCCTGAATTTCGGAAAAACATACATTCTAAATTATGCAGAGAGGGTTAAACCTCTCTATGAATTAATAAAACCTGATTTCAAACCAATAAATTGGACTCAGAAACACACAGAAATTTTAAGATCATTGCAAACGGACATGTTAGCTAAAACTAAATTGCAAACTCGCGAAAACGTACGCAACCTTGTAATCCGAGTGACTACCCAGGAAGATGCGGATTCACGTACCTAACCTCTAATGAGGGAGAAACTGTACCAATAGCTTACAAATCACATTTGTATACACAAGCTGAAATTAAATTCAGTTCTACTGAAAAAATTCTAATAGCGGTTCAAACTGCTGTAGCAAAAGAAAGAGCCCAAGGCAGATAAATAACTGTTTTAACAGCAGAATCAGCCCTTGAGGCATTAACAAGCCCACGCAATTTGAATGCTGTGGCATTAGATCCAAAGTGGATACAGTGGGAAAATTCTCTTGCTGCAGAAGACGTGAAATACTATTTTGATCCGAAAATGAAAAAACTAGAAAATCTAGAATATGAAGAAGAATATCCTCTGCCAATCGAAATGTTGCCTCTCGAACAGTACACATGTGTAATCTACATGGACAGATTTGCACAACACTACAATGTAGAAGAAAAATCCTACAACGCAGCGTGCGCGATCGTTAAAGGTCGCTGGCGCTTTGGTAAATTCAGACCAATAGTCACAAAGACTGAATCACTCAGAAACTGTTCAGCTCAGCGAGCTCAAATAAGATCTTTAAAGATGGCGCTTGAAAATGCCGATCGCGAATTCCCCACACTAATAATGTGCGATTCCCATTACTGCGTCAAGTCTTACAATAATGACATGCAGACCTGGATTCAAAACGGTTACAAAGATGACACAGGTGCCACAATAAAGCATAAAAAGCTTTGGGAACAAGTAGTTCTTTTACAGAAAGAACTACGAAAGACTCACGTGATACATACACTGAGTCATCAACGTGATGGCGTTCATGTTGCAGGGAATTCATTGGCTCACAGAGCCACAGCGGAAGCGGTCCAACTGGTTTCCGTAGCCACAAAAAAGCGTTCTAAAAATTACATAGACGGAGAAACTATGCTAGCGGTAAAAGCGTCTTTAAAAGGCGACTATGCAGCATTACCTCTGAACTATCCACTCACTTATACATACATAATTGATGCAAACTCTGTTCCTTTTGCTCAAATCCCTAGTGTGGGGGATAGAATAATTCCAAACACGAACAGGAGAGTCTTTTTAATAGCAGACGCACACATGGGATTGGGTCTAAGGCACCAAGAGATAGTGAAATCTCTAAAAGAATTACAATCAGAATACTGGTGGCCGGGGATGAACTTGCAACATTACAAATTTGCAAAGGATTGTCCAGACTGCAACCGAGATCGCAGTCGTGAACCGACCGGAGTATTGCCAGTACCCCTTTTTTAGAAAGCATCAGGCTATCTATGCACAGAAATCCAGCAGGAGAAATGCGTCCCCATAATATTTAAGACTAGATTCACTTAAAATGCAGACACCAGCGCTCGGCTGATGCCAGAACTGTTATAAAAGATTTGCGAGTCTTTATCGGCATATACGCAATTGGCATGCTACATTCTGACCAAGGTCCTGCGTTTAGCTCTCGACCTTACAAAGAGGCCATGACCAGCATGGGCATTGCATTGTGGTACTCTTCTCCCTTCCATCCCGAGGAAAATGCGGTAGTGGAAAGAAAAAACCGGGACATAAAGCAATCTATAACGGGGAGGGTATTAGGTTCGGGTGATGGGTGGGTCAAACATTTAACAAGTGTCCAACGTAGTCTTAACAATCTGCCAAGAAATTCTCTAAAAGGTTTCACTCCCTACGAACTATTGTTCGGTACTAGAATGCATATCCAGGACTTAGATAGTCACACTTCAGTGGTAGAAGAAAAAGCCTTTGATATCAAAGACCGTTTGGCTGTTTTACAGGACTTAAATGAAACAACAAGAAGTCTGAGTAATCTAAATCTAAAGCCAATGACCACTGAAGAAAAACCACCTGTCCCAGCAAGACCTGTCTGGATTCCAAAGATTGGGGATCTGGTCAGAGAAAAGATCGTGGTGAAGAAGTAATTTGGGCCTTCTAACAGAAAAGCAGTACCTGTCTTAGCAGTCAGCGGAACAAGATCAGTTGTACTACCGCCCCTTGCTGGTAAAAAGGAGAACCAAGTTGTATCCATCGACCTGGTAAAACCACAATCATGTGTCCAATAATAAGTAGTAGGCCCAGTGGACTCCCAAGAAATAGCAAAAGACCAAATCTTGCTACAATCCAAGAGGCTCAAACTGAGAGACTAATCACATTTGATAAACCTGCAGTGAATAAAAAAGGACTATGCAACAAAGCCATGGAACTTGTGCCTCTTGAAACCCAAATTGCAACAGTTCGTCAAGAAACACCTATCTACGATGATGTAGCATCGGACTATACTAATGTCTCAAAGAAATATCCAAAGACTAAAGAAAATCCGGAAGCAATTCCAACAATTGACAGAACTGCATCTGGCTACTACATCAATTTCGATGACTTTTCTGAAGATCCAAGCGAGCATGAAGAAACGCCTGCAACAAAAACTTTCAAAGACAAAGTAACTGAACTCTTTCATCAACTCAAAGAAACATATATGATTTCACCATGGATTGAATTTTGGATTGCGTTACGTGTACTTTTCCTCCTGCTTTGGCTAATCATGGTTCTATGTTTGGGAAAATTATTTGATGGAATATATAGTACAATGGACACAGCAAGTCAGAACATCAACTTGGTCCTAAAGCCTCACACATCCTCTCACATCACGAAAAGAGAACTGTCATCAGTGAACATCACAGCCAATCCAATACCCGTTGGGGCAGCATAGGACAAAACGGATTATGAAATTTATGGTCCGATTGAGCTCTTGAAATATCCACACCAGTTCAATGTTACATTAAGTGACTTTGTAAAACCAAATAGTTTCTCTGATGATTGGGACTTTGAAAATATTAATAATATGATGTCAGATTTAGTAATGTCAGTCAAATTTACAGAACATGATTACTTGCAGGGTTCATCAAATTATGAAGAGTTATATTGCTATAATCATTTTGGTCATCGCTATTTGCATAAATCTGCTCAACCTAGAAATGTTTTAAATTATAATCAATGGGAACATTGTGCAACACTGCCTAAAGGCAGCTCGAAAACATTTTATGAGAAATTCCCATACTTCTCAGGTTTTAACACAAGTGATGCAGAAACGTTTTATTTGAAAATGTTAAATAAGACAGGAATGAAAACAATGTTGACAAATACTAAATTGATTTATTCTGAAACATTTTATGAAAAAATGACTACATTTGGTTTTGAATTTTGGAAAAACAACATTGAAACAAAAACCATCTGGGGTACAAAAGAATGACACCATTCAGCAAACAACCTGTCCTGGTTTAGCCAAGATAAAAGACTTAAATAAACCGTCTATTCTGAAGCCCATGCCTGATAGTAATAGCACTACAGATGTGGAGATAGACATATCCCATATTTTACACCAAAACAGAACACATCCTGATTGGAAAAAATGGTTGATCTGGCCCACAGACACAAATAAATGTCAAGATAGATTCCTGAACAAAATACAGGAGTTTAAACAGACCAGGCCAGACCCTAGATACTCCCAGAGACAACATCCAGGGATAGTTACAAAATACAGTGTAGGGAAACTCTGCCTTGAATGGCTACCGAAATCCACACTGGCTGAAATTAAGCAACACCTGACTTTACTTAAAGACGGTGCTGACTTGCGTGATTTCATACTGGGACCACGCAAACAGCGTAAAAAACGTTTCATATACGCCGGTATATACGCTGCTTACAACGAGGCGTGGAAAGTAACACAAATTGAAACAGCTGAAAAAATACGAGAAATTGATTGTATTAATTTAGAAAAATCACTTTCTGTAGTGGACAATGGGTTAACGACTCTGTCCTCCAGAATATATTCACTGGACAGCATTGTATCATCTTCTATTGATATAATAGAGCAGGACTTGCTAATGTTACAACATGGTCAGTCCCAATTACGTTCTATTGTACAGCTTGGCTGGACGTTGCAAAATCTGCGTTCAGGCTATGTGCCATGGCGTTTAATCAACGTAACGTCATTATTCTCTATCTTTAACTTTACTGATAAATAAATCAGTTTGGCACAAAAAGGAGCAGACTATACGATTCTGAGCATTGAAAAACTTGAGAGATTACCGTTGACAATGTCAGAGAGACCTGTCATTGAATGGATAATACATGGGACTATTACAATCCCAATAACAACTTTCCAGTTTAAGTATTGCCAAAAATATATACCAGCAGGCCTGTATGAAAGGTTGGGTAAAGGATACATCAAGTCAACATGGAAATTACCTTATACACACAAATGTTATAGTGAAGGAAAAAAAGAGGTATTTCTTAGTGATAATAATTGTAAAAAATCACTAAGTGGTACACTCCTGTGTCAAGGTATTAACTTGCATGGAGCCTGCAAAGGGTCTTCAAATAACCTTTCATGTCACCTGCACGGCACTCCTGCAGCACAGATAGAGCCATTTTTCAGACAGCTTTCCAACGGCAGCTACGTTCTAATAAGTGACCACAGCTGTTGTGGCATGGTGCCAGGAAACGCCTATCTCGTGAGCGTTAGTTCCATGGTCACTTGCTGTATGCAAGTATTGTATCCAAACAGCAATCCAGACATGGAGGCGGCAATATGGCCTCACTTGAATATCTCTTCTATTCAAATTGATACTTTAAGCAGAATGAAATCCATTCTTTTACAAACAACTGTGCCTTTAACCTCGTCCAAAGAGACGTATGATCTGCAAGTTGCAAGGACAGCAGCAGAGATACATTCCCTATTATCAACAAATTGCCCCGTACATTTCGTGGAAATGTTAAGCCAAATTTTAAACATGTCTGATACCAGTGGCATCGCACATGTATTTAAGACAATTTTTTCGGGACTGTTAACACCCTTTGAAACAGTTCTGGGCATCTTTCCGAATTTTGTCCATTCTGTATTCGGCGGTCTGCCTTTACTTTTGGGACTCGTAGCAGAATTTTATTTTTGATCCTTCTGCTCCGATATGGCAAGCCAAGCCACAGACAAAACTCCAGCAACGATGGGAGAAACAATCCTAGCTATACGCTACCGGGACCGCATCACTAAAGTCCTCGGATTAGCCCGGCTAAGAGATCTGAGTGCAACCTGGTTTCTTTCATTCAGACCTATCTGGCAAGATTGCATCTTACCTGTGCTTCGATGTCTGCTATGCGGAGAAGAATGCATGTTGGACATCTGTCTTACACTACCATCAACAGTACCAATGGATACAGATACCTTGCTAGGTCCGGTAACGACTCATGCATCGTGTTGTCCCCAGCGGTTACCTATTCTGATGACGGCATTCGTTGAGACTTCACCACTATGAGTAGGTGGCGTTGAAGTACGAGAGGAAAGCAGCACCAAACAGGTACAATCTTCTGTGAGCATTGCTGATCCTGACATCGATGATAGCAATTTAAGCATTTTCAAACTTAGTCGAACTTTCACCTGATGTTAGAGACTAATTTTTTGCAAGCCTGTCTGAAATGATGTTCTCCCCTGAACAACGAAAATAACTTTTAAAACAACGAGCACACAGCGTTCCCTGAACTCTGAATTCGGCCTTCAGTTTTTTAATAAACACAGCTACTGAAAACAATTGGAACTATTTTTCCCCTTGAGAGCGAAAACATTTTTTTTTCACTTCCAAAATATTTACCCTTTTTTAACTATTCTTAGAGAACAGAGCTTCTATTTTAGGAAATCTAGAGACAATATTTTACCTCAGCCTCTAGCACATGTACAGCATTTGTATAAATATGTGATGGAATGGTCTCGACCTTCTTTTCTGTGTACAGAGCCATTTCATGTGTAATTTCCGCACTTCATTCAGCTGATATATATATGCATCTAACTGAATGATAACTCTGCTTGGAAAGCGTACAGTACTAATACTCATTTTCGTGTATTTGCCATATACAATTTCAAATGCAATTTATGTATTTTGGGGTGGGTTGGAAAACACACATGCATCGTTATGTTTAATATTGCTTAGTTTTTAGTAATGATGGACATTAATTCGTGGAGTGGGTGTTGTGTTTCTATCTAGGACCCTAATTTGATATTCCCAATTTATGCCCTTATATGGCTATAATAAATATTATCCTTATAAAGGCATAAGAATCATATCCATATTTAGTAATAGCCCATGCAGTCCAAATACAGCAAGGCTACACCCCTAGACACTAAGAAAGTACAACGCGTTCTTTAAACAAACCAAGCCTCCAGCAGCCCGGGAAATCTCCCTTCTCTTGTTTTGATTTGCACAAGAACTCCTAGAGTCAGAAAGAACTGTTAGTTCTTGGTGACGTCTTATGTCCAACCTTACGCCAAACCCGGCACCTTTCAGGTATAAATATATCAACGTTGCCTTAAGCAAACACAGTGGTTTGGAGCAGAGCGGCCATCTACTTGCCCGAGAGCCCAGCTGATGCGAGAGCCCACGGACGCCGCCCCTCCCTTTTGACGCACTGAGGAAGACGCTTTCTTTTTCTCCAGCCGAGAAAATCCAGCTCCGGTGTTTCCAGTCACCCTTGCGGGTTGCTGGGATATCGAGTCCTGAGAGAAAGATACAAGACCTCCTTCATTCTAATTACCAAGGTACGGAGCTGACTAAACCCTTAAGAGAATTCTTGATTCAGATCCTTGGCAAAACCAACTTAACTTAAACTGCAACTTACTTACTCCTTCCCACGAATTAGGCTTAGGTCACGTACACCGGGGTAGGCATAGATTATAAGCACCAGTTGAGTACGTTAGTCAATGTTTTTATGTATGTATATATTTTATCC
Organism: Lissotriton helveticus; assembly: GCF_964261635.1. Lineage (NCBI taxonomy): Eukaryota > Metazoa > Chordata > Amphibia > Caudata > Salamandridae > Lissotriton > Lissotriton helveticus. The sequence goes on from NC_136063.1 coordinate 850,880,532, forward strand.
ATTTTAAAGTATCATATGGCTAAGAAACCATATCAATGCTTTTACAGTATTATTTCATAAATACTCCTTTTACTGTACGCACTTTACTTTACAATAAGTATTGCAAGTGTGGCAATTCATTTCTCTTGCATGAGAAAGAAGACTGCTCAATAAATAACACCTTTTATTGAAAACACCCGTCTCTCTATTTCTCTGCACTCTGGTGAAACTAAGTACGCACGATTGACTGAGTGAAATAATTGTCTATTGTTTTCACACGACTCTAGAGATACACTCTTTATTCTGAGGGAGCAAAGTTGTCATGTTTATGGTTGTCAGAAGCTAATCCCTTCTTGTCTATCCAGGGAAGTTAAACTCCTCCTTGTTTACTCGAGAAAGTTTCTAGTGACCTCTGAGCTAGCTGGCAAAACTAATTAAGTCTAATATAGTCAGTATATACCTAGACGACCTCAGTCCTACGTCTACACCGCTGTTTATATTATTCCAATGCGCAGAGCCTATTAGGAATATAGGAACTACACTACAGTTTACTTTGCAGAAATAGTTCTCCAATACCAGTGCATTTCTTTATTTCAATGACCAATGAGGTTTAGACTTACAAGCAGCGTTAACCAATGATTGCGAGGCTTTCCTATGATGTGAATCTCACTCTCTGTACTCACCCCTCCTTTACAACTTTCTCACTAATACACACCCGCTGTTTCTACCAATCCCAGCGCGGCTCTCCGTGATGTCAGTGCAGCATCCGCGACTCACTTCCTCCTTTGCAAGGTAATACAATAATTCCATTTCTTTCACAATTTAGTTACATATTTCATTAAATGACAACATGAAAACATTCGCTACTGTGCCTGATAGACTAAATTCAAAAGAAAAGACAATTTTCCTTTCAAGTTCAAGAGATTCTTTATTTCGGCCTGATATGGCCATAAAAGCACAGGTAAAACATATAAAAGGACAATGAAATCAATACGACTTTTTCAACATTAAAATTAGGCGTACACATTAAGATATTTTATCGCTAAAAAATTGTAGGGTATAATAAATATTCTAAACAAAGACAAGTATCTCAATCATTCTATACAAAATCATATATTTTCTTTTCACAATGAGAAAACCCAATTCTGTTTACTCTTCAAACACTGCTAGTAAAACCATCCTCAGTTTACTCTTCACTTAAGCAAAAAGAACCTACTACTCCTTCAGAATTACCCTTTCTAGGTGATATAAGACCAAAGTTTCACCAGCGAACACCTTTGCTACCAATCACTCTCTCTTTTATACTAAGAAAAAAAACCTAACTAGTGCTTCAAGTTTTACCTAACTTTACACACCTATTCCTCAAGGCAAGTAACCTCTCAGCAGCGGCCTTCTATTTACCACCCTCTTTGTTTATCCCGGGATGTTCCAGACAACATTTAATACAACATAAGCAGGTTTTGAGTTAGTACATAAAACCAATAAACAATCAATAATCAATAGTCGATACACAACTAACTACCTAATTTTAACTAATCACTAACCATAGCTCTGCTACCAGAAACGTATACTGATAGAGCATGCAGGGACCAACTAGCTCAGTTTACCATATTCACCTGGGCCCATAAAACATTTACACTTTGAACTAGTAGTCCTGCCTAGCTAATTACTAATTTTAATCACCCTTTCAGTGCTTTGAGTCCTTTTAGAACTTATACCTGTAAACCACGACTAACCAATCCTTGTCACCTTTGTTATAAGTCCTAGGGATCGAAAAGGGAGTTCGTTTTTAAACAGGCAGTATTTTAAACATATTTACCTTTTCTGTAATAAGCCACAGACTCAGGGAGAAGTTTAAAAGATTTATCTATGAAAGATTTTGTGATTCAAACATGGAAAGCCACAATCTCATGACTATGAATTTTATAAGAAAAAATATAACCAGTAGGACATAAAGTCTGTAAGAAATCACAGTAACACCTTTAAACATTGGTACCTGGGAAGGATGAGAAAGGGAAATAGCACAAGGATATACCACCAGATTATATTTATCTAGATTGGTGCAATGACCAATCCTGGTCACGGGCTGGGGCAAAAAGACCAGGGCCAGGGTCCTGATTAATCAGGTGCCCTCGGGACAAGACAGGTGCAGATCAGGACAGGTGACCTCCTGTAAGTGCAAAGTCAGCATCACACCCCTCTCTCTAGGTTAAGCCAATTACACTACAGGGTGCTGCGCTAAATCACAGCGCGTCTGGGGTTCTATGATCGGTTATGATCATCCGAAAACAACCATACAAGTAATCAGTTGTCTTTCACTACTGCGCAATCCTTTGCTTTGACCTTTACGCGCTACCATGAATAACAACTCTAAGGGTAATTCACTCCCCTTTACCTCTGTTCGATCCGCGTTTATGACAGCCTTCTGCCAACAATAGGAGTGATGTTAGAAGTGTGATGCTTATGACCCTTGTAATCACACTTGACTACTAACAGCAATAACACTATAAACTCTGGCCTTACACTGTAATAAAGCGTGGTTGGCGACCACACGCATTAACATGAAAGAAATGAAAATTAAATTAAATTAAACAATTCTTTATTTCACCTCCCCACGCAGGGGACACCCCGCCGCTCAGGCCTTCCCAGGGACAGCCGGTGGGGCCTGACCTTTATGGGTTTAGGTAAGACTTCACAAGCATGTATAGTTTGGCGAAAACGCCACCATGGCGAGATTGAACACATGTGGGACTCTGTTCACTATGTACTTGCAGAATTTTTCAATTGACACCCCTTATACTACCAGTAAGTTGTAACAGCACGAATGGATGCCACAACCTGAGTATAATAATAATAATAATAATTATTATTAATAATAATTGGTATAGATTTAACCACGGTATCCGTAGCACTTGCTCTGCGTGATTCACCAATTCCCGAGTTTCCCTTTTCACAAATAGCCTTCCCCTTCCCCGTATCTCACCGGGTTGAACTACAATAGTATGTTGGGAATCTGCAGCTACACACAAGAGTCTGAATATATTCAGCTGTGATTTTGTTTGTTTCTTCCCACTTCTAGGGCAAGGACCACTGCAGTAGCACTCGCTGCCGTGATATACAGGTTGTATATGGAAGTTTCTTCGATTTGGGGGAGACTTCGCATTAATTGATGAGCAACCATAGGTCCTGAAGAATCGCCATAACTGGCGTGAAACATGTTGACCACACCATAGGCGAGGGTCGAACGAAGCCACACCACCCTTATTGTTGTGCTCCGCTACCCCTCCCTTTATCAATTTTAATTAAGCAGTGAGCCACCTCATTAAAATGTTCTAATGGACTCTACTGACTTACTTTTAACTTTCACTCACGCTCACAATCGCACCTCTTAGGTCCCTCACACGCATGCACCCACTGGCCAGGAATAAAAGAACTCCACTAAAAGAGTAACACTACGTGTTGCCCGGCAGGCATTGCACCGCCAGCTTGTCGTTGGAGCAGGAGGCCAATGATGACATGATACAGTTATTTGGACGGACGGCTATTGTTGTCTAATCCTCTAATTGTGTGAGGCATCCTAATTCCGAAAAGGGATTACTCTACTCCCTGTTGCACACTCTTGAGAGTGGCTATTTCTTCTCCTCCCTTTTCCCTTCTCCCTCCTCTTCAGGGGAACTTTGTACAATTGTTGTTTACATAAGCCAATTAGTACCCCGATTGGGTAATCGATTCTTCTGACAGAGTGCTCCGCCAGCACCTCTGCTCTCGATCACGTATTGAGTGCGTTGGGTCGGTGACAGGTCAGCTATTTGGACAACCCGGACAATTTCTCTATCTAAACCTACCTTAGTTATACCATTTTGGGGGATGTACCACCCCTAAATGTTGCAAATCTATGTGTTCCCCTTCAGTGATTGGTAGGAAAGACAAGGAGAGGTCATCACACCATACTAAGTTGAGATCATCTAAATTGACTTGAATAGATCAAGTACCCACCCACAATTTACTTTCTCATGTTTTTGTTCCGCCCACCGATATTGGCATACAAATCATAAACATTGTATTTGTTTGAGTCTTCTTGCTTCCGCTTTAGAGGTCAGTAGAGCAGGTTCCCAGGAACATCGTGGGTAAGAAGGGTGTTGGTAGCCATTCAATGCCATTGACTGCATGACTTTCAGGGATTTGTGCAGAGGCGCGGCTTATTCAATATGGAGTTTTCGTCTTATTTAAGGCCCATAATACGAGCTAGTAACAAAGTCAAAAAAAGACACATTAGAATACAAAAATAAATTAATTCACTGTATACCACTTATCTCTACTCCAACCCCATTACTTTATTTTAACTTTTGCATTAATGGTTAAGCAAGACGAACAAGCTTAGTACAAGCTGCAGCATAAGCGTTAGCATGTGAGGTTTGAAGCGGCCATTTCTGGCACTAGTGCGCAGAAGCAAAGATATCCCATCAAAGCAGAAAAGACGTCACACCACGTGAGTGTGGCAGATGCATGCACAGTGAAATTCCCACGTTGCAGCGGCCATTTTAATGCATTTGAGTTACTGTTAGTAAAAGCACACAGGCGAGCTTCCCTAGTTACTAGAAATGTTGTGAAATGCAATTATTAGTTAACAAAACATATTGGTTAATATATTACTGGTTATTTCGAGAGGGCTGAGTTCAAGCAAGTTTCTGTTCGTCTGAAACCTTGCTCCAGCACAACAACCATAAAAAAGTTTATTTTAAATCCAAGCGTGTCCTCACAAATGCGAAATTGGAGGATATCACAGGTATTATTAGTTGTAAAGTTAGTGGGCTGCTGCTTTGATACAAAAGTGAAAACACACATCACTATCTATGAATATTAGATGTACACGCTTTTAGAATTGCAACCATAGTGCCTGTGCACTGCTAGTATGGCACAGCTGAAAGCAAATCATTAGGACTCAAAGCTGAACTGAACAAGGGCCTGGCTCAGGGCACCCAAAATCCTTAACATTTCCCTGCCACCTCAAAGTCTCTCAGACAATATTGCTCTGAATTAAAATAGATAATATCATTCATTTAATATTAGTTCTATTTGTTTTAAACATAAGTACGATGTGCCCTTAACCCCAACTGCTTCAAGCAAGAAACTTATCGTACCACTGAGGAATTCTCAATTAGGTGTTCGTTCAACGGCCTCTCTGTGGACTTTCAATTTTGTCTGTGGGTCCATAACAGGTTAGTGGGCAATTATCCCATTATAATGCTGCCTAAACCGTTTTTTAATGATTTCTAGAGAAGATTTGATTCTCGTGTACCAGCTCTGAGATAGGGAGTGCTTAAAAAAATCTGACAACACTGTCTCCCTTACAGTCCGCGTTTTGGCTGAAAATGTCTACAGAATTTTCAGTTTTGAGAGAAACTGCTATCAAAACTCTCTTATCTTTCAGCTCGTCCTATTTATGTGAGATTGTGTTCTCAGTACTTGCGGTATTAAATATTAGGGGGCAGATTTACAAGCGCCCTGCGCCACCAGTACATCACTTTTCATGATGTAATTGGTGGTGCAGGGGGCTCCCCCATATTTACAAGGACGGGAAAAGCCACGCTGCGTGACTTTTCCTCTCGTTGTAGATACGGCTCCTTCACATGCAGCACTTTGTGTTGAAGGATTGTTCCATCGGTATTGCTGTGGGTGTTCCCACACAACACCCATGGAACAAGAAACATATCCAGATTCACGAGAAATCGTAAATCTGGAAATGCGCCTTAATGCTATTCCACCCTAGAGGTGGCGAAGCGAGGTGCAACGAGAAGAAATGAAGAAAAACGAGGAGAAATGCGTGCGGCATTCTACAGCATGTATTGAAAGAGGGAAAGGCTTGTAGTGATTGTTTATGTGCTGGAAGCTGCCCCTTCCTACACAAAACTAATCTCCCCACGACGTAGGCCTCCTTGCACCATGGTCCAAAGATGCTTACGCCAGCGCATGGCTGCTGTTTGTGCGCCAGCGCAGGGGGAAGCACAGAAATGCGTCATATTGTTGTAAATACGTTGCATCCCTGTGCTTCGGAAGTACCTCAGCATGGCGAAGCCAAAGGGCTTGTGGTGCCACGCTGCGGCACTTCCTTGTAGAGCTGCCCTTGGATGTGGAGCACAACATGAGGATGGCAGTATCAAGAATACATCCACAGATTGACCGTCTGCGGTGAAAAACAGGCACACCCGTCACATTTATGTTGGTGGTTTTATTATCAATCAATGTCATGTGTAAAACAAAGCATCCTAGTAAAAACTATTTGTGCACATTTTATCTAGGAAAATGGTGGTTTGAGCTATGTAATTAGCCTCCGTCATTTCAGGACACCCACTCACTAACCTGCACTTTACTAAACACTCTTAATGTGTTGAACTTTATTTGCTGGATTTGCTGCATGCAGCGGTCAATTAGTAGTGCACCATATTCCAGAAATGTTGGTCGGGTTCAAGTTCCCCTCAGTGATAGTGTATAGTTGTAGTTATGTTCAAGTCCTCACATAGACAGTGTGTGGTTACAATCATATTGTGGTTACAATCATGCGTTGTAATAACAGCTGCGTTGTAATGGCATGCGTTGTAATGGCATGCGTTGTAATGGATCCTGTGTTGTAAAAGTTTTGTTGTAATGGTAGTGCGTTGTTTTAGTTGCGTTGTAACGGCTGTTTCCCCACAGAGATACTGTACGTTTATAATTATGCTCAAGTCTCCACAGTGATGTGTGTAATGATAGGGATGTTGAAGAAACATTATGATCATATTAATCTGGTGGCTTAATAAACTAATGAATCCTCCTGAGCGATATGTGTTTCACCTCTATCTAACATGTTTAGATTCCTGTGTTTCCACTCAGCCTTTCATACTTGCAAGGTTCAGATAATAAGTACCATTTACTTTGATAACAATAAACATATGGTAGTCAGCACCAAGATACCCATAGGTGTAAATGTGTACTTTATATATTCAGAAAAACCAAAGGTGATGATGGACGGAGCGTTGACAATACAAACACTCACCCCCAGTCAACTGATCTGGGTTTAATCCATCACCGTTCTTTAGCTCACTCCGCTACTTTATATATACACCTGAGATGATGTGATGTGATTTGATTATAGTGGTACTTCAGCCATCACCAGAGATAGACTGAAATTATCCCATATCTATCAATCCCAATTCAAGCACTGCATTTACTGATTTAAACTGTGTACCTCCAGGAAGGTCAACACTTCCTTAAAACTCAAAGTATCTGAGATCTCATTCTCTTTTCTAGCTGCCATCTTATGAAATCTAGACTCCATCACTTCTACCTGTTCTGGGGGCTCTTTCTATCTACCCAGGCTCACACTCAATAAATACGTATATATGTACATAATCCTTGTTTAACAAACTTAAAACATGTACTGTGTTTGGAAGAATGAATTCTGTAAGTGCATGCATGCACACACACACTATGTTTTGGCTCCAATATGTCCACATATTTGCTGGGAACATAATCTGAGCCTGGGAAGTATGTATACACGTCCTTTCATGTTTTTTCCCTTCTCTTCTGCAAAAGTGCTTGGTCTACTATTTATGTTTCAGGTTGCAGTCTCTCACACTGGTGATAGGTTTGAGAAACCCCATTCTTATTATATACATATTTCGTGCCATAGTAATTTAGCAGTATGCGGTTAAATGACATCTCATGTGTATTTACGTTATGCAACCCACTGAGTTATCCATTAAATGCACAAGCCTTAGTTACCGTGTGTGACTCCATTTTGTATTCTGCAATCTTCATTATCCTGTGTCCGAACTAGGCCCTGTTTTTCATTTTGCGTGCCTCAGCCAAAGACTATATTTAGTTATTATTTTCTCTTCTTCAAGGTTGCCTTCAGACTTACTAAAGAATAGGCCATTCCGTCCTTGCATGCCTATCCATGTGTGTAGCTCTGCTCCCATGTTAGGAGACGCTGAGACCTGGCACCGGAACCTTGAAAGTATGATAGTGTGTACCCTTCTAGCAGATGGTAGCCATCCTTCTGTAACTCATTTGTTCACATTTGGCCTAAGCCGGAAACTTTCCACAGTGGGCTTGGTTAGGGGTTCCTGGAGGTATGGTTACATGTTGCAGGCTGTTGGGGGGGGGGCAGTCCCTCGGCAGACATATTAGGGTGCAGGTCAGATTGGACTTCTCGGCAGAGTATTGCTAATAAATGCCTGTTTGTATTCTCTACTGTCTGACCGACTCCTCATTTCTTGGGAAGGCATATTAGGTGGTTCTCAGTAACCCGGGTGGCCCCTAAGGGCCACTTCCTTCACCCGGGGAGAGATGGTGAAAACGGGTTTGAGGGAAAGTTGTGTTTGTAGCATGTGTGATCGCATATCTAACATAGTTAGTGGTCAGAGTTATACATTATCTTCCTTTTAGAAAATACAGGATCTCATGTATTCACTTCCATATTTTAACATGCTGGGCCTCATTTACAAGATGTTGACAAAGGGCAGCAGACTAAGTCAACTTTGCTGCATTGCCCTGCATCAAAAGAAATTGACAGGAATGCGCTGTATCTATGAGATACAGCACATTCCCATTCTCTATAACTTTTGTGGCTCAGAAATGGCTGCCTTGCGTCAATGCAGACACCTTTGCACCATGCTGCAAGGGTGTCTGCGTTGTTGAAATGATTCTTTTGGTGCAGGTAGGGACACCTTCCTTCACAAAAACAATAAATGGAGGTGTTTTCCCCTTTCTATGAGAGCTGCAGAATACAGCACATATTGATGAACAAACAAGGGGAAAAAAGTTATTTCTCCTCATTTTGCCATCCCCTGGGGAGGTGCATGGCTTTGACACATTCCCATATTTACGATAAGTTGTAAATCTGGGAATATGTCAAAATCCATGGGCTTTGTGTGAAAACACCAACCGCAACGCCTATCGCACACCTCCTTGACAAAGTGTGAGTTGACTCAGCAACTTGCACTGCGTTGCCTTAAACCATATCTAGGAGGCCATGAAAAACCATCCAGGTTAGTTTGGTGGCCTCATAGATGTGATATAGAAGCCTGAGCCACTGAAGCATCATTAAAAGTGATGCTACGGCTGTGCAGGCTGCTTGTAAATGCGGCCATTTGTGTGCTCTGTCCGTCTTGATGATCAGAACCCATTTTCATATCTTGAAATTACAGAATGCCTGCATAAAAGTGTACCGCTGTGGTGTCAGGCATTAAGTGTAAATTTCATCATGGTAGAGTCCAGTCAGTGAAAGTAAGGTTTTAAATTATACAACCTATTAGTTGCAATGTAGGAAAGACTAAATACTGCTCTGATTGAGGTTCAAAAAAGAATATTGATTGATCCTTCTCTTCTAGCACACTCTTCCCCTGGTACCCCGTATGTAGTGGTGTCTCACTCACTGTGTTCACTTTTATAGGTATTGACTGATATTGAAACTGAAAGACAGAAATAATTGAAGGGAACATTGGATATGACTAGAAGGCCAAAACCAGGAATCCATGCATGCCCTGTTCATGGTACATGCCTGGCCCATGCACCCAGCCAGGCTTCTCAGCAAATAAAAGCTTAATTTCCAGTAATGGAAACACACACATGCCTCGATGAAGATACACACATGCACAAATGTATGCTTTATGCTTTGTAATTCATTCCACATGCAATGAATGACCAAACTGTACAGTGCAGGAATAGGAAGGTAAAAGAAATGGAGAGAGAAAATGCCTCACCATTCAATCAATCAATCATATCATTTGTAAAGCACACTACTCAACTGTGAGGGTCTCAAGGCGCTGGGGTGGGGAATGCTGCTACTGCTCAAAAAGCCAGGTCTTGAGGAGTTTTCTGAAGGTCAGCAGGTCTTGGGTCTGCCGTAGGTGGATGGGGAGGGTGTTCCAGGTCTTGGCGGCGAGGTGGGAGAACGATCTGCCGCCTGAGGTCGCTCTTCGGAAGCGGGGACTGGAGCGAGGGCGAGGTCGGCTGAGCGAAGCTGGCAGGTGGGGGTGTAGATGCTGAGTCATCTGTTGAGGTATGTTGGTCTGGTGTTGTGGAGTGCCTTTGTGTGCGTGGGTGAGGAGCTTGAAGGTTATCCTCTTGTTGACCGGGAGCCTGTGCAGGTCTCTCAGGTGGGGTGTGATGTGGCTGAAGCAAGGGATGTCGAGGATCAGGCGTGCAGAGGCGTTCTGGATGCGTTGGAGCCATCTCAAGAGTTTGGCTGAGGCTCCTGCGTAGAGGGCGTTTCCATAGTCCAACCCTCTGCTGACAAGGGCCTGGGTGACTGTTCTTCTCGTTTCAGTGGGGATCCACTTGTCGATCCTACGGAGCATGCGGAGGGTGTTGAAGCAGGAGGAGGAGACGGCGTTGACTTTTTTAGTTATGGAGAGGGTGGAGTCGAGGATGACCCCTAGGTTGCGTGCGTGGTCGGTGGGTGTTGGAGTGGTTCTTTGTGCGGTCAGCCACCAGGAGTCATCCCAGGCCGAAGGGTTAGATCCGAGGATGAGTACCTCCGTCTTGTCCGAGTTCAGCTTCAGTCGGCTGTTCCTCATCCATTCAGCAACGGCCTTCATTCCTTCGTGAAGGTTGGTTTTGGTGATGTGGGGGTCCTTGGTGAGGGAGAGTATCAGATGGGTGTCATCGGCGTAGGAGAGGATGTTGAGGTCGTGCCGATGGGCGACGTGGGGAGCGGTGCCATGTAGATGTTAAATAGAGTTGGGCTGAGGGATGACCGCTGGGGTACGCCGCAGATGATCTCAGTGGCTTCGGGGCAGTAGGGGGGAAGGCGGACACTCTGTGTTCTGCTGGAGAGGAAGGAGGTGGTCCAGTCCAGGGCCTTCTCTTGGATCCCAGCGTTGTGGAGGCATGTTTGTAGTGTATGGTGACAGACCGTGTCGAAGGCGGCTGACAGGTCCAGGCGGATGAGGGCCGCCGTTTTTCCTTTGTCCAGCAGGGACTTGATGTCATCGGTGGCGGCGATGAGGGCAGTCTCGGTGCTGTGGTTGCTGCGGAACCCAGACTGGGAAGGGTCCAGGATGTTGTTCTCCTCGAGGTAACGGGTCAGTTGTTCGTTGACAGTCTTCTCGATTACCTTTGCCGGGAATGGGAGCAGGTAGATGGGCCGGAAGTTCATGAGGTCCTTGGGGTCCGCCTTGGGTTTCTTGAGTAAGGCATTGATCTCAGCGTGCTTCCAGATCTCCGGGAAGGTTGCTGTCTCGAAGGAGGTGTTGATGACTTTCCAGAGATGGGGTGCGATGGATGTGCTGGATTTGTTGAAGATGTGGTGTGGGCATGGATCTGACAGAGATCCGGAGTGAATGGTGTTCATGATCTTGATGGTGTCATCGTCGTTGATGTTGGGCCAGTAGAGCAGGCGGTTAGTGCAGATGGTGGTCGTGGGAGCGGAGGTCTCAGTGGTTGTCGGTGCAGTTGTGGCATTGAAACTGTCGTGGATGTCTGTGATCTTGCGGTGGAAGAAGGTGGCCAGTGAGTCGCACAGGTCTTGCGAGGGTGGGACGCCGTTGGTGTTGGAGCTGGGGTTGGAGAGTTCCTTCACGATGTTGAAGAGCTCTTTGCAGTTGTGCGCGTTGTTGTCTAGGCGGTCTTTGAAGGAGGCCCTTTTGGCGGATCTGATGAGGTGATGGTGTCTGCGGGTGGCATTCTTGTGGGCAGCGTGGCTGTCCGGTGTTCATTCACGGAGCCAGATCTTCTCGAGCTTTCAGCAGGTTTGCTTGGAGGCCCAGAGGTCTTCAGTGGACCAGCTGGCTTTCTTGTTGGTATGATTGTTGGAGGGTTTCTTGATCGGGGCGAGGGTGTTGGGGCAGTCGTTGATCCACTGTATGAGGTTGCGGGAGGTGGTGTCGGGGTCAGTATGGTCGGCGGGTGGGCTCTGGGTGAGGGTGGTGGTTAGCTGGTCTTCGGTGACTTTGCTCCAGCAGCGATGAGGCATCTGTTGGGTGCAGTGGTGGGTTTTTTGAAGGTGAAGTGGATGCAGCGGTGGTCGGTCCAGTGGAGTTCAGTGGTATGGTTGAAGGAGACGTGGGGGCTTGCGGGGAAGATGGGGTCAAGCGTGTGACCGGCAGAGTGGGTGGGTGTTGTGATGAGTTGTCTGAGTCCGAGGTTGGCTAGGTTGTCGATCAGGGTGGTGGAGTTGGTTTTGTCATTGTTCTCGAGGTGGAAGTTCAGGTCCCCGAGGAGGCTGTAGTTCGCGGAGGTGAGGGCATTGTGGAAAGTGCAACCTTACCAATTTTGTGCCTGTGATAATGCTGACCTTGCAGTTGCAGGTGGTGTGTTCTCTTGTCTGATGTTGGAGTGTCTGGCTTTCATCTGAGCTTGAGGGCTGTGACAATAGGGGGACAGATTTATAAACATCTCACGCAGCACAGCACAGCAAGCCACCTTGCTGCGTTGCGTGAAAAGGCAGAAATGTGCTGTATTTAATGTTTACTGGGCATTCCAGTACTTTCCTTGTGCTGGTGCACTGTGTGCTGTCTAGAGCCAACTCAGGCACCATTGTGCCATGGTGCAAGGGTTCTGCATTGCAGACAGGATTTTTTTGTGCAGGAAGGGACACTTTCCTGCACAAAAACAATCCTCAGAGGTATTTTCCTCTTTTTATGTCAGCTGCAGAATGCAACACTCATGGAGGCTCATTATAATGGGGGCGGACCAGAGTCCGCACGCCATCTTTGCCGTGTTTGGGACCACCCGCCAGACATGCGGTGGGCGCACTACTGCAATTATGATGTGCCTGCTATACTGGGGGTCGCATCCAGGGCATTTAACATTGCGGATGGTGCTGCTGGCTGCAGCACCGTTCGCAATGTCAAAGTGTCAAGCTGTTCATTTCCCTGCACTATGCAGTACAGGGAAATGCAGGGGGTACGATGGGTACCCCCCAGTGGACAGCTACCTCCGCCCAACACTACTGGCCCCTGAATCTGTTTCCGCCTGTCTTTTCATGGTGGGATGACCACCGCGAAAAGACAGACAGAAAGGGATATTATAATCCCTACAGTGGTGCCTGCAAGGGACCGCCGCAATGCTGCTCTATGTTTTGGTTCCGCAAGGCGGGTGGAAAAGGACCGCCTTGTGGAACCGTGGCGGACGGTCTTTGCATCCTCCATCCTTCGCTGAGGATTCCCCAAGCCACCATTATCAGGCGGGGGAAGATGCTGTCAGATGGCGGAGGGCTCCCCATCGCACGGCTGACGGTGGCAGTCCCTCCGGCATCGTAACGAGCCCCATAGAAAGGGGAAATAACTAGGAGAAATAAAGATATTTCCCCTTTTACGCCTCACCTGGCAAGGCGTAGCATTTTGACACATTCCCAGATCTACCAGTAAAAATAAATCTGGGAATGCACCAAAATCTATGGGTGGATGAATGGGAACACTCACTCTCCACCTATGGAACATCTCTTGGGGTCAGAGTAAAGCAACACAGCAATTTACTCTATCTTGCGTTGCTCTAGATTTATCAAGCCAGTTGGGTCACACAAGGTTTCACAGTAGTTGCCTCATCCTTGCTCCCGCCTATTTGGCGCAATGGAGATGCAACTCAATGATAAATCTGTCCCTAAGTTCTTATCAAGTTTCTTCAGTTACATTATCCATTTCAGGCATTTTAAAATATATATTGCTTAATACATCAGCATTGTAAAATAACACAGCATTTGAACTACCTTTTATCTTTTGTGGGTGGCATAAAAAAATACCATTGAGTTCTCGGCCAGACCGGCCTTTTAATCTACTGGGCATTTCACATTTGGGCTGGGGCTCTTGGAGGCTGAATTTGAAAGCCCAGGGCCAGCTCCTGGGTCTCTGCTGCTTTCCCCCGCACTCTAGGTTAACTTCAGCAAGATAAGAAAGGCTTCAAGAGAGAGAGGGACAATGGAGGAGGCCACAAGCGGAGGATAAGTGCGAGAGTGAGGGAATTGATGGATGGAAAGAGAGAGAAAACGGTAGCGGGGCAGGTTTGAGCATTTTTGAAAGGGCTGCTTTTGGCTCCCCAGTTCAGCCCTAACTGATTTAGTTAGTATAATTTCTGGCTTTGAAATGCTGGAAGTGGCATTATGAAGGAAACAGTGACAAGGTACAGGGGCATATTTTCAAGCTCATTTTGCCACAGGAGCGTCACTTTTTTTGACGCTCCGGTGGTTTTGCGCCATTCCCCATATTTCCAAGGCGACACTAAGCCACTTAATGTGGCTTAACGCCACCTTGTAAATATGCCCCTTTCTGCCGCAATCTTCTGCAGCACAGGTGCATGTAATAGGTGTTGCTGTGGGCATTCCACTGCAACACCCATTGCTTTTTTACGCCAAGAACTAAGACCAGGTAATACCTGGTCTTAGAATGGTGATACAATGAGAAATGATACATTTCTCCTCGTTTTTTTGCTCATTCTATGTGTGCTGCACACATAGAAAGAGGAAATCACCATTATTTTTTGTTGTTGTGCAGGAAGGTGTCCTTTTCTGCAGTTAAACAATCACCCCTGCAGCACTGGCAACCTTGCCATATGGTGGCAAGGTGCCTGCGCTGGCTCTAAACAGTTTTTTTGTGCCAGCACTAGAGGAATCACAGGTGTGCGCCATATTTTGGTAAATATTGCGCGTCCCTGCTTTTTAAAAATTTCAAAGTGCGACGCTGCCAAATTTGGCGTAGCACAGCACTCCAACATTTTTTTGTAGATATGCCCCAAAGAATCTTGTTTCATGTGCTAACCCTTACTGTTTCAAGACACTGCCATGTAATGCAAACTGCACCAATGCTTTGATGCCTCTTCATAAAAAGGCAAATGTAAAAAAGATGCAGATTTTCTAACATAACTTTAATTCAGTAACCAATAAATTCATATTGAAGGCAACATTTATACATCATGCCCTGTGATGCTCACATGTTCATTATTTACAATAAAGGTCACGCTTGAATCTTTTTTTATAGATATATAGGCTCAGGATACAGCCTCAGTATGTCTGAGTTCTGCAGTGACAGGAGTGTTTTTGCTGACTTCACTTCCCACGTTTGCTAGGATATTAGACTCTTTGCAGAAAGCTTTCTTTTGATTATTACTGAGAAAGGTTTACAGGTCAAACAACCCCATTCTCGGTCTCTAGGAAAATTGATATGAAATCCAGCAAAGAAAACTCGTGAAACTGCTTTTGTCCACAACATCTCGAAGAGGAAGCCTTGCTGCCCATAATTCAAAGACTTCCTTTCATCGTTTCTACTCTCACAGATAAATTATAGGAAACCCATTAGTTTTGAAAGGTTTTTCAGAGGTGGAAAAGAAGACCTGACCGCTGACAGCAAAGTTACAATCATTATGTTATTGACTAGTTAATATGTGCCTTCCGAATGTCTTCCTGCGCCCACTAATAGGGAAGGAGGGCTGCTGCAGGCTCTCAACTTAGAGGGAGCTAGGTTCACGTCACCCGGTGGATTGCAATACTAGCTGACACTTTGTCAACTAGCTGAGCTGAACCGACTGGCTGGATCGGACTGGCTTATAGGGCAATTTGGCAGTGCCAGAAAGGTTGGTTGCAAGGTCAGTGTATGGGTGGTTTTTGGACTGCATGTGTGCCTGTTGTGTGGTCTGGTTGGCCACTTTTTACTGTTGATTTCTCTGATTTAACCATATTTTTTTCTTGCAGCAAATATTTTCTCTTGCAGCAAACAAAATTGCATGTGGTCTCCCATACCTTGCCAAACACTTACATATCTTGGGGCAGATTTACAATTACTGGCGCATCCCTGCAAATAAGCAGGGATGCGCCAGTAATTGTGTGACGCAGCTCCGCCATCCATGATGCGCATCATTTTGAAAGCGGTGCACCATGGGGCAAAAACGGCACAGATGCGTCACGCATCTGTACCGTAAAGGCGGCGCATTGCTGGAGTTGCATTGCATGGGGGGGCCTATTCTTCCAATGCTGCATCAAACCTTAAGCCTGCTTTAAGCAGGCGCAGGGTTTTGACTCAGCATTGGCCTAAAAGTGACTGAGTGAAATCTTGTAGATTTCACTCAGCCACTTTTAGGAGGCGTTCCTGTGCCGGAATGCCCCACCCCCCTGCGCAGGAACGCCTATACGTGGAGCAGGGATTTACAACGTGACGCAACGACGTGACGCATCTCCCAGATGCGCCACGTTGTAAGTACCCCGCACCATGGTGCAGGATTTGCGCCGCCGCTGCATCACAAAAGTGACGCAACGGCGGCGTAAAATTGGCGCAAGGGGCTTTTAAATCTGCCCCCATGTCTTTATAAGTTCAAAACAGCCCCAGATTTGGAAATATGGAACACTTTCTTAGTTATCAAATTCACAAATGGTCTAATGGGTGTCACTTTTATTTTGTTGCCTGGGCCTACTTTCTGTCCCAGTCTCAATCTGGCTGGTGGATCTTTCCCTATGTTATGTCCTGGTTCACAGTGCACCACCGGGGTGGAGCTGGAAGTAAGATGAGCAATTTAACTTCTACTCTTTTTAAAAGTCTGCAGAAGACACAGTCAGACCTCATGATGCGGCTACCACAGCCACACCAGAATTAAAGAAGTACCAGATACAGCCTCATGTTCCTAAATGTATGTATGTATGTATGTATGTTTGGATTTATATGGCGCTTATAACCAAGGCGTCTCTAAGCGCTTTGCCTTGGGAACTCGTCCTGGCTTTTCCCTGTGAGATAGCCCCAACAGGGCATCCCCAAGGTGAAAGCCAGGCATCCCGCCGCGGGGGGCCGTTGTGGAGATTAAGCAAGCTTAATGCCAAGAGTTGCAGAGTGTGAACCCATGATTAGGTCAGGCACCGAAGCGAGAATTATCGAGTCTGTGGACATTTGAGCTCGAGACCCTGCCGCGTCAGGAATTGAACCCTGGTCCCGGGTCTGACCTCTGCTTCAGGGTCTGCCTGCTCTAACCTGTGAGCCACACTTCTCTTTCACCTTCTGTGGCTGAAGAGGACAGTCCAACCAGGTAAGGTTTTTGTGCTAGATGGTGTATAGTAAACCATGCCATAGTAGAAAAAGCTGGTAGAAGTAGTAGGGGAGAAGTGACAGCAGAGGTGACTAGTACCAAGACAGATGCAATCAAAAAGAGAAGTGGATAATTCCCAAACGTGAACAGTGATTGGACCAGTGGAAAGTGATAGGAAGTGAACATTGACGTTATAAGTGCTAAGTGGTAACCCATGGGCCATGAAATGCGTACAGCGAAAGGGGAAGTGGTGGCTGATATGAAGACGACAATGACAGATACGTGGCTAGCAACAGATGAAGGATAGTGACTGTAACTGTGTGCTGTGACAGTAGAGATAACTAAGGAGTGTAGGGGTCGTTGACAGCAGACATAGCAAGTTATGGTGAGCTACAGTGAACGCAGAGGTGTCTTGTGATGGGGAAGGACAGTGAAAGGTGAATGGGCTGGTCATAGGAGGTGTGCAGTGACAGGAGAGGTATACAGTAATCTGGCAAGTGACTAGTGGTTTTAAGTAGTCAGTAACCAGTGAGGTTGGCCACTGGAGGCAAGATAATTACTGAGAAGAGAGCTGTACTGGCTGGGGGAGGGCACTAGTGAAAGGACGTCAGGATTTTGACATGAAGTCAATGTCGGAGGACTATCTACCGTCTGGTACTGTAAATGTCAGTGGAGATCTCCTCCTGCAGTGCCATCAATAGCCTTTTAGATCATTAACACAACTAGGGGCATATTAACAAGGGGCTATTGCCACTAGAATGTCACTATAACGATGTTCTGGTGGTGATATTCCTTTCTCCTTATTTACAAAGTGATGTTTAGTCACTTAACGTGGCTTAGCGCTACCTTGAAAATAAAGCCCCTTTTCATTCTTTACGTAGCTTGAAAGGGGCATGCAATGGGTGTTGCAGAGGGTGTTCCGCCTCAACACTCATTGTTTTTTATACTACCCAATATTTACAAGTCTGGGGCAGAGTCAAAAACTAAGACCAGGGAATACCTGGTCTTAGACTTGCGAAACGAGATGCAATTTTTAATTTCTTACATTTTTTGCTCTTTGCATGTGTGCAGAATGCTTTAGCACAAATAGGAAGAGCAAATCGCCTTTCAAGATTGTTTATGAGCAGGAAGGTGTCCCTTCCTGCACATAAACAATCGCTCTGCAGCGCAGGCACCCTTGCAATATGGTGCAAGGATGCCTGCGCTGGCCGTAGGCAGCTCTCTTAGCACCAGCGCTAAGACAAACACAGGGTGTGCCATATTTTTTGTAAATATGGCTCATTCCTGCATTTAAAAAATGTCAGAGAGCAGCGTTACCAATTTTGGCATAACACAATGCTCTGACATTTTGTTGCAAAGAAATATCCCCTCTAGAGTTAACAGTGTGGTGAAAACAGTATCTTATATCTCCCCAAGATAACGATGGAATTGGTAAAATATCCAACAATGTGTATATTAACCCTACAATTCTTCTGGTAATGTTACCAAATGCACCTGCAATGTAGAAAAATACACTTAAACCACTTATACTACTGGTTTTCTGGTATGTTTTATTTATTTAGCAAACTTTACAAATTCAGTTGCCCTTAAGTGCTCTTCGTATGCTTTGTATGAGCAACTTTGCCATTTTAGTCTTCAAAATGTATCAGTCTTCCATAGTATTTCTTTTCGATTTTACTTGATGGTTTAATTAAAGCCTTGTTTCTGTTTGTCTGACCTCTCGCAATTATTGGGTACAAAATCGAGTTACCCTCCACCTGCTGTTTTTACTAGCTGCATGTGAAACTGCAATTTTCAAACTTGATTTTGTCTCCTTATCTTTGCCAGATTAGAGTTTCTTGATTTCCCCCTACCAGAAGTCCCACCTTGAGACTTCCATCTGTGGGAAATGGCGCGTGAGGTTGCAGGGGCAGCGAATGTGTCTACCCTCAGTCCTGTCCATTCTAGATGGTATTACAAGTACAGAGACTGTGATCATATGATGCCCATATTTGGTACTGGCCGGAGTTTGAAAACTTTGCATACCTTCGCGAAGATTCCTACATTTTTCGAGATATTTCTGCTTTCACCTCGTGCTGATCTTTACTGCTATCTGTGCAAGCAGTGATCATTTAAAAAAAAGAAGTGTACGTGTGGCAGAACAAGTTGTAATGTCTTACACATCACTGATTGTTTTCAAGAGTTTCATATCATTATCAGACATCTAATTATCACAACTAATAGCAATTTGAAAAATACAGAGGATCCAACTATGGGGCGGCCAGAGACCCCCTCCCCCAATCCGCTAGTGAACCAGGAAAATAAAGCAAGGTATGTATGCCGCCTCCACAATCAGTGTGTTCAATCACTGGGTCATTCAGCAATCGTCATCCGAAACTCATTGGCCCTGAAAGGAAAAAAAGGCAAGCATTAACGAATTCAACAGTTCTGGCTTTTTATAGTCAAATTGCTTCCTCACTGTAAGGTTTGTGTGGTGTGCGATGGGATGAATATGAGAACGAATACGTGGATGGATGAGGATATATATGGATGGATGATTGATTTCATGCATTCATCTGTCCCTGCAACCATCCATTCAGAAACTCCTTCATTTGCTCACTCATGCACCATTCTTTTAAGCATTTGCTCTCACATTCACCCACTCGCTCATCTCCAGGAAGCCCGCAGAAGAAAGAAAAGTGGTTCTATGGATCCCCCAGAAATCACCCTGAAGGTTGGTACAATCACTCTCCACCCCCGACTGCGAGGGGATCTCTAATCCCTCTTTAAAGTGCAGGAGGGTTGCCACCTGCACAGTGAAACACAGAGCACCTTTTCACCAGCTACTCCGTATTTTATTTGAATGCACTGGCCCTGGGCAGTGCAAGAATGCAGCTGCCCTGGGGGCAGAGCATTCATTCTGATAGAGTGCATGTTTCTTGTTTGTGCTGGGTGCACCTTTTGAAAAGTGTGCTGTGGCGCAAAAAAAGAAAGTGGGCCTTATCCGTAATACAGCTCCAGGTGTGCATGTGCCAGGAGCTGGGAGCAGTGTGTTCAGCATGTGGAAACTCTGCTTTTTTCAGTAATTCCTGTGTTAGTGATTAGCTGTGCTGTAGTTTAATAGCTGGCTTCATGAGTGGCAAGAGGCGCACCATGGCACTGCTCAAGCTTCCATTGCACATCTCTCCTCCCAGTCTAAAGAAGGAGCCTCAGTAGATAACCAATCTCCCAACAGATGTCATGTGCAGGATAAGAAGAGACTGTTCAGACATTTAGATGGCATGCCAGTCAGAAGACAGAACCATGTTTGACAGTGTGACCACTGGGAAGGGGGCACTGTAGACTGCAGGGGCGAAACCACAACTGAAAAGCTGCGTGGAACATAAAATGATTTGCCCAGGCTCACACATTTCAATAAAAAAAATGAATGATTCGCAAATGTTCTGTGTGTTTTTCTGAGGTTTTGATGTGTATTTCAAACACTCACATGGTTTGGGATGCCACACGTACCCTTTTTGAGCCTTTCTTACAAGAATTTGCAAAAAGGGCAGTGCCACAGTCCTTCCTGCAGTGCTGCCCTACAGAAAATGAAAAGGGCAGGAATGCACAGTATCAGATATGGGGCATTCTTGTCCATTTCCCTGCACTGGCACACAATAGGTTTCCATGTGCCAATGCAGGCACCTTTGCACCATGGTACAAGGGTGCCTGCATTGCAATTATGATTGTTTTTGTGCAGGAAGGGAAACCTTCCTGCACAAACACAATCGCAAGAGGCGTTTTCCTCTTTCAATGAGTGCAGCAGAATACAGCCTACATAGGAAAAGGAAAACGAGGAGAATTAAAGGTTATCTATCCTCATTGCGCCATCCTTACGCCTCCCCTGGGAAGGCATACATTTTTGCCACTGCCTCAGTTACGATTCCTTGTAAATCTGGAGCAGTGTCAAAAAGTCATGGGTGTTGCTGGAAACAACCAAAGCAACACCCATTGCATGCCCCTTTACCGCAGAAAACTGTGTTAAAAGGAATATTTGCAAGGCTGAATTAAGCCACGTAACGTGGCTTGGTGATGCCTGGTAAGTATGGAGCAGACCTCTGCACCACCGGAGAGTCTCAAAAAGTGATGGTGCAGTGATGCAGCATCATTGTACATTGAGAGCAAAGTAGGTTAGGTTACCTGACGGATGAGAGGACTATTTGTGAAACCCACAGTCAGATTAATCTGCTGAAAAAGTTCTTCTGTATCAAGTTCACAATTTGACCATCTTCATTAAGTTGGATTTAGGGGACCTACTATTTTATTCGGATAATAGCTAAGGTGACTGGAAAATGGCTCTGGGTACCCAATTTACCCTTACTGATAACGAGGTTATCGCTTTCAGTATTTTGTGTAAAGCGCCCATAGAGAATTCATTGAGGGGATTGTTGTTGTTTACATCAACATTATATTTTGGAGTTTTCCTGATAGTACCACCCATTGCAGCATAACTCTACAAAGGGATGTCTTATCAGTGGAGGTCAGAAGCTGACTGGGCCTTCCAGCAACTAAGGGAAAAATCACATCCGGTCCCAGACTGCTCCTTTCTGATGTTCAGAGCAGTCCTGTCTCAAAGACACAGGGTCATTAGTCAGCTCAATATATAGTGTATTTTATTATCATGGAAATTACTCCAAGGTGTGCAAACCCAAACGATTTTGTTAAATAATTCTTGCCAGTCAAAGCAGTGCTTCAAGAATGGCAGCACTCTCCTATGTGTGCACGGCAATTAGTGACAGTTTGACCATCCATAGGAGCTGACAGTACCTAAAATTGGCTAATCCTTTGACTCTACAGTAATTGTGCTGGTCCTTATTTTTTGCTGGCTTCGAGTTTGCGACCACTCAAAAACCAGGTCTGTAAAAGAGGAAATCTGATGCACTTTCATGAGAATCAGACACCCATACTCATGATAAGAGATGAAAGATGCCATGTTTGATTCTGGCACAATCAAATTTCATCCAGATGATTGCAAAGGAACCCGTTTTTGGGTCAATCTTTATCCAAGGTACGTATTCGGACTTGTTTATTGCAGCAGCCAATGAATCAGTCACAGGATGTTTTGGTTGATGCTGATGCATCAGCAGGTGTTGTCTTTGGCTCATGTATCACCATTTTCGCCATCTGAGCAATGCTAAAATTCGAGATGTGTTACTCCTCTACTTTTGGTGAGAAACTCAGAGATCACACTACCAATCAAAATCCAAAGTGGTAAAACCATATGGCTATCTGTGTTCTATACCCACACTCTTTGGGGCATATTTACAAACCCCTTATTCCGCCAGAGTGTTACTTTTTGTGATTGCCCGGTGGTGCAAATTACAAAATCATATCTATGAGGCCACACAGAGCCACTATACATGGCTTTGAATGGCCTGATAGATATGGAGTAAAGGCAAGCTAGCGCAAATCTCTGTGTTGACTTAATCTGCGTTTGAGAGATGTTCCATGGGCGTTGCAGAGGGGCCTTGAACCCAACATCCAGGGATTTTGACACTTCTCCAGATTTACAAAAGCATGTAAATCAGGGGATGCGCCTAAACCTGGGGAGGTGCAATGAGAAATAACTTTTATTTCTCCGCGTTTTTTTCCACTTTCTATGTGTGCTGCATTTTGCAGCATACATAGAAAGAGGAAAATACCTCTTAGAATTGTTTCTGTGCAAGAAGGCGCCCCTTCCACCAAAAAAAAAGAATTCTGCACACAACACCAAAGGCTGCCTACATTGTCGCTGGCTGCCGAAACAGCCCCAGTGCATGAGGAACAGACAGCAATATACTGTATTGCATAAATAGGGTGCATTCCTGCCCTTTCACTTTGACATAGGGCAGCGCAGCAATCTGAATTGCTGTGCTGCCCTACGCCAAATCCCCATAAATGTGGACCTCTGTATCTTCATTTTTTATTGATGTTCAGCAAGAATCGGTAGAACATCTATGGTTGACCAACGTCCTCCATATTGACTCCAGAAATTTTTGTAACCCAATTTCCTCCATCCTTGGCAATGTGTTGTAACAATCTGCACATTAACCAGTTCGTACTTCCCAAAACAGGAAACAGGAAATCGACCATTTAAGAATGGCTTGCATTCGTGCAACATTCTGCCATAGATTTGCAGGAAAACCAACCCACAGCAAAGACACTTTACCTTCAATGGAAGCTAGTCTTAGGGGCATATTATCAAGGGGGTTTATCTCCGCTTTTTTGGCTTTAAAAGCCAAGAAAGCGGAGATAAAATTATCTCCCTATTACCAAGCTGTCGCTAACACCAGTTAGTGACAGCTAATAGGAGATAGCGACCATCTTGGGCCCCGCTTTGCATGTCAGTGATATTTATCACTAATGACATGCAAAGTGGGCGTGCCAAGATGTTAGCGACTGGAAACAGTCGCTAACATCGCTATCTCCTATTACCAACTTTTGGAGATATTCGCGCTAAGCGCGAATATCTCCAAAAGCTAACACCTGCCCTGAGCAGTTCTTCACCATGTTATCCAATGGGAGGTGGATAACATGGCTAAGAGCATTTGCTCGATAATGCATGAATATCGCTGACTTTTCAGCGGTATTCATGCATTGCGGCCGTTTTTTATCGCATTTGCGATAAACCTTGCTAATAGCAAGGTTTATCTGCGATAAAAATCGCCGATGTGCGGCGATAATTTTTGTCTCTAAACAAGTTAGAGACAAAAATTATCGCTAGTTGTTGGTAATATGCCCCCTATTTTTATCTCTTAACGCCAGCCCTGTCTCTCATCAGAGTCAAATGATTTGCAGACCGTTATGTTGTTGAATGCCAGGAGATGTTATTCGCGGTGCCATGCCATCACGCACAAATCTAAACTTGCAGGCTTGAAGAGTAGAGTGGGTATTACTATAGGAGTGGGCATTAATAAGCGTTTTCGCGGATTAACCTTGAGGCCTCTCCTTCCTTATGTGGATGAACTGGCAAATAACGCTATTTATCATTTTAAAAATATTGGCACTGGATTGGCTCTTTAGCAATCACCCTTTCATGGAGCCTGGATTTCATTTACTATTAGGCTACAGATAGGTCCCTGTGCCCACAGAGTACATTTTTAAGAAAATGACAATACAGGCTTTGGTCACATATCTCGTGGACCTTCCCAAAATGGTGTTTTGTGGGAAATCTAGCCACATCAAAGTGATATGCAATCCATTAAGCAAAATGCCAATCTGACTATTACATATAGTGAAATTTCACACATCTCTACTCGGAAGAATGAAAGAGTGAGCCACCTCTGCCAGAATTCTACATGTAACCTGCAGGAAACAGATACATTGATCATTTATCTTAGCCTAAGCCTACTTAAGCTTACTAAGGGGCATATTTATAATAAAATGTCGGAGCGCAGAGCTGCAAAAATGTGGCAGCACTAAGCGCCGTAATTTTTAAAACACAGGGATGCGTCATATTCACAAGAATACAGCGCACCTCTGTGTTTCCCCTAGCGTTGGCTAAAAAAACAACTGCCTAGCGCCAGCGCAGGCACCCTGCCGCAATGTTGCAAGGGTGCCTGCACAAAAGGAATGATTGTTTATGTGCAGGAAGGGATACCTTCCTGCACATTAGCAATCAATTATGCCGATTTGCACCTTCTATTTGTGCTGCAGAATGCAGCATACATGGAAAGAGCAAACAATTAGGAGAAATTAATCATTTTGCCTCGTTGTGCTGCTTTAATGCTTGATATTCCATGTCGTTAGTTTTGGTGCTGCCGCAGCCTTGTAAATCTGGGGCAGTGGAAAGAAGCAATGTGTGTTGCAGTGGAAAACCTATAGCAACACCCATTTCCCTCCCCTTTACGGTAGAGGTCTGCGGCGGAAAAGGGCATATTTGCAAGGTGACGTTAAGCCTCTCAAAGTGGCTTAGCACCATCTTGTAAATATGGAAAAAGGCAATG
Organism: Lissotriton helveticus; assembly: GCF_964261635.1. Taxonomy (NCBI): domain Eukaryota; kingdom Metazoa; phylum Chordata; class Amphibia; order Caudata; family Salamandridae; genus Lissotriton; species Lissotriton helveticus. Next base: position 850,905,437 of record NC_136063.1, read on the forward strand.
CGCCACCAGAGCCTCAAAAAAACTGATGCTCCAGTGGTGGTGAGGGCTTATAAATATTCCCTTAAGTTACTTTAATATCTAGAACACTAGGATGGAGATGTCTTTGACCCTTCTTTTGTTATTTTATTTAATGTTATGTTATACAGACTTATATAGTGCACGTCAACCCTTAGGTGTCTTGGCAATTGCAGAAATATCAGCATACTGAGCTGGGGTATTACTAGTTAAGTTCCTTTCTGAAAGCAAGAAGGGTGGATATAGTCCTAAAATTCAGTGGAAGAGAGTTCCACAGCCTGGCTGTGCTATTAATGATGCTCCTTCCTCCCCAGTTAACTTTACTGACTCTTGTGGTAGTAATCAATCTAACATTAGCTGATCGAAGATGTCTGTTTGGAGTATGCCAATTAAAAACCTTTCATAGATATTTCCGTCTTTCTCTATGAATGAATGAATTTATATTTGTATAGTGCATGGCTACCCTGAGGCCTCCCAGCGCTTGTGGACCGAACCGGCAGGCTTTATGGGCCATACAGAGCGCCTTAAATGTAATTTGCCGTCGCACCGGGAGCCAATGATGGTCCCGAATGCCTTCAGAAATCGGCTGATATTTCGGAATATCCAGAGTCAGTCTGGCTGCTACATTTTGCACAGCCTGGAGCTTCCTAAGTAATTTTACATGGGGGCTCATGTACAAGCTGTTCCAACAGTCCAGCTTTGATATGATTAGTGGGGAGACAATAGTCTTTCTAGTAATACTGGAGATAAAAGGGGAATTTTTCCTTCAGGGTTCTAAAAATATAAACTAAAGAGAACACTACCTTAGACACCTGGGCCTCGTATCTGAGCTTATCGTCCATGATAAAGCCTAGGTTTTTGACTTTAGTCACCGGGAGGGGATGTGAGCCCAGGCTGTCGGGCCAACAGGCAGGAGACCATGCTGGGGAGAGATTGTCAAACAATTTAACCTCTGTCTTACTTGAGTTAAACTTTAGGCAGTGTCTGTACATCCATCTACTCAGGGCAGTCATGTTGTCATGTGATCTTAAGGAGTAGTTAACATCATTGTCCACAGCTGATAAAACCAATTGGGTACCATCAGCATGAGATGTTGGATTTAGATTGAAACCTTTAATTAAAGGGGCAAGTTCTGAGACATAGATATTAAAAAGCGTTGGGCTTAATGAAGAGCGTTGAGGATCCCCACATGGCAGAGTGAAGGGTGAGGATTTAAACTGACCAAGATTCAGAGTTTGGGATCACTCTGATAGGAAGGATGTTAATAAAGTAAGAGCTTTACCTTTAACTCCTATGGCGTTCAGACAGTGGACCAATAAACCGTTGTCCATGTTGTCGAATGCTTCGGATAGGCCTAATAAAATAAGAGCTTCTGCCCCTCTGCCATTCTGGGGCCGATTCCGATTCGGTAAAATGCCCTACGATTCGCTGTACGCAGCGTTTTTCCCGTACAATTCGTACACATACAGCGTCCCCGTACGTACGTCCAAGTACGATCACACAACCAAGCTAATCCAAGTACGATTCGGAAAAACACCGTACAACCCGAAAATACATATGAGTTGCTTCCGGGTCTCGCAGTACGGTACGTCCGTAAGTAAACAATCAGCAGTTTCCGGCCCAGCAAGTACGATCCGTCCCTGCAACAATCCTTATGACCCTTCTTCTACGGGACCCAAAATATGCCGAAAAAGCAGAGTCCGTCTCGAACCGCAACTCGGTACACGACATACATGCCATGAACCCCATCATCCATGTCATCCCAGTCCTCTATGCCTACGAGCTGGTGCATAGAAACCGATGACGACGCAGACGGTGAGAACAACGTACCGCAACAATGGAAGTGTACCTGTACAGTGCGTCATACATTGCCGCATATACCATCATTGTCAAAGAGATACGAGCCGGGGTGTAATAAAGATACGAGCCGCACGCACGCCATGATTATTGGGGTACGGTGCATCACACGTGCTCGCGTATGGCACCATTGTCATAGAGATACGAGCCGCACACACACCATGAATGTTGGTGTACGGTGCGTGGCACATGAGGGGTGGGTGGATAGGACTCCCAGCAGTGCCCAGACATAAGAGGGGTGGCTGGATATCACTCCCAGCAGTGCCCATACATAAGAGGGGTGGGTGCAGAGGACTCCCAGCAGTGCCCAGACATAAGAGGGGTGGGTGTATATGATTCCCAGCAGTGCCCAGACATAGCCTCCCAGCAGTGCCACCCAGACATAAGAGGGGTGGGTGCCGAGGACTCCCAGCAGTGCCCAGACATAAGAGAGGTGGTTGCAGAGGACTCCCAGCAGTGCCCAGACATAAGAGGGGTGGGTGCAGAGGACTCCCTGCATTACCCAGACATAAGAGGGTTGTGTGGATATGACTTCCAGCAGTGTCCAGACATAAGAGGGGTGGGTGGATATGACTCCCAGCAGTGCACAGACATAAGATGGGTGGGTGCAGAGGACTCCCAGCAGTGCCCAGACAGAAGACGGGTGGGTGCAGAGGACTCCCAGCAGTGCCCAACAGAATGGGGGTATGTGGATATGACTCCCAGCAGTGCCCAGACATAAGAGGGGTGGGTGCAGAGGACTCCCGGCAGTGCCCAGACATAAGAGAGGTGGGTGCAGAGGACTCCCAGCAGTCCCCAACAGTATGGGGGAATGTGGATATGACTCCCAGCAGTGCCCAGACATAAGAGGGGTGTGTGGAAATGACTCTGAGTAGTGCCCAGACATAAGAGGGGTGGGTGCAGAGGAATCCCAGCAGTGCCCAGACATAAGAGGGGTGGGTGCAGAGGACTCCCAGCAGTCCCCAACAGTATGGGGGAATGTGGATATGACTCCCAGCAGTGCCCAGACATAAGAAGGGTGGGTGGATATGACTCCCAGCACTACCCAGACATAAGAGGGGTGGGTGCAGAGGACTCCCAGCAATGCCCAGACATAATAGAGGGGTGGATGCAGAGGACTCCCAGCAGTGCCCAGACATAAGAGGGATGGGTTCAGAGGACTCCCAGCAGTGCCCAACAGTATGGGGGTATGTGGATATGACCGCCAGCAGTGCCCAGACATAAGAAGGGTGGGTGGATATGACTCCCAGCACTGCCCAGACATAAGAGGGGTGGGTGCAGAGGACTCACAGCAGTGCCCAGAAATAAAAGGGGTGTGTGGATATGACTCCCAGCAGTGCCCAGACATAAGAGGGGTGTGTGAATATTACTCCCAGCAGTGCCCAGGTACAGGAGGGGTGTGTGGAAATGACTCCAAGTAGTGCCCAGACATAAGAGGGGTGGGTGCAGAGGACTTCCAACAGTGCCCAGACATAAGAGGGGTGGGTGCAGAGGACTCCCAGCAGTGCCCAACAGTATGGGGGAATGTGGATATGACTCCCAGCAGTGCCCAGACATAAGAGGGGTGTGTGGATATGACTCCCAGCAGTGCCCAGACATAAGAGAGGTGGGTGCAGAGGACTCCCAGCAGTGCCCAGACATAAGGGAAGTGGGTGCAGAGGACTCTCAGCATTGCCCAGACATAAGAGGGATTGGTGCAGAGGACTCCCATCAGTGCCCAGACATAAGAGGGGTGTGTGGATATGACTCCCAGCAGTGCCCAGACATAAGAGGGGTGGGGGGATATGACTCCCAGCAGTGCCCAGACATAGGAGGGGTGTGTGTGAATATGACTCCCAGCAGTGCCCAGACATAAGAGGGGTGGGTGCAGAGGACTCCCAGCAGTGCCCAGACATAAGAGGTGTGGGTGGATATGACTCCCAGCAGTGCCCAGACATAAGAGGGGTGGTTGCAGAAGACTCCCAGCAGTGCCCAGACATAAGAGGGCTGGGTTCAGAGGACTCCCAGAAGTGCCCAGACATAAGAGGGGTGGGTGCAGAGGACTCCCAGCAGTGCCCAGACATAAGAGGCGTGTGTGGATATGACTCCCATCAGTGCCCAGACATAAGAAGGGTGTGTGGATATGACACCCAGCAGTGCCCAGACATAAGAGTGGTGGGTGCAGAGGACTCCCACCAGTGCCCAGACATAAGAGTGGTGGGTGCAGAGAACTCCCAGCAGTGCCCAGACATAAGAGGGGTGGGTGCAGAGGACTCCCAGCAATGCCCAGACATAATAGAGGGGTGGATGCAGTGGACTCCCAGCAGTGCTCAGACATAAGAGGGTTGGGTTCAGAGGACTCCCAGCAGTGCCCAACAGTATGGGGGTATGTGGATATGACTCCCAGCAGTGCCTAGACATAAGAGGAGTGGGTGGATATGACTCCCAGCAGTGCCCAGACATAAGAGAGCTGGGTGCAGAGGACTCCCAGCAGTGCCCAGACACAGGAGGAGTGGGTGCAGAGGACTCTCAGCAGTGCCCAGACATAAGAGGAGTGGGTGCAGAATACTCCCAGCAGTGCCCAACAGTATGGGGGTATGCGGATATGACTCCCAGCAGTGCCCAGACATAAGAGGGGTGGGTGAATATGACTCCCAGCAGTGCCCAGACATAAGAGGGGTGGGTGCAGAGGACTCCCAGCAGTGCCCAGACATGAGAGGGGTGGGTGCAGAGGACTCCCAGCATTGCCCAGGTACAGGAGGGGTGTGTGGAAATGACTCCAAGTAGTGCCCAGACATAAGAGGGGTGGGTGCAGAGGACTTCCAACAGTGCCCAGACATAAGAGGGGTGGGTGCAGAGGACTCCCAGCAGTGCCCAACAGTATGGGGGAATGTGGATATGACTCCCAGCAGTGCCCAGACATAAGAGGGGTGTGTGGATATGACTCCCAGCAGTGCCCAGACATAAGAGAGGTGGGTGCAGAGGACTCCCAGCAGTGCCCAGACATAAGGGAAGTGGGTGCATAGGACTCTCAGCATTGCCCAGACATATCAGGGATGGGTGCAGAGGACTCCCAGCAGTGCCCAGACATAAGAGGGGTGTGTGGATATGACTCCCAGAAGTGCCCAGACATAAGAGGGGTGGGTGGATATGACTTCCAGCAGTGCCCAGACATAAGAGAGGTGGGTGCAGAGGACTCCCAGCCAGCGGCGTCACTAGGGTTGGTGTCACCCGGTGCGGTAACTCATGGTGACGAGCGGTCCGCACCCCCCTAGTGACGCCACTGCCAGGAACCTTCTGTTGAGGTAAAATTGGCTAAGTTCCGAGGACAAATATCAATATTTTCCATCTAGATCCTTGATTGTACAGCGACGACAGCGTGTTCCCTCTCGATTTTTTTCCTGTAGTCTTAGCTTTCTGAAATGGCTTAGCAAGTTAAGTCTACATCATTCATCTTGGAGATCTCTAATTCTCTAGGTCAACAATGCCTCTGTCAAGCAGTGGCGAGCTGACGGGTCAGAAAAAGAAATGGCAGTGGTTGCCTGTTTTATTTTTCCTCTTGAGATATACGGTCAGTGTTTGCCTGTTTTTGTTGGTGAATTGCTTTAAGAGGGAGTGAAATTATCTGTGCCTCAGTCATTTTAAAAGAGAAACGTCAGACCTCACCTCACCACCCCTCCGGCTCCGCCCCAAAGGCTAAGCTGGGCTCTAGCCCTCCGTGACTTTTTTCACCCTGCTGGAGACTTCTCTCTCTGCACCTTTTATTGCGTGTTCTTTTCTGTGCTGCAGGCACTCTCCATTCACAGCTCTGCTCATAGTTTATGCAATCAGCTCGTTCTGTTTCCCGATGTCTCATGGGCCTTATGTGTACCGTTTCTCCCAGGCTCCTTACCTGTTTGGAACCTTGCACCTTGATGTCTGCTCTTATCCAGGCCTCCTCCTCTTATCCAGGCCTCCTCCTCTCTTCTCCTTCTTTCAGGTGAGTTGGCCTCAGTTTGCCACTTCGAGTTCCTGCTGATCTCCGTGCAGAGCTCAGAGCAAAGCCCATGTCTAGGCCGACGTAGCTTTTGGCTCAACTGGTGTGGATCTGCCGGCTCTGCTCGCAGTGGCTGTGGCCCCCCTGTCGGCGCAAGCTGCACTAGTCTAGCACCGGCTAATTCCGTACCGGCAGAGAGAGACCACAGGCCCGACCCTCCCCTGCCGACTTCCATGCCTGCCTTGCTGCCCACACATTTTCTGATGGCGAGGCACTATGCTCTGTGCACATTGTCGGTTCTCCCAGGTCCTCCGACTGCCACAGTGGAGGACCACCTAGTAGTTGGCAGTCAGATACCGCCGGCACCTCTAGGGTGAGCCGTGGCCGCAGACACAGAGCTCGGGTCGCCTGGTATGGAGCTCGTCTCTACCGACTTGTGATGAGGTGAATGAACCGGAACCGAAAAGATAAGTGAAAACTGAGGCAATACTACGCCCCCCAGGGTTTGGCTTGCTCTGTGCATAGGTGTGTGTTTCATCGCGCCTCTGTTGGGTGTCTGCCTGTCATTCACCCTTTCTGGGGGCTCCGCAGCCAGAGTCTCCGCCTGACTGCTTTTCTGTCACCTCGTCTTTCTGGGAAGCAGATTGTCCGTGACCCTGTCTGCATCTCTGTGACCCTTCCACTGCCTGTCTGTGTATCTTTCTGCGAGGGGGCCTGCGGAACGATCACGGTGTCTGTTTGCTTTGGTGTCAAGGTGTCACCCCATGTGAAGGTGTCACCCGGTGCGGTCCGCACCCCCCGCATCCCCCTAGTGACGCCACTGCTCCCAGCAGTGCCGAACAGTATGGGGGAATGTGAATATGACTCCCAGCAGTGACCAACAGTATGGGGGTATGTGGATATGACTCCCAGCAGTGCCCAGACATAAGAGGGGTGTGTGGATATGACTCCTAGCAGTGCCCAGACATAAGAGAGGTGGGTGCAGAAGACTCCCAGCAGTGCCCAGACATAGGGTGTGTGGATATGACTCCCAGCAGCGCCCAGACATAGGAGGGGTGTCTGGATATGACTCCCAGCATTGCCGCCCAGTAATAAGAGGGGTGGATGCAGAGGACTCCCAGCAGTGCCCAGACATAAGAGAGGTGGTTGCAGAGGACTCCCAGCAGTCCCCAGACATAAGAGGGGTGGGAGCAGAGGACTCCCTGCAGTGCCCAGACATAAGAGGGGTGTGTAGTTATGACTTCCAGCAGTGCCCAGACATAAGAGGGGTGGGTGGATATTACTCCCAGTAGTGCCCTGACATAAGAGGGGTGGGTACAGAGGACTCCCAGCAGTGCCCAGACATAAGAGGGGTGGGTGCAGAGGACTCCCAGCAATGCCCAACAGTATGGAGGTATGTGGATATGACTCCCAGCAGAGCCCAGACATAATAGGGGTGGGTGGATATGACTCCCAGCAGTGCCCAGACATAAGAGGGGTGGGTGCAGATGACTCCCAGCAGTGCCCAGACATAAGAGGGGTGGGAGCAGAGGACTCCCAGCAGTGCCCAGACATAAGAGGGGTGTGTGGATATGACTCCCAGCAGTGCCCAGACAGAAGAGGGGTGGGTGGATATGACTCCCAGCAGTGCCCAGACATGAAAGGGGTAGGTACAGAGGACTCCCAGCAGTGCCCAGACATAAGAGGGATGGGTGCAGAGGACTCCCAGCAGTGCCCAACAGTATGGGGGTTTGCGGATATGACTCCCAGCAGTGCCCAGACATAAGAGGGGTGGGTGGATATGACTCCCAGCAGTGCCCAGACATAAGAGGGGTGGGTGCAGAGGACTCCCAGCAGTGCCCAACAGTAAGGGGCTATGTGGATATGACTCCCAGCAGTGCCCAGACATAAGAGGGGTGGGTGCAGAGTACTCCCAGCAGTGCCCAGACATAAGGGGAGTGGGTGCAGATGACTCTCAGCGGTGCCCAGACATAAGAAGGATGGGTGCAGAGGACTCCCATCAGTGCCCAGACATAAGAGGGGTGTGTGGATATGACTCCCAGCAGTGCCCAGACATAAGAGGGGTGGGTGGATATGACTCCCAGCAGTGCCCAGACATAGGAGGGGTGTGTGAATATGACTCCCAGCAGTGCCCAGACATAAGAGGGGTGGGTGCAGAGGACTCCCAGCAGTGCCCAGACATAAGAGGTATGGGTGGATATGACTCCCAGCAGTTCCCAGACATAAGAGGGGTGGTTGCAGAAGACTCCCAGCAGTGCCCAGACATAAGAGGGCTGGGTACAGAGGACTCCCAGCAGTGCCCAGACATAAGAGGTGTGTGTGGATATGACTCCCAGCAGTGCCCAGACATAAGAAGGGTGTGTGGATATGACACCCAGCAGTGCCCAGACATAAGAGTGGTGGGTGCAGAGGACTCCCACCAGTGCCCAGACATAAGAGTGGTGGGTGCAGAGAACTCCCAGCAGTGCCCAGACATAAGAGGGGTGGGTGCAGAGGAATCCCAGCAATGCCCAGACATAATAGAGGGGTGGATGCAGTGGACTCCCAGCAGTGCTCAGACATAAGAGGGGTGGGTTCAGAGGACTCCCAGCAGTGCCCAACCGTATGGGGGTATGTGGATATGACTCCCAGCAGTGCCCAGACATAAGAGGAGTGGGTGGATATGACTCCCAGCAGTGCCCAGACATAAGAGAGGTGGGTGCAGAGGACTCCCAGCAGTGCCCAGACATAGGAAGAGTGGGTGCAGAGGACTCTCAGCAGTGCCTAGACATAAGAGGAGTGGGTGCAGAGTACTCCCAGCAGTGCCTAACAGTATGGGGGTATGTGGATATGACTCCCAGCAGTGCCCAGACATAAGAGGGGTGGGTGAATATGACTCCCAGCAGTGCCCAGACATAGGAGGGGTGGGTGCAGAGGACTCCCAGCAGTGCCCAGACATGAGAGGGATGGGTGCAGAGGACTCCCAGCATTGCCCAGGCATAAGAGGGCTCTGTGGATATGACTCCCAGCAGTGCACAAACATAAGAGGGATGGGTGCAGAGGACTCCCAGCAGTGCCCAGACATAAAAGGGGTGTGTGGATATGACTCCCAGAAGTGCCCAGACATAAGAGGGGTGGGTGGATATGACTCCCAGCAGTGCCCAGACATTAGAGTGGTGGGTGGATATGACTTCCAGCAGTGCCCAGACATAAGAGGGGTGGGTGCAGAGGACTCCCAGCAGTGCCCAACAGTATGGGGGAATGTGAATATGACTCCCAGCAGTGACCAATAGTATGGGGGTATGTGGATATGACTCCCAGCAGTGCCCAGACATAAGAGGGGTGTGTGGATATGACTCCCAGCAGTGCCCAGGCATAAGAGAGGTGGGTGCAGAGGACTCCCAGCAGTGCCCAGACATAGGAGGGGTGTGTGGATATGACTCCCAGCAGCGCCCTGACATAGGAGGGGTGTCTGGATATGACTCCCAGCAGTGCTGCCCAGTAATAAGAGGGGTGGATGCAGAGGACTCCCAGCAGTGCCCAGACATAAGAGAGGTGGTTGCAGAGGACTCCCAGCAGTCCCCAGACATAAGAGGGGTGGGAGCAGAGGACTCCCTGCAGTGCCCAGACATAAGAGGGGTGTGTAGTTATGACTTCCAGCAGTGCCCAGACATAAGAGGGGTGGGTGGATATTACTCCCAGTAGTGCCCTGACATAAGAGGGGTGGGTACAGAGGACTCCCAGCAGTGCCCAGACATAAGAGGGGTGGGTGCAGAGGACTCCCAGCAGTGCCCAACAGTATGGAGGTATGTGGATATGACTCCCAGCAGTGCCCAGACATAAGAGGGGTGGGTGGATATGACTCCCAGCAGTGCCCAGACATAAGAGGGGTGGGTGCAGATGACTCCCAGCAGTGCCCAGACATAAGAGGGGTGGGTGCAGAGGACTCCCAGCAGTGCCCAGACATAAGAGGGGTGTGTGGATATGACTCCCAGCAGTGCCCAGACAGAAGAGGGGTGTGTGGATATGACTCCCAGCAGTGCCCAGACATAAAAGGGGTGGGTACAGAGGACTCCCAGCAGTGCCCAGACATAAGAGGGGTGGGTGCAGAGGACTCCCAGCAGTGCCCAACAGTATGGGGGTATGTGGATATGACTCCCAGCAGTGCCCAGACATAAGAGGGGTGGGTGGATATGACTCCCAGCAGTGCCCAGCCATAAGAGGGATGGGTGCAGAGGACTCCCAGCAGTGCCCAGACAGTAAGGGGCTATGTGGATATGACTCCCAGCAGTGCCCAGACATAAGAGGGGTGGGTGCAGAGGAATCCCAGCAGTGCCCAGACATAAGAGGGGTGGGTGCAGAGGACTCCCAGCAGTGTCTAACAGTATGGGGGTAAGTGGATATGACTCCCAGCAGTGCCCAGACATAAGAGGGGTGGGTGGATATGACTCCCAACAGTGCCCAGACATAGGAGGGGTGGGTGCAGAGGACTCCCAGCAGTGCCCAGACATGAGAGGGATGGGTGCAGAGGACTCCCAGCATTGCCCAGGCATAAGAGGGCTCTGTGGATATGACTCCCAGCAGTGCACAGACATAAGAGGGATGGGTGCAGAGGACTCCCAGCAGTGCCCAGACATAAAAGGGGTGTGTGGATATGACTCCCAGAAGTGCCCAGACATAAGAGGGGTGGGTGGATATGACTCCCAGCAGTGCCCAGACATTAGAGTGGTGGGTGGATATGACTTCCAGCAGTGCCCAGACATAAGAGGGGTGGGTGCAGAGGACTCCCAGCAGTGCCCAACAGTATGGGGGAATGTGAATATGACTCCCAGCAGTGACCAATAGTATGGGGGTATGTGGATATGACTCCCAGCAGTGCCCAGACATAAGAGGGGTGTGTGGATATGACTCCCAGCAGTGCCCAGGCATAAGAGAGGTGGGTGCAGAGGACTCCCAGCAGTGCCCAGACATAGGAGGGGTGTGTGGATATGACTCCCAGCAGCGCCCTGACATAGGAGGGGTGTCTGGATATGACTCCCAGCAGTGCTGCCCAGTAATAAGAGGGGTGGATGCAGAGGACTCCCAGCAGTGCCCAGACATAAGAGAGGTGGTTGCAGAGGACTCCCAGCAGTCCCCAGACTTAAGAGGGGTGGGAGCAGAGGACTCCCTGCAGTGCCCAGACATAAGAGGGGTGTGTAGTTATGACTTCCAGCAGTGCCCAGACATAAGAGGGGTGGGTGGATATTACTCCCAGTAGTGCCCTGACATAAGAGGGGTGGGTACAGAGGACTCCCAGCAGTGCCCAGACATAAGAGGGGTGGGTGCAGAGGACTCCCAGCAGTGCCCAACAGTATGGAGGTATGTGGATATGACTCCCAGCAGTGCCCAGACATAAGAGGGGTGGGTGGATATGACTCCCAGCAGTGCCCAGACATAAGAGGGGTGGGTGCAGATGACTCCCAGCAGTGCCCAGACATAAGAGGGGTGGGTGCAGAGGACTCCCAGCAGTGCCCAGACATAAGAGGGGTGTGTGGATATGACTCCCAGCAGTGCCCAGACAGAAGAGGGGTGTGTGGATATGACTCCCAGCAGTGCCCAGACATAAAAGGGGTGGGTACAGAGGACTCCCAGCAGTGCCCAGACATAAGAGGGGTGGGTGCAGAGGACTCCCAGCAGTGCCCAACAGTATGGGGGTATGTGGATATGACTCCCAGCAGTGCCCAGACATAAGAGGGGTGGGTGGATATGACTCCCAGCAGTGCCCAGCCATAAGAGGGATGGGTGCAGAGGACTCCCAGCAGTGCCCAGACAGTAAGGGGCTATGTGGATATGACTCCCAGCAGTGCCCAGACATAAGAGGGGTGGGTGCAGAGGAATCCCAGCAGTGCCCAGACATAACAGGGGTGGGTGCAGAGGACTCCCAGCAGTGTCTAACAGTATGGGGGTAAGTGGATATGACTCCCAGCAGTGCCCAGACATAAGAGGGGTGGGTGGATATGACTCCCAACAGTGCCCAGACATAAGAGAGGTGGATGCAGAGGACTCCCAGCAGTGCCCAGACATAAGAGGGGTGGGTGCAGAGGACTCCCAGCAGTGCCTAACAGTATGGGGGTAAGTGGATATGACTCCCAGCAGTTCCCAGGCATAAGAGGGGTGGGTGGATATGACTCCCAACAGTGCCCAGACATAGGAGTGGTGGGTGCAGAGAACTCCCAGCAGTGCCCAGACATAAGAGGGGTGGGTGCAGAGGAATCCCAGCAATGCCCAGACATAATAGAGGGGTGGATGCAGTGGACTCCCAGCAGTGCTCAGACATTAGAGGGGTGGGTTCAGAGGACTCTCAGCAGTGCCCAACCGTATGGGGGTATGTGGATATGACTCCCAGCAGTGCCCAGACATAAGAGGAGTGGGTGGATATGACTCCCAGCAGTGCCCAGACATAAGAGAGGTGGGTGCAGAGGACTCCCAGCAGTGCCCAGACATAGGAAGAGTGGGTGCAGAGGACTCTCAGCAGTGCCTAGACATAAGAGGAGTGGGTGCAGAGTACTCCCAGCAGTGCCCAACAGTATGGGGGTATGTGGATATGACTCCCAGCAGTGCCCAGACATACGAGGGGTGGGTGAATATGACTCCCAGCAGTGCCCAGACATAGGAGGGGTGGGTGCAGAGGACTCCCAGCAGTGCCCAGACATGAGAGGGGTGGGTGCAGAGGACTCACAGCATTGCCCAGGCATAAGAGGGCTCTGTGGATATGACTCCCAGCAGTGCCCAGACATAAGAGGGGTGGGAGCAGAGGACTCCCAGCAGTGCCCAGACATAAGAGGGATGGGTGCAGAGTACTCCCAGTTGTGCCCAGACATAAAAGGGGTGTGTGGATATGACTCCCAGAAGTGCCCAGACATAAGAGGGGTGGGTGGATATGACTCCCAGCAGTGACCAACAGTATGGGGGTATGTGGATATGACTCCCAGCAGTGCCCAGACATAAGAGGGGTGGGTGCAGATGACTCCCAGCAGTGCCCAGACATAAGAGGGGTGGGTGCAGAGGACTCCCAGCAGTGCCCAGACATAAGAGGGGTGTGTGGATATGACTCCCAGCAGTGCCCAGACAGAAGAGGGGTGTGTGGATATGACTACCAGCAGTGCCCAGACATAAAAGGGGTGGGTACAGAGGACTCCCAGCAGTGCCCAGACATAAGAGGGGTGGGTGCAGAGGACTCCCAGCAGTGCCCAACAGTATGGGGGTATGTGGATATGACTCCCAGCACTGCCCAGACATAAGAGGGGTGGGTGGATATGACTCCCAGCAGTGCCCAGCCATAAGAGGGATGGGTGCAGAGGACTCCCAGCAGTGCCCAACAGTAAGGGGCTATGTGGATATGACTCCCAGCAGTGCCCAGACATAAGAGGGGTGGGTGCAGAGGACTACCAGCAGTGCCCAGACATAAGAGGGGTGGGTGCAGAGGACTCCCAGCAGTGCCAAGACATAGGAGGAGTGGGTGCAGAGGACTCTCAGCAGTGACCAGACATAAGAGGGGTGGGTGCAGAGTACTCCCAGCAGTGCCCAACAGTATGGGGGTATGTGGATATGACTCCCAGCAGTGCCCAGACATAAGAGGGGTGGGTGGATATGACTCCCAGCAGTGCCCAGACATAGGAGGGGTGGGTGCAGAGGACTCCCAGCAGTGCCCAGACATGAGAGGGGTGGGTGCAGAGGACTCCCAGCATTGCCCAGGCATAAGAGGGGTGTGTGGATATGACTCCCAGCAGTGCCCAGACATAAGAGGGGTGGGTGCAGAGGACTCCCAGCAGTGCCCAGACATAAGAGGGATGGGTGCAGAAGACTCCCAGCAGTGCCCAGACATAAAAGGGGTGTGTGGATATGACTCCCAGCAGTGCCCAGACATAAGAGGGGTGGGTGGATATGACTCCCAGCAGTGGCTAGACATAAGAGAGGTAAGTGCAGAGGACTAGCAGCAGTGCCCAGACATAAGAGGGGTGGGTGCAGAGGACTCCCAGCAGTGCCCAGACATAAGAGGGATGGGTGCAGAAGACTCCCAGCAGTGCCCAGACATAAAAGGGGTGTGTGGATATGACTCCCAGCAGTGCCCAGACATAAGAGGGGTGGGTGGATATGACTCCCAGCAGTGGCTAGACATAAGAGAGGTAAGTGCAGAGGACTCCCAGCAGTCCCCAGACAGAAGAGGGGTGGGAGCAGAGGACTCCCTGCAGTGCCCAGACATAAGAGGGGTGTGTAGTTATGACTTCCAGCAGTGCCCAGACATAAGAGGGGTGGGTGGATATTATTCCCAGTAGTGCCCTGACATAAGAGGGGTGGGTACAGAGGACTCCCAGCAGTGCCCAGACATAAGAGGGGTGGGTGCAGAGGACTCCCAGCAGTGCCCAACAGTATGGAGGTATGTGGATATGACTCCCAGCAGTGCCCAGACATAAGAGGGGTGGGTGGATATGACTCCCAGCAGTGCCCAGACATAAGAGGGGTGGGTGCAGATGACTCCCAGCAGTGCCCAGACATAAGAGGGGTGGGTGCAGAGGACTCCCAGCAGTGCCCAGACATAAGAGAGGTGTGTGGATATGACTCCCAGCAGTGCCCAGACAGAAGAGGGGTGTGTGGATATGACTCCCAGCAGTGCCCAGACATAAAAGGGGTGGGTACAGAGGACTCCCAGCAGTGCCCAGACATAAGAGGGGTGGGTGCAGAGGACTCCCAGCAGTGCCCAACAGTATGGGGGTATGTGGATATGACTCCCAGCAGTGCCCAGACATAAGAGGGGTGGGTGGATATGACTCCCAGCAGTGCCCAGCCATAAGAGGGATGGGTGCAGAGGACTCCCAGCAGTGCCCAGACAGTAAGGGGCTATGTGGATATGACTCCCAGCAGTGCCCAGACATAAGAGGGGTGGGTGCAGAGGACTCCCAGCAGTGCCCAGACATAAGAGGGGTGGGTGCAGAGGATTCCCAGCAGTGTCTAACAGTATGGGGGTAAGTGGATATGACTCCCAGCAGTGCCCAGACATAAGAGGGGTGGGTGGATATGACTCCCAACAGTGCCCAGACATAAGAGAGGTGGATGCAGAGGACTCCCAGCAGTGCCCAGACATAAGAGGGGTGGGTGCAGAGGACTCCCAGCAGTGCCTAACAGTATGGGGGTAAGTGGATATGACTCCCAGCAGTTCCCAGACATAAGAGGGGTGGGTGGATATGACTCCCAACAGTGCCCAGACATAGGAGTGGTGGGTGCAGAGAACTCCCAGCAGTGCCCAGACATAAGAGGGGTGGGTGCAGAGGAATCCCAGCAATGCCCAGACATAATAGAGGGGTGGATGCAGTGGACTCCCAGCAGTGCTCAGACATTAGAGGGGTGGGTTCAGAGGACTCTCAGCAGTGCCCAACCGTATGGGGGTATGTGGATATGACTCCCAGCAGTGCCCAGACATAAGAGGAGTGGGTGGATATGACTCCCAGCAGTGCCCAGACATAAGAGAGGTGGGTGCAGAGGACTCCCAGCAGTGCCCAGACATAGGAAGAGTGGGTGCAGAGGACTCTCAGCAGTGCCTAGACATAAGAGGAGTGGGTGCAGAGTACTCCCAGCAGTGCCCAACAGTATGGGGGTATGTGGATATGACTCCCAGCAGTGCCCAGACATACGAGGGGTGGGTGAATATGACTCCCAGCAGTGCCCAGACATAGGAGGGGTGGGTGCAGAGGACTCCCAGCAGTGCCCAGACATGAGAGGGGTGGGTGCAGAGGACTCACAGCATTGCCCAGGCATAAGAGGGCTCTGTGGATATGACTCCCAGCAGTGCCCAGACATAAGAGGGGTGGGAGCAGAGGACTCCCAGCAGTGCCCAGACATAAGAGGGATGGGTGCAGAGGACTCCCAGTTGTGCCCAGACTTAAAAGGGGTGTGTGGATATGACTCCCAGAAGTGCCCAGACATAAGAGGGGTGGGTGGATATGACTCCCAGCAGTGCCCAGACATTAGAGAGGTGGGTGGATATGACTTCCAGCAGTGCCCAGACATAAGAGGGGTGGGTGCAGAGGACTCCCAGCAGTGCCTAACAGTATGGGGGAATGTGAATATGACTCCCAGCAGTGACCAACAGTATGGGGGTATGTGGATATGACTCCCAGCAGTGCCCAGACATAAGAGGGGTGGGTGCAGATGACTCCCAGCAGTGCCCAGACATAAGAGGGGTGGGTGCAGAGGACTCCCAGCAGTGCCCAGACATAAGAGGGGTGTGTGGATATGACTCCCAGCAGTGCCCAGACAGAAGAGGGGTGTGTGGATATGACTCCCAGCAGTGCCCAGACATAAAAGGGGTGGGTACAGAGGACTCCCAGCAGTGCCCAGACATAAGAGGGGTGGGTGCAGAGGACTCCCAGCAGTGCCCAACAGTATGGGGGTATGTGGATATGACTCCCAGCACTGCCCAGACATAAGAGGGGTGGGTGGATATGACTCCCAGCAGTGCCCAGCCATAAGAGGGATGGGTGCAGAGGACTCCCAGCAGTGCCCAACAGTAAGGGGCTATGTGGATATGACTCCCAGCAGTGCCCAGACATAAGAGGGGTGGGTGCAGAGGACTCCCAGCAGTGCCCAGACATAAGAGGGGTGGGTGCAGAGGACTCCCAGCAGTGCCTAATGGAGTTCTGGACTTTTTTGGTTCCGTCCAGAGGTGTCAGGGATAACACCCGAAGACCCCGGAGTTCTACCTGCCTCGGTGCACAAACAAACAGAAACACGGGCTTCTCGATGGTGGCGTCAAAGACCAAAGGTTTATTACTGCAGGGACACAGAAGTCACAGAAACTACACATGGGCAGTATCTAGGAGCCTGTTCAATTTGTACAAAGAGGGTTGCTCCTTATATACTGAATATTGGGCTTCAGGCAAATTCTTTACATGTTAGCACATTCAAAAACCTTTGTATCTTAAACAATAAATATTTGGCGTTGCACAGGAATCGTCAACAATATCTGATGTCAAAACATTACGAACGAGGGGTTCCCACTATTCCATCATAATCCCATGTCAATTTCTCATTCAAGACCCGGACCGCCTCATCGTAAATTTCGTTACCTCCCCCTAATAAAGGCCCAGAAGGAAAGGAGCAGAGCCAGGTGCAGAAGATAGAACAGTAGGATAAGAGATGTTTGTGGGTCGTAAATGGGCAAGGCTACCAGCTTTGGCCGCCTAATCATGATCAGGCCAACGGACACGAGAACCAGTATAGCAGGACTGGCCTCAGGCTGGGGAGGCAGCTCTTGCTGAGTCATGCTGCCACAGCGTTGCTTGCCTAAGGTGCACGTGTCACTAGCAAGGTGAATTGCCTGCTAAAGCCTATGTGTCCTTAATTGAAAGAGGTCATTGCGTGTCCATTGACTATGTGAGGGCAAAGAATACAAAATGTCTGCCGTAATCTAAGATGGATGCCATGGGTAGAACAGAAATGTGTTTGTAACAGGAGTGCTCTTGCTCGTAGCATAGCGAAAACACCAGGATATACTAGATGGATCATTTGCGGTTCACTGATACCAAAATTATGTATTTGCGACAATGTTAAAAACACGGGTTCAAATCGTCACGGAACCTCAGACCCTCCTTTTGCCCTTACATAGGCAATTACTCAGTCTATGTCAGAATCTAACTCTATGCTCATTAGGTCAGTGACATGTTGTTGCATCATCATCTTGTCTCGTACCTTCTCCCCAAATGTAGGTGGTTTTCTGAAACAGGTTGCAGCACAGAGACTACACAAAGCGGGACCACATTGGATAATAAGGCAGCACGAGAACAGAAATACCAGGATGACACCAATGACCATCAGAACCTTCCATCCCCACGCTGATACCAGAGTCCAAAACCACTCCATGAAGGACCAGTTTCCCTTGTCTACGTGTATAGAGTCGGAAATCTTGTGTAGCTTAGAGATCGCTTCATAGACGGTTGGAGCATTATTGGGAATAAAAACACAGCAGCTCGATTGGATCATTCTGCATACCCCACCTCGATCTGCAAGTATTACGTCTAGAACCATACGGTTCTGCAACGTCATGAGACGATCCGCCTGAAGCTCAGCTGTTAAGTTACTAAGGGCACCAGCAGTTTCTGTAATAGTAGATTCAACTACCCGTGTTAGTTGACGTAGATTTCTACTATTGGCCATAGGCCCCCAAAACGGAAGGAAACCTTTGAAGAAGTCTCCAGCTTCCTGACCAGCGGTATCTTCCTTGCTGAAGACACCTCTTGCTACTCTGGTCTTGTGATAATCTGAAGAAGCAGTGTATGTCGGAGGTAACAATCGAGCAATATAACATGAACCTGAGAAGTCAGCAGGCAGCCATGTATACGCTCTGTCTTGACAGATGAAGTAAGTACCCCTAGCAGTAAGGAAGGCAGGGGAGGAGTTAGACGGAAATACGTAAGTCTCAACGCACTCACTCCTCCCTAGCTGAGCTCTCAGATTTCTCCCATTTCCTTGCACACAGACCTGACCTCGGTGAGGCACGACCCAGACTGAAGTGGAGCTTTTACGCTTGCTTTCTCCCAAACTAAGGCGATACTCTGTAGAGTTCCAACTCAAATACACCCGTAATTCATCTCTAGGGTAAGATGGAGTATTATTGACGTCTTTAATCATGTCAATAATTCCCTGGACTAAAGCTTTGTTGGCTGAGTTGTATTTAGTGGACCGTGGTGGACGCGAAGGATAGGTCTCAAGGGCATAGGAAAAAATGGTCTGAAAGGCCTGAAATGATCCATTATAGCTAAAAGGCAAGACTAGATAGGGAATGCCTTTATCCATAGTGTGAGGTATCAAGCCACACACCCAGCAATCTGTAGTATTAACTACCAGTTGGTGTTGATGCAAGAGCTGTACAAATGTATTGTTAATAAATTCTGAGCGTCGAGCTTGTTCGTGTTCAGGTAACGAGTGAAAAGAATGCATAGAAGAAACCGTAGAAGTAGTAGGATCAAGGGGAGGTACTGTAGTTACCGGCATAAAAATCAAATGCACACCAAAGATGATTCCACCCACCAACGTTATCAAAACAATTAAAAATGTAACTGCACATTGCATTAGAAAGCATTTGCTGTGAAGTATTCTGTACAGTCTATTTCTGCGAACATAAATTACATTCTTTCGTTGCAGCTCAGGAAGCTCCATCTTCTACAATCCGTTCGTGACCACTGATGATGTGTACGTAGATGAAAATGCCTCTATCAGCCCTGGGAGTTCCCAGAACTATCAGAAAGATCGACCTTGTGTCTGACCCCCGCAGATTTAACTAAGCACACAGCCACGACCCTACGGCTACCCAGACGGCAAGGCAAAATTTAAAACAACAAAATAATAGCAAACTTCCTGGCTGGAGGCAATGTATCAAAAATTCAAATGTGAAAATAGGCAGTTTCCTGCTTTATTTGTCCATATTGCGAGATCGCAAGTTGTATCTCAGTTTTGCAGGAGCTGTCTGATCTGGAAACAATGTATTTTCAGCCGACGTTGCAATGCTCACGTTTGCAGATGGCAAATGTTCTTTTGGTGCAGATGGCAAATGTTCAGGGTTCAAAAGAGCAGTTTCAGGAGGAGAGCCAGAGTTTGATGTATCAGTGATCAGTTCTGCATCACTGAAAGGGATGAAACTGGGTATTTGTTCTGCTTCAGAGGCACTGATTCCTTTCTTTACCCAGTTGTCGTAAGGAAGTGGCAGAGGCACACGTTTGACGTGTGTCGTGTGGATCCAATTCTTCCGTCCGGCCACACGAATAGCAGTTCTCGTCGCCAATAAGACTTGGAAGGGGCCAACGAATCTGGGCTGAAGATTTTTCGTTCTTGCAAAATTTCTAACGACTACTTGATCCCCAGGTTTCAGCTGATGACCTGGACTCTCCGGTGGCTTTGGCAATGCATCGAAAACCTGTTGGTGAATAAGGCTCAATTTAGCAGTCAAGTCGAAAAGGTAATCAATTAACATTGGGTATTCCAGCTGCTTAAATTCTTTCGGTCTAGGTACCCCCCAAACATTTGCAGGACGACCAAAAATTATTTCATATGGACTAAGCCCTACTCTAGAATGTACAGTTGCTCTTGTTGATAACAAAGCCAAAGGCAGTGCATCTGGCCAGGGCAAACCCGTGGACGCTTGTATCTTAGCAAGTTTCAGTTTAAGGGTGCCATTGTAACCCTCAACTAAACCCGCGGACTGGGGATGATTCGCACTGTGAAACTTTTGTCTAATCCCTAGGCCGGCACACACACTCTGCATAACTTTCCCTACGAACTCACTTCCATTATCTGACCATACAATCCGTGGCATTCCGAATCTGGGGAAGTATTCTTTAAGAAGGATTTTGGCAGTGGACAAAGCAGTATTGTCCTTCAGTGGGTATGCTTCGATCCATCTGGAGAACGCGCAAACTACCACTAGGACGTACTTTAGATTGTTGCAACGATCCATATGAATGAAGTCTAACTGAATCACTTCAAAGGGGCAGGAAGGAGGAGCGAAGTGACCTGCAGGTGTGGGGATTCCCTTGCCAGGATTATGCATCAAGCATACCATACAATTTCTCACCACTCTCTCTGCACACTTACTAATCCCATCATTCTTCCAAACTGGAGCCAACATCTTACAAATCCCTTTAGAACTGATGTGCGCTGCTCCATGTGCCATCGTTACTACTGCAAGCACATACGCATCAGGCAACATCCAACGCTGTTGTTCCGACAAGTCAATCCAACACCCACGCGGGTCCAATTTACCCGTGCTCTCTTTCCATGCAAGCTTTTCCTCCTCAGTCGCCTCTTTCTGAATTTCTTTCACGCTTTCCACTGTGTCCTCACACATTCCAGACTCAGAAATCCATCTTGCAGACGTTGCAACATACATTCTACTCATCATATTTCTAGCTGTCTGTTTTGCAGTCTCATCAGCAAAAGCATTCCCACGACCAACATCATCCGTGATTGCTTTATGAGCACTGCATTTCACAATCGCAACTTCAGTCGGCAAGGTTAGAGATTCCAACAAGTCATTAACTAGCTGACCATGTTGAATCTTAGTCCCATGGGACGTAATGAAACCTCTCTCTTTCCACAAACGGCCAAAACTATGGGCTACGCCGAACGCGTACTGGCTATCTGTGAACACATTCACTCTCTTTCCCTTAGCTAAAACGCACGCTCTTGTTAGCGCGATCAATTCTGCAGCCTGGGCAGAATTCTGACTCACTCTTGCAGTTTCCACAATCGTACTCAAAGTCGTTACTGCATAGGCAGCAGTCACATCACCATTCTCCAATTTGAAGCAAGACCCATCAACATACAACGTGCCATCTGGATCTGATAACGGAGTGTCTTTTAAATCAATTCGTCCTTTTGTTTCTTCCTCAGTTCTGAAACAACAGTCGTGTGGTTCGGAATCACTCGACTCTTGACTAGTCGGCAACAATGTTGCTGGATTCAATACATTGCATCTTTTGATCTGAATATGACTCGCTAGCAATGTCAGTTCGTAACCTGATAATCTAGCACTGGTAAGGTGCTGCGTCTTGGTTCGGTTCATGAGTGTATCCACAGCATGAGGAACCATAACCACTAGCATGTTGTTCATTACTAAACCAGCAGATTGTCGAATGGAGGCCGCAGCTGCGGCTGTAGCTCTCAAGCAACTAGGCAACGCTCTAGCTACCGGATCTAACGTTGATGAAAAATACGCACAAGGGCGTTGTTTGTCACCAAATTTCTGTGTCAAAACACTCAACGCACAACCTTCTCTCTCATGGACATAGAGCGTAAATGGCTTACTGTAATCGGGTGTACCCAATACAGGAGCTGAACACAGTGCATTTCGTAACTCAGAAAAACTCTCCTGACATTCGGCAGACCATGGCACTGGACTCGGAACATTTTTCCCAGTCAAAGCTACCAACGGTTTTGCCAAAAGAGAAAAATTTGGGATCCATTGCCTACAATATGAGGTAATACCTAAAAAGGCACGTACTTCTCTCTGCGTGCTAGGAACATTCATCTGTGTAATTGCTTTTATTCTCTCTGGGGTCAACTTCCTTCCCTCCTTTGACAAGAGATGACCTAGGTAGGTCACTTCTTGGCAACAGTATTGCATTTTTGAAGGTGACACCTTGTGATTCAAATTTGACAAATGATGCAATAAAGAAATTGTAGCTGTTTTGCAAGTTTCCTTGTCATCGGCAGCCACTAGAAGATCATCGACATATTGTACTAAAGCAGAACCAGGAGGAAGTACAAAGGAATCTAACTGGCTTTTTAATGCTTGACTGTAAATGGACGGGCTTTCACAATAACCTTGTGCAGCACGTTTAAACCTGAAGCTTCGTCCTCCTAGAGAGAAACCGAAGATATCTCTGCTTTCCTCGGCTATCGGAATGCTGAAAAAGGCATTTTTCAAGTCGATAACCGAAAACCATGCTGCTGTAGCAGGAATCAACGTTAACAATGCAGTAATGTCTGGAACCACAGGAAACTGTGGAATCACAATTTTATTAACCTCTCTAAGATCAATTACAAACCTATATACTGGAGGTTTTGTTGGGTCAGTTCGTTTCAAAATAGGCAGTACAGGACTATTACAGACATTACCTCTAGTTTCTTCTACAACGTCTTTCTTGATCAGATCTTGTACTATCAGTAGGAGCGCACGCTCACCTTCACTCGAGATCTTGTATTGTGGTATTCGTGGAAGTTTGGCATTTGCTTTCAAAGTTACTACATATGGTGGAATTTGTAAAAGACCTACATCATTAGGACCAGTCGCCCAAAGAGTATTAGGGAGAGAACGCAGCTCTGGTGGGAGCGCATCCATCGACAAGTACATCGGAGAAATTATTCTTTTACCTAACGTAAGCTGTACTCCTGCCGGAGAACAGTACAATGTCGCGTACAGGCGTTTTAACAAGTCTAAACCAAGCAGATTTTCATTACAACCTGTCGTCAAAATCAGGGGTGCTTTCAAGTGGCGGGGTCCAACAGAAATAGACAAAGGACCAGAAACAGGGTTGTGAACAGGGGCGCCTGAAAAACCTACTGAAACGTTTGTTGAGCCAGACAAAGGTGCGCCAGGGAGTTTCGCATGTATGATAGAACTTTTTGCTGCACCAGTATCCACCAGAAACGGTTCGACTATACCTGATGTTGCTACTGCGACATAAGGCCCACTCTGATCTACTGGAACTGATACTACTCCCTCTCTTTGTCCATGGCTGTCCTAGTACTCTCTTGGCTGAACTTCCTCACTAGCTTCATAGTAGTCTTCAACATGATACTGTTGAGACCTATTTTGTTGGGCAGATTGTCCATTTCGCTGATCGAAATGATTAGAAGGGCGATCACTTGTCTGTGGAGGCATAGCACCTCGTCCTCGACCTCTAGAGTTTTGTATAGAACTACCACGACCTCTCTGAGCTGTCGCAGCATTATTTTGCGCTAAGACTGGACACTCAGTCTTATAATGGCCTTCCATTTTGCAATAAGCACACTGATTCCATTGGTACTGTGGCCTCTGAGAATTATACTCCGTCCTTTGATATGACCCTTGCTGTGTATGAGAATTATTCATGCGAGGCGGATATGCTTGCTGTAAAAGAACTTTAGTTTTTAAATCTTTCGTCTTTTTATCTGATTTTTCTTTCTCCTCTTTATCCCTATTTTCATAGTACTGGGCAGTCGCAAGTATTTGCGCAGTCGTAGAGACAGCCCACGCACTTTCAGAATTCTTTAATTTACCACTAAGTTCTGGCAACAGATTGTGCACAAATTTATCAACAAATAATCTCTGGCCTCCTTCTGTGCTCATATCCTGACCACTATGATCCAGGAAAGTCTCCTCGAATCTTGTGAAAAAGTCGGAGACGCTTTCGTCTTTCTTCTGTTTGCACGCGGACAATTTGTCCCAGTTAACGCGTAATGCAGGCATCAGGGTTTTCATTAAATCGATTATTCTACCAGGCAAATTAGCAATTAAGGGTTCAGGTTTAGAACCACCTATTTGTTGACCATCCGCTGCAATTATAGCTGCCCAATCACCACCTAGGGCAACTGGATGATTCTCTTTACGAATCTTAGCCCAAATTGGTTGCGGTACTACATTACCAAATAGCAGATCTATGTCAGCTTGATTCAATACACAAGCGTCAACTGTCTGAGCCAACTCTTTGTAGTATCCTGCAGGATTTTTACGCGGATCTGGCAAGGCCTGTTTCACTGCTAATACTTCAGCTCGCTTCCATGGAATATGTATCCATACTCTCTGGAATTGGGCTGGAGCGGCTGCAATACCAAGGTTTACATTAGCTTGCACAGCTTCACGCCAAATTGGTGGAACCTCCCTCATTGGGTATTGACGATTTTGTTTCGTACTACGTTTCTCTAACTCCCTCGGTGAACGAAGGGATGGGTCATTCCTATAACTTAAAATCAGTTCCATCGCTTCTTTTATATTTTGACCAACTATCATACCTGCAGCAAACTCTTTCTGAACATTAATTAATTCTTCCCTATTTGATTCAGAGTCATCCTCTTCCAATTCCTCACGTAGAAGGAAGCACATTTCATCGAACACATATCGTTGTGTCGGTTCGTTCCATTGCATAAATGTATTTAATACATCTTGTACATTATATCTTCCAACTTTCGAAACCCATCTAAGAGCAGTGGAATCTAATATTCCTCGCGCTTCAGTACTGGGAAGCTGACTACGTCTCTGCACAGAGTCAGAGGTAGGAGTCTTAATCAGAGTTTTATAGAAGGGAGATAGAATATTAGAGACAGAATCAGTGATTCTCCGACGAACAGAAAGCGGAGTCATAATATTAGCAGAAGCAGTAAATAGAGTAGCAGTTGGAACAGATAGAACAGGAACAGTAGGAGTAGCGGGCAAAATAGCCTGTGAACTAGCAGGTGTGAGCGATACAGGTATAGGTAAAGAAGCCGGCAACCCTGGAAGAGGGGGTGTCGAAGGAACATTAATATTGACCACAGGAGGTACAGGAACTTGATTCAGAGGAGCAGGAACACCAGGTTGTCCAGCAACCGGTAATTGAACATTTGGTATAGGTGGAGCCGTAGCACCCTGTGCATACGGTGGGGGTGATCGTAACAAGTAAGACAACAGGGGATCCTTTTCGGGGTCCTCTACTATCTTAGCTGTACTCGATGGCAAAGCAGGATAGCACTTGTCTATCGCTAAATTACGCTCTCTATTGGCCACCTCCATCGCTTTCTCAGACTCGTTGAGTTGCAGCTGCTTAGCAGACTGTTCTAAAGTCAACTCTTGCTTTTTCTGTTCTTTCTTCAACTTTTTAATTTCTCTCTGTTTAGATTCTTTTCGCCAATAACGGAAAGAATCAAACATTGCCGGCCGGGCTTTCTTCTTGAACAATTTCGTTTCTAAATTATCAAGAACTTGGGGTTCAAAACTACCATGCAGTGGCCAACTAAGGACACCATCTTTCTCTGTATAGTGGATCCATACCTCGTTATAAGAGATAGGGCCCACACCAAATTTGCAATATAGATCATAAAGGGGAGTTCCAATCGGAGGAACCGAACACGAGTCCTCCAACTGGGAATCACTGTTGCAACTAAAACAAGACAACATACAATTTTTCCGACTTACCATTTTATAATCCGGAACACAGAACAGACAAAACACAAACAAAAGGTGCGCACTCGAACCAAGAACTTAGGCCTACCAAAGCGAACAAATGTATCGATACCCAAACTAAACCAAATGATTATCTTAACCGGAACAACCAGTGATAATCTTACGAAACCAAACCAAACCAAAAACTAAAAGGATTATCCAAACAGGAGCAACCCTTACGAAGTAACCAACTAGCAACCACTTAATACTTAACTGAGGCACTGAAGACGTCACCAAGGAGAAACCCGTCACGTCTCGCCGTACTAAGGACTGCACCTCGGGTCCAAGACAGGGCGACGGTCAAAGCAACGGACCACTGTAGCCATCCGAACGGGAACCCTCGTGGAAGAGAACGTCGGGCCACTTTTGCGATATGCTGGGATCGATGAAGTGGGGCGCCTCCCTCTGGAATCTTCACACGAAGCTTCTCGAACTCTTCAGGCTTTTGGACCGGTACCGAATGACGTCGCCCCACGTTGGGCGCCAATTGGAGTTCTGGACTTTTTTGGTTCCGTCCAGAGGTGTCAGGGATAACACCCGAAGACCCCGGAGTTCTACCTGCCTCGGTGCACAAACAAACAGAAACACGGGCTTCTCGATGGTGGCGTCAAAGACCAAAGGTTTATTACTGCAGGGACACAGAAGTCACAGAAACTACACATGGGCAGTATCTAGGAGCCTGTTCAATTTGTACAAAGAGGGTTGCTCCTTATATACTGAATATTGGGCTTCAGGCAAATTCTTTACATGTTAGCACATTCAAAAACCTTTGTATCTTAAACAATAAATATTTGGCGTTGCACAGGAATCGTCAACAATATCTGATGTCAAAACATTACGAACGAGGGGTTCCCACTATTCCATCATAATCCCATGTCAATTTCTCATTCAAGACCCGGACCGCCTCATCGTAAATTTCGTTACCTCCCCCTAATAAAGGCCCAGAAGGAAAGGAGCAGAGCCAGGTGCAGAAGATAGAACAGTACGATAAGAGATGTTTGTGGGTCGTAAATGGGCAAGGCTACCAGCTTCGGCCGCCTAATCATGATCAGGCCAACGGACACGAGAACCAGTATAGCAGGACTGGCCTCAGGCTGGGGAGGCAGCTCTTGCTGAGTCATGCTGCCACAGCGTTGCTTGCCTAAGGTGCACGTGTCACTAGCAAGGTGAATTGCCTGCTAAAGCCTATGTGTCCTTAATTGAAAGAGGTCATTGCGTGTCCATTGACTATGTGAGGGCAAAGAATACAAAATGTCTGCCGTAATCTAAGATGGATGCCATGGGTAGAACAGAAATGTGTTTGTAACAGGAGTGCTCTTGCTCGTAGCATAGCGAAAACACCAGGATATACTAGATGGATCATTTGCGGTTCACTGATACCAAAATTATGTATTTGCGACAATGTTAAAAACACGGGTTCAAATCGTCACGGAACCTCACTAACAGTATGGGGGTAAGTGGATATGACTCCCAGCAGTGCCCAGACATAAGAGGGGTGGGTGGATATGACTCCCAACAGTGCCCAGACATAAGAGAGGTGGGTGCAGAGGACTCCCAGCAGTGTCTAACAGTATGGGGGTAAGTGGATATGACTCCCAGCAGTGCCCAGACATAAGAGGGGTGGGTGGATATGACTCCCAACAGTGCCCAGACATAAGAGAGGTGGATGCAGAGGACTCCCAGCAGTGCCCAGACATAAGAGGGGTGGGTGCAGAGGACTCCCAGCAGTGCCTAACAGTATGGGGGTAAGTGGATATGACTCCCAGCAGTTCCCAGACATAAGAGGGGTGGGTGGATATGACTCCCAACAGTGCCCAGACATAGGAGTGGTGGGTGCAGAGAACTCCCAGCAGTGCCCAGACATAAGAGGGGTGGGTGCAGAGGAATCCCAACAATGCCCAGACATAATAGAGGGGTGGATGCAGTGGACTCCCAGCAGTGCTCAGACATTAGAGGGGTGGGTTCAGAGGACTCTCAGCAGTGCCCAACCGTATGGGGGTATGTGGATATGACTCCCAGCAGTGCCCAGACATAAGAGGAGTGGGTGGATATGACTCCCAGCAGTGCCCAGACATAAGAGAGGTGGGTGCAGAGGACTCCCAGCAGTGCCCAGACATAGGAAGAGTGGGTGCAGAGGACTCTCAGCAGTGCCTAGACATAAGAGGAGTGGGTGCAGAGTACTCCCAGCAGTGCCCAACAGTATGGGGGTATGTGGATATGACTCCCAGCAGTGCCCAGACATACGAGGGGTGGGTGAATATGACTCCCAGCAGTGCCCAGACATAGGAGGGGTGGGTGCAGAGGACTCCCAGCAGTGCCCAGACATGAGAGGGGTGGGTGCAGAGGACTCACAGCATTGCCCAGGCATAAGAGGGCTCTGTGGATATGACTCCCAGCAGTGCCCAGACATAAGAGGGGTGGGAGCAGAGGACTCCCAGCAGTGCCCAGACATAAGAGGGATGGGTGCAGAGGACTCCCAGTTGTGCCCAGACATAAAAGGGGTGTGTGGATATGACTCCCAGAAGTGCCCAGACATAAGAGGGGTGGGTGGATATGACTCCCAGCAGTGCCCAGACATTAGAGAGGTGGGTGGATATGACTTCCAGTAGTGCCCAGACATAAGAGGGGTGGGTGCAGAGGACTCCCAGCAGTGCCCAACAGTATGGGGGAATGTGAATATGACTCCCAGCAGTGACCAACAGTATGGGGGTATGTGGATATGACTCCCAGCAGTGCCCAGACATAAGAGGGGTGGGTGCAGATGACTCCCAGCAGTGCCCAGACATAAGAGGGGTGGGTGCAGAGGACTCCCAGCAGTGCCCAGACATAAAAGGGGTGTGTGGATATGACTCCCAGCAGTGCCCAGACAGAAGAGGGGTGTGTGGATATGACTACCAGCAGTGCCCAGACATAAAAGGGGTGGGTACAGAGGACTCCCAGCAGTGCCCAGACATAAGAGGGGTGGGTGCAGAGGACTCCCAGCAGTGCCCAACAGTATGGGGGTATGTGGATATGACTCCCAGCACTACCCAGACATAAGAGGGGTGGGTTGATATGACTCCCAGCAGTGCCCAGCCATAAGAGGGATGGGTGCAGAGGACTCCCAGCAGTGCCCAACAGTAAGGGGCTATGTGGATATGACTCCCAGCAGTGCCCAGACATAAGAGGGGTGGGTGCAGAGGACTCCCAGCAGTGCCCAGACATAAGAGGGGTGGGTGCAGAGGACTCCCAGCAGTGCCTAACAGTATGGGGGTAAGTGGATATGACTCCCAGCAGTGCCCAGACATAAGAGGGGTGGGTGGATATGACTCCCAACAGTGCCCAGACATAAGAGAGGTGGGTGCAGAGGACTCCCAGCAGTGCCAAGACATAGGAGGAGTGGGTGCAGAGGACTCTCAGCAGTGACCAGACTTAGGAGGGGTGGGTGCAGAGTACTCCCAGCAGTGCCCAACAGTATGGGGGTATGTGGATATGACTCCCAGCAGTGCCCAGACATAAGAGGGGTGGGTGGATATGACTCCCAGCAGTGCCCAGACATAGGAGGGGTGGGTGCAGAGGACTCCCAGCAGTGCCCAGACATGAGAGGGGTGGGTGCAGAGGACTCCCAGCATTGCCCAGGCATAAGAGGGGTGTGTGGATATGACTCCCAGCAGTGCCCAGACATAAGAGGGGTGGGTGCAGAGGACTCCCAGCAGTGCCCAGACATAAGAGGGATGGGTGCAGAAGACTCCCAGCAGTGCCCAGACATAAAAGGGGTGTGTGGATATGACTCCCAGCAGTGCCCAGACATAAGAGGGGTGGGTGGATATGACTCCCAGCAGTGGCTAGACATAAGAGAGGTAAGTGCAGAGGACTAGCAGCAGTGCCCAGACATAAGAGGGGTGGGTGCAGAGGACTCCCAGCAGTGCCCAGACATAAGAGGGATGGGTGCAGAAGACTCCCAGCAGTGCCCAGACATAAAAGGGGTGTGTGGATATGACTCCCAGCAGTGCCCAGACATAAGAGGGGTGGGTGGATATGACTCCCAGCAGTGGCTAGACATCACTGTACAGCAGATCATTGTCCCAGTAGACCCAGTGAGTTCCGGAGGTATCCCCTGCGCTTTGGGCTAGCGCTTGCTGGCGGAGTCCCTCGAGGGAGGGACAGGTCTTTTGTTCTTGGCGAAATTGTTCTTGCGTGGGCCCCCCCTCTTGAGGCCACTGGTCGAGGTTAGCGAGGTCTGGAGGTTGAGCTGGTTCGGGGGGGACGTCACGGTCGGTGGTTTCGGCGGGGGCGACCGGAGGCGGTGGCGCCGGCCATTCGAGTTCCTCTGGGCGGGTGTTGGCACGGGCGGTCATGGACCGGGTGGTGACGCACGCCCAGTCCGGGACGCCCAGCATCCCCAGGTGCTCTTTTCGTTCGACTGCTGCCCATGGAGAGCTTTCCAGGTCATTACCCAGGAGGCAGTCTACGGGGGCATCATCTCGGACCGTCACCTTCAACATGCCGGAGACCCCTCCCCATTCGAAGGGGACGCAGGCCATCCGACACAGACTTTCTGAGTTATCGGCTGAACGTACAGGGCAGAGAATGTTTGGTAAGTATTGTTCGGGGGTCACCAGGTGACAGCGGACGGCTGTTACACTGGCCCCAGTGTCACGAAGGGCTTCAGCCCGGCGTCCATTGATGCCCACCCATTGGCTGTACTTCTGGGTATTAGCGGGTAGGGGGACCCGCGGGACCATGTCTCTCCCCCCTAGGCAGGCGAGAGCCATGGCGGCTGGCTCCCATTCTTGGTGTTCCTGTTCATATTCTTCTTGTTCCTCTGAGATCTGTTCCTCCCCCAGAGCAGCAGCGGCTACTTGGCGGGCTCTTGGGCTCTGGTACTGGGGGCAGTTTGGGTCGTTTGCATAGTGTCCGACTCGTTGGCATCGATGGCAGGTAACATTGGCTCGATGTCCCGGTCGCGCTGGGGTGCTGCCCCGGTTGGCCGGGGGGGTGGTGCTGGTAGTGGGGGTGACCGGAGCGTTGCTCCTTCCGCGTCCTTGGCCTCCACCTCCTCGGGGACGGTGCTGACCATTGTTGTTCCTGTTCTGTTCGGAGGACCCATTTCGACTCACTCTGGTGATCTCCCACCGGTCTGCTTCGGCTGCGAGCTGCCGGGGATCCGTTAACTTGCTGTCGAGGAGGTGCTGGCGAAGTTCAATGAAGCAATTGTTCGACAGATGCTCCCATACCATAAGATTGAACAGTTGTTCGTAGGTTGTGACCTTGCTTCCTTTGATCCAGCCCTCGAAGGCTCGGCTAAAGTAATTGACATAGTCCACCCAAGTTGTACCCGGGATGCGGGTGCAGTCTCGGAACCTCTGACGGTACATTTCGGGTGTGAGGCCATAGCGGGTGAGGAGTGCAGCTTTCATATGGTCATAGGAGGTCATCTGCTGGTCCGGGAGTTGCAGCAGGGCGTCGCGGCCCTCATTGAGGAATCTCCCCCACAGACCGGCCCCCCAATCGCTTCTATCGATCCGGTGTGCAGTCATAGCGATTTCATAGGCCTTAAACCATTGCTGGATGTCGTCCTCTCGGAAGTATTCTCGAACGACATCCTTGGGGATGTGTACCTTCTTCTCTGTTGCCCCTGGAGTGTGGGGTTGCTCGGGCACCCCTGTTTCTTTATTCTGTTTGCGTAGGTCGATTTCAGCTAATTTCCGCTCATGTTCATATGCCAGTTTCTTTTCCTCGAGCTCCCTTTGTCTCTGTTTCTCCTCTCTTTCTTCTCGGAGACGCAGGTGCTCTAAGTTGATTTTCTGTTCGGCCAACTTTAGTTCAACGTCCATTTTGAGACGGGCCATTTCCAGCTCGTGTAGTCGGGTTCTTTCTCGTTCCTGGATCTCGTCTGGCGAGAGACCCGTTCTTCGTTCTTCAGGGGCCATGGGGGTTTGTGCTGCGATGTCTTGATCGGGGGTTCCGGCAGCCCCGGTTTCTGCCCAAGATTCTAGGGCCTGCTTAAAGTCATCTTTGGTATTTAGTCCGGTGGTAGCGATACCTAATTCGATACAGAACTGTTTAAGTTCACGATGGCTGTATTCGTCCAATTTCTCCATCTGGAATTTCTCCGTTGATCCGCTGTCTTTAGTTGACATCGTGATTCGCCGTGGGGTGAGCTACTCTCTGTACGGTTTATGCGGTGATTCGGATCCCGTCGCTGGCCA
Source organism: Lissotriton helveticus (assembly GCF_964261635.1). Classification (NCBI taxonomy): domain Eukaryota; kingdom Metazoa; phylum Chordata; class Amphibia; order Caudata; family Salamandridae; genus Lissotriton; species Lissotriton helveticus. The sequence goes on from NC_136063.1 coordinate 850,937,142, forward strand.
CCAATGTTAGACGGACCGGGAGGGTCGGCCGAGGACAAGGGGAGAGGTCTCCGGGGAGAGCCGTCTCCAGCGAACCGTACAGACGAGTAACTTCCCCCCCACAGACGGACACCACACAATGATAAAGTTCAACGATACTTTATAGGCAATTCTTTAAGTACGGTAGAATGGTACAAGGAGGTCTGGACTCAGGGGTCCCCTCTATTCTGGTCTCTGTTTGGGAAAAGGGTAGCGGGACAGTCTTGTTACCCAAAAAGATGGAAATAGCTCTCAATCCTCGAGCTCGGTGGTGTAGATGAACGGGCCGCGGCGGAGCCAGCGGGTCCCGAGATGGATGAAGGAAGACGACGGTCCGCGGCAGAGCCAGCAGGTCCCGATGAAGGTGGTGGTTACAAACGGTCCGCGGCCACGCCAGCAGGTCCCGATGACGATGAAGGATAGGGTGGTTCCCAAAGCCGCGGCAGCGCCAGCAGGCAGGACGAGGGTGCACAAGACAGAGCTACGGCAGCGCCAGTAGTCCGTCAAGGATGAGTTCTTCTTTGCGTCTCTCGACTCCAAGATACAACTCCCGTCCTGCTCTGGAGCTGCCCCAGTTATAGGGCTGGGGTGCTTTGATGTCCGGACCCTCGCACTTGGAGGTCGGGAGGTCCGGGATGAGGGGGTTCAGACACCCAGCAGGGGGGTGGAGCCAGCGCCCGGGGAGGCGATGGGCGAGCGGCACTTGGCGGGGGAGAGCCATCGACACCTCTTGCTCCTATTGACTGACCAAGTAGCCCGCTCACCTCCTGGGTGGATGTTGGTGCCGGAATGTCTGAGGCCTGGCCAGGCCGAGGGTTGAGGTCGATCGGGGGCCAGGCGGCCTCGTGGTGGAGTGTCCAAGATGGCGCCCAGGATGGGCGCGCAGGCCGGTAGTGGGTCGGCCTACGCGGTCAACAGGTTCGAGTGTAGGGGTCCCTGCGGGGACGGTGGGCGTGCAATGGTGGTGTGTGGTACTTGCGTGGCTGGTTCGGGCCTGGTTGGGCCGGGGGAGAGCGGCCCTTCATGTGGCCTGTCCAACAAGAGGTAAGTGCAGAGGACTCCCAGCAGTCCCCAGACATAAGAGGGGTGGGAGCAGAGGACTCCCTGCAGTGCCCAGACATAAGAGGGGTGTGTAGTTATGACTTCCAGCAGTGCCCAGCAGTGCCCAGACATGAGAGGGGTGGGTGCAGAGGACTCACAGCATTGCCCAGGCATAAGAGGGCTCTGTGGATATGACTCCCAGCAGTGCCCAGACATAAGAGGGGTGGGAGCAGAGGACTCCCAGCAGTGCCCAGACATAAGAGGGATGGGTGCAGAGGACTCCCAGTTGTGCCCAGACATAAAAGGGGTGTGTGGATATGACTCCCAGAAGTGCCCAGACATAAGAGGGGTGGGTGGATATGACTCCCAGCAGTGCCCAGACATTAGAGAGGTGGGTGGATATGACTTCCAGCAGTGCCCAGACATAAGAGGGGTGGGTGCAGAGGACTCCCAGCAGTGCCCAACAGTATGGGGGAATGTGAATATGACTCCCAGCAGTGACCAACAGTATGGGGGTATGTGGATATGACTCCCAGCAGTGCCCAGACATAAGAGGGGTGGGTGCAGATGACTCCCAGCAGTGCCCAGACATAAGAGGGGTGGGTGCAGAGGACTCCCAGCAGTGCCCAGACATAAGAGGGGTGTGTGGATATGCTCCCAGCAGTGCCCAGACAGAAGAGGGGTGTGTGGATATTACTCCCAGTAGTGCCCTGACATAAGAGGGGTGGGTACAGAGGACTCCCAGCAGTGCCCAGACATAAGAGGGGTGGGTGCAGAGGACTTCCAACAGTGCCCAACAGTATGGAGGTATGTGGATATGACTCCCAGCAGTGCCCAGACATAAGAGGGGTGGGTGGATATGACTCCCAGCAGTGCCCAGACATAAGAGGGGTGGGTGCAGATGACTCCCAGCAGTGCCCAGACATAAGAGGGGTGGGTGCAGAGGACTCCCAGCAGTGCCCAGACATAAGAGGGGTGTGTGGATATGACTCCCAGCAGTGCCCAGACAGAAGAGGGGTGTGTGGATATGACTCCCAGCAGTGCCCAGACATAAAAGGGGTGGGTACAGAGGACTCCCAGCAGTGCCCAGACATAAGAGGGGTGGGTGCAGAGGACTCCCAGCAGTGCCCAACAGTATGGGGGTATGTGGATATGACTCCCAGCAGTGCCCAGACATAAGAGGGGTGGGTGGATATGACTCCCAGCAGTGCCCAGCCATAAGAGGGATGGGTGCAGAGGACTCCCAGCAGTGCCCAGACAGTAAGGGGCTATGTGGATATGACTCCCAGCAGTGCCCAGACATAAGAGGGGTGGGTGCAGAGGACTCCCAGCAGTGCCCAGACATAAGAGGGGTGGGTGCAGAGGACTCCCAGCAGTGTCTAACAGTATGGGGGTAAGTGGATATGACTCCCAGCAGTGCCCAGACATAAGAGGGGTGGGTGCAGATGACTCCCAGCAGTGCCCAGACATAAGAGGGGTGGGTGCAGAGGACTCCCAGCAGTGCCCAACAGTATGGGGGTATGTGGATATGACTCCCAGCAGTGCCCAGACATAAGAGGGGTGGGTGGATATGACTCCCAGCAGTGCCCAGCCATAAGAGGGATGGGTGCAGAGGACTCCCAGCAGTGTCCAGACAGTAAGGGGCTATGTGGATATGACTCCCAGCAGTGCCCAGACATAAGAGGGGTGGGTGCAGAGGACTCCCAGCAGTGCCCAGACATAAGAGGGGTGGGTGCAGAGGACTCCCAGCAGTGTCTAACAGTATGGGGGTAAGTGGATATGACTCCCAGCAGTGCCCAGACATAAGAGGGGTGGGTGGATATGACTCCCAACAGTGCCCAGACATAAGAGAGGTGGATGCAGAGGACTCCCAGCAGTGCCCAGACATAAGAGGGGTGGGTGCAGAGGACTCCCAGCAGTGCCTAACAGTATGGGGGTAAGTGGATATGACTCCCAGCAGTTCCCAGACATAAGAGGGGTGGGTGGATATGACTCCCAACAGTGCCCAGACATAGGAGTGGTGGGTGCAGAGAACTCCCAGCAGTGCCCAGACATAAGAGGGGTGGGTGCAGAGGAATCCCAGCAATGCCCAGACATAATAGAGGGGTGGATGCAGTGGACTCCCAGCAGTGCTCAGGCATTAGAGGGGTGGGTTCAGAGGACTCTCAGCAGTGCCCAACCGTATGGGGGTATGTGGATATGACTCCCAGCAGTGCCCAGACATAAGAGGAGTGGGTGGATATGACTCCCAGCAGTGCCCAGACATAAGAGAGGTGGGTGCAGAGGACTCCCAGCAGTGCCCAGACATAGGAAGAGTGGGTGCAGAGGACTCTCAGCAGTGCCTAGACATAAGAGGAGTGGGTGCAGAGTACTCCCAGCAGTGCCCAACAGTATGGGGGTATGTGGATATGACTCCCAGCAGTGCCCAGACATACGAGGGGTGGGTGAATATGACTCCCAGCAGTGACCAGACATAGGAGGGGTGGGTGCAGAGGACTCCCAGCAGTGCCCAGACATGAGAGGGGTGGGTGCAGAGGACTCACAGCATTGCCCAGGCATAAGAGGGCTCTGTGGATATGACTCCCAGCAGTGCCCAGACATAAGAGGGGTGGGAGTAGAGGACTCCCAGCAGTGCCCAGACATAAGAGGGATGGGTGCAGAGGACTCCCAGTTGTGCCCAGACATAAAAGGGGTGTGTGGATATGACTCCCAGAAGTGCCCAGACATAAGAGGGGTGGGTGGATATGACTCCCAGCAGTGCCCAGACATTAGAGAGGTGGGTGGATATGACTTCCAGCAGTGCCCAGACATGAGAGGGGTGGGTGCAGAGGACTCCCAGCAGTGCCCAACAGTATTGGGGAATGTGAATATGACTCCCAGCAGTGACCAACAGTATGGGGGTATGTGGATATGACTCCCAGCAGTGCCCAGACATAAGAGGGGTGGGTGCAGATGACTCCCAGCAGTGCCCAGACATAAGAGGGGTGGGTGCAGAGGACTCCCAGCAGTGCCCAGACATAAGAGGGGTGTGTGGATATGACTCCCAGCAGTGCCCAGACAGAAGAGGGGTGTGTGGATATGACTCCCAGCAGTGCCCAGACGTAAAAGGGGTGGGTACAGAGGACTCCCAGCAGTGCCCAGACATAAGAGGGGTGGGTGCAGAGGACTCCCAGCAGTGTCTAACAGTATGGGGGTAAGTGGATATGACTCCCAGCAGTGCCCAGACATAAGAGGGGTGGGTGCAGATGACTCCCAGCAGTGCCCAGACATAAGAGGGGTGGGTGCAGAGGACTCCCAGCAGTGCCCAACAGTATGGGGGTATGTGGATATGACTCCCAGCAGTGCCCAGACATAAGAGGGGTGGGTGGATATGACTCCCAGCAGTGCCCAGCCATAAGAGGGATGGGTGCAGAGGACTCCCAGCAGTGTCCAGACAGTAAGGGGCTATGTGGATATGACTCCCAGCAGTGCCCAGACATAAGAGGGGTGGGTGCAGAGGACTCCCAGCAGTGCCCAGACATAAGAGGGGTGGGTGCAGAGGACTCCCAGCAGTGTCTAACAGTATGGGGGTAAGTGGATATGACTCCCAGCAGTGCCCAGACATAAGAGGGGTGGGTGGATATGACTCCCAACAGTGCCCAGACATAAGAGAGGTGGATGCAGAGGACTCCCAGCAGTGCCCAGACATAAGAGGGGTGGGTGCAGAGGACTCCCAGCAGTGCCTAACAGTATGGGGGTAAGTGGATATGACTCCCAGCAGTTCCCAGACATAAGAGGGGTGGGTGGATATGACTCCCAACAGTGCCCAGACATAGGAGTGGTGAGTGCAGAGAACTCCCAGCAGTGCCCAGACATAAGAGGGGTGGGTGCAGAGGAATCCCAGCAATGCCCAGACATAATAGAGGGGTGGATGCAGTGGACTCCCAGCAGTGCTCAGGCATTAGAGGGGTGGGTTCAGAGGACTCTCAGCAGTGCCCAACCGTATGGGGGTATGTGGATATGACTCCCAGCAGTGCCCAGACATAAGAGGAGTGGGTGGATATGACTCCCAGCAGTGCCCAGACATAAGAGAGGTGGGTGCAGAGGACTCCCAGCAGTGCCCAGACATAGGAAGAGTGGGTGCAGAGGACTCTCAGCAGTGCCTAGACATAAGAGGAGTGGGTGCAGAGTACTCCCAGCAGTGCCCAACAGTATGGGGGTATGTGGATATGACTCCCAGCAGTGCCCAGACATACGAGGGGTGGGTGAATATGACTCCCAGCAGTGACCAGACATAGGAGGGGTGGGTGCAGAGGACTCCCAGCAGTGCCCAGACATGAGAGGGGTGGGTGCAGAGGACTCACAGCATTGCCCAGGCATAAGAGGGCTCTGTGGATATGACTCCCAGCAGTGCCCAGACATAAGAGGGGTGGGAGTAGAGGACTCCCAGCAGTGCCCAGACATAAGAGGGATGGGTGCAGAGGACTCCCAGTTGTGCCCAGACATAAAAGGGGTGTGTGGATATGACTCCCAGAAGTGCCCAGACATAAGAGGGGTGGGTGGATATGACTCCCAGCAGTGCCCAGACATTAGAGAGGTGGGTGGATATGACTTCCAGCAGTGCCCAGACATAAGAGGGGTGGGTGCAGAGGACTCCCAGCAGTGCCCAACAGTATTGGGGAATGTGAATATGACTCCCAGCAGTGACCAACAGTATGGGGGTATGTGGATATGACTCCCAGCAGTGCCCAGACATAAGAGGGGTGGGTGCAGATGACTCCCAGCAGTGCCCAGACATAAGAGGGGTGGGTGCAGAGGACTCCCAGCAGTGCCCAGACATAAGAGGGGTGTGTGGATATGACTCCCAGCAGTGCCCAGACAGAAGAGGGGTGTGTGGATATGACTCCCAGCAGTGCCCAGACGTAAAAGGGGTGGGTACAGAGGACTCCCAGCAGTGCCCAGACATAAGAGGGGTGGGTGCAGAGGACTCCCAGCAGTGCCCAACAGTATGGGGGTATGTGGATATGACTCCCAGCACTGCCCAGACATAAGAGGGGTGGTTGGATATGACTCCCAGCAGTGCCCAGCCATAAGAGGGATGGGTGCAGAGGACTCCCAGCAGTGCCCAACAGTAAGGGGCTATGTGGATATGACTCCCAGCAGTGCCCAGACATAAGAGGGGTGGGTGCAGAGGACTCCCAGCAGTGCCCAGACATAAGAGGCGTGGGTGCAGAGGACTCCCAGCAGTGCCTAACAGTATGGGTGTAAGTGGATATGACTCCCAGCAGTGCCCAGACATAAGAGGGGTGGGTGGATATGACTCCCAACAGTGCCCAGACATAGGAGAGGTGGGTGCAGAGGACTCCCAGCAGTGCCAAGACATAGGAGGAGTGGGTGCAGAGGACTCTCAGCAGTGACCAGACATAAGAGGGGTGGGTGCAGAGTACTCCCAGCAGTGCCCAACAGTATGGGGGTATGTGGATATGACTCCCAGCAGTGCCCAGACATAAGAGGGGTGGGTGGATATGACTCCCAGCAGTGCCCAGACATAGGAGGGGTGGGTGCAGAGGACTCCCAGCAGTGCCCAGACATGAGAGGGGTGGGTGCAGAGGACTCCCAGCATTGCCCAGGCATAAGAGGGGTGTGTGGATATGACTCCCAGCAGTGCCCAGACATAAGAGGGGTGGGTGCAGAGGACTCCCAGCAGTGCCCAGACATAAGAGGGATGGGTGCAGAAGACTCCCAGCAGTGCCCAGACATAAAAGGGGTGTGTGGATATGACTCCCAGGAGTGCCCAGACATAAGAGGGGTGGGTGGATATGACTCCCAGCAGTGGCTAGACATAAGAGAGGTAAGTGCAGAGGACTAGCAGCAGTGCCCAGACATAAGGGGAGTGGGTGCAGAGGACTCCCAGCAGTGCCCAACAGTATGGAGGTATGTGGATATGACTCCCAGCAGTGCCCAGACATAAGAGGGGTGGGTGGATATGACTCCCAGCAGTGCCCAGACATGAGAGGGGTGGGTGCAGAGGACTCCCAGCAGTGCCCAACAGTATGGGGCTATGTGGATATGACTCCCAGCAGTGCCCAGACATAAGAGGGGTGGGTGCAGAGGAGTCCCAGCAGTGCCGAGACATAAGAGGGGTGGGTGCAGAGGACTCCCAGCAGTGCCCAGCAGTAGGGTGGTATGTGGATATGACTCCCAGCAGTGCCCAGACATAAGAGGGGTGGGTGGATATGACTCCCAGCAGTGCCCAGACATAAGAGAGGTGGGTGCAGAGGACTTCCAGCAGTGCCCAGTCATAGGAGGAGTGGGTGCAGAGGACTCTCAGCAGTGCCCAGACATAAGAGGGGTGGGTGCAGAGTACTCACAACAGTGCCCAACAGTATGGGGGTATGTGGATATGACTCCCAGCAGTGCCCAGACATAAGAGGGGTGGGTGGATATGACTCCCAGCAGTGCCCAGAGATCGGAGGGGTGGGTGCAGAGGACTCCCAGCAGTGCCCAGACATGAGAGGGGTGGGTGCAGAGTACTCCCAGCATTGCCCAGGCATAAGAGGGGTGTGTGGATATGACTCCCAGCAGTGCCCAGACATAAGAGGGGTGGGTGCAGAGGACTCCCAGCAGTGCCCAGACATAAGAGGGATGGGTGCAGAGGACTCCCAGCAGTGCCCAGACATTAAATGGGTGTGTGGATATGACTCCAAGCAGTGCCCAGACATAAGAGGGGTGGGTGGATATGACTCCCAGCAGTGCCCAGACATAAGAGAGGTGGGTGGATATGACTACCAGCAGTGCCCAGACATAGGAGGGGTGTGTGGAAATGACTCCCAGTAGTGCCCAGACATAAGAGGGGTGGGTGCAGAGGACTCCCAGCAGTACCCAGACATAAGAGGGGTGGGTGCAGAGGACTCCCAGCAGTGCCCAACAGTATGGGGGAATGTGAATATGACTCCCAGCAGTGAGCAACAGTATGGGGGTATGTGGATATGACTCCCAGCAGTGCCCAGACATAAGAGGGGTGTGTGGATATGACTCCCAGCAGTGCCCAGACATAAGAGAGGTGGGTGCAGAGGACTCCCAGCAGTGCCCAGACTGCCCAGACATAATAGGGGGTGTGTGGATATGACTCCCAGCAGTGCCCAGACAGAAGTGGGGTGTGTAGATATGACTCCCAGCAGTGCCCAGACATAAGAGGGGTGGGTACAGAGGACTCCCAGCAGTGCCCAGACATAAGAGGGGTGGGTGCAGAGGACTCCCAGCAGTGCCCAACAGTATGGGGGTATGTGGATATGACTCCCAGCAGTGCCCAGACATAAGAGGGATGGGTAGATATGACTCCCAGCAGTGCCCAGACATAAGAGGGGTGGGTGCAGAGGACTCCCAGTGGTGCCCAACAGTATGGGGCTATGTGGATATGACTCCCAGCAGTGCCTAGACATAAGAGGGGTGGGTTCAGAGGCTCCCAGCAGTGCCCAGACATAAGAGGGGTGGGTGCAGAGGACTCCCAGCAGTGCCCAACAGTATGGGGGTATGTGGATATGACTCCCAGCAGTGCCCAGACATAAGAGGGGTGGGTGGATATGACTCCCAGCAGTGCCCAGACATAAGAGGGGTGGGTGCAGATGACTCCCAGCAGTGCCCAGACATAAGAGGGGTGGGTGCAGAGGACTCCCAGCAGTGCCCAGACATAAGAGGGGTGGGTGCAGAGGATTTCCAGCAGTGCCCCCAGACTTAAGAGGGGTGGGTGGATATGACTCCCAGCAGTGCCCAGACATTAGAGGGGTGGGTGGATATAACTCCCAGCAGTGCCAAGGTATAGGAGGGGTGTGTGGAAATGACTCCCAGTAGTGCCCAGACATAAGAGGGGTGGGTGCAGAGGACTCCCAGCAGTGCCCAGACATCAGAGGGGTGGGTGCAGAGGACTCCCAGCAGTGCCCAACAGTATGGGGGAATGTGGATATGACTCCCAGCAGTGCCCAGACATAGGAGGGGTGTGTGGATATGACTCCCAGTAGTGCCCAGACATAAGAGGGGTGGGTGCGGAGGACTCCCAGCAGTGCTTAGATATAAGAGGGGTGGTTACAGATGACCCCCAGCAGTGCCCAACAGTATGGGGGTGTGTGGATATGACTCCCAGCAGTGCCCATAGATAAGAGGTGTGGGTGGAAATGACTCCCAGCAGTGCCGAGACATAAGAGGGGTGGTTGCGGAAGACTCCCAGCAGTGCCCAGACATAAGAGAGCTGGGTTCAGAGGACTCCCAGAAGTGCCCAGACATAAGAGGGGTTGGTGCAGAGGACTCCCAGCAGTGCCCAGACATAAGAGGCGTGTGTGAGAGAGTTAGGTCTGTGATTGGAAGGACATTCAGGATATGCGTTTGTTTTACTTAAGATGGGCAGGAGGAAAGAGTGTTTCCAGGCCCAATCAGAGCTAAAGATTACAAAAAGTGTTTATATTGTGATTGTGAATGTTAGCATAGATGTTGTATTGCTTGGCGGACAAGGGGTCAATGGGGTAACCGGATTTACACATCTGCGAATTGTGAAGAGAGGCTTCCTTAGGAATTGAGACATATTCTGAGACCACAGAGCTGTGAAAAGTATATACTGATTGCTCCTCAGACATTGGACAACAAAATCTGCATGCAAGGCTGCACCTACACAGACTACATGGGTCATGGTGAGTGCAACTCGTGGCTGGAGGACACCCACACCACCATCCTGCATTGGTACAACTACATTTGCATCCAGTTGTCCAATTCACAACACACTGCACCGGACTCCGCTACAGATCCACCAAATAGTACTTTACCTGAGTGGACACAGACAAGCTGTGTGGCATCCTCACACAGGACACTCCAACCAACGCCACCGCCACACCCTGCAACTGCACACACTGGATCAGCGACTGTTCCAACACTCTTGCCACACTGGGGGACTTTCCTGTGTAGCACAACAACTGTTAAGCCACCAGGGACAAGGCAGACCTCCTGGACTCATACAGGTCAAGCCAGAATAATGTGCAAACCGTGTAAAACCAAACAACCATCATTTATCTTTCATACATGAAATCCACTACACACACATTACCATATCATCAGCACGGACAAGAGGATAACCTTCATGTTTGGGCTAGGCAGCAACAGGACCCTTCCCACAAAACATCTCAAGCACAGCATACACCATCCTTGAAGCCCACCTCCGGCACATCATGCATGGCTCCTTTGTGTATGCCATTTCCCATGGGAGCTGGGGCATGCACTAACTCAGGCCCTTCTTTGACAACGGACGGCAGTACTGCAGGATGTCCTGGGACATCAGCCTGCTTGCCTACCTGGCAAATGTCAACAAGTAGACAGTCAAGGAGCAACTGGCCATCTCCCTCCAAGCACACATCTCCAGGCAACCCGCCCCAGACCATCATCCACAGTATTCACCCCACTGCCCCAGCCCTTATTTCCACCATCAACGCCATCCTGGAACCTGCTAAAAAATGGTGAGACAACCACCCTCACCCCACTGACTGCTCAACGGCATTCAACACCATGTGCTACCACACTGTCAGATCACACATCTCCAACACTGGGATCCACATGAAGACCCATGATGAAATGGCCAAGTACATTCCCAGCAAGGCCCTGGGTCTCTGCATCACCCCTTCATCACGTAGAACACTGGGGTCATTGGGCCCATGCCCCAGCCTCATCTATCAGCGTGACAATGTACAATGTCTCCATGACCCCCTCTCCACCATCACAAGCACACACAACATCATCATCATGTCCTATGCCATTGACACCCGATGCACCTCACCCTCACCAAAGACCCAGCCACTTCCAGATCCTAAATTTAAGTAGGCATGAGGTGCATAGAGAAATGGATGAACATCAGCCACCTGAGGCTGGACTTGGACAAGACTGAGCTCATCATCTGAGTAATATCCCCTTACGGCTGGGCCGACTCCTTGTGTCACAACGGCCTGGGCATCACACAAGCACACAGTGGCCACGCACGCAAGCAGGTGATCATCGTACACTCCTCGCTCACCATGACCATGCAAGTCAACACCATCACTACCTCATACTGCATGTCCCTCCGGATGCTGGAAATGATCTTCAGATAGATCCACTCCTAGTGAAGAAAGACAGCCACCCAGCTCCGTGACACCAGCCGGCTCAACTACGGCAACACACCCTACGCAGGAACAACAGCCAGACTCCAGGAGGATTTGTGCACATCCAGGGTACATGCGCAAAACTCAGCATCAACATCCCCGGCCACAGCGACATGACCATCTACCTGAGATACCTACAATAGTATCACTGTCAACTGCGGTTATATGATTATACAACGCTTACCAGTACCACGCATGGCATTACCACGCGAATTTTACTTCGCAAGTGGCTTTAGCACGCAGCATTTTTGAACGCAGGATTATTCTACGGAAAAAAACATCTACGAAACATCTTACGTCCCTTAGGCACATATGTCATTCCATTGTACATAATGATAGTGATAGGCTAAAAAATATGTGTATATTATTATTAGCGTTAGTAGGCTATATCCAGGGAAATGAGGCATGGAGAGGGGTCAGTCTACAGAAGGAAGGGAGAGAAACACTTCATACTTTTAATTCAGGGTAATTTTTAAGAACAAAGATTTGTTTTCTTACCTGACACCTGCATGCCTTTCATCAGCAGCCCTTACTTCCACCAACCACAGAAACAAGCGTCAAAACACGTCTAAGCAAATTAAAAGAGGACTTCTATAATGACGGACACGCTACGCTACGACGTTGTGGAGGCTCTTTCATTGATGACAGAGGCACTGAAGAGCGTTTTATGTAAGTTTTCTTCTTTTTTAATTCCGCTCGTTTTTTTGGGGGGGGACCCCCCCAGACCCCCCAATCCCCCTCTTTTTTATTGGACCTTTAACTCACATTCCCTTACTAAGTATTTCGTAGTAAAGGAATGCGTGGTAAAGGTTATAGTGGTAACCACGCATGCGTTGTAAAACATGCGTGGTTACTGCATTCGTGGAAACGGCCACGTTGTAGTGGCTGTTTCCCGTCAACTGCAGGATCACCTTCATACTCCTCAGCCACACTCAGTAGGCACTCCACAACCCCAGCACCAAAAACGATTAGGAACGTCTCCCATCCAACACCCCATTGCCCCAACTCCGTCCAGCCACCCTTGCCCTGGGTAACATTCACCACATCCACAGATAGTTCTCCCACCTCACCAAACAGACCTGGTACTCCCTCCCTGGGCACCTACACATTACCCATGACCTCTACACCTTCATGAAACTCTTCAGGAACTGTCTGTCAGTGCAGTATGTCAAGCCCCCCACTCAGCGGACAGAACCCATCACGGGTGAGTATTGGCATCCAAATATGTAGTTGATGATACATTGTGACCTATGTGAGTCCTCAACTGAACTCAGAACCCAGTGTATGGATGGCTTGAGTTTATTTTTCAATCTTGTGCGGGAAACGTGAGTAGGTGCAATGTGCTGTACAAAAATGGGGGAATCCAAAGTTCACAGAGGGAGATGTGATGCCTTGCAGTTTGAGTCAACAGAGTGAAGACCACAGTGCTTGGCAGCATTGTTCAGACGGTGACCAGCAAGTCCATGTGGGAGAGTAGGACAGTCAATAAGGTGATGCTGTTGCACACAATGGCAAGATGCCAGCCCAGGTGACCTGGGAGATGCGTATGGCCCACTGCCTCTCACTATGTTTTGCGTGGACGGCCCACCTTCCTTGGGGGACCCTCATGTGCAGGCCTTGACGATACCTGGGACGCTCCATTGGACAATTCCTCCTCCTTTCCTGTGCCTGGTGGCAATCTTTGCCTAGATGTTTATGGCCTGGTGACACAGGGAGGGTGCTGCATGTTGTCAGCGATCCAACGGAGTGAATGGCTTATGTCCCTCTGCACCGTCAAGAGCTCAGCTAGTCTTGCATGCATCTGTCCTTGGTGTCGTCGTTGACTGGCGTGTTGCTCGGCCTGCTGGTTTTTTATTTCGTTGAGGGCCACCACTACCTGGCTGAACTCCCTGGTGTCCTCCTGGTATACCTCCATGATGTCTCTGCATTCAGACATACCGGGCCCTGCAGCTGGCTGGTCAGGTTCTCGCCTCCGCCTTGTGCCACTCCACCACCCCTGCCCAAACGAGCCGGGCCTGCTGTTGTGGGCACATCGGGTTGACTGGACCCCTGAGGATGGCAGTGGTGGTGTTGTCTGCCTCCTCCTGGGTGCCCGACGAAGCTTATCCCTCATTGTAAGACTAGCTCAGTTGTGGAGTGTGGGCAGGGCTCCGAGCTGTCTGCTGGGATGTGGCAGGAATGGGTGTGGTGGTTGGCACAGATGTCCCTGGTCCAGCTGCTGCACGGGTTTGGGCTCCAGAAGTGCCAGGTGGGTTGTGGACATCTATGGAGTGGTGAGAGGCGTCACTGTCAGTGGGATCAGGGTCCTGCAGAGCCTGGGACTGTGATCCATCTCCCCCCTGGTTGGGGGTAGATTGCGCACGTTGCCCTGTGGGTGTGAGAGACAGACAATGTTAATGCCATTTCATGCAACATCCAAATTTCATATACATTGTCGTTGGTACTGTTCCACCTGCTTTGGATTGTTCTCAATGTTCACTTGTGGATGGGTATGTTGTGGCGTCAGATTGATATCAATCAAAGCATTTATAGAGCGCGCTACTCACCCGGAGGGTCTCAAGGCGCTGGGGGAAGGGGGGGGGGGGGTCCGCTACTGCTCGAACAGCCAGGTCTTGAGCTGCTTCCTGAAGACGAGGTGGTCCTGGGTCAGGCGGAGGTGTGTCGGGAGGGAGTTCCAAGTCTTGGCGGCGAGGTAGGAGATATGTGCTCAGGAGTCATTGACATGTGAGAGACTGTTTACAATGACTGGCACAGCCATGCATGTCAGCAGGGATTTGCCAGTCATTGTGCACCACAGCTATGACAGCATGGATGCAACACATTTACTATGAGGATCACTATCGTGGAAAAAAAGAACGATTGCGTCACGCATATGTGCCATAGAGGTGGCACATTGCTGTGGTTGTGTCGCCGGCGCAACGCAGATCTAGCAATGCTCTTTGTGGCCCTAGCTGCACAATGCAGAGTCAATCTTTACGCCTGCTTCAAGCATGCACAGGGTTTTGATGCAGCATGTGCATAAAAGTGACTGAGTGAAATCTTTGTGATTTCACTCAGCAACTTCTGTGAGGTGTTGCTGCGCCGTGATGGCCACCCACTGCCCACCCCCCTGGACCAGTACATCTACTTGTGGCACAGGGCTTTAGAACGTGGCACATCTCCCAGATGCCTCACCTTGTCAATACCCAGCACCAGGGCGCAACTTTTGTGCGTCTGCTGCGTAACAAAGGTGAAGCTACGGCATCGTGTGAGTAGCACAAGGTACTTGTGAATCAGCACCGTGCATTTTTTGCTTGGATGCGTAATGAAATCTGTATTTGTTTGGTTGTGTTATATGACAATTGTGACAGTGGGGCACTCCATTGCCTGTCCCAGGAGACTATGTTTATGTGAGCGGTGTGTGTGACAGGCCGTGCTGGTAGTTGGAGTCTGATTTGCACCTGGGCATCCCTTGTGGTGTGGCTGTCCCCCCATGGAGCATGCTGCCATGACTGTGGTTGTGAGTAACCCTGGGCGGGCAACTTCGCTACTCCCACGAAGTGGGCGTAGTGTTGCCTACTTCGCCCTTTGCAAAGTAGGCGAAGCAGGCAACACTACGCCCACTCCTTGGGCGTAGCGAAGTTGCCTGCCACCCGCCTCCCTCCAGCCCTCCCGAACATTCCTAATTTAATTAAATGGGCCCCAAAAAATAAATAAAATACACTTACCTTGTCCGCGGCGTCCCGGGGCTCCCTCTGCTTGTTCTCGCGAGAAATGCGCATGCGCGGCCACCCGCGCATGTGCATTGGTCAGTAGACGGCGCCGTGAACGAGCAGAGGGAGCCCCGGGTCGCCGCGGACAAGGGAAGTGTATTTTATTTATTTTTTGGGGCCCATTTAATTAAATTCGGCATGTAGGGGAGGGGGGCATGCGGCGTGTAGTGGGGCTACACGAAGTGCGCAGGTGGGCGTAGTTTCTCGCCCACTCTGCGTAGCTTCACGTAGCCCCACTACGCCCACTACGCCCAGGGTTAGTTGTGAGTTCCTGTGCGAGATATCTGACCTTGTCCTGGTGTTTGTGTTTGCACTGGTCACAGGAGGGCCTTGTGCTACCTACACCAGGGCCCAGTGTCAGCTATCTCGTCAGTACTTTCACACTTCCTGTGCATTGAGCATGGTGCATGGGTGTGTACCTGGGTCATATGGGATGAGTGCAATTGGGCATGTGTGTACACAGTATGGGTGATAGAGGTGTGCAAAATGTTGGCTTCTTCATCATCCCCCTTCCACCCTCCTACCCTCCCGCTTGCACCATTCACACCCTCCCCCTTGCCACCTTCCGGCCCTGCCCCTTGCACCCCCCATACTGTTGGCCTATGCTGGGAGTCCTCTGCACCCATCCCTCTTATGTCTGGACACTAGTGGGAGTCCTATCCACCCACCCCTCTCATGCCTGGACACTGGTGGGAGTCATATCAACTCACACCCATACTGTTGGCCACTGGTCGTAGTCCTATCCACCCCCCATACTATTGGCCTATGCTGAGAGTCCTGTGCACACACCCCTCATATGTCTGGACACTGGTGGGAGTCCTATCCACACCCCCCCATACTGTTGTGCACTGCTGGGAGTCCTCTGAACCCACCCCCTCATATGTCTGGGCACTGCTGGGAGTCATATCCACCCACCCCTCTTATGGCTGGGCACTGCTGGGAGACATATCCACACACCCCTCTTATGTATGGGCACTGCTGGGAGTCATATCCACCCACCCCCATACTGTTGACCTATGCTGGGAGTCCTGTACACACACCCCTCATATGTGTGGCCACTGCTGGGAGTTCCCCCAGGTTAAATGAGTTGTTTGTATACTCACCAGGCTCCACGACTCCTTCAATTCCATGTACTCCCACTGGTGGTAGCAGGGCCATGACCCTCTCCTCCAAGGGATGGTACTGTACTAGTCTGCAGGGACCACCACCTCCAGTCTGCTGGCTCTGGGCGTAGTCCTCATCCATCTTCCTCTTGACCATCCTCCACAGATCGTACCACCTGGCCTGGCAATCCCAGCTGGTGCGCCTGATGGGTGCAACAGCATTGACCCTATTGACGATCCTCTCCCACAGCCGTGTTTTTTCAGCTATGCTGGTCTGTCTGACCAATGTGCCAAACAGCTGTGGCTCAACTCTGATGACTTCATCTGCAAGGATCTCCATCTCCGGGTTTGTGAACTTTGGATTCTTGTATGTGGATATGATGTGGGGTGTCTGTGATTGGGGTGGTGTGTATGGATGGGGGGTGTGGGTCTGAATGTGAAGGGGGTGTGTGGGTCGGAATGCGATTGAGGTGTATGTGTGAAGGTGTATGTGTGCAGTTGTTGGTGTGTTGTCATTCTCTGCAGGCAAATGTGTAGGTTGCAAAGGATGATGGGTTGTGTGTGTGGGGGCCTTTTAATTGGTCCTTTTGTGGGTGGGGCTTATTTTGAATTTTTGGTGGGTGTGTTATAAGGGGTGGTTCTGACTTTGGCCCTCCGTTTGCCTGTTTTGATGTGGCCTGGACATTCATTTGCAATGGTTTGTGCACAGGAGACATGTTTTGTGGTGTTGTGCGAGTCGTTTGCACCCTCCTTGTGCTATTTATATGGGTTTGCAGGTTTACGTGCGCTTCGTTCATGGGGGGTTTGAATTGTATTTGCTTAAGTGCCTCGTGCATACGCGGCGTTTATACAGGGTTGGCATGTGCTTTGTTAAGGGGAGAGCGTTTCGTATTTGTTTGTGTGGTTCGCTCATACGGGACGTTTTCCGTGGGTTTGCGTGCGCTTTGTTCATGGGGGAGTGCATTGCGTATTTGTTTGTGTGGTTCGCTCATACGGGACGTTTTCTGTGGTTTCGCGTGCGCTTTGTTCATGGGGGAGTGCGTTGCATATTTGTTTGTGTGGTTCGCTCATACGGGATGTTTTCCCTGGGTTCGCGTGCGCTTTGTTAAGGGGGTACGTTTCATATTAGTTTGTGCAGCTCGCTCATACGCGGTGTTTTCCGTACAAATCACAGTTCATACGCGACTACGTTTACCCATACAAATCGTGTCCTGGGTCCCCGGTCCGGATCGTACTTGTCGGGTCTTACGGCATGTTTACGAATCATACGGTTCAATTTCCGAAGCCATATCGTACGGATCTTGGCTTGTTTTTCATACGTTTCGAAAACATTCGGACGTATTTTTGGTAAACAGATCGTACTACGCGTTTCGGATGGGTTTGTACGATTCGGACGGAAACGGCTACGAATACAAATCGGCGGACGTTTTTTTTTTTTTTCCCGAATCGGAATCGAGCCCTTAGTGTCATTCTTATTTCTTCGATGGTTTTTATCAACTTAGTCTCTGTACTATGGTTCGCTCTGAACCAAAACTGACTGGGGTCTAAAAGCTGATTCTCAAGAATAAACTTGGATAGCTCTGCATTGATTATTTTTTTCAACAATTTTAGTCTTGAAATGGGACAATAGTTGGCAGGATCACTAATATCAAGAGTTGTTTTTTTAATAAGAGGAAGAATGCAAGCTTGTTTCTAAAGTATAGGAAAGATGAGAAGCAATATGCTGATTTGCAAGCTTTAAAATCTTAGGGGGCCATGAGTCGTTTGAGAGCCAGATTTGGCAGCTAAAAGTAGAGCGGCAGATTTGGGGAGGTTGGAGTAAGTTTTGTGAGTAGAAAGTCATCAGTCACTTCATAGTAGTATAAATCCATGTTGGTGTTGGATTTATCAAATAGGTCAAAGATTTGATCAGTCCTATTTCTAAAAGACCGGTCAAGGGTGTCTCAGAATTCTTGATAATGTGTGGTAAAGTTCTTTTTTGTAACTGAAGTAAGCTTCATTATAACCTGGAACAGTTCTGTATTGGAGTAACATGCATTTTGAATTAGTTGTGTGTAATAATGGCTTTTTTCGTTGATGAAAATCTTTTTATAATTTGCAAGTGCAGCTTTATCATGTTGCTTTTCAGATTTTTCATATTGTTAGCACCAGTTCCTCTCTTGCCTCCCTTACCTCCTAATGCCTTGGAGAACCAGGGAGCCAAAGGTACTCCTCTGTACTTTTTGGCAGAGATAGTGGGAACTAATTTTGCAGAAGTAGATTTATGCCATGAGGCATAACTCATCGCTGAGGAGTTAGCATCCATACCGATGTCAGGTTGAATCTGTGCCAAATGAAGTGTTAAAATTACAGGGTCTATTTGATACCATGGTCTGCTGGAGACCTTTATTGCCAATTTAGTAATAGTCTGACAGGATAGGTATAACATGAAGTTAAAGAGTATCGCACATCACCAGGCTAGTGGGAGTATTTTAGCAATGGTAATGGCAGGTTTATTGGAAAAGAGTCCATCCAAATTGTGACCAGCTAGATGCATGGGGTCATTTATCAATTGCTTGAGACATATTCCAGATGTCATATCTAGGAGGTTTAACGTGTCTTTATCAGTGGATGATTCTAAGTGAAAATCAGCATCTCCAAATATTGTAAAATGATTAGATTGGAGACCTAGTTCTCGACCGAATGAAGTTTAGCCAAGAATTGATTTTTAGGGCCGGGTGGTCGATAGAATAATATTCCTGTAAAAGTTTCTTGCTTAAGAAGTGTCAATTTAAAAAAAAAAAAGCCTTACGATCAGTGGTGGGAATCTATGAGCGATGAGTATTTATTTCACTGCGGTGGATTAAGGCAAGGCCTCCACGTCTTTTTAACAGCCTGTCTAACCTAAAGAGTTCAAAATCCAAAGGGACTGCTGTAGCAAAGTCTGGATCGGTTACTTCCCCACCCTAGGTTTCTGTTATAAAAAGTGCATCTAATTTAGCATCAGTAATAAAGTTGGCTATTTCATATTTGTGTTTAACCAGCGACCTGGCGTTGATAAGGGCAAACTGTAGCTTGGTGGGTGTCCTAAGAGGCATTGGGACATCAATAATACAATGGTCTCTCTTAGGTGGTAAAACTGGAACTATTTTCTTACAATGCAAGCACGGCAACTCTTCTAAGTGCAATGGAAGCACAGTAGTGTACAAGTGCGGTGATTAGGAAGGCGTAAAGTGTGCAGTGCCTCACCTGAATATTGACAGCATATCTTGTGTTCTCCAAAAAAAGAGCCAGGGTCTCTGGCCCTGTGCCCGGTCCAGGCCCAGATGGGCGCAGACAGGCTTCCCTGCGGCACCTTAGCGGCTCACCCGTATTACGCGTCCGCTGCGTGTCTGGCCCAGCATGCTCCTAAATGGTAGGCAGACAAAATATCGATTTTTAAATATGGACATACAATAATGTCGATGTTTAAATATCGAAGGGACAGAATATAGAATGTAAATAATATCGATACTTTTAAGATTGATGGGAAAGAATTTCGAAGGTAAGTAATATCTATTTTGTTAATATCGATGTTAGTAATATCAATGTTACTAATATCGATTTTGATGTGATTTTTATGTATATTATTATGTATTTAATATTTTTTTTAATCTAATTTAAGTAAATTTTGTATTTTAGTACCGTAGCGGGTTGTGGGTATACAGGGGAATAGAGTGGGAAGTAATTTAATTATACTTGTTATTAATTTTTTGGATTGTTTAATCAATTTTAATTAATTGTAATTAATTGGCAATTAATTTAAATGAATTTATTAATCATTAATTATGTTCTGTAGCGGGTTATGGGTAAATAGGGGAATAGGGTGGGAAGTAAATTAAATGAAATTAAGTAATCATTTATTTTAATTCATTGTTTTTGTTAAATATTATTGTTAATTGTTAATTGGTAATTCATTTGTATTATTGATTAATTATTAATTATGTTCTGTGGCGGGTTAGGAGTTTATAGGGGAGAAGGGCGGGAAGTAATTTAAATGTAATTAAGTAATAATTTATTTTAATTAATTGTATTTGTTAATGATATTATTGGTGAATAATTATTAAATGGTAATTAATTAATATTAATTGGTATTTATTAATTTATTTTTACTTAATTATTCATCGGTAAATATGTTATAATATATTTTTTTTTAATATTTTATAATATTAATGTATTTATTAGTAGTTATTTTTAACTTCTACGCTATCCAACACTTTCCCTACTGTTGCATTCTCTGGAGTGGGAGAGGTAATTTTTACCCCTACGCTATCCAACACTTTCCCTACTGTTGCACTCTCTGGCATGGGAATAGTAATTTTTAACCCTACGCTATCCAACACTTTCCCTACTGTTGCACTCTCTGGAGATGGAATAGTAATTTTTACCCCTACGCTATCCAACACTTTCCCTACTCTTGCACTCTCTGGAGTGGGAAAAGTAATGTTTACCCCTGCGCTATCCAACACTTTCCCTACTGTTGCACTCTCTGGAGTGGGAAAAGTAATTTTTACCCCTACGCTATCCAACACTTTCCCTACTGTTGCACTCTCTGCAGTGTGAATAGTCATTTTTACCCCTACGCTATCCAACACTTTCCCTATTCTTGCACTCTCTGGAGTGGGAATAGTAATTTTTACCCCTACGTTATCCAGCACTTTCCCTACTCTTGCACTCTCTGAAGTGGGAATAATAATTTTTACCCATACACTATCCAACACTTTCCCTACTGTTGCACTCTTTGGAGTGGGAATAGTCATTTTTACCCCTGCGCTATCCAACACTTTCCCTACTCTTGCACTCTCTGGAGTGGCAATAGTAATTTTTACCCCTACGCTATCCAACGCTTTCCCTACTCTTGCACGCTTTGTAGTGGGGATAGTAAATGTTACCCCTACGCTATCCAACGCTTTCCCTACTCTTGCACTCTCTTTAGTGGAAATAGTAATTTTTACCCCTACGCTATCCAACACTATCCCTACTCTTGCACTCTCTGAAGAGGGAATAGTAATTTTTACCCCTTCTCTATCCAAGACTTTCCCTACTCTTGCACTCTCTGGAGTGGGAATAGTAATTTTTACCCCTACGCTGTTAGGGATCAGCGGTCAGTCCTGTTTCTGTGACCATGGGCCACCATCACATGACCTGGGCTATAGGTTAAATGTGTGTCCTACCTCTCTTTTCGTTGCTCGATATCGCCAACGTTGTGGCTCTGGTATCCAGCTCGGTTCCAGTGATCGCTGTGGAGTTCTTTTTTCCTTGATCCTTGGTCCTTGTTCCTTGTTGTCTCCCACGGGCTCGTGGGGGATTTTTGTCTACTTTCGAGTTCCTGGTCATTCCACGTTTGTTCTTCCCGTTTTGTAGTCAGTGAGTTAGTGCCCCTTTTCCTCCCCTTTTAATTATACCTCCTTCCCTGGTTTTTGTCCCTTCCTTGGTTTTTGTCCCTTCCCTGGTTTTTGTCCCTTCCCTGGTTTTTGTCCAGCGTTTGTGTTGTTTATCGGTGTGGACGGGGGCTCCCGTTTACACCTATTTGTCTTGTCGGCTCCGCGGTGTGTAAACGCGCTGCTTTTGTTGTTACCGGCAGACCGCCCGAGTAGCGCCTATCCACATCGTTGTGGCGGGCGGAAATGACGTTTTAGGTCATTCCGCTGTTTGGGCTTGCATGCAAACAAACGCTGGCGTGAACTAAAGGGAGACTTTAGTCTCGTTTCTATTCCCTGCCCATTCCTTATTCTAAAGGGGTTTTTTGTAGCTGGTGTCAGCATATCCGCCCCAGCCTTCTTTTTCCCCTTTTTATGGTGCTTAACTTTGCACTTTCAGCGGATCTCGGACACCGTGATTTTTGTGCCCCCTGGCTGGTTTTGTCTCCTTGGAACATAAATCATTAGCGGATTAGGAGAAACCAGTCCCTACACGAAGCCAAGCCTGCGCTTACCATGGGTAAGGAGGGGGTAAATGTTTGTTGGTGTGTTTGATGGTACATGGTCATAGACATAGAAACTGAATTGGGCACTGTGTTGTTAGTGAAGTTCTGTTCCTTGTTCCCTTGTTGTCACTAGGTGCAGAGGCGTGAAGGAGGGAGCCGTGTCCTGACATTCCGCAGGGTGGAGACCTGGTGTCTCGTGTTTTACCACCCTCTTTTCGGGTTCACTGGAATACTCACAGTATACACTGTTTGTGGGTTTTTGGTGGACTAGAGAAGGGGATTGGTGCATGCTACGCTCCTGCAGTGCTTGGGCTGGGCAGGGTCCAACAGAATATCGAGCCCACGTATTTAGCACTGCCTGAGCGAGCATGGATGTGGATGGGAACGTAGTGGGGGATGGTTCGGGAGGTCCTTCAATGCAGGACATAATGGGGGCATTGCAGACGTTACAGACGCAGGTCCAGGAGCTACAGCAGGAGAACGCTGGGCTGAAACAAGAATTGGTGGCTGTTAGGGCCAGAGAGCAGTCACACCAAAGGGGGGCCACTCCCGTTATTCATCCTGCGACCTTCCAGTACAGTGGGGGGGCTGGACAGAGTACAATGGGAGGTAGTAGTTCTGGTAACCCCATTAATGTCACAGTGTCATCTCCAGTAGCAGTCCCGTTGGCTCCTCCTGAGAGATTTACGGGAGATAGTGAGAAGTTCGGCATGTTCATGACGCAGTGCCAGCTACATTTCATGTGCCGACCAAGTGCCTTCCCTGACGATTCCGCGAAGGTGGCCTTCACTATATCCTACTTGGCTGGCAATGCGGCTCAATGGGCTATACCCTTGGTGGATAGTGACGATCGGGTGCTGTACAATTATAGCGCATTTAAAGAACTAATGCGGGGTCTGTTTGCCAAACATGCGTTTATGCAGGCTAGTGACGCTGAATTAATGAAGCTCCGGCAGGGCAGGCAGGATTTGTTATCTTACATTGCATCCTTCAATAGGTTGGTATCTGAGACCCACTGGCCCACTGAAAAGCGAACATCGATATTCTACCAAGGTCTTTGTGAAGAACTTAAGGACATCGTATCCCAGGTGGTAGATCCCCCTGAAGACTGTGCAGCGTTCATAGATCTGGTGGTAAAATTGAACCACCGGGTGTCTGAGAGGCGAGGTGAGCGTAGCAGGTTTCAGGCATCTAGAAGCAGTTACGTGAAGGTGGAGAGTAAGGTAACGGGTGATAACAAGGCGGCACCCGAGCCTATGGAGCTGGGAGGGGTACGGGGTCCTTTGGCGCCAGAGGAGAAGAAGAGAAGGAGGGAGAATAACCTATGTTTATACTGCGGTCAGGGGGGTCATTTCGCTAGGGAATGTCCTGTGAAGCCTTCTGGTGCAGGTTTCAGCAAGAAGGTAGCTTGTGTTCAGGTTGATAGCAGGACGGGTGGCGAATGTGGTCAACAGTATGGGGTGGTCGGATCTGTAGACCAAGCACCCAGACATTTTGTCATCAACGCCCAGTTGTTGTTACGGACCCAAGATTGTGTTTCTGTCTCCGTATTGTTAGATTCAGGTGCTACTGGCAATTTTATGGACATCACTATGGCGGAGAAGCTGGGGGTTCCTTGGCAGTTGAAGGAACGACCTGAGCCAGTAAGGGCTATTGATGGGACCGAGTTGACATCAGGGTGTATCACCCGTCGGACTGCACCTTTGGGTTTATCCTGTGAGAACGGGCATTCCGAGATGGTGGTTTTCGATTTAATCGATGCCCCTTCTTTTGGTCTGGTGTTGGGGGTACCCTGGCTGCAGACGCATAATCCTAGGATTGATTGGGTAAGGAGGTTGGTAACGTTAGATTCGGCACACTGTTTGAAGCACTGTTATGCTGTTGCAGGGGCACAGATCGACCCCTTGGTTTGTGCAGTGACGGGTGTAGGATCCATTCCTCCTCAGTACTCGGAGTATAAGGACGTCTTTGACAAGACGAATGCTCAGGAACTGCCCCCTAATAGGGCTTATGATTGTAAGATCGATCTGATACCGGGGGTCTCTTTGCCCTGCAGCCGGGTGTATGCATTGTCTGAACCAGAGGAAGAACACTTAAAGAAGTACATCGATGAAATGCTGAGTCTTGGGTTCATTCGGCCATCCTCCTCCCCTGTGTCGTCTGCTATTTTCTTCATCCCAAAGAAGGAAGGGACCCTCAGGGCATGTGTGGATTACAGGATCTTGAATGCGGCCACAGTAAAAAATAGGTACCCTCTTCCACTCATCTCCGTGTTGTTAGATCAGCTCCGCAAGGCTACAGTCTTTACAAAACTGGACTTGCGGGGAGCTTACCATCTGATAAGGATGAGACCCGGGGATGAGTGGAAGACGGCTTTCAGGACCAAGTATGGTCTTTATGAATATACTGTAATGCCGTTCGGCCTTTGTAATGCGCCGGCGGCATTCCAGTTCTTCATTAACGAGGTGCTCAGTGAATACCTGGATCGCACGGTTATCGTCTATTTGGACGATATTCTTGTGTTTTCGGAACAAAGGGCAGAGCATTCAGACCATGTGCGTCAGGTGTTGCGGACCCTTCGGGAGCACCGTTTGTATGCTAAGCTGGAGAAATGCCAGTTCGACACTCAGGAGGTAGAGTTTCTCGGGTTCATTATTTCAGCAGAGGGGATACGAATGGATCCAGAGAAAATTAAGGCCATTGTAACCTGGCCTGTGCCTACCTCTGTGAAACAGATCCAGGTGCTCCTGGGTTTCGCCAATTTCTATCGGCGGTTTATTACGCATTTCTCCGAGGTGGTGGCACCGATGACTCGTTTGTTGAGAAAAGGTGTTCCTTTTGAGTGGACCAGTGAGACTCAGACCGCTTTTCAATCGTTGTTGGAGCATTTCACTTCAGCCCCCGTATTGATACATCCAGATCCTGCCCTGCCGTTCTTTGTTGAAACCGATGCATCCATGTGCGCAGTGGGTGGGTTGTTATCCCAGCGTGACGACTCCACCGGCCATATGCATCCGATTGCTTTCTTTTCGAAGACCTTGTTGCCCGCCGAACGGAATTATACAGTGGCCGAACGTGAACTGCTGGCTGTAAAGTTGGCATTCGAGGAATGGCGACACTATTTGTGGGGCGCCAGACATGTTATCACCATCTATACAGACCACAAAATGTCTCGAATTCTTCCGTTCTGCTAGGGCTTTGACACCTCGTCAGATGCGGTGGGTGTTATTCTTTAATGAATATGATTTCGTCATCACTTACAGGCCTGCGGCCCAGCAGTTAAAATCCGACGCCCTTTCTCGGATACACAACGACCCAAGAGGGGATGAGTCCGTGAAAGAGGACAGGGCTATGATAGCGGGTGACCGGATAGTGGGGTCTGTGGATATGGATGATTTCCCCGGTTTGGTAAAAGAGCGATTGAGGCTTCTTGGTCCAGCTTCTATGTTATCTGTGCCCCAGGTAAAGGAGAAGGAAGGGTTGTTGTATCATGGGGACAGGTTGGTAATCCCTCCTTCTCTAAGGGACGAGGTGCTGGAGTGGTGCCATTCGTCTGCACTGGTGGCACATCCAGGGATGAGAAAGACAAGAGAAATGTGTGAGCGGTGGTTCTGGTGGGACTCCATGATGAAGGACATTCAGGGCTATGTTAAAGCATGCCCTGTGTGTGCCATCAACAAGCCATCGCACTGTAAGCCCTCTGGGCTTCTGTGCCCTCTGGAGGTACCGCCATCCCCCTGGCATACCATAAGCATGGATTTTGTTACTGATTTACCGTTGGTCTCAGGATACACGGCCATTCTGGTGGTGGTGGATTTATTCACCAAAATGGCTCATTTTATACCTCTCCGTAAGATCCCAACAGCGAAGGAAATGTCGGTAGTCTTCATGTCTTCAGTAGTCCGTTTACATGGTTTACCAGAAGTGGTTATATCAGATCGCGGGGCTCAATTTGTATCTCATTTTTGGTCTGAATTATGTCTGGTCCTGAAGACGGAGATACGTCTGTCATCGGCATACCATCCTCAGTCTGATGGACAGACTGAGCGGACAAATCAGACAATGGAACAATATCTGAGGTGTTTGATCACCTCCTTGTCATGTGATTGGGTGACGGCTCTGCCCATTGCGGAGTTTGCGTACAACAACAGCTTGCACTCCGCTTTGGGCATGACTCCGTTCTATTGTTCGCTTGGGTACCACCCTAGGGCAGTAGCTATTCAGCCCACAGGACGCATGCCAGCCATAGATGGGATCTGTAGGCAACTGAGCGACGTCTGGGACTTAGCTCGGAAGAGTTTGGTGAAGGCCAAGGCTGAAATGAAGGCACAAGCGGATAAACATCGAGCCCCCGCCCCCCCTTATGCGGTGGGTGATAAGGTGTGGTTGGCATCACGGAACCTGAGGTTACAGGGGTCACGTAAATTACAACCTAGGTTTGTAGGCCCTTTTCCGGTAGTTCAGGTCATTAATCCAGTTGCAATGAAGCTTGAGTTACCACAGGATTATGGGGTTCATCCGGTATTTCACGTTTCCCTTTTGAAACCCTACATACCCTCTGTACAGGAGTTGCCGCCACCTCCTTCCTTGACAATTGATGGCCAAGAGGAATTTGAGGTGAATGCCATCTGCGACTCTAAACGGGTTAGGGGTCGTCTCCTCTACCTGATTGACTGGAAGGGATATAAACGGGAGGACAGGACTTGGGAGCCAGCCGGTGGTGTTCATGCCCCTCGATTGGTCCGTTTGTTCCATAGACAGCATCCCTTGAAGCCCCGTCCCGTGGGAAGGGTCGTAGGGGGGGGGTACTGTTAGGGATCAGCGGTCAGTCCTGTTTCTGTGACCATGGGCCACCATCACATGACCTGGGCTATAGGTTAAATGTGTGTCCTACCTCTCTTTTCGTTGCTCGATATCGCCAACGTTGTGGCTCTGGTATCCAGCTCGGTTCCAGTGATCGCTGTGGAGTTCTTTTTTCCTTGATCCTTGGTCCTTGTTCCTTGTTGTCTCCCACGGGCTCGTGGGGGATTTTTGTCTACTTTCGAGTTCCTGGTCATTCCACGTTTGTTCTTCCCGTTTTGTAGTCAGTGAGTTAGTGCCCCTTTTCCTCCCCTTTTAATTATACCTCCTTCCCTGGTTTTTGTCCCTTCCTTGGTTTTTGTCCCTTCCCTGGTTTTTGTCCCTTCCCTGGTTTTTGTCCAGCGTTTGTGTTGTTTATCGGTGTGGACGGGGGCTCCCGTTTACACCTATTTGTCTTGTCGGCTCCGCGGTGTGTAAACGCGCTGCTTTTGTTGTTACCGGCAGACCGCCCGAGTAGCGCCTATCCACATCGTTGTGGCGGGCGGAAATGACGTTTTAGGTCATTCCGCTGTTTGGGCTTGCATGCAAACAAACGCTGGCGTGAACTAATGGGAGACTTTAGTCTCGTTTCTATTCCCTGCCCATTCCTTATTCTAAAGGGGTTTTTTGTAGCTGGTGTCAGCATATCCGCCCCAGCCTTCTTTTTCCCCTTTTTATGGTGCTTAACTTTGCACTTTCAGCGGATCTCGGACACCGTGATTTTTGTGCCCCCTGGCTGGTTTTGTCTCCTTGGAACATAAATCATTAGCGGATTAGGAGAAACCAGTCCCTACACGAAGCCAAGCCTGCGCTTACCATGGGTAAGGAGGGGGTAAATGTTTGTTGGTGTGTTTGATGGTACATGGTCATAGACATAGAAACTGAATTGGGCACTGTGTTGTTAGTGAAGTTCTGTTCCTTGTTCCCTTGTTGTCACTAGGTGCAGAGGCGTGAAGGAGGGAGCCGTGTCCTGACATTCCGCAGGGTGGAGACCTGGTGTCTCGTGTTTTACCACCCTCTTTTCGGGTTCACTGGAATACTCACAGTATACACTGTTTGTGGGTTTTTGGTGGACTAGAGAAGGGGATTGGTGCATGCTACGCTCCTGCAGTGCTTGGGCTGGGCAGGGTCCAACAGAATATCGAGCCCACGTATTTAGCACTGCCTGAGCGAGCATGGATGTGGATGGGAACGTAGTGGGGGATGGTTCGGGAGGTCCTTCAATGCAGGACATAATGGGGGCATTGCAGACGTTACAGACGCAGGTCCAGGAGCTACAGCAGGAGAACGCTGGGCTGAAACAAGAATTGGTGGCTGTTAGGGCCAGAGAGCAGTCACACCAAAGGGGGGCCACTCCCGTTATTCATCCTGCGACCTACCAGTACAGTGGGGGGGCTGGACAGAGTACAATGGGAGGTAGTAGTTCTGGTAACCCCATTAATGTCACAGTGTCATCTCCAGTAGCAGTCCCGTTGGCTCCTCCTGAGAGATTTACGGGAGATAGTGAGAAGTTCGGCATGTTCATGACGCAGTGCCAGCTACATTTCATGTGCCGACCAAGTGCCTTCCCTGACGATTCCGCGAAGGTGGCCTTCACTATATCCTACTTGGCTGGCAATGCGGCTCAATGGGCTATACCCTTGGTGGATAGTGACGATCGGGTGCTGTACAATTATAGCGCATTTAAAGAACTAATGCGGGGTCTGTTTGCCAAACATGCGTTTATGCAGGCTAGTGACGCTGAATTAATGAAGCTCCGGCAGGGCAGGCAGGATTTGTTATCTTACATTGCATCCTTCAATAGGTTGGTATCTGAGACCCACTGGCCCACTGAAAAGCGAACATCGATATTCTACCAAGGTCTTTGTGAAGAACTTAAGGACATCGTATCCCAGGTGGTAGATCCCCCTGAAGACTGTGCAGCGTTCATAGATCTGGTGGTAAAATTGAACCACCGGGTGTCTGAGAGGCGAGGTGAGCGTAGCAGGTTTCAGGCATCTAGAAGCAGTTACGTGAAGGTGGAGAGTAAGGTAACGGGTGATAACAAGGCGGCACCCGAGCCTATGGAGCTGGGAGGGGTACGGGGTCCTTTGGCGCCAGAGGAGAAGAAGAGAAGGAGGGAGAATAACCTATGTTTATACTGCGGTCAGGGGGGTCATTTCGCTAGGGAATGTCCTGTGAAGCCTTCTGGTGCAGGTTTCAGCAAGAAGGTAGCTTGTGTTCAGGTTGATAGCAGGACGGGTGGCGAATGTGGTCAACAGTATGGGGTGGTCGGATCTGTAGACCAAGCACCCAGACATTTTGTCATCAACGCCCAGTTGTTGTTACGGACCCAAGATTGTGTTTCTGTCTCCGTATTGTTAGATTCAGGTGCTACTGGCAATTTTATGGACATCACTATGGCGGAGAAGCTGGGGGTTCCTTGGCAGTTGAAGGAACGACCTGAGCCAGTAAGGGCTATTGATGGGACCGAGTTGACATCAGGGTGTATCACCCGTCGGACTGCACCTTTGGGTTTATCCTGTGAGAACGGGCATTCCGAGATGGTGGTTTTCGATTTAATCGATGCCCCTTCTTTTGGTCTGGTGTTGGGGGTACCCTGGCTGCAGACGCATAATCCTAGGATTGATTGGGTAAGGAGGTTGGTAACGTTAGATTCGGCACACTGTTTGAAGCACTGTTATGCTGTTGCAGGGGCACAGATCGACCCCTTGGTTTGTGCAGTGACGGGTGTAGGATCCATTCCTCCTCAGTACTCGGAGTATAAGGACGTCTTTGACAAGACGAATGCTCAGGAACTGCCCCCTAATAGGGCTTATGATTGTAAGATCGATCTGATACCGGGGGTCTCTTTGCCCTGCAGCCGGGTGTATGCATTGTCTGAACCAGAGGAAGAACACTTAAAGAAGTACATCGATGAAATGCTGAGTCTTGGGTTCATTCGGCCATCCTCCTCCCCTGTGTCGTCTGCTATTTTCTTCATCCCAAAGAAGGAAGGGACCCTCAGGGCATGTGTGGATTACAGGATCTTGAATGCGGCCACAGTAAAAAATAGGTACCCTCTTCCACTCATCTCCGTGTTGTTAGATCAGCTCCGCAAGGCTACAGTCTTTACAAAACTGGACTTGCGGGGAGCTTACCATCTGATAAGGATGAGACCCGGGGATGAGTGGAAGACGGCTTTCAGGACCAAGTATGGTCTTTATGAATATACTGTAATGCCGTTCGGCCTTTGTAATGCGCCGGCGGCATTCCAGTTCTTCATTAACGAGGTGCTCAGTGAATACCTGGATCGCACGGTTATCGTCTATTTGGACGATATTCTTGTGTTTTCGGAACAAAGGGCAGAGCATTCAGACCATGTGCGTCAGGTGTTGCGGACCCTTCGGGAGCACCGTTTGTATGCTAAGCTGGAGAAATGCCAGTTCGACACTCAGGAGGTAGAGTTTCTCGGGTTCATTATTTCAGCAGAGGGGATACGAATGGATCCAGAGAAAATTAAGGCCATTGTAACCTGGCCTGTGCCTACCTCTGTGAAACAGATCCAAGTGCTCCTGGGTTTCGCCAATTTCTATCGGCGGTTTATTACGCATTTCTCCGAGGACTTTCCTTACTGTTGCCCTCTTTGGAGTGGGAATAGTAATTTTTACCCCTACGCTATCCAACACTTTCCCTACTGTTGCACTATCTGGAGTTGGAATAGTAATTTTTACCCCTATGCTATCCAACATTTTCCCTACTGTTGCACTCTCTGGAGTTGGAATAGTAATTTATACCCCTACGCTATCCAAGACTTTCACTACTCTTGCACTCCCTGGAGTGGGAATAGTATTTTTTACCCCTACGCTATCCAACACTTTCCCTACTCTTGCACTCTCTGGAGTGGGAATAGTAATGTTTACCCCTATGCTCTCCAACACTTTTCCTACTGTTGCACTCTCTGGAGTGGGAAAAGTAATTTTTACCCCTACACTATCCAATACTTTCCCTACTGTTGCACTTTCTGGACAGGGAATAGTAATTTATACCCCTACGCTATCCAACACTTTCCCTACTGTTGCACTCTCTGGAGATGGAATAGTAATTTTTACCCCTACGCTATCCAACACTTTCCCTACTCTTGCACTCTCTGGAGTGGGAAAAGTAATGTTTACCCCTGCGCTATCCAACACTTTCCCTACTGTTGCACTCTCTGGAGTGGGAAAAGTAATTTTTACCCCTACGCTATCCAACACTTTCCCTACTGTTGCACTCTCTGCAGTGTGAATAGTCATTTTTACCCCTACGCTATCCAACACTTTCCCTATTCTTGCACTCTCTGGAGTGGGAATAGTAATTTTTACCCCTACGTTATCCAGCACTTTCCCTACTCTTGCACTCTCTGAAGTGGGAATAATAATTTTTACCCATACACTATCCAACACTTTCCCTACTGTTGCACTCTTTGGAGTGGGAATAGTCATTTTTACCCCTGCGCTATCCAACACTTTCCCTACTCTTGCACTCTCTGGAGTGGGAATAGTAATTTTTACCCCTACGCTATCCAACGCTTTCCCTACTCTTGCACGCTTTGTAGTGGGGATAGTAAATGTTACCCCTACGCTATCCAACGCTTTCCCTACTCTTGCAGTCTCTGGAGTGGGAATAGTAATTTTTACCCCTACGCTATCCAACACTATCCCTACTCTTGCACTCTCTGAAGAGGGAATAGTAATTTTTACCCCTACTCTATCCAAGACTTTCCCTACTCTTGCACTCTCTGGAGTGGGAATAGTAATTTTTACCCCTACGCTATCCAACACTTTCCTTACTGTTGCCCTCTTTGGAGTGGGAATAGTAATTTTTACCCCTACTTTATCCAACACTTTCCCTACTGTTGCACTATCTGGAGTTGGAATAGTAATTTTTACCCCTATGCTATCCAACATTTTCCCTACTGTTGCACTCTCTGGAGTTGGAATAGTAATTTATACCCCTACGCTATCCAAGACTTTCACTACTCTTGCACTCCCTGGAGTGGGAATAGTATTTTTTACCCCTACGCTATCCAACACTTTCCCTACTCTTGCACTCTCTGGAGTGGGAATAGTAATGTTTACCCCTATGCTCTCCAACACTTTTCCTACTGTTGCACTCTCTGGAGTGGGAAAAGTAATTTTTACCCCTACACTATCCAATACTTTCCCTACTGTTGCACTTTCTGGACAGGGAATAGTAATTTATACCCCTACGCTATCCAACACTTTCCCTACTCTTGCACTCTCTGAAGTGGGAATAGTAATTTTTACCCCTACGCTATCCAACACTTTCCTTACTCTTGCACGATTTGGAGTGGGAATAGTCATTTTTACCCCTACGCTATCCAAAACTTACCCTACTCTTGCACTCTCTGGAGTGGGAATAATACGTTTTTATCCTTACTCTATCCAACACTTTCCCTACTGTTGCACTCTCTGGAGTGGGAATTGTAATTTTTACCCCCACGCTATCCAACACTTTCCCTACTGTTGCACTCTCTGGAGTGGTAATAGTAATTTTTACCCCTATGCTATCCAACACTTTGCCTACTCTTGCACTCTCTGGAGTGGGAATAGTAATTTTTACCCTTACGCTATCCAACACTTACCCTACTCTTGCACTCTCTGGAGTGGGAATAATAATTTTTACCCATACGCTATCCAACGCTTTCCCTACTGTTGCGCTCTTTGGAGTGGGAATAGTAATTTTTTCCCCTACGCTATCCAACACTTTCCCTACTCTTGCACACTCTGGAGTGGGAATAGTAATTTTTACCCCTACGCTATCCAACACTTTCCCTACTCTTGCACTCTCTGGGGTGGGAATAGTAATTTTTACCCCTACGCTATCCAACACTTTCCCTACTCTTGCACTCTCTGGAGTGAGTATTGTAATTTTTACCCCTACGCTATTCAACACTTTCCCTACTGTTGCACTCTTTGGAGTGGGAATAGTAATTTTTACCCCTACGCTATCCAACACTTTCCCTACTTTTGCACTCTCTGGAGTTGGAATAGTAATTTTTACCCCTACGCTATCCAACACTTTCCCTACTGTTGCCCTCTTTGGAGTGGGAATAGTAATGTTTACTCCTACGCTAGCAAAACTTCCACTACTGTTGCACTCTTTGGAGTGGGAATAGTAATTTTTACCTCTAAGCTGTCCAACATTTTACTTACTGTTGTTTTTTTGGAGTTATAACAGTATTTTATTCCCTCCGTTATTTAATATATTTGGTATAGTTTTAGCTAATGTAGTATATCATTAAGTTTAAAAATATTAAAAGTACATTTAATTTTTTTAATTTGTTTTGCGTAATTATTTTATTTTTATTTATGTTAATATTATATGTGTATAGATGAATTTGTAATTTATAATATTTTTAATTATTTATAACTTATTAAAATAATTATTAAAACTGATTATTAAGTAAATATATATTATATATTATATTCTTCGAACAGCAGGTACTCCTTCAGCTTGCAAATGAAAGGCACACACGGAGTTCTTGATTAAAGCTTCAAATGCTTTATTTGGTGCTCAGCTTTCTCCCCCCTATCGACAGACGCGTTTCGCCTCGCGGCTTTTTCATGGTCGAATTTAAAAAAAAAAAATGTATATATTATATGTATATGTTTCATTAATTTTAAATTACATTATAGGGTCGATTCCGATCCTGGAAAAAAACGTCTGTACAATTCGTATCCGGAGCCCTCTCCGTATGAATCGTAAACAGGCCGTGCGACCCGACGAGTACGATCTGGACCAGGGTTTGAGGACGCGATTCGTACGGTCCACGTCAGGTAAGGGCTATTCGCACAGAAATGCACACAATCACATACACACCGTACGGTGCGTACACCCCATGATCACAGGGGTATGGTGCATACCCCTGCGATCATGGGTTGTATGCACCGTACCCCGTGATCGCAGGGTGTACACACCGTACACCCAGCGAACATGGGGTACGGTGCGTACACCCCAAGAACGCAGGGGTACGCACCATAACCCTGTGATCATGGGGTGTACGCACCGAACCCGGGGGGGGGGCATTCGTACCTGTTTCGAGGTGAACTATGCTTCTCCGAATGTTTTCGTCTCCCGTAGAAAAAGCGTTGTACAGTGCATAATAATAATAAATAATAATAATAAAACATTTATAGAGCGCATGGCTGCACAAACTGTGTGTCCCCGCGCTAACTGCTAACTGAATCTGTCAGAGGGAGAAGAGGGGGGGGAGGGCAGGGAGAGTAATTATTGTGGGTAAAGGTGTGTTTTTAATTTCGATCTAAAAATACCTACACAAATCGTACTTGCTGGGTCGGAAAAACCAGCCGCGAACCGTACAGATGTCGCGTACAGCGGGTTCGGAGGTAGATTCGTACGGGGATTTGATTCATACGGTCTCTGTATGATTCGTACGGAGTCCAGCTCCTGGTACGAATCGTACTTCGTCGTACATACGGGGGACGTTGCAGTGTACGATTCGTACAGGAAAATGCTCCGTACGGCTATTCGGAGTGGTTTTTCCCGAATCGGAATCGATCCCTAGGTATATCACTTATTAATTTTCAATATTATACAATATTTTAACTAGGTTTTTTATATTCTTAAGAATTATTTAATTTAGTTTACATATTTATTTAATAAAAAAAAACAATATTTTTTTAAAACGATATTTTTGACATCAATATTTTTTTCCGATATTTTTGTACTCACCTTGTTATAGATAGGATGTCGATATATGTTGATATCGATATTAATGCTCCAATATTTTTGTACCTCGATAAAATGTCTTTCGATATTTTGTCAGACATTCCTCCTAAATAGGATGTTTCATGAAAGACTGGGCTGCTGACCCCACCTGAAGCGTGGTGCCGGAAGTATAGCAGAGTGACAGGCTTCCCTCCGCAACAAATGGCACAGCTGCTGCGGCGGACCAAGGAAGAGAAGAGATAGTAAGAAGGTGGGAAATAATCTTCTATTAGAGGAGAGAGGCAACTGTTAAAACAGTTGAAACCGATTGAAGGAACGAAATAGATGAGGTTAAAAGTCGTACTGATAGTATGTGCAAAATGCAAGCAGAAATTAGGCTCACTGTTTAAAAACAAGCAATGTACCAGCAGTAATCTCATGCAATCTACCGCCGTCTTTTAAGGTACCTTATAACTCTCTTGGTACTAGTAATTGTTTTTCCTGATGAAAAGTTCACCTCTTAAGAACAGTGGGCCTCAAAGAGCAAACCACGGAATTGCTAGGGATCATGAAAATGGTTTCATAAAATGAGCAGGAAGCAAGGAAATGAAATGTGAGCAATTTGAAGAAATCCAATAAATAAGATTAAGGTAAACTAGAATTGTACTTATAGTAGGTTTTAATCAGAGAGAGGAAGCCTGCAGAGAAATGAAGGTATAGAGACAGTTATTCAAATGAAAGAAAGAAGCGGGAACTGTCAAGAATTGTTGATGAGCTCATCATGCCTTAATGCTGGTACCTACTCACCTGACTATTCCTTCCCATAAGATCTGTCCCATGCTGATACCTCCCTCCCCTCCTCCTTAGTGGTAGTCCTCTTTGTGATCACATTTTCCTTTGCCCCCATTATGGTGACCCACTTTCTCGCTCTTTAAGTTGCATGCAAATCTCCGCAGGGGTAACTTTTATTTTAAAATTTTCTGGCAAGCACAGCAATTATGATGAGGGGGGTAAAGAGCTTGCCCATGACACTATAGCCATTGGTTGATTGCAGTGTAACACATCCTTTTTGCAGGACCCTACATAACAAGGAACTCAGGACATGTTTGCCCATTATGCTCTCACTAGAAACGTGCAGTGCTCTTGCCTTAAACAGCGAGCATGGTAAAAAGATAGAGAGGAACCCCTTTCTAAAGCCAAGGGAAATAGGGTATTTCAAACCTAAAAGAGAGCAAGTTTTCCCTTAGTCAACTGAACAATGTTTTGTTATGCTATCAACAACCTAACCATTTAGGCAAAAATGAATTAAAAACACTTTATTATTACAAAACAATGGTAATTGAGCTCATTATACAAAACATGTTTTCATATATAATACATATTACAAATTAACAATATTAAAAAATCATTCCTAAAAGTGCAAGATAAAAATCAGAAGACGTACATAAAATTCATACAGCTTCCTGATACCACAAGTAATCAATTATAAACAAATAGGCAAAAGACAACACAAAAATGTAAGACATAAACTAATTGTCAAATCACAGTTGCACATCCGTTATTTTTTTCTTTTTTGACACATGTGTTAATACATTGCAGACATCAGTATTTCACTATTCACGTGTCAATTTCCAGATTATGCCCCAAGCAAAGCGTCGGCGCGTTTCGGTGGTTGTTTCCGTTTAATTTTGTCCACATTTATCAAGACCATAAAGTTTTTCGTTGTCTTAAACAATTTCGACATAGTTGTATCTCTTCTCCCTATTGATAAAATGAAACAGTCATTATATACTAGTAAAACAAAAAACGATCCTCTTTTTCTAAAGAGAGCGCTTTGTTCTTATCCATACATCTGGTCATCTTGCCAGCAGGGCTGACTACGGGGTACTCCACCTCCCTCCATCCACCTACGAGTGCATAATATCAGACTTTATTATTGGCGATGTTAATAACCACTCATTGAATGTTCTTTGGGATTTCAACATTCTTGTTCAAAATCCTAGCCCTACACTATCTGGATACTTTAGCAAATTACATTTCAGGCTGTGTATATAAGCTAATGTTATGAATAGTACTATTCTTTTTGTACCCCATACTTCATGACCTACAGTATGCACATATCACATTGGCTAAAGTCTCTCTGAGTTATGCCTCTCACCTTGTTAATCAAAACGATGAGGCCTTACTCTGGAACACTGTATAGTTGCTCCTTGTTTCTTGCTAAGCATATATGTTGTTTTTCTTCAGACTAAAACCTAATTGAGAGCAGGACAAGATATCAATAAACGCCCTCACTCCATGTCTCTCGGTACGTTGCCACCCCCCATCTAGCTTCGAAATGCTTTTTACCTGCTGGTATTAGATATCGTGCTCAATGTGCGATGTCCAATTGTTAAAATCCACTAAACTTTTCTTGAGCTTACAAATCTCCCTCCAAGAGCTCGTGGCTCCCTTCTCCCGTTGTGTGCTCGGTTCTACAGGAAACACAAATGAATAGAGAGCTGGTCTAACGTGCGTGTTTAAAAACACTACTGCCCTTCTCAAACTACTATACTTGATCGTCTTCCTATGTTCCGTGTTAATACCAGAATTGGAAGAAAACCTTTTCATCGGCTCTTGATACTGGTAGCCCGGTCCTTAAGTACTGGTTTCCTTTTTCCTTTCACGCAGCTAGAACATGAAACACACCATATTTTAAACGTTTGCAATATGCCCGTGGTCCCTGCAAGGGACCCCATAGGAGAGCAGTCCCCCGTAGTATCTCTGAGGGCAGCTTGGCAGCAAATCCTTGGGGGGCGGCGCGAGGAAGCGGCTGGGGAGGGGGCGGGGTTACGAGTATATAGGGGTGGCCCTATCTCCCTCACGCTCTCTTTGCTGGTGCCCCCTCTCCAGCCAGGGCGCGTCCTAGGCTGCTCCCTGGCCTCCACAGCCGCTCTTGCTGTTAGGTAGCTCCCCCTCCCCTTTTCAGGACCCTTAGATCACCTTACCAATTCCCCTCCCTACCACTCACCCGTTGTAAGGGTGGGAAGTGGGGAGGGGGAGCGCTATTAATATTTGTGTTTTGTTGCAGGAGGAGTTACTGGGCGATCCCAAAACAGGAAAGGCGCAGGAACAGGACCTGAAGCCTCCAGTGCAAAACGCACCGTTCATAAGTCATACATGCTCCAAGGGGTCCTTCTTGGGAACTTGGAGTACGACGGCGCCCCGTTTGTCCTTAGTGCGGTTGTAAACCTGAGCAACCGGGGGCTTGCCATATAACGCTCCGCTCGGCTGGGGAAGGTGCGAGTCACTCTCCCTTGTTCAGAGGGCGGAGTGGGGTGAACGATAGGTTCACCGGTGGGAGGAGTAGATCCTCCCAGGTACAACACCGGGCTATGGCCGCTGGTGGTTCTTCGGCTAAACTTCAGGTACCCCGCAATGAGGGGTTGCGGGGCGGACGGGATTGCCTGTAAGATAACCCACCTTTTATTTGTATATCAAATAAACCTGCAGCTCCTTTTTCAAAATAACACTGTGTCTGTATATTATTGTGTGAATGTTTATGGGGTGCTGTGGGGGTGGCGTACCGATAGAGATACTAAGGCTGCTGGTCCCTAAACACCTATTCTAAATCCTTGTATCTTATTATGGCGCCCGCATACCTTAAAATTCAGCGTAACGATTTTATGTCTGTTTCCTTGGATTGGTATCAGGTCCTCGTGGAGCAGAGCTCGAGTGCTCATATTTAGCTCATCCAAGACCTGATTTGATTGGCCGTGATACGTCTGACGGCCCACCTCCCTGTTCCTCTGTGGAAGCCGTTCTCTAATTGGTCCATAACAGCGAGCAGCCAGAAGGCTTAAAGTGTGATCTTGTTTACTTCGCATTAGCCCAGACAGTGCATAGGTAAAACAATGACCCCATAAAATGATGAGTTGCATTGCAGCGCAGTCAAGCCCAATCTCTCCACAATGTGGTCAAAAGACCTATACCCAGGGCACCACAATACAAACATTGTCTTAGTTGAACAAATCTTCAAGTCCTGCTTGAGTCACCGAGCCTAGAATTAAATCTCACATTTAACACACATAAGAACAAAAAAAGGCAATCCCACCACTGGATAAAAGTCCTAATGATTTCAATCTTGGTGGAGAGAGGACTTTGTAAACTTGGCAAAATATGATCAAAGAGGATTCAAAGACTGAATTAAGAGTACTGACTGTCATCTATACAGTAATTCCATGCTTGTTTTTTTTAATGTTCAATACATTATTGATATGGCCCAATATTATGATTTCGGGTGTGGGCTGCTTTCCTCATACAGCAATAGAGAGGAACGCATAGTTCCATGTGGACATGTGGTAGCAGGTTGGAGGAACCAAGCCAATTATTAAGGAGTCATAAAACTATAAATATTTACCAAGCGTCATCATGAGACATTGTGTTGGGGCCTCGTTGAGCAATGCCACACACGTTTTGTCAGATAGCTACTTGCTTTCGGTGTGAATGGAAGACAACGCAGTGAGTCACAAAAACTGGCTTTTTGAATGATCCTGGTTGTGTCGGAAGAGTTTAGGTTTGCAAAATGTGCTACCACCATTATCAGTAAATGTTAAAATCACTAATGGCTGACTTCTAAGTGAAAGATGTGCTACTTACTTAAGAGATTATAGGCCCTTTTGAGCTTCACAGCATCAGAAATAGTATACCCTGTTCTTTCCCAAGCTGAGAAACAGAGAACTGCCTGCAATTAAGAAATACATGCCACACAAGAAGGAGAAAAGAGAGCGCATGTCAGGGAGAAAATTGTGCACCATGGCTAGTTCCCAATTCTGTACATCAAAGCCTCAATGACCAGATTTACTAACATTTTGCATTGTGGCTGTGCATGAAAAATTATGCAACCATGAATCAGAATGCTGGCTAAGATTTGCAAAGCCACAAAAGAGCCGTTTTTTGTCACCTGGCTTTATGCTACATTGTATTACACTGCATTTGGCAGGCAATATTTGGTTGGAACAAGAGCGTTTCCAGGTATCCACCCATGTATTTTGATGCAAATCCATATTTACTAAAGTCAGTAAACCTGTGTGTGCACAAGAATGGAGTGTCTACTGACAGAGGTGTACTGAAGACAAATATCTTAATTTCTCTGTGTTACTTCCTCTTTCCATTTGCACTGCATTCTGCAACCCACATAGAAGAGAAATATGGCTCTAAAGTTTGTTTTTGTACAGCAAGCTGTCCCTTCCTACAGTGAAGGAAGCAAGCTAGATGGCATCCCTTTTCAAAATCATGCATAGCAGTAGTTTCCAAGTGCTCAATCTTATGTCCCAGTCTGGGATTCTCAAATAATTACCAGATGAATAGTGAATTATGATTCACTATAACCACAACTCTGTTGTCCTGAAAAAAAAGGCAGCCAATGTCGGCACAAAAAACAACTGAGTCGATGGGATGCGCCTTTTGATGTTGGCTCTCATCGAGCCAGGGCCACAAGCCCAGGTACCTCCATCTGCCAGGAGGCAGTCCAGCCATACCTGTGACTAGCAAGTGTTTTAAAGGCCCCACAGGCTACCGTAGTGCAGAGCACACGAATGACAGGCCCAAGTGCATACCTTTGAGAAGATTGGACCAAGAGCTGGCCTATCTGCCCCTGTCTGCAACTGGACAAGGCTGGGCTAGGCTTAGGCTACCCCTCTTGGGCCATAAATGTTTTAATTTTCTCCAACAGGGTATATGAGACTGAAAACCGTGGGGAGGAGGAAAACAATGACATTGTATAAGTTGAGTAAAGATTGCTCTCACAGAATCCTTAGTCTCAGGTTTCCTAAGTAATTCAATGGATGCAATACATTTGGAAATTTAATGTGGGTAATAAAGACTGAGAGCTGTACAGAAAGCACTGACACAGCCATTCCCTGACCCAGTTAGAGAGTCTACACATTTTGACTTAACAGGTGAGGCCCTTAACTTCTGCATTTTTGATGATGACTTATAAATTACAACTAAAAATACCCCATGCAGTATCCAGTGCAGTAGCCCTGACCCTTTGGGTTCTCCAACCTCTCCGACCTTCGGCCAAGTGTCTAATATTGAGCAAATGATCAATAATTCTGTTGAGATATTCAAGGGGGTGCTCAAATCTTTCCCAGATCTTTTATTATCCCAACTCAGGGCCATTTAGGTTTCTCTCAAAGATCTGGTAAAGACAGGCTCTCACAAGTTATTTGCTAGTGGTCCAGAGAAGATTGAAACTGATCACAGACACTGAAGAAAATATCCAACTTAAAGACAAAGTTACTCATTGCATGGAAAAAGGCACTTAAGAACAGCTGCAATGGGAGTTTGTATGATTACATTATTGCTATATGGAAAGTCCCCTGTGTGGGGAATAATCCTAAAAGGCAGTTGGGAGACTTTGTCATTATTAATTTCAAGGGCTCACAATTTAGTGGTTTCTTTTGATAAAGGTTGAATTGCACTGGTATTTTGTGACATAAAATACATAAAAGTGACCCTTCTAGGCTGTTGTCACAAACCAATCAACTGTGTAATTGCTGATAGTGTTTTTGCACATAGCCCAATGAGAAGGTTCCCTCTATTTGAGATCCACAACAGGTTTGAACCCAATCAGTGCAAACTGTATCTTGCACAGTGCAAGCGGTCGTTTTCTGCTGCTCGAGTAGATTTGTACTCGAGCGGCAACTTTCTCAACGTGGACTGGTAGTTTCTCATCGCGAGCGGTCGCGAGCATACGTGATGACTCGCAATGAGAAACCTGACCTCCCCACATTGAGAATCTCGCCGGGAGGTTTATTTTCCACGCTCACGATCGGCAACTTGATGTTGACGATCGCAAACGAGAAAAAAGCCTCACCGGGATGTTATTTTGCGCGGTCGCCAACTTGACGTTGAGGACCGCGAGCAAGCAAAAAATACCGGCTTCGCGTTTTTGCATTGTGCTATGTGCAATTCGCGTAACGCGTAGTTGCGCAAACTATGCGAGCGTAGCGTAGTCCTACGCCCAGGTCTAGGTGCAGGTAGATGGACTTCCAAACAAAGACAGATCAGGAGGTACTGGGTCTGCCATTCACTCTGTTCCTCCTCCTCTGACTTCACAGTTTATTTGTAAATGGTGAGTTTACTATTCCGTGAACTAAATATATTTACACTTTGATGAACTTAAGTTCTAGCTCAAGAAACTCTAATTAGCAGGACATGTTGATGTAATAGACTGTACTCCACCAGGATTTAGTAAGCCCTCTTCTTTTCTTGCACCTGCCGCAGCCAACCACAACTGTAAGTTAATGTCTGGGGATTTGGCCTGTCTTGCTAGCAGGGTGGGTGATTCTTCTTGGCCCACTATGATAAATGAACGTAAGATTCAGGGGCATATTGACAAAAAATGTCCGAAGGTGGAGCTGCGCCTAAATCAGCAGAGTCAAGCTCTGACATTTAAAAAAATGCAGGGTTGCACTGTTCTCACAAGATTATGGCACACCCCTGTGTTTCCCCTAGTACTGGCACAAAAAAGCTGCCTAGAACCAGCACATCCATGTTGCAAGGGTGCTTGCGCCCCAGGTATGATTGTTTAAGTGCAGGAAGGGACATCTTCCTGCACATAAACAATCATTCATGGCTATTTGCTCTTTCTACGTGTACTACAGATTGTAGTACACTTGGAAAGAGCAAACAACGAGGTGAAATTAACAATTTCTCATCTTAGTGCCTCTCTAATGCCTGAAAATCAATGGCATTAGAATGACACTGTTTTTGGTGCTGCCTCAGCCTTGTAGATGTGGGGCAGCATAAAAAAGCAATGGATGTTGCTGTGGAATGCCCACAGCAACACCTATTGCACGCCCCTTTGTTGCAGAACACTGCTGTGGAAACGGTAATATTTTAGAAGGTGCCGATAAGCCACATGGTAAATATGTGAAATGCCCTAAACCACCAGAGCGTCAACTAAAGATATGCTCTGGTGGCAATTGGGGCTTGTAAATATGCCCCCCAAAGTCTGCAGTATGCCTGGGTGTGTGATATTAAACATATAAATGGGTTTATTTATTTTGCTACCACCACCATTTCCTCTATTAGTGGTTGGCACAAGTGTGGCCTGTTAACTTTTGATTTCTGTCTCTTTAGCAGGTAGGATCCCTGAAATCCACTGTTACTCTCCTCACTTTCAGACACTAAGGGGTCGCCAAAACACCCCTCGGACAGCCTTTTACCCCCTGCCACATTAGCATGGCGGAGGGTACCGTGAAGGATAGAAAGACCGTCCGCCGCTTTTCCGCCAGTAGGCAATCGTCCTGATTGCCTACCGGGTGGAAACGGCCTATATTATGGTTGCGGTGCCTTGCAGGCACCGCCATCCATATTACGATGTGGCATTTTCAATGCCTTTCCATTGCGGAGACTCCACCATGGAAAGGCATGCAGAGTTTTCTTTGGGGGCCCGTTCCTGGCCCCAGGGGGTTGGTGGTGTGTGGGGCTTCACTTGGGGGTACCCATGGTACCCCCCCAACATTGACATGCACAAGTTGGCAGAAACCGCATGCATATGTTGCAATGTGGTGGGTGCTGCTT
The DNA here is from genome assembly GCF_964261635.1 of Lissotriton helveticus. Taxonomy (NCBI): domain Eukaryota; kingdom Metazoa; phylum Chordata; class Amphibia; order Caudata; family Salamandridae; genus Lissotriton; species Lissotriton helveticus. Next base: position 850,980,277 of record NC_136063.1, read on the forward strand.
ATAGCACCGCCCGCCACAATGTAAAATATGCGGGATGCCACCGCCACCGTGGCGGTGGCATCCTAATTGGTGGTGCGGAACCGCCGCACCACTGGCAGCGGGTACCAGTATGCCATTCTATTAGACCCCTATGTATTAATATTCCGGTAGGTAGTCAATTGTTTTTGTCAACTTTTATCATAACAACTTCAATCGGTGTAATACTGAAATTACGAAGTCTTTGGATCATTTGCTTAGTAATGTATTTGTAGTTCAGAGGAGGTTGCACCCTTTCATGTGATAATGTTTAAGGCATCCTGGGCCATGTTGATAACATAGACTATTTAAATTGCAATCATGCTTTTAAAGATTGGGTTACTGGTTGACTGGAATAAGCCTTGGTCTAGCTATAACCACAATCCTACTCAGGGTAAGGTACAAGCAAACCCCAAATGAACCTATGCTCACCTTCTGGTATCTTGGAACAGAGCAGTCAGGGTTAACTTAGAGTCTGTGTGTAAAGTATTTGTGCATCACTTCAAACATTGAAAACAGCCCACAAAAAGATTACACACCATGTTCAAAAATTGGGCTTAATGTATTCAATACAACAAGACCAGCACAATAAACATCCAACCAGTAGAACTGGAGTTATAACTTTTTAAAGAATAAACTTTAAATTAGTGCCTAGAAATAGAAAGCACCAATAGCGACTATCTGGTCACGCTAAACCGGGTCAAAGTAAAAAGCTCAGGCCTGGCTGCATTGAAGCATGGGTCAGGTACAGTCCCATGATAGTCTCACTGAAGTTTTACCTTCTGAAGTTTTGTGCCAAGAGTCCTGTTCATAGGGAAGAAGTTTGACGGAAGCATGGAGAGTGTCACTGGCAATGGTAGGTGGGTTACAAGGAGAGGTGCTGGGCATAGCGCATGGACAAGCTGGAGCCTCGTGGTGGCAATCCATGTGGGCAGACAATTCTTGTTGGGTGAAGAGGCAAACATTCAGTAGCTCACCCTGAATTACCATGCAAGCAGCATGGCTCCAGAGTGAAAGAGCCCGTTGGTATTTGGGAAGAGACCAATTACTTGTCTTAAGAGTTTTTGTGAACCACACCAAGGGCCCAGGCCCTGAGAGTCCCCTATTGGTGGTCAGGAACCTATTGAAGATGGGTCCAGAAGCTGTGGAAGCCTGTTATGTCCCTCAGGCGCAGATCAGGAGGCCAGCAGACTAGCCCTTTAATTCACTCTGGGCTTCTGGTTTTAAGATGGGTTCCTGGTCCAGTTCTTCCTCTCTTGGCAAAATAGCAGAAAGTTAGCATACCAAGGCAGCAGTCCTTCGGAGTTGCAGTCCAGCAGAGTGGCAGCCTTCCAGCAGCACAGCAGTCCTTCCCAGCATTGTATCTACAAGTCGAGAAGTGCACTGAGGTGGTGGTATCTAAGGTTCAGTACTTATTCCCAGTGGTGCCTTTGGGGTGGGGGAGACTTCAAAGGCATGCCTTTGATGTACACAGATGTCCTCCCTTCGTGCCTTGGCTCCATACATACCACAGCTGGGTATGCAGCCCTTTGTGTGTGGACAGTCCAAACTTATTCAGGTGTAGGTGAGGCTGTGCCAAGCTCCTTCCTCCCATCCTGCCAGAGAAAGCCCATTGATACACAACTAAGCTTCAATTGTATGTGGATGTCTAGAAGACATACACAAAACTCAACTGCCAACTACACCCAGTTATGTGATGATCAGAGACAGACTACAAGCACCAAATGTTTAAAGCAAGAAAATGCCAACTTTCTAAACGGCTGAGTCAATGTTTGATGTTAAATAATATTTTTCTAAATTAGCCAAAACTGATGGTTGATTGCATATGCTTAAATAGGTGTTGGCATAGGCAAGGATTAGTATACATTACTTGTATATTGGTGTAACATCAATGTTGAATAGTCTATTGACATAGCGTATGTTCTATGTGGTCATTTTGTGATTGTTTTATGGCTAGCAATTTTGTTTGTGTAATCCGTAAGAAATGTTTAATGTTTGTGTAAAAGTTCATGTGTGATTCTCCAAAGAACAGGAGGGAATCTTTTTGTAATTTCCAAAAAAACGAAAGAAATAATAATGGGTAAATAAACAACCCAAATCACAAAAGGTATATGGTGTGATTTTTCTAAATAAAAAATAGGACCTTTGATAAACCTTTTCCTTAATATTAACTTTCTAAATGTGGCATTTCCAGAATTGCAATTTAAAATCTGACTTCCCCATAAGTAAACGTGAATAAGTCACATCTTCTTATTTGGGAATTACTCCTATAAAATGTACTACGCTTATCCCAAGGCTATTCTAAGGAGGATATAAGCCTTGCAGTAGTGATAAGTGAATGTAAGAGTTTTTCACTTCCAGGAAGTACATGTCCTATTTTTTAAATACATTTCACACTGTCCTCTAGTTTGTCCAGGGTCTACCCTCGGGGTGACATATATCTATTAAAAAAGAAGGTTTGGGCCTGGAAAAGGGTTTATTTGCCAGGTCGACATGGCAGTTTAAAGTGCAGACATGGGATCTTCAGTGACACGCCTGAGACATTTCTAAATGTCTACTTAAGTGGGTGGCAAAATTGGTGCTTCTGGCCCACTACTAGCATTTAATTTACAGGCACTAGGCACATATAGTGCACTTCACTAGGGGCTTATAACTAAATTAAATATGTCAAATGGGAATCAGCCAATGTTACCATGTTGAAAGGAGAGAGTACGAGTACTTTAGCACTGGTTAGCAGAAGTGAAGTCCAAAAGCCAACGAAAAAAGATCCAGGAAAAAAGGGGGGGGAACAAAAATGTTTGGGGGTGACCCTGTAGAGGGGGGCATTTTCAACACATACCCTGTGTGGGGATATTTTTAATCAGATCACAACTAGAGTTGAGTTGGTACTTACAATGGATTTAGTCCCAGTCAAGGAGCAAAATCACGTTACTTATACAGGGAAGGGCAATGAAACATGATTGATCATATTGGTATTTCAAAATCCATGGGACACACGGTTTTATATGTTACTATTTTGTATAATTGTTTAAGTGATCATAATTGAGGATCAGGGTTTTCCATTTAAATTGATTTTTGCATATCAATACAGACAGAAAAATATTTTCCTTTCTCTCCATTTATAAATCGAAACTGAAAAATGCCAATAAATATGTTTAACTTTGCTGCTGTCGCTGAGGAGAAGATGAGCCTTTCCGAGTGCAGGCGGGGAGAGGGCTTATCGGATTTCAGCTTAGCGCATAACAACTTTTGTTTAACCATCCCGAAAGGGAGCTATGAGGGAAAACAAATGCACACAGCTTATAACTTTTATTTCTTTTATAGTGCTATAGCACAACTCATCCCACTGTATCAGAACACATTACATCACGCAATATATATTGACAATAAATCATATGTGTGTAAATCAAAGTGTAGTGTGTATTACATAAGACATTGAGAGTTACAAGGTCCTTGATAACTCACTGTGATGCATTAGAAGGTTTGCAATTTATTAACTGCAAGTAACAAAAGTATCTATTTTTAAAAGAAGTAACTCATTTACCCATCTGCATACATCTATCTAAACATGTAACAACCAAGTGTTCATTGCCTATTCCAATAACAGCGAAATAAATACCTGCTGCATCATTTTCTGCTTGGGAAAAACTAAAATGTGGATAAATACAGATAAAATGACAACAAAAAAAATATGGATAAATACAGACGGAAATCTTAAAAAACAAATAATAACATAAAACCAGGAACCCTAATCATTAATCCTTTGACACTTGCTCTGTCCTTGGCTGTGTACTTTTACCATTTGCCCACTCTAGACCCCCTTTAGTGATGCATACTAAATGGGGCATTTTGAGAAAATGTGCCAGCGTTGACTCACAAATCTTGCTGCATAAACTGATGAGCAACAATAGGGCTGAACTGATAGTTTGTTTAGGAAATTAGGGCAACCCAGCTGATCTCCCGAGGTCTTACTACTATCTGTAGTCAGTTACAGAATTGTTAACTGCCACAGGTAATCGCAACAAAATATATGGCAAAAAATGGTTTGATGTCCGCCGACTACATCCTCCTCGGGGACCTCAACTTCCACCTGGAGAACAACAACGACCGCAACACCACCACCCTGCTGGACAACCTCGCCAACCTCGGACTCAAGCAACTGGTGACCACCCCCACCCACTACGCCGGACACACACTCGACCCGGTCTTCTCTTCCAGCAAGGACATCGCCTTCAGCCACGCCACAGGACTCCACTGGACGGACCATAGCTGCGTCCACTTCAGCTTCAGAAGGACCACGCTCCACCATCACCAGCAACAGGCTCCCCGCAGAAGCTGGAACAAGATCACTGCAGACCAGCTCGCTACTTCCCTGAGCAAGAACCCTCCCATCAGCACAACGAACCCCAGCCAAGCGGCCACCAACCTCACGAAATGGATCAGCGACTGCGCAGACGACCTCGCCCCTCTGAAGACCCAGCCGAGCAGACCCGGCAGCAAGAAAGCCCCATGGTTTAACGACGAACTCAGGAGCTCCAAGAAGAACTGCAGAGCACTCGAGAAAACCTGGCGCAGAGACCCAACACCGGACAACATGACTGCCCTCAAGCTCGCCACCCGCAAACACCACCAACTGATCCACACCACCAAGAAAACCGCATTCAAGGAACGACTGGACAACAACGCACACAACAGCAAGGAACTCTTCGACATCGTCAAAGAGCTCTCCAACCCCAACGCCGGAAACAACGACATCACCCCTTCGCAAGACCTCTGCAACTCCCTCGCCTCCTACTTCCACAACAAGATCGCGGACATACACAACAGCTTCAGCACTCAACTGATGCACGCCGCGACCGAACCACCGCCCCCCACCACCACCCTCCGCGCCTGGACCCCGATCAGCACCGAAGACACCATCCGCACGATGAACTCCATCCACTCCGGATCTCCGACAGACCCCTGCCCTCACCACGTCTTCAACAAGGCCGACGCTGTCATCGCACCCCACCTGCGGGACATCATCAACACCTCCTTCGACATCGCCACCTTCCCGGAGAGCTGAAAGCACGCCGAACTCAGCGCTCTACTCAAGAAACCATCAGCCGACCCCACCGACCTCAAGAACTACCGCCCCATCTCGCTACTCCCGTTTCCGGCAAAAGTCATCGAGAAGACCGTCAACAAGCAACTGGCCGCCTTCCTCGAGACGAACGGGTCCCTCAACCTCTCGCAGTCTGGCTTCCGGGCCAACCACAGCACCGAGACTGCCCTGATCGCAGCTACCGATGACATCCGAGCCCTACTAGACAACAGAGAAACAGCGGCCCTCATCCTCCTGGACCTCTCCGCGGCCTTCGACACTGTCTGCCACCGTACCCTAGTACAGCGCCTCAGCAACGTCGGAATCCAGGAGAAGGCACTGGAGTGGATCATCTCCTTCCTCGCCGGAAGGACACAGAGAGTCCGCCTCCCCCAGTTCAGATCGGAGGCCACCAAAGTCATCTGCGGTGTTCCTCAAGGCTCCTCGCTCAGCCCAACACTCTTCAACGTATACATGAGCCCCCTCGCAGCCATCGCACGCCAGCACAACCTCAACATCATCTCCTACGCCGACGACACCCAGCTGATCCTCTCCCTCACCAACGACCCCACCACCGCCAGAGCCAACCTGCACGAAGGGATGACAGACGTAGCCAAATGGATGTCGAACAGCCGCCTGAAACTGAACTCGGACAAGACGGAAGTCCTCATCCTGGGATCCTCACCCTCCGCCTGGGACGACTCCTGGTGGCCCCCTGCCCTGGGCAGCGCACCCAAACCGACAGACCACGCACGCAACTTGGGCTTCATCCTGGACTCCTCCCTCTCCATGACCAGACAAGTCAACGCCGTCTCCTCGTCGTGCTTCAACATCCTGCGCATGCTACGTAAGATCTTCCGGTGGATCCCCACCGAGACCAGGAAGACGGTCACCCAGGCCCTCGTCACCAGCCGTCTGGACTACGGCAACTCCCTCTACGCCGGAACCACCGCCAAACTCCAGAAGAGACTCCAGCGGATCCAGAACACCTCAGCACGACTCATCCTGGACATCCCCCGCCGAAGCCACATCTCCGGACACCTGAGAGACCTTCACTGGCTCCCAGTCAACAAGAGAATCACCTTCCGGCTCCTCACCCAGGCACACAAAGCCCTACACAACCAAGGCCCAGGATACCTCAACAGCCGCCTCAACTTCTACGCTCCCAAATGCCAGCTTCGATCGACCAGCCACGCCCTCGCCGCCATCCCCCGCATCCGAAGAGCCACCACAGGAGGAAGGTCCTTCTCCTACCTGGCCGCCAAGACCCCGAACTCCCTTCCGACCCACCTCCGCCTGACCCAAGACCACCTCGCCTTCAGGAAACAGCTCAAGACCTGGCTGTTCGAGCAGTAGCGGACCCCCTCCCCCCAGCGCCTTGAGACCCTCCGGGTGAGTAGTGCGCTATACAAATGCTTTGATTGATTGATTGATTGATTGATTGATGGGGGTTGTTTATCTGCTAATCGGAATTTCATGCTGGCACTTTTATGTAATGTAAGGCCATGGAAAGTCACCCTGCTAACCATTATACTACACACAGAGTTCCAAAGTAAAAAGAAACTAATTTTTGAGAGGCTTAATGTATGTTTTAACTTTTAGGATTACCAGGGGCATATTTACGAGGAAGTGGTGGAGCACAGCATTTCCCTCCTTGTCCTAACACCACACTCCACCATTTCTGAAATGCAGGGCTGCCCTGTATGTACAAGGATACGGTGCAGTCCTGTGTTTCCCTTGTGCTGGTGCTAATTTAGTTGCCTAGCGCCAACGCAGACACCCTTGCTTTATAGTGCAAAGATTGTTTATGTGCAGGAAGGTGTCCCTTCCTGCACATAAACAATCTTTAAATGACATTTTGTAACTTCTTTGTGTGCTGCTTAGTGCAACACACATAGAAGTTACAAAACAAACTCATTTTTCTTAAATTATTGTTTATGTACAGAAATGAACACCTTCCTGCACATAAACAATAACTGGCGATTAGCTTTTTCTGTGTGTGCTGCACAACGCAGCACACATGAAAACAGCAAAAACGAGGAGAAATTAAACATTGCTCCTCGTTGTGCCAGGATTAGACCAAGTTTTGCCTGGTCTTAATTTTGGCATTGCCCCATATTTACCCCACACTTGTAAATATAGGGCAGCCTCAAAATCAATGGGTGTAGGAGTGGAAGGCTCAACGCAACACCCATTGCACTCCCCTTTCACGCTAAGTATAGCATAAATGGTTGCCTTATTTTCAAGGTAGCGTTAAGCCATGCTTAACACTGCCTTGTAAATAAGGTGAAGCCCCTATTGCCACCATAACGTTATGAAAAGTGACATTGTGGTGACGAGCGGACCTTGTAAATATGACCCCCAGTGAGTTTAGTGTTGATTGGGGAGATCATTGAAATTCTTTGGCAGAATGAAATTCCTAATAACCATAACACTAAGCACACGTTAGATCATATTACATTTCAAGTATACAATATGATAGACAAATCTTCTTTTCCGTATTCTTTATGTTCTTTCTTTTGCCAAGCCAACACATGTTTCGTCGTAAAGGGAATTCCCCATGACTTCTTCAGGTCTATAAAAATCGAATAAACAACTGGTTGTAGTGTGCATCAAACACACCACACCTACGTGTACCAGTGACTGTTGTGCAATATAACATCAATATAAAAATCGTGAATCAATTGTGATAAGCGGAAACCCAACATTCATGTGTGGACAAGACTATTAATCACAATCAGTATTGCATCAGCAGCTTAATATTTTTATACCATAAAGAAAGTTAGATTGTTGTGATGTCAATATTTATAATCATTGATCTGTGTGGGACATAGTGCAATTCTGCAGATACTTCAAAGTGTGTATTTGGTCCCCTCCCTGTGGATTATATAACCAACCTTACACTATAGTAAACTAATGCATAAAAAGTATTATCAGCATCAGTATGAAGTATACCTGTCTTCCTCTTCCTAAAGGTCAAAATTCACCTAATGATACAATGGCACATATCAGCACATGAACCCAAACCAATTTAGAATACTTATGTATTGACATACAATGCCACCTCTCTGTCCATCAAACCTCAAAACCGGTTCTACTTACGTCCCAGTAAATCTTCATCAAACTCCCAGCACATGTGTGGATCTGTATATCAATGATATATCATATCAGTGTTTCATCCATAAGTTGGCACTATTTCATTAATCATTAATCACAAGTCTATTGTGATTTGATGCTATAGAGCTCTACCCTTGTAAATTGTTGCTGTGTGTTCCCAAATATCCTCGGTCATGTTCCTCTTTATCGATTCCAGATATCCAATCGATTGTATCCATATGTTAAATTTCCTCCTACAAAAACGAGGGCAGCGATCCATTCGTACGGATACATATGTGCCCCCGAAAAGCTATGAAAAGAACAAGTGCAGTAAACTGACTTCAAAACGAGTATGCTTCTCTGATTCTCTTTCCCCTGTGCGGTCCCACGCCTTCGGCTATCCGAGTTAACGGAAGCAGATCCTCTGCACTAACCCCTAATGTTACTGCCCACTTTGGAGCTAGACTTATTACAGTGAAACCCATCCACAAAACAGAATCCATCTTCAAAGAGTATCCAAATACATTTACCACTATTCTGTGAATTACTATAATGGTGTTATGAGGAGTAGCCACAAGAAATCCTCATTGTTAAAAGCAACGTTTATTAAAAATTGTAATGCCAGAAACAATTGCCATGTTGGGCAAAGTGTAATTTTTCAATCGCCGCTATTCTGTGCAATCCCACTATTCTGGGTCAGCAGCCTACCTATACATAGTGTCATCTTGTACTTGCTAAAACAACAATTGATGGACTGAATGCAGAACAATGTCATACATTCACCCCAATACAGAGGTCTGGGCCTAAATCCATTGCTTTCTTGCTCACCATGGCATTGCAGTTTGGACCCAGCCATATGCAAATCAGTCTTGACCCTGCGCCCAATGGGAACAGGCCAGCCCGAACTGCCAGGCCAGGTCATCCCCGGACTGGAAACAAGCATTCTAGGACTGGCTTTGGGCTTTCAGCTCTCATCAGCCAGGATGGCTTGACTCCAGTGGCATGGAGAGCACGGGACCCACGTCTGGGAATACCCATCCAACTCTGGGTGACAAATGCAAAAACAACAATTGATGGACTGAATGCAGAACAATGTCATACATTCACCCAGTACAGAGATCTCTGGCTAAATCCATCGTTTTTTGGCTCACCATTCCATTCCAGTTTGGACCCAGTCATATGTAAATCAGTCTTGAACCTGCGCCCAATGGGAACAGTCCAGCCCGAACTGCCAGGCTGTAACAATTATTGAAAAAATAAAATCATGAAATAATATGGTTGACCACATAATCCTATGTACTGAAATGTAACCTGGAATGGCTTCCATAGTAATATTACCACCAACACTCAGCTTTTTCAAATCAGAAGGCATCACGTCCCACTCCTGTACATACTGTTGTTCAATTTGTTTGATTTGTGATTTTTTCTAACAGTTCATAGTGTTGCATCCTTTGGGGTATTTTATTTCTCACAGTTGATACACTGTTTGCATATCATTATAAGATTCTACACATTCATTACCTATACTCCCGGTATTTATTATGTATTCTTAGGCTCTCATCGGGACCAGAAAGAATCCTACATCATATTTATTATACACACTATCAGCCTGATTCATCAATCTCCCGTTTTGCGAGCCCCTAATAGCGATTCATAAGGAATCGCTATTAAGGACTTGCAAAACGGGATTCATGTTCCTTATTTGCGATTAGCAAATTACTAATCTCAAATAAGGAATAACTCCCCATTCATTCCTATGGGCCTACAGGCCCATAGGAATGAATGGGGAGTTATTCCTTATTTGCGATGAGCAATTAGCTAATCGCAAATAAGGATGCGATTTCAAGGGTGCAGGGGTGTCCAAAGGACACCCTGTAGCACCCCTGAAATGTAATCTACATTGGTGTTGCGCACACACATGTCCAAAGGACATGTGTGTGTGTAACATGTAACTTAGAAAAATGCATTTAAATGCATTTTTCTAAGTTTTCTCTATTTACCACGAGGTTTGACCTCGTGGTAAATAGCGGGCCTAAATTGCGAATTCGCAATTTTTAAATGTTTCATGAATAGCATTTAAGGAATCTCTAATAGAGATTCCTTAAATGCTAATCCTCGCAATTTAGCGAATTCATTATTTGCGATTTTTGCATTTGGGATGATGAATCCCAAATGCAAAAATTGCACTCGCAAAGGGCCAGATTCTCAGAATCTGGCCCTTTTGCGAGCGCATTTCGCTTGATGAATCAGGCTGTAAATTCCAAAAAAGTATTGTAATTCTTGGGCTCTATTAAGACCCTGTTCCACAGCTCTAAGACCCATTATCCAAGTGGCCTCTTTGCATCACAAATTCAGTACCCTATTGCCCCATCTGGGGTCCAGTTTAACATAATCCATACCGAAGAAGGTGATGTGTTTATGTTAGCCCTGCACCTTCCATTCCATCACATGCATAGCCATCGGATATCTCACATCCTGGTTTTTGAAAGCTTGGATGTGTTCACTTTTCCATTCTTTAAGTGTTCTTAAAGAGCTAACTACATATATCGGCTTGTACTTCACTATAAAATGTACAGAACATATTTTGTGTTGCAATTAATGTCCTTCCATCAGTCCCATTGAAAATATTTCTCTTGTCACTAGCTCTTCTGCATTCCCCACAATACCCATACATATTGAAAAGGACAAGAATGCACTGTATCTGATAGATATGGTGCATTCTTGCTATTTTCTGCCATGGGGCAGTGCCGCAGGAAGGCCTGCAGCGCTGCCCTATGGCAAAACCTCATAAATGAGGCCCTCAGTACAAAGGAGTGCTGTTGGACCTGGCCTCTTTGGCATGGTTATCCCTAACTTTTTGCCTTAGGACTTTCAATTTTTAATGACGTTGTTTTTGATGGCCTTAGGATTCTGCAGGCTTTACCACTGGTAACAGGTGCTAAAACTCTTGTGCTCTTTCTCTGAAATGTGATAACATAGGCTTACCCACATTTGGCATATTTATTTGTATCTATAAGTCCCTAATAAAGTGCTCTACATGTGCCTAGAACTGATAAATTAAATGTTACTAGTGGGTCTGCAGCACTGGGTGTGCCACCCATTTAAGTAACCATGTGAACATGTCTCAGGCCTGACATTTCAGAGCCAGTGCGTGCAATTGAGACTGGCATGCTGATATGGCAAGTTACACTTCTTGACAGGCCCAAACATTCCCTTTTAATAAATATAATTCACCCCTAGGCTAAGCCCTGGACAGCTCAGAGGACAGGCTACAATATATTTGAAAAGCATTTACCTTTTGTTTTACATATTCTGGTAGTGAAAAGCCGTTACATTCATTTTTCAGTCATCAAAGGCCTAAATGTCCCTTAGGAAAACACTGGGATTACCTTATTACATCTTATCAGCGTAATACCCAAATGGGAAATTAGAATGGGTTAAGTTTGGTGTCTCGGGAATCCTAATTTAAAATCCTAACTGATGGTGAAGTCTGATATTAAATTGTAACTCTGAAAATGCCCCCTTCAGAAAGCATGCAATTTCTTGCCTTAGCCATTTGGTGCCTGCAACCCGTCTCTGATCATGTCTGTGTGTAGTTGGTAGGTGGGATTTTTATATTCCGCCTAGACAGTCACGCATGTAGTGAGTCCTAGGGCAAGAAGGAAGGACATATATGTACTTCAGAGACATTTCTTTAAAGTCTTCCTTACTTCAAAGGCACCACAGGGTATAAGAACTCGACCTCAGGAACCACCACTTCAGTACATTTCTGGACCTGTGGCTACTCTGCCAGGAAGAAGGACTGCTGTGCTCCTGAAAGTACTGCCACTCTTCTGACCTGCAATTCTGCTGGGCACCTGATGTGCTGTGCTGATCTGCTGGCTGCTGCCTGCTGCCCTCTTGCCTGGGTGAGAGGACTGGAACTGCATCTCTTGAACGCAGTGTGACTCAAAGGGCTAGTTAGCTTGCCACCTGATGTGAAGTCTCAGGGACATAACAGGCTTCCAACAATCTTGCATCTGCACCTGGACTCTGCCATGTGTGAGTCTACCCTGCCAAGTGTTGCCACTCCAGCCCTGGACCCTTGGAAGTGGGCCTAAGGTGCTTACCAGCGAAACCAGCGCATCCTATGTGCTGAGTGATGCATCATTGAGCACAACCAATGCATCACCCCTTCTGCGTGGGTTGGGACCCGGTGCAAAAGGTCAACAACATCTGTGCATCTTTGGAACTGACGCATCACCGACGTAGTGGCACATTTCTGACCCAGGTCCTCGCATTTCTCGTCAACAGTAGTTCATCACTGGAACCAGCCTACACTTCGCAGCTCCTTGTAACCGATGCATCGCTTCAGCTACACACCTTATCCTTAATGTCATGACTTCCCAACGTAAGCCTCGTCATTGGGATCCTCGACAATGACACACAGGAATTCTCACCACAGCCCCGTTGTATCTCGGAACTGACACATCACATCGACTGTGGGATCCTTCTTGCTTTTGAATTCATGCAACGCTTCAAAACCCTGATTTAAGGTAGTTTGTTCAGTGGGCCTAACATGGTCCTGCACTCAGCCAGCACTCTATCGCTGATGGCCTGAACTTGTGACTTTGCCCCGGTTTGGCGTGACTAGATATCCCATGTTGGCGCTTGGTGCTTTTTTGCACTATTTCAACTTTGAAATCTTTCAAATTCAATATCTTCGGTCTCCCACATTGGATTTTGGTCATTTTGGTCTTGTTAACATTTACACTATTTTTCTAAGCCCAGTGTGAAATCTTTTTGTGTGGTGTTTTCATTGTTTTACTGTTTGAAGTGTTGCACAAATACTTTACACATTGCCTACAAGTTAAACCTCACTGCTCTGTGACAAGCTACCAGAGCGTGAGCACAGGTTAATTTAGGGTTTGCTTGTGCCTTACCCTGACTATGACTGTGGCGACTGCTTGACCAGGCTCACACCCCAGTCAACCAGAAGCCCAATTCCTAACATGTTCCATGAGGGTAGGCCTGAGGTCATGGTCATTTTCATTAATTGTTCTGATTTTTAAGAAGGGTTTAGAGCTGATCCCAAGATTTACCGCCCTATCTACCTGATTGACTCTACACTTTGGTGAGATGCCCCTTTGGTGAGATCTTTGTTTATTAAGTTCAGACTTGGAATGCTGGCTGTGTTTCTTGCCATATAGAATTAAAACTCTGACACGCCAACAATGATTTATCCCCTATGTGTTGTACGATTATTGAAAACAAAGAGCATGTTTTATTCTTGTGTACTGCTTATGTCAGCTTTGCCAGCTCCTGCACTTAGAGAACTGACATTTAGATGTAAGGACCCATAAGTCAGACGCTAGGCCAAGTGTTGTGTATTCAGTTTCCAACTTTCTATGCTCAATGTGGTAAATTAGACAAAAGGTTGTTGGGGCAAGCGTTTTTTAGAGCTGTGACTCTATGATACTAAAACTATATTGGTTAAACTTTTACCACATCTTTGCTCTGTGCACTTAAACACACAAGCACAACCTAGTGATATGAGGGAAACCCTACTTTAGATTATAACTCTGATTGCCCGGATAGCATGGAGGGCCTGCTGATAGCTTATTTTAGGCTATTGTTAGAGGCTGACCATCTGTGACGCCAGTAGGATGATGGGATATCTCTGTGCATTTAATTTTATTGATTGCAAACATTGTGATCTTGATTATGATTTAATGCAGGGCTTTAAAATTTTATCGCTCTTACACTTCTCTCAGGAATGTTGGCTGCTGAACATTTCTTTATTCCTGAGAATTATATGTTTTTTTCATGGATTTATTTTATTATTTTTCTATTTATTTGTGCTTTTTAATGTGCTGTGTTATTGTGTAGTTTTAGGCTCGTGTGAGACGAAATAAAGATGATGATGATGACGACTCTACAACCAAGATACCCAGTAGATTTCTCATAGGTTGGCTGGAGAAGTGGGCACTGAAAAGGGTATACTGTGAGATATCCTGTATGGGTTCAGACAAGGTCTGGGAGGCCATAGAATAACGCTTGAATCTCCATCATATAATTAACAGGTATACAAGAGTGAAGTAATCCTGTATTCACACGGTTATTATAGACCTCAGCTCTGCATTTGATTATGTAAATTGAGCAAATATGTGGGACAGAATGCTAAAAATAGATGTGAAACATTCGATGGTGCATTTTCTCAGTCAACTACACACCGATCTGTTTGGGTATATCAGGTATGGCCTGAATTGAGAGTTTACACTCCCTTTTGAAATTGGGTGGGTTCTTAGGCAAGTGTGTGTGCTCGCCCACTTCCACTTCTGCCTCTAACTTGAATGAAGCAATCAATCATTGAGCTATAATCTTCAATGTTATATGTAAAGGCTGACACAACTAAGGTGGGCACCATACACCTCCCTGTATTGAGGTATCTAGATCACTGCATTTTGTTAGCCAGCACAGTGGTCAGTCCGCAGAACTCTCCAAATCATACACTATGGTATGTGGTCGGCAGAGTAGTACAGTCAAATCACATTATGTCAAAAATAACAGTCTATTATGTGTGCCCAAGTTCACTTCTTTAGGTGTTTCTTCTGATGATAAAGGCTCTTGGGCACTCTTAGTGAAAGTCTGGAACTCAGAACTGATCTCTGTGGCAACCTTTGGTGCAGGGATTTGGGGAATGCGAGGGGTATCAGACCTCCAGGCGATCAAAAATGGACTCGTGAAAGGATTTCTATCTGTTCCTTATGTTACACCCACATACATAAGTCATTTGAAAATAGGGTTATGGTACCTGATGGATTATATGAAACTTTTCGCCTTGATGTTGTGGCTTTCTGTATGGTCTAACCCGGAAACAACACTTAATCGACTTGTGATAATAGATTGCCTGAGGCATAAAAAGTCTTGTAATATTACATGGCTGATGCACAAAAAAGAGCAATTCACCCTGATTGATAACCCAATGTGCATTTACCTTGTTTTTAAAGCATGTGTCAAGCTTGAATATCCTGTTATGTGTTGTCAGAGTGCAGCAAACAGAGGGTGGCTGTCTATCAACTTTTATCTACCAAACAAAAATCGAAAAATTCGAAGAGAATCTGCCATGGGATTAGGTCATGGAAAACAGCGAGAATACACTGCAATCGGTTTTCTAGAAAAAATACTTTTTTCCAGAGACCCCTCACCCACTAGAGTTACTCCTAGGTGGCATGCTTCATTTAGGCGTGCTGTGACTAACAGTTACGCAGGAGCACTGTTAGATTTGGGGGTCTCTAGTTGGCATAGGTAGGTACCTTTAACAAATAGGGACCTTTGCGTCTAGTCAGGGTAAGTGGGTACACTCCTAACCCCTGCTCTCCCCCTTGGTAGCTTGGCATGAGCAGGAAGACTTATCTCAGAGGCAGTGTGTAAAGCATTTCTGAACACATACAGTAACCCAGTGATAACACTACAGGTGGACCCCACACAAGTTGTAGTGTAAAAATAAGTATTTTTATATAGACTTAACAAAAGACCACAAATTACAAAAATCCACATTACTGTACTTCAAAAATGGTAGAATTAGCTTAGCTCTCTTTAAATGGTAAATGCAACACTTTGAGTTCAATGTACCTTAGGATGCGTAACGCTATACAACAAAAGTGTTGCAGGGAAGGGGATGCGTTGGTTCCTTACGCGCAAGAACTGTGATGCATCAGGTCCCTACAGATGCGTAGGGGCTGCGTTGGTTCTTCACGGCTTGGGGAGGTGATTCCTCGGTTTCTTACTGCGCTTCCGTGGCGATGAGACCAACAGTGCCGTGATACGATGAAAATCCGGTGCAATGAAACAAATATGGCGTGTTCTTCTTTGCGTGACACGATGTGTGCATGCCCCACGGCCCTGTGGCGACTCATCAATTCTTCAAAGTCGCGACAGGCCCTACGACACGCTTCCCGGTGATGTGGTGGTGTCTGATGCAACGTAGATCCCCTTCTCTGGCGATGCGAGGCGCTTCGGCGACAGCTGCAGCGGCAACACTCTTTCCCAGTTATGCGACAACAGCGGCTGCGGTGGTGACACGCTTCTCCGATGATGCGGCGGCGTCTGATGCGATGGCGATCCTCTCCTCCAGCAATGCGAGGTACTTTTGCATTGCGAAGCAACAGCAGTGGCGACACGCTTCTTCTTCGTGAGTCGCGCAGCCAGCTCCTTGCGACACGCAGTCCCTCAGAAAGCCCAACGCAACTGTAGGCACTTCCAAAGAACTCTTGGGGAGCTGGTGGGTGAATTGTGTTGTCCCAGAGACTTCAGCAGGAGGCAGGCTCTGTCTCAAGCACTTGGAGATCCTTCATCTCCTCTCTTTGGCAGTCAGGCAACCACTGCAGGCCAATCCCTCATGCATAGGGATAGTCTATCCTCAGTCTCTCTGGTTCCTCTCCTCAGCAAAAGTTTTTTCCTGTTTCCCAAAAGTGATCTAAAGTTCTGGGGTCTGGGTCCTCCCTTTTATACTCATTTTCTCTCTGTTCTCTGAGGGCAGAGAGACCTTTGCCTAGTCCAAACCAGTTCTGGTCAGTCGTGGAGCGCTTTGTTGACAAGACTCCTTTTTTCCTTTCACAGTGTAGACCAGGGACATCAGACGCACCACAGGAGAAGGAGCAAGCATTGTGGAGGGAAGGCACAGCACTATTCAGGTCCCAGGTGCAACTCCTCCCTCCACATGTGAATCTCTCTATTCTGCCCTGTGCTGACTTACCCTGTCTCCTGGAATCCCCCAGCCCCTGTCACTCAAACTCCAGAAAAGGAATACACAACCTAGCAGAGGCAGGCTTGGATGGTTAGACAAGAAAATACCTACTTTCTAAAAGTGGTATTGTCAAACACAGAATGTTAAATCCAACTTCAGTAAAAGATGTATTTTATCATTCTGAGTTCAGGCATACTAAACTAGAATGTCTACCTAGTTCCCTGAGTCAGTTAGGATTATAAGATCAAACTGTCCTTTCTGGCCGATGGGGAACAGGTAGCCTTGCAATAGTGAAAAACGAAAATGGCTGTAATTCACTATTAGGACATGCCACACACACCAGGGTATGTCCCACCTTTTACCTTCAATGCACCCTACCCTTGGGCCTACCATAGGGGTGACTAATATGCAGGAAAGGGAAAGTTTAGGGACTGGCAGGTGGGTGCACTTGCCCTGTCAACATGGCAGTACCAGACTGCACACAGGTTTTGCAATGGCAGACTGGAGACACACGTTTACAGACTGCTTCTGTGGGTGGCACAACCAGTGCAGCAAGCGCACCAGCAGCATTTGGTTTACAAGCCCTGGGCACACTCAGTGCACTGTACTAGGGTCTGATAAGTAAACCACACCAGCCACAAACGCAATCACTAATTCATACATCAATTTACAATAGGGAGAGCATATGCACTTTAGCATTGATCAGCAGTGGTAAAGTGCCCAGAGTCATAAAACCAACAAAAACAGGTCAGACAAAATACAGGAGAAAGGCAAAAAGTTCAGGGATAACCCTGCAACAAGGGCCAAGTCCAACAAGCACTTATTGGTATAGACTTAGTGAAGTGAAGTGGAGTGGAATAAAGTAAAAACTAAAACTACCTAACTAGTCGGACACTTTTTTTTCTTGCCCCTATTTTATTTTATTGTATTTATTTATAAAGTTTTATATAGCACTGGCTAAACCCGGAGGTATCACAGCCCTTTGCATAGGTATCTGTGTGTTACAAATTACATAGTCACAGGATCAACGAGTTACAGGTTACATAGTTACAGCAATTACATCAACGACTAACGGTGGGAGGAAAAACAGCGGGGGAACGAGGAAAACAATGCCAGATGTCCGGCTGGGTAGGTGACAGCCAAGGGGCTGAACCAGAGCCAGACTCCTCGATAGCTACAAAGAACAGCTCCACCAGGCATCAGCTAAGGTTGCTCTGGCTCCGCAGTAGGTACAAAACTGTTTTGGAATCAGCCCAGGGGGCATCGTCATACCTCCATCAAAAAGCACTGGTGCCGGTATTCCTGGGGAGTGCCGTCCACCTAGTCTTTCAGCTTACCCCCAGGACACGAGTGGTGGGTGGAGTGGAGGAAGGGACAGTTCCAAAGTCTGAAGAATTGACACAAAGAGCTGACCTGGGAAAACAGCACAGGGATCCCTGAAACTAACACCTGTACTCCATAGCTGTAACTAGTCTGTATAAGACCAGGGAAGCAGCGCTGGGATCCTTGAAACCAGAGACCATTCTCTGTGTCTGAAGCCAACCTGGAAACTAGTAAATCCTGGCCTCACTGGAGAGATACTGGCGATTGGTATCTTTAGTAGTGAAATAACTGTCGGATTGACGCAACTTCAGGAACAGCCTTTTGATGGGGTTGACGATCATGGTAGGAGAGGAAGCCCTCGTATCATCGGTGTTGGGGGCTGTTCAGGGGGGTCAAAGCAAACAAGGAGGGTAGCCCTCTGGGGGAGTCTGATTCATCCCCAGCTCATTGTTATGCTTATAGGTAGAATCGGGTTAGTTGTAGGGGAGGACAGATGGGTGGGGAAGAGAGGTCACTCACCCTGGTCTCCCTGTAGGGCCATGGCTTTTATATAAAAAGAGGAGAGAGGGACCCAGAAATCCCACAGGGGTAGGGTACCAAGAGACAGTTGTCTAAAGAAGATTCCCCTGGGAAACCAGTATAACACACCAATATAATACACCACTCTACCAATCACACTCAGCACCCAAAAGAATATCTGTAGCACACTCTCAGGTTTATTCTATCCTCGTGGTGAACCAGGAAAACAAACAAATGATATTAAAAAGGGATAAGCAGACAATTTATTTAAAAAAATATAGTGACAACAATGGCTGTATAGTTAAAAATTCATAATACAATATGAATAACAGGTTAAAAACATTTCATAGAAACACAATAATCCTAACAGTGGGACAGAGCTACAGCAAGACACAATGTAAATCAGATCAGGGAAACAACACGATACTAAGACCAATAAATAAATGATTTTTGATGCAGAGAAGCTCTAGGTAGAAAACATTTTAAACTAGATACTCAAAAATGCATCTGTCACGTATCCGTGGAGTATTCCCAAATAAAAAGCATCGACGCGTTTCGGCGGGTCCCAAATAGATAACTGTCCGCCTTCTTCAGGATAACAATTGAATCTTCCCACATTGCATTATACCATCTATTAAAAAACATATAAAACAACATACATGTTAGAATACAGACTTGTAAGATTTGATTTGCTGGCTCACAGAATAAACCGACCATACATACTGCCCTATTGGCTGAACTATCAGACATCATTCATGTAAAGTTATTCTTTTATTATTCAAACACTTAATGACCGAAGGAGTCTGGTCAAAAGATTGGTCTATTAAATAATGTCAGAATCTATATATAGCACCAAAAATAGGGGTTCTTATAATACCTTATGCCTTCAGGAGAATTCTTTTACAAGTGCATATCAAGAGGGAGCAAGTTCCAGAGTATATGGTAACGAGCAGTCACTCTCAGTTAAAACTAAACAGGGAATAAAACAAGGGTAATGGTCAATCTCCCGCAAAATATAATTAAAGATGGGGAATGTATTTTAACCCCTCACATAATACCTACTTAGTAGATACTGACTTTCGATATATACACTTCTTCAACTTCTTGGTAGTTCGAATAAATAGAGAACTACAGGACAATCTAGAAAGAATCGATACCAAATAGTAAGCTAAATATCTAAAAAACATATGACTGCCTATTCTCTATTAAATTGGACTAAAATACAACTAATTTGCCACATACCTTCTACACCCAGCTCACTGAACCTAACCTTTGAATTTTTCTGGTTCTACGTGATACAACGTGTAGGTATAAACCGGGGACAGCGAGGGATAGCCGTGCCTCTCTAAAAAAGATAAACAAGAAAGAGAGGAGAACAAATGAATTCACTCTTAGAATAATAAATCCTACGAGAGCAAAAGACGAAGAAAGCCTCATGGCGTGCAGAAAACAAATAGAGCTAAGCTACACGTTCCAGCTCTCCACTCCTGCTAAGCATAGGCTTACCTCCAAACGGGAGTCCCAGGAAAACAACGAAGGGGTTCTGACGCGGGGTAGTGGTCCTCCGAGGACGTCTAAATCAGTCAGTAAACTGTGCCCATTTATATATCCCACAACTCCCGCGCTGAACACTTTAAAGTTGTAACAGCTGGGGAGAAAGGGTCACGTGATGTTCATCTGTAAAAAGCGGGCGCCATCATTGAATGTCTACCATATAGTGTTACACCACCCTACTAGTGCGATATATAGACACGAACGTAATGTCCAAAGTTGTATATACCGTACAAAAATGAAATATAACTAAAGTGCCTAAAGGTGGCTAAGCATTATCCCAAATCTTTGGGAAAAACTAGCTATTTTGCGGCAACCTTTATATCGGCCGCCATATTGAAATGGGCATAATAGTACGGAATGCGGAATACTCAAAAGGACCATCAAGAGATCGACTTTATATGGTTGTCCATGGCTTTCACCATCTTGCGGCGTGAAAGCTGTCGGCAAGTCGCCATCTTGAGATTGGCAGATTGTCACCATCTTAAATGGAGGCCTTTGGTGGTATAGACGGATGGGGTAGTCCGAGTACCATTGGTTGATAAGATTAAAATCAGGGGTAGTTACTGGGACAGACCAAGACTATAATGAGTCTGGCTGTCTCAGTAATAGATAGTCAACATGTTTCGAGCCGTTCCCCTATTGGCTCTTCATCAGGACTCAACGGGGACTATCCCCATGTCTAACACTCCTAACCAATCCTGTAATAAGGACGCACATGTGCACACTTACTGCACATGCACTATGTATACATATGGTTTGTAATAAGGTATTCTGTATGGTTTGTAAATGAGATCTATAATTACAAAAGCTGAGAACATTAAAACAACAGCCTGTCAGCCGGGCTGGCAGGTCACAGTAGTTAATCTTGGACCTTGAATCTATAACACTCGTATATGGTGGGTGCTTCTAACGTCTAACCAAGTGTTCACTTCTTAGCGGGTAAAATATTAGTCCCACAACATTGATAATGACAGAAACTGACTCGTGAGACTTGAGCCAACAAGACTTTTCATCACATAACATATAACAATTAGTAAGTAGTATGCTACATAACCTACTTATAAAATGCTATGCTAAGGTGTAATGGTTGAAAACCAGGGTTGAACAGCTTGTAGTGAAACCCTGTTTTGAGGGAAAAAGGAATGCTGATCAGAAAGCTGTTTTTGCTACTGCAACTCCCTTAGAACCGGTTGCCACTCATTAAACATCCTGACTTGCAAGAACAAATCCCCCATCACTTACTTCTTCAAAGCCTCCTCATGTACCTGTAACAACCCCTGATTTTACTCTTCACGGGCGGGAATAAAAAGGTGTCCCACTAGTTAGGTAGTTTTAATTTTTACTTTATTCCACTCCCCTTCATTTTACTCAGTCTATACCAATAAGTGCTCCCGCGTAACTGCTAGTCGCAGCACGCCTCAATCTGTAGAGGATTCGGTAGAACCCCAATGACAAAGCATGCCACCTAGGGGTAAACCTGGTGGGTGACGGGTCTCTAGAAAAAAAGTATTTTTCTAGAAAATCAATTGCAGCGTATTCTCGCTGTTTCCAAGTACCTAATTCCACAGGCAGGTTCCCTTCGATTTTTCGATTTTTGTTTGGTACATAACTGTTCAGGAAGATATTCCTAACCTCTACCTCTACCTCCCTCTTCCTTTTTTGTAAATATCAACTTTATTAACAACAGCTCACATGGAACCTTACCTTTCTTTTACACCTAATCATTGGCACTGATTTTATCTGGTTAGATTCAGTTTCCCTGCACACGTCTATTGCTCGTAAGGTTTCCCGATTTAGCAAAATCAAAAAATAAATCAGAGATAAATTACAGTCAGATTCAAGTATAAACACTGTTTTTGTCGGTGTCTTTATTCATGTAACTTTTCCACCACTGCTCCCAACAGCCAACAAGTGTTTCGTTGCGTCAGGGATAATTAATCCACGTATAACTTCTTTGATTTGTGGTGATAATTCCGGACAACCAAGGGTTTCTATTTGAGCGGCGTCCAACTCTGAAATTCTAGTTTCGTTCTTAATGCTCCTCTTTGTTTCGAAAGTCACCAAGCTCCGTGTGATGAAATATCTATCCTTCCTGACGCCGCTCCATGTCGTCCGAGTACGTCCCTGACGCGACGAAACACGTGTTGACTGTTGGGAGCAGTGGTGGAAAAGTTACATGAATAAAGACCCCGACAAGAAGAAAAACAGTGTTTATACTTGTATCTGACTGTGATATATATATGATTTATTTTTTGATTTTGCTAAATCGGGAAACCTTACGAACAATAGGCGTGTGCTAGGGAGTGCATTTTATTTCCATACTAGCATAGGCTTTTATCTGTGGAGGTTGGTGGTTCTCCACACCCTGCAGCACCGTCAGAATTAATTGAGAACATTAGATAAACTGCGTGATTCTTCCCAGTGGCGCCTCATACCTATATCTAATACCACTTATCAAAAGGGTAGATTCAGTTTCAGTAAAGCTCACTTTTTGGTATCCTATCCTAGAACTGTGTATAGAGATACAGACGTGTACCTTACCCCCATATTTGTGAGTCCGGAAAATCCATGTTGCATTTCTTTTTTTCTGAAACATTTACACAACTCCAAGGAAAATGTTTTAATGCCCTCATTAAAGTCTCTTAATATTAGGAAATGCAGACCTGCGCTGTTGTATCTCTAACTTTTACAAACTGAATTTGCCTGTTTATTTCAGCTGGAATTGGGCCAAGAAACATGATCGGCAAGTAATTCTAGGATACAGCATTTTGTAAAGTAATCTAAGGTCTATGCTTATGCTATGTTCTAAATATTGCACTCTGTTATAGTTCGAGTATCATAGTATTTCAGCAAAACTGTAGTAAAATGCTATTGTACACTTACTCTATCACTACTCTAACTATACAGTGCCCTTTACGATTAGACACTCTGCATCATTTCCATTTACCACAGAGGCAATGATCTTCTGATGAATCTTTCTCTGCTGATAGGTGGGGTGGAAATTAGGGTGGCCAAAACACCACATTAGCTGTCCAATGAGAACCAATTATTGACAGCTAACTCACAAATTTGAGGTCAGATTTAGGTACACTATTCTTAATACCATGCTGTAGAAATAAAGAATAGCAACATTAGTTAAGCATGTAACAGCTTGTATTAGAGCGCCAAACATTTAGGCAAGATTTTATCTAATGGATATTATAAAATTGGTTCACAGATTTAATGAGTCCCACTACCATTACCGGCAGAAGAATAGTTTGTTTATCCAACAGCTCAAAGCCTATTAAGATGGGGAAAGGTTTCATTTTTAAAGTCCATTAAGGGTGAGTCCATTAGCATAGAACAAAAGAAATATAAGAAAATAAAATTGCAATGGTTGGACTACAAAGGTTTGAGTCCATCAGCTACCGACTGTAGCCTCAGCAGAACAGTCCAAAAGTAAGAGATAGTTCTTAGTAATCAGCAAAAATTGATCAGCATAGTATCCTCTCGTAAGGGGAAAAGAAAAAGTATGGCATTTGTCAAGATTCAAAAAATCAATTACGTTAAGTGCTGCCCTTCCTTTGGGTTACTTCTTATATAAAGTCTCCAATAAAATCTCAGTGATGTAGCATCACCACCATCGAAAGTCATATTCTCAGATTCACATGTCACCTAGAGCACTTGCACCAGTAAGATGCTTTCCCATGCTAATTATGAGAAACGAAAGATTTGGAAGTCCACATTGGCCAAACATCAGTTAAAAAAAGCAAAATACAAAGTATCAGTCTATAGTAAAAGCTGAAATCCTGTTCCCACAGAAATAATTCACTGTGAACATTGAAGAAACATTTAGAAATGGGGAAAGTTACACATGTACTGAACAAATAATGCAACATTTGATTGTATTGGGTCAAGGGAAATATCAGCATTATAGAAAAAGCATTTTTAGAAAAGCCTTTAAATTGGCATTACACATTTCAAATGAAATAAACTCTAAATCAATATCAAATATAACACAATAAATTCTTTTCAAATAGGGATATGTATAACTTTCACCAGACATTATTACATGGAAATAGCTAATATCAGAAATACCCTACTACCACAATTCTTCTAAAGATTCATTTTATTCTTTTCATGAACTATAGCATTTCTACTATTAATATGTATCATTTCTAAAAAGTGCATTCTCACAGAAGGCATTAGAAACACTAGGCCTCTTTATTAATAGCACAATTTTCATCATCAATGCCAATAAACAACATGTTCATAAGAAATTGCCATTACTGCAACTCGTTTATATGTGTTAGGATCACTTTGCATGTATGTTTTCTTCGTCTTACTTTTGAAAGCACGCTTTTACGGTGCTTCTACAACACTTGTCTGAATTTAATTTTTCACTGTGTCTAACACGTGCAAGGTGTACTTTCAGCTTGTTGTGTCTTTAATCAGTAAATGTGTTGTGTATTATGATTTTCAAAATCTCGAATCACCAGTAGACAGGTACTAGAGATCTGTGATTGACTTCATCAACTATGCCCAACTTTTTTAGAAATTGAACAGCGCCACCCGCACCTAGGGGCGTGGCGCTCTTAGTGGGACCAGGGGGCGGGAGCCGGCAGAGACAGCCTTGAGGTAATAGGATAGGGGGGAGGCACGTCATCAGAGGAGGTAGGGTCGACCTCCCTCCCCCGAGGGTACAAAAGCCTCGGGGGAGGCGGAACTAACCCTCTTTGTCCTCTTCCAACAGCTCCGGCGGCAGCAGACCAGCGAAGAATTACGGCGTTTGCTGGGTTGCTGCATGTGGAGAAAAGGAGAGGGCCTCACAACGTAGTCTTTAAGTGATTAGGTGAGTGGTTTTGAGATATTGTGTGGCTGATTAGGCCGAGCGCTCACCGAGCTCAAGTGGCGCTGCATGTGCTATAGTGCGAGAGTATTAGCTAAACCGATTCTTTTTCATTTCCTTACCTCGAGGAAAAGCGCTGTCTAAAAGAATGCAGTCCGGGAGAATTCCAGGCCCGCAGCAGGAGCCAGCCCGGTAATTGAAGCATCGAACATAGAAGGAATCCACGGAGCGGCATGAAATGGCGGAGGCTGCAGGGATAGCTTGTAAGGGGTATGGAATGGTAATGATGACCAGGTGAATGAAAATGTTATGATGGGATACGTTTCACCCTTATGAACAAAAATATTGTTTTAGCGAACCAGGCTGGGTGCTTCAGCAGCTATTTAGTACATTGATAGCGAGAAACAATCTCGCCGTAAACAAGCTACGTTTCGAAGTGCGTCTTGTTAAAAACAGATTGCATTGCTAGTTCATTTTGGTTATATTTGAGACTTCCTGAGCTCTATTGCTGTTTAAAAGCATGTTCGCATTCAGCATGTGTTCCCTTTGTTAAGCGACTTACGCCTGGTTTAAAATAGATTGCATTGCTAGTTCATTTTGTATATGTTTGAAACTGCATGAGCTCTATTACTCGACCTGCGCTTGTTTAAAAATTGAATACCAAAGAAGTATATTGTTCAATTTAGTTATGTTTAGAACACTATGATCTTTATTACTGTTTCGAAGCATGTTCGCCACCAGCATGTGTTCTCTTTTAAGCGACCTGCGTCTTGTGAAAAATAGATTGCTTTACTAGTTTTGGGTATTCTTGTCAGGGAAATTAAAGCCGCGTAAGGCAATGTAAGAATTATCCAAATACATTTTATGCATCTTGCCAGTCTCCGCATGTCTGGCTCAATGTAAACACAACTCTTCCCGGCCATCTAAAAGCTTTAACTATGTCGGGCGCCAGCATCTCAGCATGAATAAACTAGGGCGGAGCACGGAAGCGTGGTGCAAAGTGTTTTAGCAACTCCACGTGAACCAGTGCCTTCAAGGCTATTGGGCGCAAATACTTTAACCCCCAATGGGGCGCGGGGTGATAAATATGAGGTAATTCAGGTACGAGTTTCTTGTTGTCTTGCACCATTCATTGGAATGGAACTTTGGAAGCCCAATCTCTACAGCCTGGTTTGTGAAGAAAAAATGACAACCGTAATTATTTATATAGCCGATTTTAATAAATTTGATGGAGCAAAACACTCTACGTTGACGAATGGTTGCTTAAAAATAAACCAGTGAAGCTCTTTCCTTACCACCCTAATCACTCCACGTGTTAGGTAATTCCATCCACAGAAGCTCATTGTACATTTTACTAGCTGTGATGTGCAGTTTTTGAGTATGTTTAGGGTAACTCTACAGTAATTTTGCTCGTTCTGTTTGCTTTCTTATATCAGAGCAGAATTCACGTTTTCCAATTTTTACAGACCCAAATTGCCCGCCAAAAAAAAAAAAAAAAAAATGTAGTCAGCCTACTACAAACACAGACTAATTGCTTTTGTGGATTCTCAAGGTATAGACAAATTATAAAGGCGGATACGTGCAAATATTTGGTGTATTTGCTAAACAACTGACAATTGTCTGAAACACAGAATGTTCCAAAGTAAAACACGAACAATGACTCAGGGGGTTTGATGCGATTAGTTGCACAGTACTTCAAATACCCCAGAAATATACTTTTCTCTAGATCAGAAGTAATTTTATAACAATGATTGTACACAAGTTAATCAACTTTTTACCTCAAACAAAATGCTTCATGGTTGCATGTTTATAATTCCACTTTAGAAACGAAGAGTTCCATCGATGTGTGTGTATTCTTGTTAAATTATAAACAAAGGGCTTTCTCCTCGCAAGGGCCTAAATGTACTAACATGGTACGGCCAGCGTCTGTCCCATGGAGCGATGGTCTTACAAAGCTCTCAGAAGATGCACACATTCTACGCAGTCTGTTGAGACTCTTACTAAGAGAGCTCTCTAGGTATTATGTGCATTACAAAGGCAGAAAGTCAATCTGTAATTGGATTGGCGGAATTAATTGATCTATATTCTATACACAGACTTAAGTATAAGTTACCTGCCACGTAAGTATTTACCGTGAATCCACTCATTTCCCAAAAAATTGGCACATTTAGATTCTGTATCTTCCGGTTATTTCTTATTAATATTAGTTAGCCTTCATGAGTCCTGTTAGGAATAAAACTGACTTTCATAAAGTGTAAGACACATCAGGCATTATGGGTCAACGTTGAAAATAAGTCACAGTCAGCAGATCAAACATGGCCTAGTGCCCTGAGAGTGCGCCGTGCTCCGCACTGGAACTAAAGCGAATATTGATGAGAATCACCCGTCTCGGCAGCACTTTCCTACACAGGGCTTCAGCGCTTCTGCGGGGGGGGGGTGAAATAGCAGAAATAAATGGCTGATTATCTGAGAAATCCTAGCAGCCTGGGAAGGCGCGCCCATCAAAGCCATCCCCGCATCCTAATGGAAGCGAGGCTCAAGCCCGGAGACGCTCAGGACCCCTGTCGGACGCGGCCTGCAGAGAGGAAGAATGTTAAATCAGCCCCCTTGCTCAAATTGCGTATGGCATTTATTGCCCAGCTTAGAACATAATACATGAAAGGGTGGCATAATAAAGGGGTAGTTGCAATTAAATACAGTTCGAAGACAATTGCCAACCTCCCTGTCGAACAACCGTTCCCTAAAGAATCTTTTAAAGAGCTACCGGTGAAATAGATACTTCTCTACAGACTCCTCAGTCCCCCTTTTAGTCTCGAAAAGGGGTAAAACGCAGAAAAGCAATTAATCAAAAGCAAACTGGCTTTCCTTGGTTAAAACAGCAAATGGTTTTCAGAGTAAGGGTGGATATTCGGGGGTGGAGTTGCACAGGAATCATGGCTGACGGCTTCCTGACCTGCACCTTAATGCAATAATTCATATATGCCAACATGCTTAAAATGGAAACAATTATTTTCTATGGTAGTTGAGGCAAAAATGAATAGAATTTTGAATTCAGAAATCAAGAGTTTTACGCCTGAATATGGTCAAGTGGCATGTAATATTAGTACCAACATAATTTCACCCGGGTAGTATTCACCTATCTTTTTAAAAGTCATCAGTGCTCCGGGATGGCGGGATGGCGGGATGGCGGGAGATTTGGGGCTGACCTGCTGGTGGTCCTGGTCTCCCTACCCATACCTGGGTAGCCGTTGGGGCCACAGGTGGTGGCAGCTATTGATTATTGACCAACGGCTCCGTTGATTGGGAGGCAGTTAATTTGAGCAGCCCGGAGGTGAAACAAAGGCCCCTGGGAGTACGGGCACTGCAATAGAATGATTACGTATGTAGGAGTATTTGAATAAGTGATGTTTTAAGTGATAATCAATATATGAAAGAGTTTACAAATTAAGGAAGCCAATGGAGTAATCGGCTTTCTTGTCCGGGATCTAGTCAAGCAGCATCCACAATCCTAGTCAGTTAAAAGCAGGTAACTCCAAATTAACCTGCACTTACCCTATGTTAGCTCGGCACAGAGCAGTCAGGCTTACTTTGGAGGCGGGTATAGAATAGGCGTGCAATTTTCCTCAGCAAATCAGATTAGGTTAGATATCGTGACCTGATGCTTCTGCACTATTGGCTCTTCCGGAAGGACCCATTCAGCCGGCTTCCATTAACAAATAATGCTCGGTAAACATTGCTCTGGACCTTTTCTTAATATCTTAAACAATGTTCTTAAATGTTGTTATTATATGGGTGGGTTACAAGCGGACATTGTGCATTTCCGCATTAAGTACCCATAGGCCCGTGGCCATCCCGTTCACTATAAATCGGTAACAATTGCTTAATAGGCCAAGTACCGGGTCCCATAGTTGTCACTTATTAGTCTCCTTAGTAACCAGTGATTGCATGCACAACAAAGGTAGGTTAAACCATGTAAAGCAAATCTTGTATAGTGAAGGTAAATGAAGCATTTACTTCAGGGTGTAACATTGCTGAGCTCCTCTTGGGGTGGTCATTTACGCATCCTTCTTTTCTCCGGGGTCTGGGATAGTGAATAATCTAAATAAAATACACAAAAAAGTGATGGACGGAAGATCTGAATTATTCGCAACCACGTATTAGCACCCAGCCTGCATCCCAGTTCTTTGGGAAAGCCGAACATGGTAAAAAGTTTCCACTTTCTGCATAAACAAAAGAGCCTATCTGGAAATGTCCATGTCACACGGCCGCGAAAGGTTTAGGCGTTCTTCTGCTACGTCGGACGTATGTGATTATGGGCTATATATGCCCCGAGGGTACAAAAGCGCAAAAGGTCGCTGACATCAGGGTTCATGGCTCAAATACCTATAGATTAGCTCCACGTTACCTTAGTCCTAATAACGGTGAACCTTCGGCATAAACAAACGAGCCTAACTTAAAGAGAACCTTTTATTAAAGCATGCATTTATTGCATGAATCCTATACTTAGATGTAGAAGTTTATATGAAAGGTAATATAGTTGACTCCTCTGGAAACTAAAAATAGATGATAAGGGAATGCATCTTAAAGTAGACCTGGGTGGGGAACCTCGCTCCGTTCACTTAGTTTGCAGAGTTCTCTGCACTCCTCGCTCCGCTGAGCACACTGATTTCTAAAAATTCTGCTCTGCATAGCACAGTTATTTCCGTTACCTTAGTCTTAATAAGATATGAGGTCCTTTATGATGATCACCCGCAGTTACTAAGTGGCAGATGTTGCAGTTACTGCAATACCCCATTGGCTAAGATTAGGCTCTGCAGCCGCGGGTTATGCGTCACATTATTCATTCCCAGCATCATCTTTCCTTGGGCATCATATTCGACTAGGGATTAAAGTAACCTCCCAGAGCATGGAATTCCTGGAGGTGGACCAAGTTTGCAATCATCTATGTTTATATCGGAAGATCAGTACTGCCAGGTAGCTTGGCAAGGAAGGCATGTCACTGCAAGAAGTTGCAGCCAGCCTGAAGTCACTTTATTAGCTGTCCACCTTCGACGCTATTGAAGTGAGGCCCTGCGTGCCATCAGCCGGGAATTCATACATGAACAGGGAGTGGTGTGAAGTGGCTCCCAGAAACTGAGGCGGGTAGGGCGGGGGGAGGGCGAGCCCACCAGTAAGCTACTCGCCCTGTGGCGGGGTCCCAGCCAAGAAAAGGGTGTGGACTTCCTTTGGTATGGATTGGCTGCCCATGGAAAGGGCAAGCATTCATTGATGGGCTCTGGGCTGGCGGGAGCGGGGACTGACCTGCTGGTGGTCCTGGCTGTTCCTGCCCTACCCCAAGAGGCCGGTGCGTAGATTTATAATCATTGGAGGGGGTATACCCCGGTATGGTTGTCACAAGTGGTGGCAGATTTGATTTACCTGCGGCTCTGTTGACCGGAGGGCAGTCAACTTAAGGAGAGCAGGCTATCTTGGTTGGGGCCTGCTGGCACAGCCCGAAGGTAAAGAAGAAGGCCCCTTGGAAAGCGGGTTGCAAATATAATGACAATTTATAACTTTGAGATTTATAATGAATCCTGTGATGTGGATAAGCGAAGTATTTAAAGATCTAAAGATCTACCTTAATCAAGATGAATAAAGCATTAAAGAAATGACACTGCTTAAAGATTTAATAAAAGACTACGCGGTGAACGACAACAATCTGCTTCATGTCTTTTATGTGTTGAAAGGGGGGGGCGACTTGCACCCGGTAGGCACACTATGAACAGCGCCACCCGCACCTAGGGGCGTGGCGCTCTTAGTGGGACCAGGGGGCGGGAGCCGGCAGAGACAGCCTTGAGGTAATAGGATAGGGGGGGAGGCACGTCATCAGAGGAGGTAGGGTCAACCTCCCTCCCCCAAGGGTACAAAAGCCTCGGGGGAGGCGGAACTAACCCTCTTTGTCCTCTTCCAACAGCTCCGGCGGCAGCAGACCAGCGAAGAATTACCCACCCACCCATCCCTGCAACAAGGAAGAGAATGGCGGGGTCCCAGCCAAGAAAAGGGTGTGGACTTCCTTTGGTATGGATTGGCTGCCCATGGAAAGGGCAAGCATTCATTGATGGGCTCTGGGCTGGCGGGAGCGGGGACTGACCTGCTGGTGGTCCTGGCTGTTCCTGCCCTACCCCAAGAGGCCGGTGCGTAGATTTATAATCATTGGAGGGGGTATACCCCGGTATGGTTGTCACAAGTGGTGGCAGATTTGATTTACCTGCGGCTCTGTTGACCGGAGGGCGGTCAACTTAAGGAGAGCAGGCTATCTTGGTTGGGGCCTGCTGGCACAACCCGAAGGTAAAGAAGAAGGCCCCTTGGAAAGCGGGTTGCAAATATAATGACAATTTATAACTTTGAGGTTTATAATGAATCCTGTGATGTGGATAAGCGAAGTATTTAAAGATCTAAAGATCTACCTTAATCAAGATGAATAAAGCATTAAAGAAATGACACTGCTTAAAGATTTAATAAAAGACTACGCGGTGAACGACAACAATCTGCTTCATGTCTTTTATGTGTTGAAAGGGGGGGGGGCGACTTGCACCCGGTAGGCACACTAAATGTTTTAGGTTTGTATTGTAACATGCTCTCTGGCACTTTAAGAAACATCCTGGAAGAAACAGATTTTTTTAATGGACTTGTTATTGTTAGCAAAAGCCAATCTGTTTTATTATATGTTCATCTACTTTAAGCACTTAATTTGAACTAGTCTATATAACTACTTCGGGGCCTTACCATAATTTGAGATGTGAAAGCAAAGACGATGAAATGATCACCTATGCTTGGTTTTTATTTGTTTTCTATGTTTATATTATAATATGGTAAATGGGTCGGGTAACTCTTTTCTTTTATACGTGCCAAACTTGTATTCATATATAAAATCTTAACTGTTTAATGATATATTTACACATATATAACTTTGTTTATTATAAACCTAATACAGATTTTCTGACTGAATCTTAATGGTGTTTAAATACTGTTTACAAACCAGATTAAAAGCACAATTATGCAACCAATTGTGTACACGCACTGATGCCTAAATTCACATATTTACACATGAAGGGTTTCGATCAACCTAATAACGAATATGAGAATATTTGAAAATCCCTATACCTTTGACTGAATGTATTTGTAGGTGAGGTACGATCCGTACTATTCATTGATATAATCAATCAATCAAGCGTGTGTTAAGCGCGACTACTCACCAGTAAAGTTCTCAAGGCGCTGGAGGTGGGGGGGAGAGTGCAGGTTTCAGTCCATCAAGGAGCGGGTCTGTCGAAGAGCGAAGATGGGAAGCGATGTTGTTGGTCTGAGGTGGAGCGGAAGGGCGTTCAAGGCTTTGGCAGCGATGAAGGAGAAGGAGCGTCCTTCCGATCTGGTTTTTCTGGTGCGGGGGACCACAGCGTAGGAGAGATGGTCTGATCGTAGGATCCTTTGGGGTGCGTGGAATTGGTGTTGAATGTTCAGTTATACTGGCCCGGTGCCGTGGAGGGCCTTGTGTGCGTGGATGAGCATCTTGAAGGTGACTCTAGCCTCGATGGGGAGCCAGTGGAGTGTGCGCAGGTGCTGGGTGATGTGCCAGTGTCTTGGCAGATTGAGGACCAGTTCCCAACCTAATAAAAACCACAGGCGGTCACGCAACCCTAAAATCAGCTTCGTTATCTACAGCCCACATCATACATTTCGAAGTGCTTGTTCACATTGGCTTTGATTTCCTGTCTACAACGACATTCACCCCTTTAGGTAATGTGCATGTAGCTGACCCCGATGTTGGTGTTGGTTGTCGAATATGCATAGTGAGTATGTTTGGTATTTTTTAATCCTTAATTAAGTCCAGCTACATGTGAATGTTCGCTCACTACTGTGAAGTATTACACAAACCAAACATGTAAATCCTTTTTTGACTTATACTTGGTCTTGGCTTCTTAGGTATCTACTCTTATATTATTACATGACATGACTTCCTCAGAAGTGTCTGTAAAATGTAAATTTTGTCCTGAAATTTAGCCCTGAATTTTGCCCCTCTGTCCTAAATTTGTATTGCAACTGCCCATAATGTCCCCCCATTACAAGTGGTTTGAGTAGACATGCAGTATCTGCCATTCAAAAGTGATTATATTAAATCTTTTGAAAGTATGTGAAGCCTGTGTTGGAAGGTGAAGGCAAAGCAGTCTTCAAAAGAAAAAATAGTACAAAGATGTTTCTTTCTGAAGAATAAACTCATTTATGCTGGCCTTAATGGAATTAATTGGCAGATTGTTGTCAATGACTAAAACATAGTGAAAAATGGCTTGTCCACAATACATACCTTTTGGCATTGAAGAAGACAATAAAGTTCCTGTATTGAGCAAAACTTCAAAATCAATTATATAGTGCGCATGAAAAAACTGCAATATTTGAATCTCAAGCAAGAAAATGTTTGACGGATTTATAATATATTTCTCTCTTTAATCTTGCACTGAAGAAATGTGCTTGATTTAAACAACTGCAGTATACTAACATGCACACAACTCTGCCTGAATTTAGTTTCTGGACTTTGCAGAAAAATCGTTTTAGTCTCCATGTCTCTATAATTAGAAACGTTGCCGTAGCAATTACTGTGGGAGATGTGAAAGCGCCTGTTTTAAAAGACGTAAGTTTAAAATAGAATCTGATATGTTACAGTCTTCTCCTGCCCTCTTGTGGTTTAATGCTGGATCATGGAAAGCCGCACTTCTAACCTGTTGTAGTGCATCCATAATTTCAAAGTAAAAAACTCATATTTAAGAGGTATAATAATGAACATTTTATCTTTTTGGATTCCCAGTGCGTCCAGTGTTGATGAGGGAGATCACTGAATTTCATAGGCGAATAAAATCCCTGCGCAAAATATTAGCACATGCTGATTGTGAAACTAAACAAATTAGAGAGCAGTGACACGTGATAAACATAATTCAGTAGATGTTATTATGAATGTGCAGTAAACAAGTACAACAATAATGCAGCTTGTGACTCTACAAAGATTTGTGTCCTTTGGTTAAAAAAAGTTACTGAATCCTTTGGAATATTCAAGATAAAAGTATCAATAATGTCCACTAATGCCAAGGTCGTAAGTCGTAAAGAGTAGCATCTATAGAAGAGATACCACATCTCCATGAGAGTGCGAGCATTACTGGCCTTGGTAACACACCCG
The DNA here is from genome assembly GCF_964261635.1 of Lissotriton helveticus. Lineage (NCBI taxonomy): Eukaryota > Metazoa > Chordata > Amphibia > Caudata > Salamandridae > Lissotriton > Lissotriton helveticus. The sequence goes on from NC_136063.1 coordinate 851,014,625, forward strand.
GTAAAACCAAATGCTATTTGCATGCAATTTCCACCTTCTAAAAGCAAGTAGAACGTGTGCATGGAAAAGGGCTTGAAGAGGAGAACCCCATAAGGGAATCGACATGGGAATTCCGAGTCACACATGTTATTCACAATCTGGGCAAAACAAATGCAGGGATGGTTTATAAATACATTTGCAATTTCAAATGGGCTACTTATTTCTGTTATGAATGAAATAGTAATTATGGAATAATAAAAAGTAGGGACCTCATTTATGAAAAGTGACGCATCGCTGCATGAAAACAGTGATGCGTCACTTTTCATTGCGCCCTCCTTGTGACACCAATGATGCGTCATATTTACAGTATGACGCATCATGGCGCAAGGAGTTACAGATACGTCAGTATTTCTGACGTATCTGTTGGCGCAAAAGAGACGCATTGCTGGAGTGTGTCACAAAGTGCCGCAACTCCAGCAATGTGTCCTTTCACATGGGGCAAGCATACATTGCATACATTATACCTGGCGCAGGTATAATGTGGCGCAGGGGTTTACAAAGCGACGCATCTACCTAGATGCGTCAATTTGTAAATATGGCGCAACAAGGCGCATTTTTTACACCACTTGTGCATCACAAAAAGTGACGCACCAGCAGCGTAAAAGTGATGTACAGCCTCATAAATGAGGCCCCAGGTCCTTAATGTGGAGGATAAGTGAAAGACCCAGGGTAGCTAAAATGATCGTGAAAGCCCCATGGATCGTGGTATTAGAAATAATAACAGAGGAAGAAGCCAACACTGGCAATAAACACTTTGCTGACATTTCTGTCAGCCTGGCACTCTACTCCTTGGAAGCCCACAAAGTCATCTGCAGAGTCCCTCAAGTTTCATCACTCAGCCTCACCCTTTTTAATGCATACACGATTCCTTTGACCAATGCCATCCGCAAACACGGAATTCATATCTTCTCCTAAACAGATGAAACACAACTCATACTCTCATTCACTGATAAGATTCCTAACACAAGAAACGCCTGAAGACCAAAGATGGTAGCTGGATGAAAAAAAGCTGTCTCAAGCTAAAAACCAACAAGACAGAAGTAGTGATTCTTGGCAAGAACACCTCACCATGAGACTCCAACACAGGCCAGCCAAGCTCAGATCTACACGTACTCCTAGAACCCACGTCAGGAATCTCTGAATAAACATCGACAGTGAACTGAGTATGACCGCACGTCAACACCATCACTGCATCCTGATTCCATAACCTAGTCACTAGTAAGTTGCGCTATGGGAACACCCTCCACACCGGGATAACCAAGCAACTCATTAAAAGACTTCAAACCATCCCAAACCCCGAAGCCAGACTCATCCTCAACCTTCAACACAGAACTCACATCACCCAACACCTCAGGGAGCTACACGGTGTCCCAATACACAAATGTGCTCAATTCAAATTCTACACACACACATTCACAACAATTCACAACTCAGAACCCCCCTACTTGAACAGTCACATCTCTTTCCACCAACCACTCAGATGCCTCCACTCCGCAGGACTTCTTCTTGTACATATCCCACACACACAGAGACAAGATCAGGAGTATGGATGTTCTCTTACATTGCTCTGAAAGGGTGGAGCAACCTCCCCAGAATCTCCTCTTTTCTTGAATTGTGCAAGAAGCTGAAGACACTTGGTCAGCGCCAGGATACACTTGCGGGTGATAGTGTGCTTAACAAATACATAACATTTCAAAGTAATCTGGGTCCCGTTATGGTAGGTAGAGTCAAATGCTGTTAGAATAGTATGATATTCAGCCACTTTTGAGCCTTTTAAAATAACAGATAGCCTAACATATGTATGCTGGCAATACCATTATGTCCCATCAAAGAATGGTGAAACGTGGTTTCCGTGTCACCGAAGAGCTGCACAGCCGGAGACACCTTGTGAGTCAAGAAAACACGTAATCAGTAGTATAGCAAAAGTTTATCCAATTTATTTCCAAAGTTTTACTATCTTTTTCCGTCACGTCAAAGGTTAAAATTTCCATTTTTTCACGCATTTAATTGCACAAGAATTGCCCATCTGGGCCTATTTGCAGCCATGTTTAAGAAACTTGATTCCTCCGTCATAATAAATCCACCCAACGCATTATGGTCATTCTGTGACCTTCTTCAGGGGTATCTATGATAATTAAAAATATGCTTCAACTTTATAATGTTCTCAACGGAAGATATTCCACTCAAACCCTTTGTTATAAATCCATTACCCTTAATGTGATTAGCGCTCCATGCCCCTAAAACTAGTGTTTTCAATCCCATCCGCTATAAATGTGCACCTCACTACTTCCAACCCGAAACTTAATATTCAGACATGCCCCCCGAATCGTCCCCTAGTAATTTACAACCTTATGTGGAAGGGATCAAGAATATACAGAAACAGAGATGTGCAACACTAAAGTATGGGAATGTTTTTCACCAAGGAGTTCTGAGCAACATCAAATAGATTATTAGAACATTCTCCTTCCTGCAGCTGTGCTCCCAGAGATCCCTGTCAGTCTGAGTTCAAGGCCATTATGTAGGGTGACCACTCATCCATAACTTTTCTGTTGTTATTAATGGAAGTTTTCCACGGATGGCATTTGTCCATAGTTTTAGCCTTTTAGCTAAAAGCCAAATGTTAGCTTCAACAGTTGAGATGGCTCAGCTGAACTTGAAATTCGATTTGGGTCTTAAAAGAGAACATGAGCGACAGCCGTGCAGATAAGGAATAAGGACACAGTCACAGGCTACTTTAATGCAGTTCGCTGAGAAATTTCCCTGAGACTGTTTATGACTTGTCTATGATTGTGGGCAGTTTTGTCCCAATTACCTGGTGTCTCCCCCGTTCTTATTCTGTCCTGATAATGACCCCATCCAAATAATTGTGTTAAGGGGGTAGTAATGTCAACAAATTCTTCTGTGGCTCTCATAATATGATTGCCATTTGTAACAATATGTGGCACAATCAGTCACATGTATTTATTTTGTATATAACATAAACTCACTTTTTGACCACTTCATTCACTTTCACTGAGCCGACACCCTGTAGGATCAACTTATCTTTTCGAATATGAATGCTGTGTCATTTATGGATTAATGAATTAAATAAATGCATCTATTGTGGAATTGAAATAGATCTACATAAGATTTCCTTATGTTGCAATTGCCGGGGAAGCCAAGACCCCACAACCAGGCCATAAGACTTGTTGCAACACCAGACCAAAGGAAGAAGGATCCCGTAGGGCACACAGGCACTCAAATCACCAAGGGAGCAGCGACCGGACTTGGACTATACAACAAAAGGCTTGCACTCAGAAAGAGTGCATCTGCTGTGCTCATAAGTCTCCACAAAGAAAGGACTGCGTGTGACTGAAAGGAAAAAGAGTGGACTCCATGATCAGCAACAGGTACAACATAGCTGAAAGAAGTCATCTACAAAGCCAAAGTAGGATCATGCCAGCTGACCAATTGCAACAGGATTTTTCGTGGACTGGGCAGGTGCATTGTGGGAGATTGGGACCAATTTCCCAAAGAAGCAATCCAGAGATGCTGAAATCTTGGCTGGTGCTACTCGGTCCTTAATATCGTTAGTGGAACCAATATTAACTACCATTTCAAAGTTTGGAAACTTTCAGCAAAGTTGTGCACAAGAAGACTGACTAGATGTCGAGAGTCAAGCCACCTATATTGACTTGCCAATCGTGTTGCCCTTGCTGGTTTGTCCTGCTGAAAAGTTCTAAGCTTCGAGAGCTTCCTCGCCCTCAACACCGCAGATTTGATGCCCGTGTTTTCACTGAGCCACTGAGCTGCAGCAGGCCGCCACCATCAACTTGGACTCTGAATCCAGCAAGCCTGAGGACCCACAGACGAGCATGTCAATGAGACTAAAGAACCAAGAGTAAGATCAACTCCGATGATAAAATGTGGATCGGGACCTAGCCCGTGACTTAGCCAGCACATTCCCCATTGCTGCCAGCCTAAATCTTTGACTTTCTACTGGTAGCGCACCCCTTAGTGGTTGCGAGTGACGCTTTAAGCTTTTATGTGCTATAAAGTACATTTTTTGATTTAATCTTTAGAAACTTATATCTCACATTCCTGACAATGGATATTTGTTTATTTTGATGTATTTTCAAGGAGAAAAAAACGTCCTATTTTTAAAAATTAGAATTGGATTTTTATTGTGGTGTCTCTTTTACATATTTACTGTTTTTTTAGTATAAAATGCTTTACACATTCCAAGCTACCAAGGGTTGAACAAGGATTACTTTACTGAGACCTGACTGCACCTGTGATTGTGGTATTATTACCAGCTGTTGGTGAATATCCCCACCTTTTAATTACCTACTTTCCTGAAATAGAAAATTAATGTTACCATGTCCCTATAGTGGAAAGGATCAAAAAGTCATTTTCCTTGTTGCAGGCATTGCTGTCCTATTTAGAAAACCAAAGTGCAGATCAGAATATTAAGGTGTATCTCGGGAATGACACCTCTTAGAAAATGAAATAAACAACTATTTGTAATAGTTAGTAAAAATCTAAATATATTGTGAAGTTGGATTTTTATTAAATATTAGGAAAAGGGTACTTTTAGAAAGTTATCTTTTTCCTGCCTGAAGCTTCTGGAGACAATTTATCATTAGTTCTCCCTCCAGCAGAAGCCTGGCAAGGGATTAGCCTTGAATAGGGCCGAAAGAGGTGTGAAAGGCTTCTTGGAATTCCACAGAATAATGAGAGTGGGGTCTATCGGCATTCTGTGACACCACACATTCAAATTCTGCTTGACAGGTCTGTGGTGAATTACATGAACACTCGGGGCACAAAGGCAAGGGAGAAAACAGTATGCCAAGACAATCCTTGTGTTTCTCTTGTCTGTTAGCGGAAGTACACTGGTAATTTTCCTATGACACACTCCCGGTCCTAAAGGCTTAAGTTAAGTGTAGCCAAAGACTTTCACCATCTTGAAAATTCTCTTATGCATTGCATTTTGGGCCTGTTACAGTAAGACAAACAGGAACTACTAAAAAAGTGGGTAAGGTTGCCCCTGGAAACTTTTATTGAAATTGTTAGGGAATACCCAGGTATTACCTCCCTCCATTCAAGCTCATTCCAGGCATCAATGTGTCACTTTTAAGCAACCATTCTAACACTTTCTGGACCTGTCAAAGATCAGAAGAGGACTGGACCTACTATCTGTAACCTGTCAGTAGCCCTGAAGGACTGACCTGTTTCCTCTTGTACTCAGGAGGACAAATAAGTGGAGACTAAGCATCAACTGGTTGAGTTCCTGTGGGGGTTCAGGGAGACAACACGATGAAAGAGATCTTTTCATGGAAGTACCTAGCTGCCAGAGGAAACTGAACATGGACTGGGCCCTGCTGTTGGCCTCTCCCTGACACCCTGTCGGTCTCTAATTGCCTCCCTCATTGTCCTGTGGGTTTTTAGAAATACACTCATGAGGTTTCATTTTTTTAAATATATTTTATTACTTTTTTCTAAATTGATTTGGGATTTGTATTGTATGACCTTTTGACTTTAATATTGCTTTGGTTCTGCCTAAATACTACACACATTGCCCTTAGGTAAGCCATCTGCTCTGTGCCCTAACTGTCAGGGGGTAGATTTAAGGTTAATTTAGTGATTTGTAGGGTTCACCCTCAGATGGAGAATGATTATGCCTGGAAGTGGTCAGTCACCCACCCCAAATCTTAATCCAGTTTCTTACAATGCACATTAGAAAATGTAGTAGTAATATTAGATTTTGCATAATATCGTTATGTGTGCAGATTTCAGAGTGGTAACCTGCATGCACTATATGGTAAACTGTGGTGTGAAAAGAAAGCAAAACATTAACGTACTGTGTGCACATCACAAAAGTATTTATATCAGAAATGCTAGTGCATGCTGTTATGAGCCTATCACTCATTGTTTTATCCTTCATGAAGGCATCTTGATATAGCTTGTAATACATAGCCAACTTTTGAGTGACTTCTAATAATGCAACTTCATCTAAAATGGCCAATAGGTTGAGCATGTACATGCCTATGAGAAAGGGCCAACACACATTGTTCTCCCATATTCTGAGCTGAGCTGACACGTACATTCCAGGCCTTTACATTCAATGAAAAAGCAGTGATCACAGAGAGGATGATGCTTCCAGCACAGACATAGTTGTATTGCATTATTAATATTAATTTTTAATATAACTAGCGTTTCGAAACATAAGACCTGCAAAGTCCCAAAATATTAATAAAAAGCACACTGTTCCCTAAGTTTATAAGTGATAAATATAAAGTCTCACATACTAGAGTCACCACAGTACTGAATGGTGATGCCGACAGTGAAAGTCAAAATAGTGCTGATGCTCATGTTCAAACTCTTTGTGCATTGTACCATAATTATGTGAAGGTAGAACCACAATGAAATCTTCATATTGGAGATTTATTGATAACAAAGATATGGTATACTCCGTGGCAGGTGTGTAGGGAACCCCCCACTTTAGCAGCTTAGATGGGGCTCACACTGGGTCTTATACGCTGGTGAACTCAGTCCACATAAAGATTTAGGGCCTAATTTACAAAAACAGATGCATCACTGCGTTAAAGCAGTGATGCATCAGAAATACTTGTGCTGCTGTACTTCATTTTAAAATTCCATTGATGAGCTGTATTTATGATTTGGTCCACCTTGGTGTAGCTCATATCGGGAATAAAAAAATGGATGCACCCCTGGGAGGGATGCTTTAACGAAAACTGACACATATGAAGTAAAAGTGATGTAGGGCTGTTTAGCAACAAGAAAATTGACGCTGACCACGTACGTATCACTTTTGAGTGCTTCAAGCATCAGGAATCATATAAAAATGATGATTTGAAGGCAAAAACATTGCCCACCTCACACAAGGCAGCCTTGGAGCAGGGGTTAGAGAGCAGAGAACATCAGCCAGGGAAACAACCTCAACAAACCCAGCACCAGCCAGGATGTCCAGAGAGACTCCAAGGGGAAGAGAACGTGCAATTTCAGTGCGAACGGAGGTGACAAAGCATGAACAAAACAACAATTGATGGACAGAATGCCGAACAATGTCATACATTCACCCCAGTATAGAGATCTGGGCCTAAATCCATCGGTTTTTTTTTGTACTCCACACCACCCCAGGTCAGACATGGCCATACGCAAATCAGCCTTGACCCTGTGCCTCATGGGAACAGTCCAGCCCGAACTGCCAAGCAATGTCTTTCCTGGACCGGAATCAAGCATCCAAGGACCAGTTTCTGGCTATCAGCCTGGATAGCTTGACTCCAGTGTTGTGGAGAGCATGGGACTCATGTCTGAGCATACCCATCCCAATCGGGGTGACAAATGCAAAACAACAATTGATGGACAGAATGCAGAACAATGTCATATATTCACCCCAGTACAGAGATCTGGGCCTAAAGCCATCGTTTTTTTGCACTCCACACCACCCCAGGTCAGACATGGCCATTTGCAAATCAGCCTTGACCCTGTGCCTCATGGGAACAGTCCAGCCCGAACTGCCAAGCCATGTCTTTCCTGGACTGGAATCAAGCATCCAAGGACCGGTTTCTGGCTATCAGCCTTCATCAGCCTGGATAGCTTGACTCCAGTGGTGTGGAGAGCATGGGACTCACGTCTGAGCATACCCATCCCACTCGGGGTGACAAATGCAAAACAACAATTGATGGACAGAATGCAGAACAATGTCATACATTCACCCCAGTACAGAGATCTGGGCCTAAATCCATCGTTTTTTTGCACTCCACACCACCCCAGGTCAGACATGGCCCTATGCAAATCAGCCTTGACCCTGTGCCTCATGGGAACAGTCCAGCCCGAACAGCCAAGCCATGTCTTTCCTGGACCGGAATCAAGCATCCAAGGACCGGTTTCTGGCTATCAGCCTTCATCAGCCTGGATAGCTTGATTCCAGTGGTGTGGAGAGCATGGGACTCATGTCTGAGCATACCCATCAAACTCGGAGTGACAAATGCAAAACAACAATTGATGGACAGAATGCAGAACAATGTCATACATTCACCCCAGTACAGCGATCTGGGCCTAAATCCATTGTTTTTTTGCACTCCACACCACCCCAGGTCAGATATGGCCATATGCAAATCAGCCTTGACACTGTGCCTCATGGGAACAGTCCAGCCCGAACTGCCAAGCCATGTCTTTCCTGGACCAGAATCAAGCATCCAAGGCAAGGACCGGTTTCTGGCTATCAGCCTTCATCAGCCTGGATAGCTTGACTCCAGTGGTGTGGAGAGCATGGGGCTCACGTCTGAGCATACCCATCCCACTCGGGGTGACAAATGCAAAACAACAATTGATGGACAGAATGCAGAACAATGTCATACATTCACCCCAGTACAGCGATCTGGGCCTAAATCCATCGTTTTTTTGCACTCCACACCACCCCAGGTCAGACATGGCCCTATGCAAATCAGCCTTGACCCTGTGCCTCATGGGAACAGTCCAGCCCGAACTGCCAAGCCATGTCTTTCCTGGACCGGAATCAAGCATCCAAGGAATGGTTTCTGGCTATCAGCCTTCATCAGCCTGGATAGCTTGACTCCAGTGGTGTGGAGAGCATGGGACTCACGTCTGAGCATACCCATCCCACTCGGCGTGACAAATGCAAAACAACAATTGATGGACAGAATGCAGAACAATGTCATACATTCACCCCAGTACAGCGATCTGGGCCTAAATCCATCATTTTTTTGCACTCCACACCACCCCAGGTCAGACATGGCCATATGCAAATCAGCCTTGACCCTGTGCCTCATGGGAACAGTCCAGCCCGAACTGCCAAGCCATGTCTTTCCTGGACCAGAATCAAGCATCCAAGGCAAGGACCGGTTTCTGGCTATCAGCCTTCATCAGCCTGGATAGCTTGACTCCAGTGGTGTGGAGAGCATGGGGCTCACGTCTGAGCATACCCATCCCACTCGGGGTGACAAATGCAAAACAACAATTGATGGACAGAATGCAGAACAATGTCATACATTCACCCCAGTACAGAGATCTGGGCCTAAATCAATCGTTTTTTTGCACTCCACACCACCCCAGGTCAGACATGGCCATATGCAAATCAGCCTTGAGCCTGTGCCTCATGGGAACAGTCCAGCCCGAACTGCCAAGCCATGTCTTTCCTGGACCAGAATCAAGCATCCAAGGACCGGTTTCTGGCTATCAGCCTTCATCAGCCTGGATAGCTTGACTCCAGTGGTGTGGAGCGCATGGGACTCACGTCTGAGCATACCCATCCCACTCGGGGTGACAAATGCAAAACAACAATTGATGGACAGAATGCAGAACAATGTCATACATTCACCCCAGTACAGAGATCTGGGCCTAAATCCATCGTTTTTTTGCACTCCACACCACCCCAGGTCAGACATGGCCAAATGCAAATCAACCTTGACCCTGTGCCTCATGGGAACAGTCCTGCCCGAACTGCCAAGCCATGTCTTTCCTGGACCGGAATCAAGCATCCAAGGACCGGTTTCTGGCTATCAGCCTTCATCAGCCTGGATAGCTTGACTCCAGTGGTGTGGAGAGCATGGGACTCACGTCTGAGCATACCCATCCCACTCGGGGTGACAAATGCAAAACAACAATTGATGGACAGAATGCAGGGCAATGTCATACATTCACCCCAGTACAGAGATCTGGGCCTAAATCCTTCGTTTTTTTGCACTCCACACCACCCCAGGTCAGACATGGCCATATGCAAATCAGCCTTGACCCTGTGCTTCATGGGAACAGTCCAGCCCGAACTGCCAAGCCATGCCTTTCCTGGACCAGAATCAAGCATCCAAGGACCGGTTTCTGGCTATCAGCCTTCATCAGCCTGGATAGCCTGACTCCAGTGGTGTGGAGAGCATGGGACTAACGGCTGAGCATACCCATCCCACTCGAGGTGACAAATGCAAAACAACCATTGATGGACAGAATGCAGAACAATGTCATACATTCACCCCAGTACAGAGATCTGAACCTAAATCAATCGTTTTTTTGCACTCCACACCACCCCAGGTCAGACATGGCCCTATGCAAATCAGCCTTGACCCTGTGCCTCATGGGAACAGTCCAGCCCGAACTGCCAAGCCATGTCTTTCCTGGACCGGAATCAAGCATCCAAGGACTGGTTTCTGGCTATCAGCCTACATCAGCCTGGATAGCTTGACTCCAGTGGTGTGAAGAGCATGGGACTCACGTCTGAGCATACCCATCCCACTCGGAGTGACAAATGCAAAACAACAATTGATGGACAGAATGCAGAACAATGTCATACATTCACCCCAGTACAGCGATCTGGGCCTAAATCCATCATTTTTTTGCACTCCACACCACCCCAGGTCAGACATGGCCATATGCAAATCAGCCTTGACACTGTGCCTCATGGGAACAGTCCAGCCCGAACTGCCAAGCCATGTCTTTCCTGGACCAGAATCAAGCATCCAAGGCAAGGACTGGTTTCTGGCTATCAGCCTTTCATCAGCCTGGATAGCTTGACTCCAGTGGTGTGGAGAGCATGGAGCTCACGTCTGAGCATACCCATCCCACTTGGGGTGACAAATGCAAAACAACAATTGATGGACAGAATGCAGAACAATGTCATACATTCACCCCAGTACAGACATCTGGGCCTAAATCAATCGTTTTTTTGCACTCCACACCACCCCAGGTCAGACATGGCCATATGCAAATCAGCCTTGAGCCTGTGCCTCATGGGAACAGTCCAGCCCGAACTGCCAAGCCATGTCTTTCCTGGACCAGAATCAAGCATCCAAGGACCGGTTTCTGGCTATCAGACTTCATCAGCCTGGATAGCTTGACTCCAGTGGTGTGGAGAGCATGGGACTCACGTCTGAGCATACCCATCCCACTCGGGGTGACAAATGCAAAACAACAATTGATGGACAGAATGCAGAACAATGTCATACATTCACCCCAGTACAGAGATCTGGGCCTAAATCCATCGTTTTTTTGCACTCAACACCACCCCAGGTCAGACATGGCCATATGCAAATCAGCCTTGACACTGTGCCTCATGGGAACAGTCCAGCCCGAACTGCCAAGCCATGTCTTTCCTGGACCGGAATCAAGCATCCAAGGACCGGTTTCTGGCTATCAGCCTTCATCAGCCTGGATAGCCTGACTCCAGTGGTGTGGAGAGCATGGGACTAACGGCTGAGCATACCCATCCCACTCGAGGTGACAAATGCAAAACAACCATTGATGGACAGAATGCAGAACAATGTCATACATTCACCCCAGTACAGAGATCTGAACCTAAATCAATCGTTTTTTTGCACTCCACACCACCCCAGGTCAGACATGGCCCTATGCAAATCAGCCTTGACCCTGTGCCTCATAGGAACAGTCCAGCCCGAACTGCCAAGCTATGTCTTTCCTGGACCGGAATCAAGCATCCAAGGACTGGTTTCTGGCTATCAGCCTACATCAGCCTGGATAGCTTGACTCCAGTGGTGTGGAGAGCATGGGACTCACGTCTGAGCATACCCATCCCACTCGGAGTGACAAATGCAAAACAACAATTGATGGACAGAATGCAGAACAATGTCATACATTCACCCCAGTACAGCGATCTGGGCCTAAATCCATCATTTTTTTGCACTCCACACCACCCCAGGTCAGACATGGCCATATGCAAATCAGCCTTGACACTGTGCCTCATGGGAACAGTCCAGCCCGAACTGCCAATCCATGTCTTTCCTGGACCAGAATCAAGCATCCAAGGCAAGGACTGGTTTCTGGCTATCAGCCTTTCATCAGCCTGGATAGCTTGACTCCAGTGGTGTGGAGAGCATGGAGCTCACGTCTGAGCATACCCATCCCACTCGGGGTTACAAATGCAAAACAACAATTGATGGACAGAATGCAGAACAATGTCATACATTCACCCCAGTACAGACATCTGGGCCTAAATCAATCGTTTTTTTGCACTCCACACCACCCCAGGTCAGACATGGCCATATGCAAATCAGCCTTGAGCCTGTGCCTCATGGGAACAGTCCAGCCCGAACTGCCAAGCCATGTCTTTCCTGGACCAGAATCAAGCATCCAAGGACCGGTTTCTGGCTATCAGACTTCATCAGCCTGGATAGCTTGACTCCAGTGGTGTGGAGAGCATGGGACTCACGTCTGAGCATACCCATCCCACTCGGGGTGACAAATGCAAAACAACAATTGATGGACAGAATGCAGAACAATGTCATACATTCACCCCAGTACAGAGATCTGGGCCTAAATCCATCGTTTTTTTGCACTCCACACCACCCCAGGTCAGACATGGCCAAATGCAAATCAACCTTGACCCTGTGCCTCATGGGAACAGTCCTGCCCGAACTGCCAAGCCATGTCTTTCCTGGACCGGAATCAAGCATCCAAGGACCGGTTTCTGGCTATCAGCCTTCATCAGCCTGGATAGCTTGACTCCAGTGGTGTGGAGAGCATGGGACTCACATCTGAGCATACCCATCCCACTCGGGGTGACAAATGCAAAACAACAATTGATGGACAGAATGCAGAACAATGTGATACATTCACCCAGGTACAGAGATCTGGGCATAAATCCATCGTTTTTTTGCACTCCACACCACCCCAGACATGGCCATATGCAAATCAGCCTTGACCCTGTGCCTCATGGGAACAGTCCTGCCAGAACTGCCAAGCCATGTCTTTCCTGGACCGGAATCAAGCATCCAAGGACCAATTTCTGGCTATCAGCCTTCATCAGCCTGGATAGCCTGACTCCAGTGGTGTGGAGAGCATGGGACTAACGGCTGAGCATACCCATCCCACTCGAGGTGACAAATGCAAAACAAAAATTGATGGGCAGAATGCAGAACTATGTCATACATTCACCCCAGTACAGAGATCTGGGCCTAAACCCATCGTTTTTTTGCACTCCACACCACCTCAGGTCAGACATGGCCATATGCAAATCAGCCTTGACCATGTGCCTCATGGGAACAGTCCAGCCCGAACTGCCAAGCCATGTCTTTCCTGGACCGGAATCAAGCATCCAAGGACCGGTTTCTGGCTATCAGCCTTCATCAGCCTGGATAGCTTGACTCAAGTGGTGTGGAGAGCATGGGACTCATGTCTGAGCATACCCATCCCACTCGGGGTGACAAATGCAAAACAACAATTGATGGACAGAATGCAGAACAATGTCATAAATTCACCCCAGTACAGAGATCTGGGCCTAAATCCATCGTTTTTCTGCATGAGGCACAGGGTCAGACTGATTTGCATATAGCCATGTCTGAACTGGGGTGGCAGAGTGGGCTAAAGAACGGTGATGGATCAAACCCAGATCTTTTGACTGAGTGTGAGTGTTTGATTGGTTCAGATGCTCCGTCCATCACCACCCCCTTTTGTACCGCTTTGGCCATTATAAGTGTGGCAGGCTATGCTCAGACGTGAGTCCCTTGCTCACTTTGCCACAGGATTCAAGCAAGCCGGGCTGAAGACGGCTGGAATGCCAGAAACCAGTCCCCGGAAGCTTGTTTCCGGTCCAGGGAAGGCATGGCTTGGCAGTTCGGGCTGGACTGTTCCCATGAGGCACAGGGTCAGACTGATTTGCATATAGCCATGTCTGAACTGGGGTGGCAGAGTGGGCTAAAGAACGGTGATGGATCAAACCCAGATCTTTTGACTGGGTGTGAGTGTTTGATTGGTTCAGATGCTCCGTCCATCACCACCCCCTTTTGTACTGCTTTGCCTGCCATAAGTGGGGCAGGGTATGCTCAGACGTGAGTCCCTTGCTCACTTTGCCACTGGATTCAAGCAAGCCGGGCTGTAGACGGCTGGAATGCCAGAAACCGGTCCACGGAAGCTTGTTTCCGGTCCAGGGAAGGCATGGCTTGGCAGTTCGGGCTGGACTGTTCCCATGAGGCACAGGGTCAGACTGATTTGCATATAGCCATGTCTGAACTGGGGTGGCAGAGTAGGCTAAAGAACGGTGATGGATCAAACCCAGATCTTTTGACTGGGTGTGAGTGTTTGATTGGTTCAGATGCTCCGTCCATCACCACCCCCTTTTGTACCGCTTTGGCTGCCATAAGTGTGGCAGGGTATGCTCTGACGTGAGTCCCTTCCTCACTTTGTCACTGGATTCAAGCAAGCCGGGCTGAAGACGGCTGGAATGCCAGAAACCGGTCCTCGGAAGCTTGTTTCCGGTCCAGAGAAGACATGGCTTGGCAGTTCGGGCTGGACTGTTCCCATGAGGCACAGGGTCAGACTGATTTGCATATAGCCATGTCTGACCTGCGGTGGCAGAGTGGGCTAAAGAGCAGTGATGGATCAAAGCCAGAACGTTTGACTGGGTGTGAGTGTTTGATTGGTTCAGATGCTCCGTCCATCACCACCCCCTTTTGTACCGCTTTGGCCGCCATAAGTGTGGCAGGGTATGCTCAGACGTGAGTCCCTTGCTCACTTTGCCACTGGATTCAAGCAAGCCGAGCTGAAGACGGCAGGAATGCCAGAAACCGGTCCCCGGAAGCTTGTTTCTGGTCCAGGGAAGGCATGGCTTGGCAGTTCGTGCTGGACTGTTACCATGAGGCACAGGGTGAGACTGATTTGCATATAGCCATGTCTGAACTGGGGTGGCAGAGTGGGCTAAAGAACGGTGATGGATCAAACCCAGATCTTTTGACTGGGTATGAGTGTTTGATTGGTTCAGATGCTCCGTCCATCACCACCCCCTTTTGTACCGCTTTGGCCGCCATAAGTGTGCAGGGTTTGCTCAGACGTGAGTCCCTTGCTCACTTTGCCACTGGATTCAAGCAAGCCGGGCTGAAGACGGCTAAAATGCCAGAAACCGGTCCCCAGATGCTTGTTTCTGGTCCAGGGAAGGCATGGCTTGGCAGTTCGGGCTGGACTGTTCCCATGAGGCACAGGGTCAGACTGATTTGCATATAGCCATGTCTGAACTGGGGTGGCAGAGTGGGCTAAAGAACGGTGATGGATCAAACCCAGATCTTTTGACTGGGTGTGAGTGTTTGATTGGTTCAGATGCTCCGTCCATCACCACCCCCTTCTGTACCGCTTTGGCTGCCATAAGTGTGGCAGGGTATGCTCTGACGTGAATCCCTTCCTCACTTTGCCACTGGATTCAAGCAAGCCGGGCTGAAGACGGCTGGAATGCCAGGAAACCGGTCCTCGGAAGCTTGTTTCCGGTCCAGAGAAGACATGGCTTGGCAGTTCGGGCTGGACTGTTCCCATGAGGCACAGGGTCAGACTGATTTGCATATAGCCATGTCTGACCTGGGGTGGCAGAGTGGGCTAAAGAGCAGTGATGGATCAAACCCAGAACTTTTGACTGGGTGTGAGTGTTTGATTGGTTCAGATGCTCCGACCATCACCAACCCCTTTTCTACCGCTTTGGCCACCATAAGTGTGGCAGGGTATGCTCAGACGTGAGTCCCTTGCTCACTTTGCCACTGGATTCAAGCAAGCTGAGCTGAAGACGGCTGGAATGCCAGAAACCGGTCCCCGGAAGCTTGTTTCTGGTCCAGGGAAGGCATGGCTTGGAAGTTCGTGCTTGACTGTTCTCATGAGGCACAGGGTCAGACTGATTTGCATATAGCCATGTCTGAACTGGGGTGGCAGAGTGGGCTAAAGAACGGTGATGGATCAAACCCAGATCTTTTGACTGGGTGTGAGTGTTTGATTGGTTCAGATGCTCCGTCCATCACCACCCCCTTTTGTACCGCTTTGGCCGCCATAAGTGTGGCAGGGTATGCTCAGACGTGAGTCCCTTGCTCACTTTGCCACTGGATTCAAGCAAGCCGGGCTGAATATGGCTGGAATGCCAGAAACCGGTCCCCGGAAGCTTGTTTTCGGTCCAGGCAAGGCATGGCTTGGCAGTTCGGGCTGGACTGTTCCCATGAGGCACAGGGTCAGACTGATTTGCATATAGCCATGTCTGAACTGGGGTGGCAGAGTGGGCTAAAGAAGGGTGATGGATACAACCCAGATCTTTTGACTGGGTGTGAGTGTTTGATTGGTTCAGATGCTCCGTCCATCACCACCCCCTTTTGTACTGCTTTGGCTGCCATAAGTGTGGCAGGGTATGCTCAGACGTGAGTCCCTTGCTCACTTTGCCACTGGATTCAAGCAAGCCGGGCTGACGACGGCTGGAATGCCAGAAACCGGTCCCCGGAAGCTTGTTTCTGGTCCAGGGAAGGCATGGCTTGGCAGTTCGGGCTGGACTGTTCCCATGAGGCACAGGGTCAGACTGATTTGCATATGGCCATGTCTGAACTGGGGTGGCAGAGTGGGCTAAAGAATGGTGATGGATCAAACCCAGATCTTTTGACTGGGTGTGAGTGTTTGATTGGTTCAGATGCTCCGTCCATCACCACCCCCTTTTGTACCGCTTTGGCCGCCATAAGTGTGGCAGGGTATGCTCAGACGTGAGTCCCTTGCTCACTTTGCCACTGGATTCAAGCAAGCCGGGCTGAAGATGGCTGGAATGCCAGAAACCGGTCCCCGGAAGCTTGTTTTCGGTCCAGGCAAGGCATGGCTTGGCAGTTCGGGCTGGACTGTGTCCATGTGGCACAGGGTCAGACTGATTTGCATATAGCCATGTCTGAACTGGGGTGGCAGAGTGGGCTAAAGAACGGTGATGGATCCAACCCAGATCTTTTGACTGGGTGTGAGTGTTTGATTGGTTCAGATGCTCTGTCCATCACCACCCCCTTTTGTACTGCTTTGGCCGCCATAAGTGTGGCAGGGTATGCTCAGACGTGAGTCCCTTGCTCACTTTGCCACTGGATTAAAGCAAGCCGGGGTGAAGAAGGCAGGAATGCCGGAAACCGGTCCCCGGAAGCTTGTTTCCGGTCCAGGGAAGGCATGGCTTGGCAGTTCGGGCTGGACTGTTCCCATGAGGCACAGGGTCAGACTGATTTGCATATAGCCATGTCTGAACTGGGGTGGCAGAGTGGGCTAAAGAACGGTGATGGATCAAACCCAGATCTCTTGGATGGGTGTGAGTGTGTGATTGGTTCAGATGCTCCGTCCAGCACCACCCCCTTTTGTACCGCTTTGGCCGCCATAAGTGTGGCGGGGTATGCTCAGACGTGAGTCCCTTGCTCACTTTGCCACTGGATTCAAGCAATCCGGGCTGAAGGCGGCTGGAATGACAGAAACCAGTCCCCGGAAGCTTGTTTCCGGTCCAGGGAAGGCATGGCTTGGCAGTTCGGGCTGGACTGTTCCCATGAGGCACAGGGTCAGACTGATTTGCCTATAGCCATGTCTGGACTGGGGTGGCAGAGTGGGCTAAGGAACAGTGATGGATCAAACCCAGATCTTTTGACTGGGTGTGAGTGTTTGATTGGTTCAGATGCTCCGTCCATCACCACCCCCTTTTGTACCGACAAAGCATGAACACCAGCTCTTTGCCACATCCAAATTGCCATTAGGCAAGAAAGAGGCCATCTGGTAGTCCATAGTGGCCAATATCAACAGTATGAGATTAGCAAAGAGGACAGTCACAACTGCAAAAAGTGCTGGTATTACCATAAATGCAGAATGAATGTGAATCTGGTCAAAACCTGAAAGGCAGTCATGCAGACCAGAGGAGGAGACATCATGCCATAAGATAGCTAGATACCTTGGAGGAGCTGGTGGCATCTGTCATCCCAGTTGCGATGGTGCCAGGAGTTCATGGACAGGACAGTGCTGGCTACCAGCTGCAGGCCGTGGAGGGAGTTACGGTGGGGCAGGGAGGCGGGGAGGGGGAGGGGCAGGGTGGAGGGTGCTAAAAACCGGCATATGGATAATTGCAGGTAAGTAAACAATTTAATAATAAAACGAATTTCGTAGCGCGCACTGCATCGCATTTTGCAATGCAAGGCGCACTATCAAATTTGTTTTATTAATTAAATTGTTTACTTACCTGCAATTATCCCTATGCCGGTTTTTAGCACCCTCCACCCTGCCCCTTCCCCTCCCCGCCTCCCTGCCCCACCGTAACTCCCTCCACGGCCCGCGCCTGCTGGCTATGAGGACCACCGACACCGACAGGGTAAGTGCCCATAAGAGGCAATAATTGCAAAATGGTCATGTTTTGCATCGCACTAGGCTTTGTTCCTAAGCTCCACTGCACTTTGTGCAAGGGTAATGTTAGGAATCTCACTCTTCTACCAGTCAAAATCACCTAAATTTAAGTCACACTGCCCAGTCACATATTTCCCAGTTCAGTCCAGTTCCATCAAGTGTGTCCTTTCCATGTGTGATGTGCAGCAGCAGCCCAACTTACCCTTTGTATACTGGGACTAGTAGTGGAATGCAGAACAGGAGTCACCAGAACTGCAAGTCCTACAATACAAAGCAAAAACATGGACTAGAGCAACACATCAAGCATGGATACTTCTGCCCTGCCCAACCTGCCTGTGACAATGGAGGCCACCTTGCATCACAAGCCTAGTGTGTCTTACTTGGGCTCATGCACACAAATCAGGCCTTTAAAGCTATGGAATGGAATGGCATTGTCAGAGGAAAAGCTACTCACCTGAGAGGGTACACATGTGCAGCACATGTTCAGTATCAACACATAGGAGCATGTAACAAGCCACAGGTGTTGCCTGTCATGGCAGGTTCCACCTAAACTCTTGTCATGTATCAATTCATAGTGGGTGTGGGGATGAATGAATGGGAGAGACACCAGAGGACCATGTGTGGTTAATGAAAAGATAGCGTGTGACCCTAGTGGGGCACTGATAGTAATAATGGGAGGTAGTGGAACACAGGTTTCATACAGGTGAAGTAGGTATAATGGAAGGTTAGCCAGCAGTCGATGGCAAAGGAAGTTACTGGCATAGGACCAAAAAGCTGCCACATTCGATTACGGTACAGTAGCAACTGGACCTGGTTGGCAGATTCACAAATCGAGCATTTATTACGAAGCAATAATAGGAGAGCAAGCACACCGCAAATCAACAGGAACACCAAGGGAAATCCTCCGAAGGTGCTGGAGAAAATAGAATGGATAAAGGCTGGTATTGCTCCAAATATTGTCTGAAAGGAAGAAACAAGGCTGGATCCCACGAGTTTAAAAAAGTGGGCAAGGCCTTCTATATCAAAAGCATTACATATTTGGTGTATTAATTCTCCCAAAATGAAGTGGGAGATTTGTGTTTAGCAGCGAGTCTATCTCACTTGCCGTTCCCATCACCTGCAAGTCGAAGGTCCCTCGAGCTGATGTGAGAGCCACTTCTTGTTGAAACAATAGCGCTTTGAGTCTGCTTAGTTTATTGAAATCTGTTTTCAAAGTTAGAATGGATGGCTAAAGTGAGCTATCTACAATCCCCTGAGGGGGTGGAAACAGGACATTACTGCAACATGTAACCCGTTGCAAAACCAGTATTATATACAGGATGCTGGCTCATAAGCCGCAGCCATCATGGTTATTTATATTAAGATAACTGACATTAGAAAGCAAAGTTAGTGCGGGAACAATAACTGGGATGGGTGTACCTTTTAAAAAACAAGCCAGATTAGGGGCTGAAATGTTACAGGCAACGTGCAATTTAACTTGTTTACACACTAGGGAATGTCCCACTGTGGAATCGCAACCCTCCCCTGTAAGGAAAACTTCCTTATCCATGTACTGTCATCTGTAGGTGAAACATAACGCACAAAATTCATGAATAAATGTACTGCAGAGGGGCTCAAAACTATCTACTGGATAGTATTTCATGCAGGCCGAGAACAGAAATAGGGAGATGGGCAGTGAAATAACCCCATGTATCAACCACACAGCTGAATCAGTCTCTGCAAGAGAAAATTGTAACTGCTCTAACTGTTCAATACGTAATAATGTGTATGTTGCGTCTTTCATTCACATAAATTTCTGCTTATCAGTCAAATTAAATGATAAAAACAGTGCAGAAGCATTTAAATAATCCCAAAGAACTTTTCAATTTTTGAGTGTTTGCCAGGCAAACTGCATCACAGAACGAAATTGATTTTGACCATCATACAAAACAGACATGTCATGTTGAGCAATATCAATGACAGATGATATAATGTTATCCAAAGTATATATACACGAGAAGACAGTGTATTAATTCTATTATCTACCACTGCAATGACGTTTTCTAAATTTGCTTGGTCAATTTGGCGCAGACGCTCCACAGCTTCCATCTGCGACAGTTTCCAAAATTCATTATATGCTTTATAAATAAATAGTTTTGTTCTAGGGGATTTTGGACCTAAAATAAAATCAGCCAAATTGATGTTACCTGATAAAAGAGCAAGGTGTTGTTTCACACACGACAGTGTAGAGTGTTTCAACCATTGCTGACACAATTTACCCACTTAATATGTGGTAGCTGAATGAGAATGTGAGAAATGGAGATCAGGTCTACTTTGTGTAAATCCTTTGTGGCATTCTGAAAATGCAGTTGACATGCATTGGAACTCATTGGCCACAATAACAATCCCAAGTTGTCAATGTCAGAAGAGTTCATGGTTCCATTTCGGAACGAGGCAATTAAGTTTTCAATTGTGTAATTGGTGTGTGTTTGCCATGTTTCATAATGAGCCAATGAAGGAATTGAGGGAATATTTAGATATTTGGCCCTGGCTAAACCAAAACAAGTAGTCTACTGCACCGTGTCATTGAAAAATAAAATTTGAGTCAATATCAGACAAGCACGACGCAAGGCTTCAGTGCTCTGCACCTGCCACTCGTTCGTCCCCAAATGGATTTTAAATCAATTGTGTTCTTCCAGAGCTTATAACCATTTACAGTCAAATCATTCCTGAAGGATTTGGAGTAAATCAATTTAGAGTGCGTCAGCATAAACTTGGTCTGTGATGGCATTTTCTCTTTATAAAAGTAGGACCATGGGTCTGAAAGATTGTGACCAGACAAATATATACATTTACTCTATTGAGTCTTCGTACTCCCCTGTAATGGTGTAGGACAATGTTCCCACTGTTTAAAATTAAAAAACGGTTTCAGAGTGTTGTTCTTGTGTAAAAAATGATGGCTGTAGTGTTGATACGAGAATAAGTCTGCATAATTTGCGGAATTCAAATACAAATCTTCGGTGTAACAAGCAGCATAATATTTTAAATCAGAAAACAATGAATGAACTGCCTGAACATCCCAGTCATCAGAGTGTATGCCTGGTGAAACCACATCTCCC
This sequence comes from Lissotriton helveticus, assembly GCF_964261635.1. Classification (NCBI taxonomy): domain Eukaryota; kingdom Metazoa; phylum Chordata; class Amphibia; order Caudata; family Salamandridae; genus Lissotriton; species Lissotriton helveticus. The sequence continues at coordinate 851,035,867 of NC_136063.1, forward strand.
AATGAAACGCAGAACACATATGGAATGTTTAAAAGTTTGGTTGGGCCATAGATATCATATGCTGCTTTATCCCAAACGATGGCATCAGCAATAGAGAATGACGAAATGTTCACAAGTGCTTGATCTCTTTTCATTTTATATTGTGATGTATGGGGGCGAGAATTCCATCAACCAAGTTCACAGCAGAGCGTTCAGGCAAATAATGACCATTGATGAGCAGAAAAACACACTGTCACAAACCCAATTCACATGAAGCAGAATATTAATATAAGCACCATCACAATGTATGTGCAGGGTGGGACCAGGTAAGTCTTTTTGAACCAGGAAATGAAAAGACTCTACTTGTAGGGGGTGTTGCCACAGGTGAGGACGAAGAAGAATCAGTAGAAAAGCTGTTACCATCCATATAATAACCACTCACCCCCAGCTGAAACAACAGAGATTGTGAAGTATCTGATGGATCAAGTATGGTACTCTCAGGAATCTCAATTATGACCTCAACTAGAGGAGAAGCATACTCGATGTCTGCATTGGTGAATGTAGAGGGTAAAATAGGTAATAAATCAACTGAAGTTTCCATTTCCCCTCCTTTAGTGGGGAGCAGTTGAAGAAGTTGAAGCCATCAGATTCAGTGAAAGATCACGGCGTGGAATACTAGATGTCATACTTTTTAAAATCAGCCATATGGTGTAGTTTGAGATGTTCAATAGAAATATATTGATTCTCCTTACAACCAGGAAACAGAGGCAGGATCACAGTACAGGTGCCTTTCAAGCCAAGGACTCTGACTGGTGCACGGTAAGATTGACCAAATTATTTTTTGTTCTCCACTTTCTCTCGGACCAGATCTTCAACTTTAGGAATCCAACCAGAAACAGGAATCAGCACCGCTGGATCTGTGGAAGAGGGCAAATGTGCTTGTATTTGTCACAAACTTTTTGTAGATCCTGTAACACAACACAATAGTTATCTACATCAAAGGTTGCGACAGCAGCCACAATGTCTAGACCATCAAGGTCTGGCACAAAGAATTTAATGCCAAAGAGCATTTCATATGGGGTCCGCCCACCCAGAGATCTTCACGGGAGCTTGTTAGTGCACACTGGATTCTATACAAATGAATCCGCCAACTCCTGTCAGTACCTAAGACTCTAGCTGTCAAACATTGCTTTAAGTCACGGTTCATTCGCTCCACAACTGAATTGCCCTCAGGCCAGTATGAGATAAATATTGCATCTACACCTCCAGTGACTTCATCGCATCCCGGTAAGCCTTAGAGGCAAATGTAGGACCTTGGTCAGACTGGAAGGTGCAACAGGCAAACACCCTGACAAAGACGTGCAAATCTTTAATGACAGTTTAAATGCCAGCACTAGGTTGAAGCCAAACCCAAAGGAATCTGATGCACTAATTCACTGCAACCAAGATATCTTTGAAAGCAGTGTCATAAGTCTAAGGACTGCAGTGATCAAGATAGATACAACCAAACAGTTGATTTGAAATGTAAAGTTGAGTATGTGGTGGACGGGCAACAGTGGAAGGCTTAATCTGTTGACAACTGTCACAAGAAAGAGCATATTTACATGCCTGATAATATAAACCACTCCACCAGAAATGTAACTTTAAAAGAGACACTGTCGCTGTCACTCCAGCATGTGGAGAAACTACGCCTTCATGAGTGGCAATGATCAAAGAAGTCTGCAGTCCTAGTTGGGAATAATCCGATCCCCAACGGACAAAATAGTTGCAAATGGGACATGTGATATGAATAACGTGAAGGAAAACCTTGGGGAAGTTCTGTTCCTCCCTTTGTTGCAGCAGTAGCCGCCAGAATATCTTCCGCAATTTAAGTCATGGACCTAGAGACTGCTGCTACTGAACACGTGGCTACTGCAGATTTAGCTGCTTCACCGGCCAGTTAATTACCAACAGCATGTGCTCCACACGCTGATGGCCCAAAGTATGGCTAACATGCGTGAGTGGCAAATGCTCCTTAAGAGGGGCCACTCGAACCCAAAGCTTTTTATGCTTAATTGTGCTACCGTAGAATCACGGAAATCATTTTGTGTCCAAAAGAACAAGTTATCATTAAAGGATTGTACACAGTAAAAGTATTGCATACTATAAGCTTAGGAACCTCTGGATCAGCAAACTCAAGAGCCCAAACCAAAGCATGCTCCTCTTCCAATTGAGCTGTGCAGTCACCAAGAGACTGTGTGCTCCAAGGAGAACTTAAAATCTCCATCAACAATCTTCCCTGACACAATTGTGGAGGCTGCCGAATAAGCATGCTTAGAAACTAATGCCGGTTGTGCAGAACCGTCAGTGTAAAAAATATATATGTATTTATCCAGAGGAACCAAAACAAAGGAGGAGGATGTACATGTTCATATTTCAAAAACTCCTGTGTCTGCAAAGAAGGATTAAAAAAAAAATTGACATCAGCCAACATCAAAGAACTAGCCCATTGTATCCAACGAGGATGCAAGGCTTTGGAATTCGGAACACTAACCTTTGTAACTGTTTCTAAAGCAGTTATTGGTGAAACCATAAAAATGCATTTACCCTGAGCCAGAGCACGTTCTTCAGAATCACCATCTGAACAGCTGTCAAAATATATCCTGTAGAAGAGAAACGCATCTCAGCAGGTGTACAAATGCGACTTGTTAGCAATGTCGACCGTGTCCCCTTCATTTAATGTCAAGTAAGTTACCCAATGCACCATTTCTGATACAAAATTGTGTGTATAATTTCACATCTGCTGTCCTACCTCAGTGTATCACAAGTCATGAACCCTTTATGATAGAATCTTTTCCGTATGATTTCATATCTGGTACCCATACCTTAGTGCAGAACAAATCATTGACCCTTTATGATTGAATTTCTATGTCTGATCCAATGATTACTGTTGTACTTGCTGCCACCACCAACCATTCATGGAGGGTTGGCTTACAATCACCCCACAAGCATCCACCACAGACGTCACTGCACATGTGACCCTGTTAATAAAAAGGAGTCGAGCGCACGTGCCCCTACCCAGTTCCACTATCTATCTGTGTCCGTGTGTTCATTATGTATGCAACATACTGCCCCTAGGCCCTACCACATTACATAGTGCTCTGGACAGCGTATGCAACCATCTTACCTTTGAAAGTAGGGGAAAACTTTAGTTATGTAACTTTGCCTAGGTCATTGTTCAATTACATACGTAGAGACTGCATCATTAGAGTTCTTCAAGGAGAGTATATAGTGAATTTATAAGTGTGTGGGGATTGGGGGAGTGATTCTATAAGTACATATGTTGGCACAGCCTAACTCCGATGACGACCTTGTCTCAAATTGGCTGCCCTCCATTTGCCAAAAACTGAAACTTCAACTTTCCATGGCCCTGTATTGCTACAGCTGCAACACTCCACTGAATGTGCAATAAACATTCACATCTACACAGATATCTCATGTTCATCATCTTACTGTGTGGAATTATGGATAAATATAGGGTCAGTAATTCCCCGTACCGTCCATGTTGGCCATATTGTGGGACTTGGCTCACAGAGTGACATGTTAGCTTTTGCAACCCAGGTGATGGCAGCACTCCACTGTTTTTTAAACTGTGTGATGAACACCTTATATTATCGCAAATATCAATAGTGCTATTCATTTATTTTCATTTCACAGAGCTCCTTGAGAAAGGGCCACGCCCGAAATGCATTGGAGCGTTTTTTGTTTGCATTGACAAATAGAACAACAACAAAGAAGTACCAGAGGGTCTAAGAAAGAAGTGAGTTTGCAGTGGGCAGGGAACAGACCAACAACGAAAAAACCCCTATACTGACTAAAAAAGGCGTGGTATACAATGACAACTCGCTAGATGGTCAAAGATACCCATCAGTCACCACTCGGAACCGCCCTTCATCATTTGGGATTTGTCAAGACCATCCATGCAAGTATGTATAACACAGACGTAAGGAGACCAGGTGGTTGATGGATCTCCTCCGCTGCACAAGCAATAGTATGGTCTACCACTCTTTAAGACTGATGAGTGGTGAAGCGTGGTGTGACTGGGGAGTGCAGTGCAAAAACAAAACTTAAACGTGAAAAAGTAAAAGTAGAAACGTGTAATATAAAATTGGATAAGGGAGCATGGAACAAACTTTATTCGGATGATGCTCACTTCACCAATATTGAAAAATTGTTAAAGACAGTTTGAAAAATGCGCTGTCTAGAGATGGAACCAGGTCGACATGTTTCAGCAATGTATGGACATAGTCGTCCTTGCTTTCTTCAGGACCTCATAACAAGTGAATGCTACTGCAAATTGTGAAATGAATAATAAGTGACAACTAAGAAACAGTATAAGACAGACAAGTACAAAAGTCACCTGCAGTCTCCAAGTGATGAGTCTTGTCTTAAGCTTACAGCTAGTGTCGTTCACTGTAAAGTCAGAGCACAAAGGGGGGGTCAGGTGTCAGACTGACTAGCTACACACACGAACTCACATCAAAGCTAGGTCCAATCAGTATAGACCTTAGACCGGGTCAGACTAATAGTGCTGACTAAAAACACTCATAACAATAGAGTAATTAAATGTCCACTATCTGGATATACAATTTATATTCCAAATAAGTATAAAAATAGCATCTTACCATAGTCTGTAAGATGTGAAGACCTCACCCCACCTGGCAGTGGCTCAGGAGTAGAGTGAAGCACCGCTCTATAGAACACGTAAAAGTGAATCACAACATGTTTATCAAAGTGTGCAAAAACCTTCATACAAAAGAACTTCAATAGACTAAAGGTGTGCAAAGGATTTAGAGAAAACGGAGTATTCAGATTTGTTAATCACCCCGTTTCAGTCTCATGAACCCCGCAAAAGTATTTTCAGAGTTAACATTCCCAACCATATAGGAAAGACGCTCGTAAATCACTGGCGGAATGCGCGCTGATTAGTGAGTCTACACACTCTAACTTGGTGTATAAATCGCTGCGGAAGGAAAGGAGACATTCTTACCTAACCGTCGGTACTCCTTAGCCGGCATCTGAACCGACTGGGGAGGCACCGAACGGTAGGAGTGTGTTGCGTTATAAGGAAACTGCTGGTTGGTCAGAAGCACACGTGACACACACCTCCAGTGACTCCTATGTGCCTCCAGACTTCAATACCAGTGGTCGCAAGATGGGCTCAACATACGGCACATCAAGTTCTGACGATAACACCTCTGGGAGTGACACTCGCATTAGTAACTTGAACACACGAGGTCGAGGACGTGATAAAAGAAATCATAAGAATAATTGGAGAGGAAACCAGCAACAACAATGGTGGCCACCGAATCCGTGGCAGTTCGGAGGAGTTTCTCCATTCTTTCCTCCTCAGCAACCAGGCCCTTTTCAACAACCTATGGGCCCATGTATGCCCAATTTCCCGGCTAACTTCCAATCAGGATTCCAAGGTAACTTTTCAGGCCAGCCTTTTTTAGGGTTTGGCCGAGGCAGGTCCCGAGGGAGAAGAAGAGGAAAAACTCAACTCCAGGTCCACTACAGCCCTCCGTCCACTTCGACAGGGACGAGGAATCTGAGGAGCAATTCTGCCAAGAACAAGGAACCCGCATAGAACAGTGCGGCTCCGGAATAATAATCAATCTTAGCAAACACATCTTAACTCCAATAGAAGACAAGGCCCTTAATAAGGGGCTCGGTTTTGTACCTACCCATCGAAATGACCATTTTGAAACTCGCTTGGAGCTCGCTAAGTTTCTCAGAAAGATAAGATTGCATTTCTTTTTTGCGGACAAAGAAACACCACCACAAGATGAGAGAGGCATCAATACAGGGTTAAAGTGCAAGTCCACTTTTACACCACCTACCCACTTGATGCCACCACAGGTTTTAGCCTATGAGCAGGCGATTGAGGAAGAAATAGAGAGTCTATTTTCCGAAAACAGTAAAGTTTTTTATAACTTACCTAAATCAGAACACCTGGCACTTAAATCCTTAACAGCCAATAAAGAACTTACCATCAAACCGGCTGATTAGGGCGGATCGATTGTTCTACTCGACACCGATGTCTATCGCTCGGAATGTTTGCGACAACAAGAATGCGTACCGTCTTCTCGATCAAGATCCCACTGACGAACTAAAACGAACGATCAGGACAATGATTGAAGAGGCGTCCTCGGAAGGTTGGATTACTCAAGGTGAAGCTGCCTTCCTATATACTGAACATCCGAAGATGCCCTATTTCTATGCCTTGCCCAAGGTCCATAAAGAACAGCGGCCACCTCCGGGCCGCCCTATTATTTCAGGCATAGGGTCGGCTCTGGAACCATTGTCTACTTTCGTGGATCATTTTTTACGACCCATGGTGCAAGAAATGCCCACGTATCTCAAAGATACTACGGACTTGTTACGTTTGCTACCGGACATAGAATTTGATATCACCACAGACCTTTTGGTCTCTTTCGATGTCGAGGCTCTTTATACCTCTATCCCCCAGGATGAGACCTTGGAAGTTATCCATTCACTGTTGGACTCCAAAAATCTGAATAGTATTACACCGGTTCATTTTATCATGGCCTGTGCCACCTTGGCCATGAAGAAAATGTTTTTTCAATTTGAGGACAACATCTACTTGCAGGTCTCTGGGACTAGCATGGGGAGCGTTTACGCCCCAGTCTAGCGAATTTATACGTTCACTCCTTTGAGCAACAACACATCTTCAGTGATCTTAACCCCTACATCGATAACTTGAAAACCTGGAAAAGGTATATCGATGACGTTTGGGTGACCTGGCGAGGCACAAAGGAAAGATGTCTTGAATTCCTTGAATGGCTGAACACCAGGAATTCCTTTTTAAAATTTACCATCGAGATAGGGGGTCATGAACTTGCCTTCCTTGATCTATTGATTCTGGCCAAACCTGATGGTCTGCATTCTGAATTATATAGAAAACCCACCTCAAGGAATTCACTCTTGTTGTTTGACAGCCATCACCCCAGATCTTTAAGGGAAAATCTTCCCTTCGGACAATTTTTGCGGGTCCAAAGGAATTGTTCCACGACGGCAGCCTATAAGAAACACTCCAGTACTCTGTGTAACCAGCTGGTTGCACGCAAGTATCCACCTAGGCTGGTACAACAATCTATGAAACGGGCCATGAATAACAATCGCTCAGCCTTGTTGGAACCCACTACACCTAAAGCTCCTTTGGAACGACTCACTTTTGTGCATACGTTTGGGACCCTTTCCAATAGAATCCAGAAATTGGTCAAGAAACACTGGCCAATTCTTAATTCTGGACGTTTGACCCTGCAACATCAATTGTTCTCATTCAAGAGAGGTTCCAACTTAAAAGACAGGCTGGTACATACAAGACCCCTTGAAGAGCAATCTAGGGCCATTGGGTCATTATGGAACCTTCCTCCTGTCACTGGACACCATCCCTGTGGCACATGTCAAGCTTGCCCACAAACTAAAAAAACAACGGAGGTAGACATAGAAACATCAAGACCTTGAAAACAAGTGAAATTCACTAATTGTAACAGTGATCGACTAGTTTACCTCATTACATGTCCATGTGGGTTCAAGTATGTGGGTATGACCACACGTAAAATACGCATCAGGATATCGGAACATAAGAACACGATCCGTTGCAGAAGACAGGCAACCAAGCTTACTACACACTTTTTAGAAGCAAATCATTTGTCAACTGATTTTCAATGGACTGTGTTGGAGCAACCCTTCATCCCATCCCACACTGCGGATGTAGCAAAATATCTCCTGGTCAAGGAACAGAAATGGGTCCTTAAGCTTAACACCCACCATAAAGGGCTCAACGACGAGATTCCCTGGTCTACCCTGTAATTAGATCACAAACTATAGTTTTATTGCCTATAACAGCTCTGTTATTTACTCCCTTAAAATGGTTTTGAGACACTTGCAATGTAACCCTCTGTGCTGGGATAATACAACATTCAACACCTTGTGTACATATTGTCTCTTTTGCGCATTGGCCGTGTCATATTGTATTTTGTTAAAACATCTCCGCAATAAAGCTGCCTCACATTAACCTTTAGGACCCGTAATTAAGCTGCCTCACATTAACCTTTAGGGTCCTTCTCGCACCCATAATCCTGTTGATGAAGAGCTTTTGCGGTTTCTTTCATGTCCCTAACAATGTTGTGAAGGCATTAGCATCACGCATACTGTTACAGAACTAATGCGGGCTGTAATCTACATCTTGCGAACGATCGGTTCGCCCGCGATGCTTAAAAACAGTTGTCACCTTGGTTACGCTATACCTCCAATAGCGAACGCTATAACTTCTTTAACCGGAAAGCGAGCCTATCACATTGCGGAAGGTGTGTGTCACGTGTGCTTCTGACCAACCAGCACTTTCCTTATAACGCAACACACTCCTACCGTTCGATGCCTCCCCAGTCGGTTCAGATGCCGGCTAAGGAGTACCGACGGTTAGGAAAGAATGTCTCCTTTCCTTCCGCAGCGATTTATACACCAAGTTAGAGTGTGTAGACTCACTAATCAGCGGCATTCCGCCAGTGATTTACGAGCGTCTTTCCTATATGGTTGGGAATGTTAACTCTGAAAATACTTTTGCGGGGTTCATGAGACTGAAACGGGGTGATTAACAAATCTGCATACTCCGTTTTCTCTAAATCCTTTGCACACCTTTAGTCTATGGAAGTTCTTTTGTATGAAGGTTTTTGCACACTTTGATAAACATGTTGTGATTCACTTTTACGTGTTCTATAGAGCGGTGCTTCACTCTACTCCTGAGCCACTGCCAGGTGGGGTGAGGTCTTCACATCTTACAGACTATGGTAAGATGCTATTTTTATACTTATTTGGAATATAACTTGTATATCCAGATAGTGGACATTTAATTACACTATTGTTATGAGTGTTTTTAGTCAGCACTATTAGTCTGACCCGGTCTAAGGTCTATACTGATTGGACCTAGCTTTGATGTGAGTTCGTGTGTGTAGCTAGTCAGTCTGACACCTGACCCCCCCCTTTGTGTTCTGACTTTACAGTGAACGACACTAGCTGTAAGCTTAAGACGAGACTCATCACTTGGAGACTGCAGGTGACTTTTGTACTTGTCTGTCTTATACTGTTTCTTAGTTGTCACTTATTATTCATTTCACAATTTGCAGTAGCATTCACTTGTTATGAGGTCCTGAAGAAAGCAAGGACGACTATGTCCATACATTGCTGAAGCATGTCGACCTGGTTCCATCTCTAGACAGCGCATTTTTCAAACTGTCTTTAACAATTTTTTAATATTGGTGAAGTGAGCATCATCCGAATAAAGTTTGTTCTATGCTCTCTTATCCAATTTTATAATACACGTTTCTACTTTTACTTTTTCACGTTTAAGTTTTGTTTTTGCACTGCACTCCCCAGTCACACCACGCTTCACCACTCATCAGTCTTAAAGAGTGGTAGACCATACTATTGCTTGTGCAGCGGAGGAGATCCATCAACCACCTGGTCTCCTTACGTCTGTGTTATACATACTTGCATGGATGGTCTTGACAAATCCCAAATGATGAAGGGCGGTTCCGAGTGGTGACTGATGGGTATCTTTGACCATCTAGCGAGTTGTCATTGTATACCACGCCTTTTTTAGTCAGTATAGGTGTTTTTTCGTTGTTGGTCTGTTCCCTGCCCACTGCAAACTCACTTCTTTCTTAGATCCTCTGGTACTTCTTTGTTGTTGTTCTGTATCTATGGGGACTGTTCCCAGAGATTGGTCTTTAAATATTCCCCCGGGTCCTACCCCACCGTAGTGTTTTTGTTGCATTGACAAATATACATTTCAAAATTGGAAATGAAATGAAATATCCTTGAAGCAAAACCTGATACAAATGAACTGTCGAATTTGTAATCAAGAATAAACAAATATACAAACAACAAAAAGGAGTCTGTGTTTCATAACGAACCATATGGTGTGCCCAGAGGGACGCCACCTTTTGTTTATAGCACTCCAACACCGACACCCGCATCCAGTGTTGTCAATTTTTTTAAGCTTTCTATGGACCAAAGGCAACTACAAAGTAGCCCAAACTAGCGAAATATTGCTACTTTAGGGAAGGAGGGGCAGGGAGAGCATCAAGCAGATGGTGAATGCATTGGAATTGATGTTGCAGCAGGATTCCTAGTGAATATTTGTCTAATAAGGCGCTTTAACATACTACTTTGCTGGAGGTTGTATATATATTTATAATCTGGCAACTAGCACAAACCAAAATTTTACCAAACAACCGGAAAAATATAGCCCAATTGTGCGTGATATAGCCCAATATGGCAATACTGATGCCACAACCACTCCCTCACAGCTGGTATACACCCACACCCCACCCATCCAGCACAGGCGTCACAGGACATGTGACCCATCTAATATAAAAGACCAGGCGCACATGCACTACGTCATTTTAGAGTTTAGAGTACGTGGCCTCACTTCTCACTGAGTTAGTAGCACCGCAAGCACTGAGTCGGTGTACAACCTGCGATGATAATAGGTGCATTAGTATGTCCTCTGCCATGGCCATATCAAGACTCAGTACCCAATGTGAAACCTATTACCTTGCAGAATGGAGATGCATGATGTGGTGGGGGCCATGACCACGAAAAGGTGAGCAGTGAGGCCTGGGTGCGCAGCCGTGGGCAGATACCTCTGGGCAGCGGGAGTAGATGGGGTGCAGCAGCCTGGATGCAGAAAGGCTGCACAGCGATTTAGGCGTACACAGTCGTATATACCCTGCCATAACCCTTTTGTATGCATTTTGAACAAGTTTTCCAATAGCAGGACAGTTTTTACAGTTGGACAAATGTTGTCGCTCCCACATCTGTAGCAAAGTAGTTGAGTATTTCTTTTTTCATACTTTGTACCCTTAAATTTGCCATAAAATGTTGATTAACTTTCCTTTCTCTGATTTTTTTTAAAGAGGTAAGGTGTGTTAGGAGCATCGAAGCATGCAGACATGAGCGTGACATTCCTCTCACAGCACGTGGCTGCCTCGCGTCACTTTGGGAATGTTATGTTTTGAAAGTGAGAAGGTTGGGAGGTAGAAGTTAATCGGGTTCAGTCATTCTTGCTTTCTACTTGCTGCTTACAAAACATGTTCTGAGGATTAAACCACATCAAGAGAATTACCGTCTCTAACTTTTCATTCCTGCATACTGGTCTTTCCTACAATTACTAATTCTGTACTATCTTTCACATGTGGGAGCTGGAGGATGCACTTTGTCCCGACACGTTGTCGGAGACACACTGGTGACACAAAGGTGAGCTGCGAAGATATTCTCCAGTGTCACTCTCTCACTCTTTCTCTCTCTCTCTCTCTCTCTCTCTCTCTCTCTCTCTCTCTTTCTCTCTCTTCCTCTCTCCTTTGATGGACACATTATGCACAATCTTATCTTGCTTTTTATCTAACAGGCTCTGATTCACAAATTGACGTCCCCCCAACACCATCAGAGCTGGACACGTGTAGAACCTGCGATGATCCGTGGCCATCCTGGCAATCAACACCAAGATTGAATTGTGAGCTCCGTTGACCGCGTGTACTGAGGCTAAGGAGGTTCCTTCGGATCGTGGTCGACTCTCTTTGACACACGCCAGTGGCAGAAGGTGAGCAGAGAGGCTTGTTTGCGCAGCAGCCTGCACTCACCTCCGGTCAGTGGGAGTAGATGGGGTGCAGCAGCCTGGATGTGCAGCGGCAGGCAGTCAGCTCCAGTTAGTGGGAGTGCATAGGGTGCAGCAGCCTGGGTGCACATCGACTGTTATACATAACATTATCACCGCTTTAGCTGGTGTGAAGGACATCCAACCTTGGCTTCTATGGAAATTCACAAGGGTATATTATCAAGCCCTTTATCATGGCGGTAATGTTATCGCCGTTCTTGATAATATGGCCCTGGGTGCGAAGCGGCTGTTAGACACCTCTGGGCTGTGGATGGGATGCAGCAGCCTGGGTACGCAGAGCCGAAACTGAGAATTACTCGTATGCAGTTGTATATAGTCTGCAATTACTAACTCTATAATATCTTTCAGATAACTAAACTCAAGGGTGCAGTATGTCCCGGCACGTGGTTGGAGACACACCGGTGACACAAAAGTGAGCTGCGAAGATTTTATCCTGTGTCAACACTCCCTCTCCATCTTTTCCTTTTTCTCTGTCTCACACTTTTTCTCTTTCCCTGTCTCTTCCTCTCTCTCTCATTCTTTCTTTCTCTCACTTCCTCACTCTCTCTCTCTCTTCCTCTCTCTCACACTGTTTGTTTATCTGTTCCTCTCTCTCACACTGTTTCTTTCCCTCTTCCGTGTATCTCACTCACTCTTTCTTAATATTTCTCTATTCCTCTCTCTCACTCTTTGTCTCTCTCTTCCTCTCTCTCACTCTTTCTCCCTCTCTATTCCTCTCTCTCTCTCACTCGTTCACTCTTTCTCTCTTCCTCTCTCTCACTCTGCCCTCCAGGACAAGTGGAGTGGTCCCCATATAATTGTCTGGTAGACCTAGGAACTCCCAGGAGCCCCCATAGGGTGCTTCATATCAACAGACTGAAACCATATGTTGACAGGGCTTGCTCATGGCTACTGATGAGGGACAGGAGGAAGAGAGTGATCTACTCCCTGACCTGCTCTCACAGAACCCTGATGATGGGTCAGTAGATGGTGTAGCCTTGACAGCCTGCCTCACTGGCCAGCCGCAAGCTGATTGCAGACAGGTGCTCAATCAGTTCAGACATATGTTATCACTGACTCCAAGTCAGACTATCTGGTGCACTCATGAAGTGGACACTTGGGACAGTCTGCCTGTTGAAAATAAGATGTACAGGCAACCTGACCATGTCAGGGACTGTATCGGGACTGAAGTCCAGAAGATGTTGGAATTGGGAGTTATTGAACCCTCAGATAGCCCTTGGGCTAGTTCAGTAGTCTTGGTGCCTAAACCTCACCCCCAGGGTGGTAAGAGAGAGATGAGGTTTTGTGCAGACTACAGAGGTTTCAATGCAGTCACTAGGACTGATGCCCATCAAATCCCAAAAGCAGATGAGCCTATAGATACTTTAGCCTCAGCCAAACTTCTGAGCACATTTGATCCTACAGCTGGCTACTGGCAGATCAGGTTAGCTGATGATGCAAAGCCAAAGACAGCATTTTTGACCCCTAGTGGGCACTACTAGTTTGTGATGATGCCCTTTGGTTTGAATAATGCACCTGCCACTTTTCAAAGGTTGGTGAACAAAGTCCTAACAGGACTCGAAGACTATAGTGCAGCACATCTAGATGATATTGTTGTCTTTAGCTCCACCTGGGAGGATCACCTGGTCAATCTGAGAAATGTTTTGGAGGCCCTGCAGAAAGCAGGCCTAACTATCAAGGCTACTAAGTGCCACATAGGGCAGATCAGGTTGTGTACCTGGGCCACCCTGTGGGTTGAGGCCAGGTTCAACCATTACAGAGCAAAATTCTGACCATCATGGACTGGGTTTCTCCAACTACCCAGACTCAGGTCAGAGCTTTTTTGGGCCGGACTGGGTACTACAGAAGAATTTTCAATGGGTATGGATCCATTGTGACACCCCTGAATGACCTAACTTCAAAAAGAATGCCTAAGAAACGTCATTGGACAGTTAGCGGTCAAAAGGCATTTGATGACCTGAAGCAGGCCATGTGCACTGCACCAATTCTGCGAAGTCCTAACTACTCCAAAGAAATAATTGTCCAAATAGATGCATCTGAGTTGGGGGTAGGGAGTGTGCTGTAAAAATTGAATGATGAAGGTCAGGACCAGCCAGTAGCTTTTATTAGCAGAAGGCTGACCCCTACAGAGAAACGTTGATCAGCTATGAAGAGGGAGGCCTTTGCTCTGGTGGCACTGAAGAAGCTGAGGCCACACTTGTTTGACACTCACTTCACTGTTCAGACTGACCATAGGCCCCTCTTATGGCTAAAACAGATTAAGGGTGAAAACCCCACACTTTTGAGATGGTCCATTTCCCTACAGGGCATGGACTATACAGTGGAACATAGACCTGGCAGTAACAATGCCAATGCAGATGAACTCTCCAGATTTTTCCACTTAGAACATGAAGACTCAACTGGTCAAGGTTAGTTTAATGGCCCTGTGTTTTGGGGGGGGGGGTTGTGTAGGAGAGTAGGATCTACTTACTATGGTTACCCCCACTTTTTGCTGGTGTTTCACTGTTTTTCGACTTTAGTCTGGCTGGGGCCCTGTCATCCAGGACACCAGCCTAGCTGCTTCCTCTCTAAATTGATTGCATGTACTTTAGGTACACTCCAGTTTGGTTACTGGGGTAACCTTGTGAGTCCCTATTATATGGTACACTAGGTACTAAGGGCATAGGTACCCCAGAGGCCTACCAGGGGCTGCAGCATGTATTATGCCACCCCTGAGCAGCCTTCCAAAATGACACCACAGGACGTCTACTGCAGCCTGGGTAAGGTGGTGCATGTACCCCTTACTAAGATATAGGTTACCTATATCTTCCTTAAATCACTGCACATAGAAACCTATCAGTCACCCCTGTGGCAGGCCTTATCAATCCTGAAGGAAGGGTGCTTGGTTTGGTGTGAGTGGGTGCCCATGCATGAGCAGGACCCCTCTGCAGCCTTTGGAATCCATTCTCTGGGGCAGTTCTGTGATGCAGCCAGACCATACACTCTTAAGTGAATTATAACCTTGCGGTACATGCTAACTTTGCGATGGCTGCATGGAAACATGTTGTGTTTGGTGTCAAACACTTTGGAATCCTACCCCCCCCCCTCCCCACCAGTCCTGGCAGTGGGGTAGAATTCCACTCTTCTAGAGGGAGGAACATGTACACACCGGTATACCCGGTACCAGTTTTAAAGAGCGCCGGCATCACAAAATAGATGCTGCAGCCACATACATGAGTCTGGCCTCCTGCTGCTGACCGAAACTTTGGCAGGGGAGGCCTGGACAATAGGTTTCCTGTCACAGGCTGGTGTAGCCACCTCCCAGACAGGCTTTAGTGTATTGGGGCTGGGTGGGTGCACTCTGAGAGTGCTTTGAAATCTGCACAGGGGGCACATTTGGTATCCATGTGGATAGTCCAGTTCAAACTGGTTGCAGGGGCTACCAGCCCCTGCTCTGACATGAAACTGGACAAAGGAAATGGGTGTAGCCACCCCTCTTTCCAGACCCTCTCTTAGCTGGGTCCCCAGAGTATGTCCAACCCCTTTCATTAGTATAAGTAAGAAACGCCTGGCAACAGAACTTTAGATTACACCTGGACGAAACTCTGAAACGGAATCCTGGAACTTCGACGTTCTACTAAAGACTAGAGGATGGAAGAATCTCCCTTGGGGTCAAGGAGTGACTCCCCTGCTTGGCAGGCACCAACAAAGCATTTGCCGGTCTGCATCTCCGAAGCTCCCACTGGACTCTGAAGTATTTGCAGCCCAGGAAGAGGATTTCCAGACTTCTCAGAGGCCGACCCGAGTCCCCAGCAAAGCTGAGACCCCTAGCCCTCGTGAGTGACGTGGAGCCAGAACTTCTGGACAAGTGCACATTTGCTCGTGCATTGACATCTCATTGTCTCTTGAAGTTGTGCTTGGGTTACTTGTAGCCCAAGCCCGAGCACCATCTGCACCAAAGATTGTGGACCTACACTCCACGAGTGTTCCATGAGCCTGCTTCTTGCATTCCAGCTTGAGGCTGAAATCAACTTTTGGGTTCCTGTGAAGGCAACTTTGATTTTCTTTGGGCTTCCCTAGTTGCTCTAGATGTGCCCTGACTCCCCACTGCGTGGTGAGTCCCTTGGACCTTGCCGGTTCACGCCAAAGCATTTCTTTCATTCCTGTGTGGTTTGCTATTGCCAAGGCTTGTTGGGTCTGATCCAGGCACCCACACCGCAGCACTCCACATCCTTCGTGGGACTGCTTAATTCCAGAATCTGGTCATTGTCGATGCCTCTTGGTCCTCGTGGCTGAAGAGTCAAGCTTCACCTTCCTCACCCGAAATTACCCGACATCTGTGGGCATTCGACTATCGTGCCCCTGGTCACTGGCAAGTGACCCAGACTATGTCCCACCTGCTTTCAGGTTCTTCTCATCTTCAATCCAGGCTTGGATCACTCCTGACACTTTCCTATACGAGGGTAGTAGCCCTTTGCAGCAGTTCGCCATTGAAAATGACGACAACTCCCGATCCCAAAAGACACCTATGCTCCCGGCTTCCCTGGGGGAGGTAACTCGAGTACTCCGGTGCTCCCGTGGGTGTTGACTCTAGAACCTCTTAAGTCTAAAGGGGTTTGCTCAAAGTCTTCCTCTAAGGGTCCCTTTTCTTTAAATTTCCAACCGCGACTTTCCGCTTTGAAGTTAATGGTGATCCGCGGCTGTGTTTAGACACTGCACGCGTCCCCTGTGGGTCCCCGGTGTCACTACCTTGGGTAGTTCCTTGTGGCCCCAGCACTTCTACAGGCTCTAGGCCTTGTGTCTAGTCAAGTCGTGGATCTTATACCACTTTCCTAATATATGGTTTAGTAAGCTCCTAGGGCTCAACATATAATGTGCTAATTTACTGTGTGCTATTACATTTTCCATTGTACATTGTACTTTTGCTTCTAGCCTGATAAAGAGACTAGTGGGATGTCTTTAGAATAAATACATATATTTTTTTATATATACCTGATGTGGTTCTCCTTTCATTTGGTCATTCACAAGATTATAGACTGGTAAAACAAGCTGATTTACATTCCTACAAGACTATGCCTGAAGGCTGCTCTCCACAGCTACCACTAGGATAACTTTCAATAAAGGTTGTCTTTAACCTACCATCAATAGGGGTTGTTTGGACTGGTGCAAGGTGCCTACTGGAATAGTGAACAGCATATGCCAGGCCAACTTCTCCCAGTCATCTCCTAGCAAATCCCAGCTGCAAAATAAGTAGGCCTTGACGGAGTTCACAAAGTTACATAAGTGCCCAAAAAATGCTGCCTTTCCCTGTGGAGTCTTGCAAGCTGCGGAGTGAGGTAAGCCTCACTGCTTATGCCCATATATAGTGCCAGGTGTTTGAACCGCACAGTAAATTCAGGGCAAGCGGCACCATATGCAGCACAAGAGGGCACAGCTTCTTTCAGTTACTTGAGTAAATGTTTTACTCAAACGGCAGCTTCCTCAACGCGAGTGGCAGGTTTCTCAAAGTGAGCAGTAGCAACCGCCAGCGTTGAATAATCTCACCCGGAGGTGGTCTAGCATACGAGTTTCCTCTCTCACAATCATCAACTTAACACTGGTGAGCTGCAAGAGAGGACAAATTCCGCTCCATTCCACTTCATGGAGTTTTTTTTAACTCTGTGCGCTATGCGGAGCACAGAGTGGGAAAAGTCTGCACACTCCGCGGATGGAGTGAAATTTTAT
Source organism: Lissotriton helveticus (assembly GCF_964261635.1). Taxonomy (NCBI): domain Eukaryota; kingdom Metazoa; phylum Chordata; class Amphibia; order Caudata; family Salamandridae; genus Lissotriton; species Lissotriton helveticus. Next base: position 851,053,292 of record NC_136063.1, read on the forward strand.
GCCCAGGCCTATAAATGGACTGCTCCATGGCATAGTTGAGCTTGCCATACCGTTCTGTATGTCTTTTCTTTATATACCACAACCAATGCATCATTTCTTACACGTGAATTACCGACATGCAGCCATTTTGACGCATTTCAGCCTGTTAATGATGTGTCATTTTCTTGAAACCCCATAAATATGGCAGAGTCAGTTTTACATTAGTTGTAGCTTGAGAACCCCTACCTTGCATATTAAAATGTGGGTGTTCCACAGCCTGTGTGACGCAGCTACATATAATGCAGGGCTACAATAAGTGACACATGTGCACACATGCATCACCTTGTACCTATAGCGTATGGCTTGTGTTGCTGCTGCATCAAAGATCTTGACACAATGATGGTGCAGCCTGCTTACAAATGAGTCCCTAAGTTGTTTATGGGACTCTTCTGTCTGCTGATAAAGTGCTGATTAACAGCACTGCTAGGAAACACCAGGAGACAGTGTTATGAGATTTCAGCTGGCATGCACAAGGAAGGAAATATATAAAGAAACATTTTAAATAGTGGAATACAGAGAGAGAGATACGGATTGGAAAACAATGAGCATGACAGAGCAAGGTATGAAAGAAAAACTAAGGATAAGAGAACAAAATGGCTAGACACAAACGGAAACAAGCATTGCAAATGCAATAGGTCTAGCATTTCCTTGAGTTACAGCTATTGGTGTTGTAAATGACAATGTCTTTAACCTAAGCGTTATAGAGACATGTGTGCCTATAGCAGTAACGCTCATACGTAAGCATTTAAACAGATATTCAAGCTAGCATAATAAAATGAGACCAAAGTTAAGAAGTAATTCTATTAAAACAAAGAAGCATACCGATTTACCTGCACACTCAGTTTTGAAATAGAGAAATAGTGACCATGCGTGTGTTTTGGGCACACAGGCGCCATTGTACTTTGCATTCTGGAACTTGTAGTTTGACAATTATGATTAAATGTAGGACCTTAAACGTTCAAGCAAGCAAAGTGTAGTTGGGGTTAGAGCTAGGCTTTAAAGAAGGTGTCGCAAAAACCTAACTTCTTTTGACAACAATGCTTTTTTTGTAGTTTTTATAAAGAGCGAACTCGACCAGAAGGTATTAGAGTGCTTTACATGAACACCAGTTACATTACTGAAGGACACATTTTCTTTTTGTAGGCAGGGAGAGTTTACGTGATTTGCACAGAATCACAGGATGTTGATCCATCGCCGGGATTCAAACCGAGTTCCCCAGTTCCAAAGTTGGAAGCTCTGCGTAATGCCACCAATATAGCAGTCTTTGTTGCCAATTTCTTTAAGGTCAGTGCATAAAAGATGATTAGAATATTGACCGCACTCAGGGATTCCAAATTATGGGTTACTAAGAGATTTGTTCCCATTACAAGCAGAGCGTCTCGCTCTACCCAGGCCCAGCACTGCACCAGAAGCATTACACAGAAGAGAGGCAGAAACACAGAGCCAGTGGTGAGTGAATACAGGCACGAAGGGCTTCCCTTCAGAGGAGGAGATGGAGGGACAGCAGGCCAATCCCACCCCCTCATACCCAGAGCTGGAAAAAGTCCCAAGTGGCCAAAGAACTCGAGAAGGGCGTGGGCGGTGGCTGCAGGGGGGGTGAGTGTTGTGGGGTCGTAGCTGTCTGCAGTGGACTGAGACGATGGGTATGAGAGTTTGAATCATGGCTTCTCCTTGACAGGCTCTGTGATGTTAGGCAAGTTGCGTCTCTTATGTGTTGTTTGCCAAAGTTCACGGATTCAGTAAAGACCCTAACCGCATCCTCTGGAACTTACGGAGGGTAACACTGAATGTCAGTCCATGCCATGCAGTTGTTCCACCTGAAGGTTGTGGGGCTGTAACATTTTGACACTTCGTGCCTCCCACCCCCGCTTAGGAGCTGTTTTACTTCGCAGTGTTAGCGGCGTATCAGCAACGCTTAGCACTTAGGCGAAGTAAACCACAGGGACAGATGGCGATAATCAAGATCACCGAGAGAAATCTAGCGATAATGTCAGAGTAGCTTGCTAATAGTGGAGTGTGGATTTAAGCTGTCAATCACCTCCCATTGTGAAGATAACTAAGTAAAGTTGAAAGCAGGCGTTACAATCTCGCGATAACCGCGGTTAGCGCAGCTTTTCATATCACTGGGGCCACATTGTAAAAAGTGCGATGTTGTGCTTGCATCCACTATCATGCAGACATTGAGAGGAAGCCCACTTTGCATTTCATTAGCGATAATAAATGCTGACATGCAAAGTGGAGTACAAACGGCTGCCAACTCAAGGAAACAAGCATTAGCTTGTCCTTGATAATAGTGAGATATTTTAATCACCGCTTTTTGGCTGAAAACGGCCGCTAAAGCGGCGATATTGGGCTTGATGATATGGCCCTAAGTTTATAAAAACAGAAGGCAGCACTCATGAAATAAATGCAGCCCTGACATGAGAATTAATTGGTGCAGTCTGCAAATAAATAAAAAGTTTGCCTAAGCAAAACAAGTTAAACAAAAAACGGCCTAAAAGGTTAGCTGAAAATAAAGCAACCTTACGTAGACCAAATCAGAATGTTTTGATTTATGTAGTGAAACGAAGCACCATTATAAAAGCACTGGTTATTTTTTGCTTGTTACACTATTTGGAAAAAATAGTCTGAGAAACAGACGTGTTTAAATCCTGATCCTTATCTGAACAGGGCTGTCTCCTTCCTGGAGCACCCATAAAACTTCCTGCACGTGGTGTGAACACTTTGAAATGAACTGTAGATAAGGGCAACAAAAGGCTGCAATAAAATAGCATCTGGTGTTTTATGTTTTTTTTTCGTTTGATAGGAAACTAGATTTAAAGTTACCATCGGGTAATTATTGCATGTTAAACGTGCCTCCAAGTAAATTTCTTTTATTTTTTTTCTCGAAATATCGTGCGCTTACTACAAACTTCCTTTTCATTTATAAATGGATCACCTGGAATATTCCACTAGTAATATTTCTTTGTAATAGTTGCTCAGTGATTAATTTATTTTACCAGACACAATCGGAATCTATTTCTTTGTTTGAAAGAGCAAGCACATTGCAAAATGCAATGAATACGGTCACAGGGATCACTGCCTTGATGAAAAAAAATAACATGAAAGAATAGTTTGTACAGGCTGCAAGACAGAAACAAACCGGCTCGAGCAGTAACATGCTCCTAAATAAACAAAATAGAGGAGAACCTGTGCGAGGGGTGAGAGCAAAGAATACCTCTCCATCCAAAGAGCCAAACACTGAACGAACAACAAATCTAATGTGAAACAACAATACGGTGCGGCTGCAGAGAGTGGGGTCCCTGTGGGACTGTTGCCCTTACTGTTGAGAGATCGGGCTCGATGATGGAGGGTTTGCGGAGCTGCTCCTGTTGCTTGTGTCACTCCCGGGGCTTCTGAGAATGCTGCCATAGCTTCTCCTGCTGCTGACGAGACATAAATGGCATAAAAATCTGGGGGCATATTAGCAAGGGGAATTCTCGCCGCTTTTTCGGCGATCTGTGCCGAGAAAGCGGCGATACTTCTAGAGCACTATCCACAAGGGCATTTTAACGCCTGGCTCAAGCTCACTTTGCATGTCGGCGACAAACATCGCTAATGACATGCAAAGTGGGCGTTCCAACGTCCAACCACATGTGAAATGTGGTTGGAGGTGGGAACACCCTATTACCAAGGCAGGCGTTGGGAGAGGGAGACCTGCGATAAACTCATTTATCGCAGGTCTCCCAACGCCTGCACTGACCGGGTGTTAGGGCATTGATAACATGGGGGTGTGGATCATAAAGCTGAATCCACCCCCCCATATTATTAAGGAACACATTAGCGCGTGAAAACAACAATGTGCCATATCGCCGACTATTGCCGGATTTCATTTTGCCTACGTGATGCGCATAGATAATTGCGCGCTATCACGGCGAAGGAATCCGGCGATAGCCGGCGATAGTGAAATGTGCGATGTGCGCTTTCTAACGCACTTCTAGGTAATATGCCCCCTGCTTCCTTCAGCCTTTGGAAGATGCGACCGCTGAGGTGCAGCAGCTGCCTCCTTGCACACACAAAGAGGAAAGGAAGGCAGAGGTGGGGCTGTGGGAGCCCGTTAGGACACAGGAGCTGGGCTGCTGCCAAGCAGCGAGGCACCACACGTGACGCGGTTGCGGAGAAATGACATCTGCTTTAGGGAAAGTAAAGAAATATAAATGATTTTCCATTTCTTTACTTTTGAAGCAATCATGGCAACCGTGCATCTCAAGGAAACAGAAGGAAAGCCTATGGCCATTATTAGCAATGAGGCTGCTGGGCTAATTAAATAATAAACTTTGAGGGAGAGCATGGCCTGCCTGCAAAAGCAGGAAGGAGAAACCCCTTCAAGAACAACGAAAAACTAAAGCGTTCCAAGACAAACACTTCATTCAACTAGGAGCATGTTTACAGTAGTTAGGCGGTGCTGCATAGGCGTCCCCACACAAATGAAGGAGGAACTAAAAACCACATTAGCCTGTGAAAACGAAGAGATTGAAGCAGACAAGCAAACAAACCAATAAAAAGCCACTAGTTGGAGTAGGTGGAGTTTCACCATATATATACTAATTACTTGATGGCTCGGAGAGGCAGCTCATGCGCAACGAGGCGAGACCTAAAAAGAATGAAAGAGAATAGAAGGGTGACAGAAATGAAGGGAACGTGAATGGAAAGATGAAAGAAAGGTGAAAGGATAAAAGGGTGAAAGAATGACTGAATGGAAGAGTGAAAGGAGTGACTGATGAAAAAGTGAGTGTATGAAAGAATGCACAGATGAATAAGAATGAATGGATGATGGAAAAAGACAGATGGGTACATGAACATATTGATGGGTGAAAAGATGGATGGATGGATGGATTGGGCGATGGGTATATGTAATGGTGAAGATATGGACAGATTGATGGATGAACAGGTGGAAGGATAAATGGATGGATAGATGAAAGGAGGGAGAAAGGAACTCTTCATTGGAGAGTTTCATTTGCTAGCACTGTGGGTTTGATGAGGTATGTTTCAAGTGAGGGGTATTTTCGTTTTCTGGCTACTCCCTTGCTCCACTGGCCTCATTCTTCCAGATTATTGCTACAGTGGAATTGTTCACCCAAATGCCGTGTTAGAAAATAAAGTTCTAGAATAGAAGGTAAAATAATGTTCTCAGGCGATTGAGATCACAGCTTACTCAGGCAGATATGCATGCACTTAACACAAAACTCACAGACCATGTAGGGCCAGATTTGTTAGCACTTTACGTCATGGTTGCACCACTTTTGTGGCACATCAATGATGCAAAAAGCTAGTAGATATTTACAAAGCTATGCCTTCCATGGCTTTGTAAAAAACAATGTAATGCAATGCAGCAGGTTGCACTGCATTGCGTTACATTTCATTTTGGGAGGCATTCCACCTTACATTTCATTCTGTGAGGCATTCCTTGGGTGGAACATGGGCGTTCCCATGCCTCCACCGATAGATTTCACGCAAATCCAGATTAAAAAAGATTTGTAAACCTAGGATTGAGTGAAATCACTATGCCTCTCAGAGGCTGGCATAACAAGGAGACATATATTTTATTCTCCTCTTTATTACCTCTTTCTATGTGCATATTGCAGCACACAAATCAAGAGGAAAAGGCCTTGAGAATTTTTTTTGTGCTGGAAGGTATCCCTACCTGTACAAAACAATTATCTTTGTAATGCAGGGCAAGGGTACCTGCATTGACGCTAGGCTGCCTGAAGTGCACAGTTACAAGGAGAGAGCAGAAATGCTTCATATCTTTGTAAATCTAGAGCATTTCTGCCCTCACTCTGTCACGCAATGCTGCGCAGCAACTTTACTAGATGTGTCATAGTGAGTCATATATGCACATGCCGGAACCAAACACAACACCTGTCGTCCTTACTGTGAAATCAGCATCACTTTAGTTTCCAGGTATTGATAATGCATGCATTTTGTTCATTTGTCCCATTTTGTTAATGAATACATTCTAACATTAAACAGTTCTGTTTTAGAAGGAATACATGTAAACAGACATTGAATAGATTTAAAGGTGAATCCCACGCCGCAGTTCCCTGTAGGTGTGTCACAACACAATACTCACATCTACGTTATGTATAATTTAATTAGTAGAGCCAAAGTTAGAAAGTTAAAAATAATCTGAAAAGAATACCCTGTAATATTATCATTGGGCACACGGTGGCAGCATTTCACTGTTCTTGTCTGTGCCGCAAGCTGCAGAAACATGTTGACAATTTGGAATGTCTTGTGCTTCTCTATTTAATATCTTTGCCCTACTTAAATAAAAAGCAGTCATACTCGGTTTGTGTAGCATATATTGATCGTTTTGTGTCGATACCTCAGAAGCATGAATTACTCAAACTTATGTGAATTTTTTTAAGTGCTTGGCAAAGGTCAAAGCTTGAATGTGTAAAGGACATCAGTCTTCATATATATTATATTGTACCATTTTTACAAAAGGGGAACTCAAATGAATAGGGTACTTAGTACACTCAAATGTATGCAGCAACTTGTGCGTCCTATTAACATAATGGAGCACCATAATCATAGAACAGAAATTGCAGAGATGTGAATGATAACTTGTTAATACGTGGACATACCAGTTTCATAAAATATTAAAATGATATTTGAGGTAACGTTTTCATAAATCAGCTGCTTCAATTAGTACATTGCGTAGGAATTAATTCATTTAAAATCAAGAAGCAATATGAACAAGTATAGTATTCAACCTGAAGAGGTTATTGTAAGTTACTCACAACCAGATTCTCATAGCAATGCATAGAAACTGTACAGACCCAGTCAGCAGGGTTTCATGCTGGCAGCAGTGTGGCTGGGGGAGCTTTGTCTGCCCCCAGATGTTTCTTGTGGTCGGAGAGTTGGCATCTGTATCAGGCCCCTGCCTCTTCCCTGGGACTTTGCTCCATCACTTTGGTTGGTGCCGTTTTACAATTGGCTTTTCTGCTGCAGGAAGGAAGAGTGGAGGATGAATCCTGGGGCCAATCAGGATTGGTGTATGGCCCGTTTCTCTTCCTCTCTCTTGGCTTTCTGCTTATGGGTGAAAAGGGCTCGGGAGGTGGGTAGTGTGCCGGGAGATGTGCAAAAAGGCTGGGAGGCAAGGGTGGTTGACCCACAGTGGTGTAGCTTACATTGGTGCAGCAGGTGCAGTGAGGAGCCCTCAGAACATCATTATTGCTATATCTCACTTTGAAACAGAGGCCAGGGTGCCCATTTTCTTCCAATCACCAGGGTCATCACACACTGGCAATGCCACATTTCCGCCATGGTGCGGCACTGCGTGATCAGGGCGAGACTTACATCCTGCCGGCAGGCCCGGTCCTCTGCAGACACCAGCCATTAGCTCGGCCAGGTTCTACCTAGGGCAGAACCCTACTCGCTATAAACTGACCTAGCGTTTTTGCAACTATGATTACCGGGTGTGGTAACATCACACTTGAGAGCGGAAAAATTCAGTTCACCTCTAATGTCAATGAGTGCACAGCAATAACTTCTGGCTATGCAGAATCAGGGCCATAATGATTTGATTTGATTTGATTGATTTGATTTTGAAATTTATATAGAGCGTGATTGCCCGAAGGCGTCATGGCGCTAGGTCCGATTCACGGAAGATTACTGAAAAGAAAAGTGTGCTACCGTAACAGGTGAAAAGCCAGGGGCCTCATTTATGAAAAGTGATGCATCACTGCGTGAAAACAGCGATGCGTCACTTTTCATTGCGCCCTCCTTGCGACACCAATGATGCGTCATATTTACAGTGTGACGCATCATGTCGCAAGGAGTTACAGATACGTCAGTATTTCTGACGTATCTGTAGGTGCAAAAGTGACACATTGCTGGAGTGTGTCACAAAAGCGACGCAACTCCAGCAATGTGTCCTTTCACATGGGGCAAGCCCCATTTGAAAGGGCTTGCGTCAGTCTTACGCCTGCTGTGAGGCTGGAGTAAGATTTTGACGCATTTGAGTCCTAGAAGTGGCGCAGTGAAATCTCATAGATTTCACTGCGTCACTTCCATGACCCTTTCTTTCGTCAATACGCCCCCCCTTGCATACATTATACCTGGCGCAGGTATAATGTGGCGCAGGGGTTTACAAAGTGACGCATCTACCTAGATCGTCACTTTGTAAATATGGCGCAACAAGGCGCATTTTTTACGCCACTGGTGTGTCACAAAAAGTGACGCACCGGCTGCGAAAAAGTGACGCACAGCCTCATAAATGAGGCCCCAGGTTTTTACGGCTTTTCTGAAATACAGACGAGAAGGACTGCTTTTTATCGCGATAGGCAGGAGGTTTCAGTTTTTAGCAGTCCGCAACAAAAAGCTTCTCCCGCCCCACCTCACCTGCTTAAACCTAGGAACTTGCAGAAGTTTTGAGTGGGCTGATCTCAAGCTTTTGGTCAGCACACACCATTTCAGGCATGGGCAAAGATGTCCTAAGATGTAACAGCTTCCCGATGCAGAACATTGCATACCTTACAAAATGAGGCAAACAGTAATATATATTTGCAAATCCTGGAGGTTCACTTACGCCAGCCATAAACAAGAGCCAATTTGCTTGTATTTTCGGAGCCTAAATCAACCTGTAAAATAGCTGTGAAAAAACAATAAACGGGAGAGTTTGTTGTTTTTCTCCCATGTTCCAAGTTTCCTCAAATGTCAACAGTTAACCAAAAAATGATCTAAAGACTCTGGTTGATTCCACAGAGTGACACACATCTAAGTCCCTGCTACAGTAACCAGATGCAAATACAAAAAGCTTTTATTGACAGAAGAGACACTTAACTAGGGAACAAGGATGAAATAGCAGACCAGGGGTTAGCTAAAGTCAAGGCAGTCCCATAACCTGTTGGAAACAATACAGATAAGCATTGTCCCCTATGGTTTTGCCATCTTGTAGTCAACTCCCCATTAACAAGCCATGCACCACCACTTTGCCTGTCTTTGGATGTGAACCTAATAGGACTATATTCTTTTCTTCAACTCACACCATTTCCATTGAGAAACTGAGGGCCACATTTTCAAAAAAGGCCCCCAAATAGGTTGTGCTGCATTGTGTGATAGGGAGGAAGCAGGAGATTGTCATATCTATAGAAATAAGTCTCTCTCCTCCCCTTTCCCTAGTTCCGGTGCTGATTTCAGCTTCTGAGCACCATGCACACAGCTTAGGGCCATAGCGATAAGGTGTGTGCGTGAGTCTAGCATAGGTTTTGTGTAAGAAGGCCACCATTCCTGTACAAATTACTAAACCTAAAAGAAAGGAGAAATTGTTGCTTAACCCTATTTACAATTGTTTGTAGATAGGGTTTTGTGTCAAAAGGCATGGGTGGTTACGTGGAAACGTCCATGTAATACCCATGTAATGCCCCCTTGGCGCTAAGTAATGCAAAGCAATGCTTCACACTGCTTTGTGTTACTTGTAGGGTACTTTCCAATACAAAACAAGTTTTGCACAGGAAAGTAAATTGTTAAAAAAATATTTAAGGGTGGTTATCGTCACTTTTGTGATACTTACCCAACACAAAATAATTGAAAATCTACACTTGAGTCACTGCAAGGATACTCGTTTGCTTTTATGAATTGAGTATTACTAATGGTGTTTTCACTCCGTTTATAGCTTTGCATTTTTCCCATCTGGCATCCCTATTCACTCAGCAATTTGTTGCCCTTTGGTGTTTGCCCACAGCATGACTCGCTTACGCCGATAATGATGTCAGTCAGAAAGCCTCCGACTGCTATTCAGAGGCTTTCTGACCACTGTGGGAGGCCTTCGGACTAACTCGATCGGTTTGCGGTCTGATCTACCAATTAAGATGCCAGCAGTCCGAATGTAAACCAGCCGGTCATTCCGACTCTCATCTGACCAGCTCTCAGAGTATTCCTGTTGGTTGAAACTGCACTGCATTCCCCTATGGATGGCGTTTCTGCTGCCGGGATTGCAATGTTGGTTTCTCACAGCCTTTCCATCCTGGCTTTTCCGACATGGAAAGGCTGTTGACAAGCGACTATTGACACCCCTAGCATGGGCCCCTAATCTCTGCGGTCTATGATCAGTGGTCTGGGAGCCACCTACGATACCATATGTAAAACCCTGCAATGTGTGGCAGGTACCATGGGGTGCCTACCACAGGGTTCAGAGTTTTACAACCCCCCCATTTCTCTGTAGGAGCCTGTATTAAGACCGGATTATGCCTGTAACACAAGCGCCCATAAAGAACAGTGTGAATCCGACCGAACAGTGGGCCCGATTCACAGAACTAACTTAAGACAAAATCCTAAACTTACTACTTTTGGTATTCACGGAACGTACTTACTACTTTTGGTATTCACCGAATGCACTTACTACATTTGGTATTCACAGAATGGATTTACGACTACCAAATTTACATCCGCACTCGGGCCGGAGATTCCGTCCCGGTGGCGGAGATTCCGGCCCGGAGGTGGAGATTCTGGCCCGGAGGTAGAGATTCCCGCCCGGAGGTGGAGATTCCGGTCCAGAGGTGGAGAATATGGCGCAGTTGTGGATATTTTAGCCATGGTTAAGTCTCCGCCACCGGCCGGAATCCCCACCTCCGGGCCGGAATCTCCGCCACCGGGCCAGAATCTCCGGCCTGAATGCGGTCGTAAAGTATGTAGTCGTAAATTCATTCTTTGAATACCAAATGTAGTAAGTGCATTCTGTGAATACCAAAAGTAGTAAGTACGTTCTATGAATACCAAAAGTAGTAAGTTTAGGAGTTTGACTTAAGTTAGTTCTGTGAATCGGGCCCAGTGTTTGGTCACATCGCATTCAGGTGGTCAGAACTGCCCACCTCAGGTTAGTTGGTCCTGATTCAGAGACGGTGTCAGTCGGAGGAAACTCCAACTGACCTCGTAATGAGCCACAGTGTCTTCTAATTTGTTGTTCGCATCTGATATGACTTGCAGGTCATAACAGTGGTGCTGAAACTAGGGGTGCGGAAGGTGCTGCAACACCCCCATAAAACATGATAGATTTAGGTGGAGAATGAGCAATAAGGAGTCCTTCAAAGGTTTATCTTCTAGCAGCATTTTTTTGTGTGTTAATGGAAGCACTTTCAAATTTCCAGTTTGTCCTTAGTTAGGTGACGTTATTGAACAGCAACCCCAGTTACAAATTACTCCAGAACCATTGGGTCATACATCTTGGCAAGCTGTCTGCACTCAATTTCCCAATTTTCTTTGGTGCACTTGGTTAGATTTTCCTAGCCTCCAGAGTTAAAGATATTTCTCTAATAATCCCTCTGCAGAAAAAATGGACGTTATATCAACATCAGACCCCAACTATGGATTATATACAACTGGGGATAAAACACGTGGAGAACAGCAGATTTGCCAGATGAATCTCAGCTAATATGGGAAGACTATATCCCTTTGGACCCACTGAAGTATGTGCATACATAGCAAGCAGTTACATCAGTGGGTTTTAGAATATCCTAAAATGTACTGCATCGTATGGACTAAAAATAACTTAATTGCAAATGCAGACTCCAGCAATGGTGAACAGCATTAGAGAAACAACGTAAAAACACTGAAGATTGTGGTTTGTGAGTATCCTAGACTACATTGGTTCTCAGATCTGCAGAGCCATGTAAAATGTTCCCAGTACACCTTGAAAAAGTCATGTGCCTGAACAACTGGCTTAATGGTAGGGAATTCCTTGGCTCCCATGCATGTAGGTGTTCCCTCCTTCCTCAGATACAGATCGATGTACCATAAGACATTGCAGTTATGTATGGAGTGCACAGTACCTTTAAGAACTTGTCAAAAGCTAATACATTCCTGTTGCTATGTTTCCATTTAAGCGACTGCTTTATGACTCGTGCTGCTTTGACGCATAGGTTGCTCAGCCTTCGTTGGGCATCTGTTGCATGAGAACAGGTTGCATATGGGCTCCTTATTTCTTACCTTGTACTTCACGAAATTAACACTGCGTTTATCTCCCCTTGGCATGAGTTTACAACTATTTTTAGATCTTGATATATGGGGGCACATTAGGATGGCGGGTGGACTTTGTCCGCCCACCATCCTATCGGGAAATGGGATCGCGGGGGTCCCGCGGGGGCCATTAGGATGTGCCCGCCACAGTGGTGGGCGTATCCTGCATAGGCAGGAGGTTTCAGTTTTTAGCAGTCCGCAACAAAAAGCTTCTCACGCCCCACCTCACCTGCTTAAACCTAGAAACTTGTAGAAGTTTTGAGTGGAATGATCTCAAGCTTCTGGTCAGCACACACCATTTCAGGCATGGGCAAAGATGTCCTAAGATTTAACAGCTTCCCGATGCAGAACATTGCATAACTTACAAATAGAGGCAAACAGTAATACATATTTGCAAATCCTGGAGTTTCACTTACTCCAGCCATAAACAAGAGCCAATTTGCTTGTATTTTCGGAGCCTAAATCAACCTGTAAAATAGCTGTGAAAAACAATAAACGGGAGAGTTTGTTGCTCTTCTCCCATGTTCCAAGTTTCCTCAAATTTCAACAGTTAACCAAAAAATGATTAAAAGAGTGACACAAATCTAAGTCCCTGCTACAGTAACCAGATGCAAATACAAAAAGATTTTATTGACAGAAGAGACACTTAACTAGGGAACACGGATGAAATAGCAGACCAGGGGTTAGCTAAAGTCAAGGCAGTCCCATAACCTGTTGGAAACAATACAGATAAGCATTGTCCCCTATGGTTTTGCCTTCTTGTAGTCAACTCCCCATTAACAAACCATGCACCACCACTTTGCATGTCTTTGGATGTGAACCTAATAGGACTATATTCTTTTCTTCAACTCACACCATTTCCATTGAGAAACTGAGGGCCACATTTTCAAAAAAGGCCCCCAAATAGGTTGTGCTGCATTGTGTGATAGGGAGGGAGCAGGAGATTGTCATATCAATAGAAATAAGTCTCTCTCCTCCCCTTTCCCTAGTTCCGGTGCTGATTTCAGCTTCTGAGCACCATGCACACAGCTTAGGGCCATAGCGATAAGGTGTGTGCGTGAGTCTAGCATAGGTTTTGTGTAAGAAGGCCACCATTCCTGTACAAAATACTAAACCTAAAAGAAAGGAGAAATTGTTGCTTAACCCTGTCTACAATTGTTTGTAGATAGGGTTTTGTGTCAAAAGGCATGGGTGGTTACGTGGAAACGTCCATGTAATACCCATGTAATGCCCCCTTGGCGCTAAGTAATGCAAAGCAATGCTTCACACTGCTTTGTGTTACTTGTAGGGTACTTTCCAATACAAAACAAGTTTTGCACAGGAAAGTAAATTGTTAAAAAAATATTTAAGGGTGGTTATCGTCACTTTTGTGATACTTACCCAACACAAAATAATTGAAAATCTACACTTGAGTCACTGCAAGGATACTCGTTTGCTTTTATGAATTGAGTATTACTAATGGTGTTTTCACTCCGTTTATAGCTTTGCATTTTTCCCATCTGGCATCCCTATTCACTCAGCAATTTGTTGCCCTTTGGTGTTTGCCCACAGCATGACTCGCTTACGCCGATAATGATGTCAGTCAGAAAACCTCCGACTGCTAGTCAGAGGCTTTCTGACCACTGTGGGACTCCGGCCCGGAGGTGGAGATTATGGTGCAGTTGTGGAGATTTTAGCCATGGTTAAGTCTCTGCCACTGTCCGGAATCCCCACCTCCGGGCCGGAATCTCCACCTCCGGGACGGAATCTCCGCCACCGGGCCGGAATCTCCGGCCCGAGTGCTGTCGTAAAGTATGTAGTCGTAAATTCATTCTGTGAATACCAAATGTAGTAAGTACATTCTGTGAATACCAAAAGTAGTAAGAACGTTCTGTGAATACCAAAAGTAGTAAGTTTAGGAGTTTGCCTTAAGTTAGTTCTGTGAATCTGGCCCAGTGTTCGGTCACATCGCAATCAGGTGGTCAGAACTGCCCACCTCAGGTTAGTCGGTCCTGAGTCAGAGACGGCGTCAGTCGGAGGAAACTCCAACTGACCTCGTAATGAGCCACAGTGTATTCTAATTTGTTGTTCGCATCTGATATGACTTGCAGGTCATAACAGTGGAGCTGAAACTAGGGGTGCGGGAGGTGCTGCAACACCCCCATAAAACATGATAGATTTAGATGGAGAATGAGCAATAAGGGGTCCTTCAAAGGTTTGTCTTCTAGCAGCATTTCTTTTGTGTTAAAGGAAGCACTTTCAAATTTCCAGTTCGTCCTTAGTGAGGTGACGTTATTGAACAGCAACCCCAGTTACATATCACTCCAGAACCATTGGGTCATACATCTTGGCAAGCTGTCTGCACTCAATTTCCCAATTTTCTTTGGTGCACTTGGTTAGATTTTCCTAGCCTCCTGAGTTAAAGATATTTCTCTAATAATCCCTCTGCAGAAAAAAATGGACGTTATATCAACATCAGACTCCAACTATGGATTATATACAACTGGGGATAAAACACGTGAAGAACAGCAGATTTGCCAGATGAATCTCAGCTAATATGGGAAGACTATATTCATTTGGACCCACTGAAATATGTACATACATAGCAAACAGTTACATCAGTGGGTTTTAGAATATCCTAAAATGTACTGCATCATATGGACTAAAAATAACTTAATTGCAAATGCAGACTCCAGCAATGGTGAACAGCATTAGAGAAACAACGTAAAAACACTGAAGATTGTGGTTTGTGAGTATCCTAGACTACATTGGTTCTCAGATCTGCAGAGCCATGTAAAATGTTCCCAGTACACCTTGAAAAAGTCATGTGCCTGAACAACTGGCTTAATGGTAGGGAATTCCTTGGCTCCCATGCATGTAGGTGTTCCTTCCTTCCTCAGATACAGATCCATGTACCATAAGACATTGCAGTTATGTATGGAGTGCACAGTACCTTTAAGAACTTGTCAAAAGTGAATACATTTCTGTTGCAATGTTTCCATTTAAGCGACTGCTTTATGACTCGTGCTGCTGTCTCGCATCGGTTGCTCAGCCTTCGTTGGGCATCTGTTGCATTAGGACAGGTTGCATATGGGCTCCTTATTTCTTACCTTGTACTTCACGAAATAAACACTTTGTTTATCTCCCCTTGGCATGAGTTTACAACTATTTTTACAACTATTTTTAGATCTAGATATATGGGGGCACATTAGAATGGCGGGTGGACTTTGTCCGCCTGCCATCCTATCGGTAAATGGGACCACGGGGGTCCTGTGGGGGCCATTAGGATGTGCCCGCCACAGTGGCGGGCGTATCCTGCATTTCGCCAGGAAGGCATGTAGTACCCTTCCATGCACAACATGCCAGGCACCGTGCGATGCCTGCCATGTTGTACATGGAACTGCAGGGGGGTACCATAGGTACCCCCATGTGCACCCCCCCCCCCCCCCAGAAACCCTGGGGGCCCGCTACGCGCCCCAAATGTTAAAACCCGCCTGCCTTTCGGCTGCAGTAAATATGGATGGCGGTGTCTACCAGACACCGCCACCATATAAACTGCTTTTCCACCCGGTAAAAAACGGTGTTGGATCTAGCCCTGATCTCTTGACTGGGTGAGAGTACTCTGCTTAATTCAGAGACTCTGTCCATCACGCCCCCTTGTTGTAAATATTTCCACCCGGTAGGCAATCGGCCGGATTGCCTACCATCGGAAAACCGTCGGACGGTCTTCCCGTACGCCGGGGTCCCCCCCGCCATGGTAATGTGGCGGGGGAAATTTGAAGCAGGCGGAGATTTTTGGTGGGCGGATCGCCACCGCCATACGGGCGGTGGCGATCCGCCCGTTATCATAATGGGCCCCTTAGCATTTAATTTCCTACCACTAGTGTTATTACAACTTGTGTAATTAACACACATTTTTTACTACTTGTGTCTTTAGTACTTATGTGTTTTAGAACTCAAGATATTATCATGATTATCTTTACTATGTATATGATATAGGAATTTGGTAACTATTTATTTTATGATCAATTTTTATACTTTTTTAATGATAATAAATGTTAGGGATGGGATGTAAGGGATATAGAGTTATTGGGTAGGAAAGTGCATTAATACACAAGTATTTTTGTATTTTAAAAAATATATTTAATACGTTTTAGGGACAGAATGTAAGGGATATAGGGGTATTGGATGGGGAAGTGCTTTAATACTGTATTTGTATTCAGGGTCGTGATGTAGGGGATATAGAGCTATTTGTCAGGGAGGTATATCAATACTCAGGTATTTATTTTAATAATTTAGTATAGATATTTATGCATCATATGTGTTTTACATGAATGATAATTTTAATGTTTAAAATATTTAGTAAAATTGCAAAATTAGTATTTAGGGATAGGATGCAAGGGATATATGGGTATTGGATGGGTAATGGCATTAATACTCAGACATTAGTTTTAATACTTTAGTATCAATATTTATGAACTGTAATTGATATAAATAAATAATAAGTAATTTAAGTTGAAAAATATTTTATACCATCATCAAATTTGTATTTAGGGATGGGATGTAAGGGTTATAGGGGTATTGGGCGGGGAATGGTATTAATACTCAGATGTTTATTTGAATAATTTATTATCAATCTGTAATATTTAGAATTTTGTAAACGTAATTATAATACAGTTATAAAATGTTGATTATTAATAGTTAAAGGTAATTTATTCAAGCTAAAAAAGTTTAAGTAAAATGAAAAGTGTTTTCAATGAAATACAAATACACTATTTAATGTTTAAAATATTAATAAATAATTTAAAAACATTTATTAGTCAAAATTACTCTGGAAAGAATAGACTGCTTGAATCTTTCTTTGGGGGCCCGAGCAGGTCCCTCTTTACCCAGTGCTCTCTGAATCGGGTCCGTGGGGCTATCCAAGGGGTCCCCCTTTCCACCCATGCACAGTGTGTCAGGGACCATAGGGTGCCTGCCACAGGGTGCAAGGTTTTCCCCAGCCATCTCTTTCTTCAATGGGAGCATGTATTCTCCTTCGGAACTCAGGCTCCCATTAAAGTCAATGGCAGTCTGACCGAATCGTATCCGGAAGCATTCGTATACATCCAAATTGCTCGGTTGGACTCACCCCATCCGATTCGTCAAGAAAGCATTTCAGGACTAATTTGGTAGGAATGCCTTCCGGATGAGATCGTAATCAGTCCCTTGAAGTGACACTGTTGTGGCGATAGGGGCTTGTAAATATACCCCTTTGTTTCTTCTACAACATTTCCAAAAAATGATATGGGCTTGGGTGAAGCTTACCAATTGATTTGCGGAAGGAATTGTGCCATCAATCAATAACAATATTTTTCTTTGCACCACCTTCTAAGCAGGTTGTGTAACAGTTCCACCATTTAATGGGAAATCTTGGTTTCCTCCTGTGACCCCTCCTCCTTAAATGGCCAATGCATTTATATTTAAAACAATTTAGTAGGTTTGCCAATTTCTCTTCATTTTCACTAAAATATTGTGATTCAGAAATTGCAGTGTATTACTCATCTACACTGTTAGGAGGTATAAAGCATAACACGGGTAATTTTTGTAATTCAAAATGAAGTCTACAGTTTGAGAAGTAATCCTCAAATAAGTATGATTTTTTAATTTTAAGCCAATATGCCTCAGAAAAGTGAAAAAAAACAATCCTTGGATTACATTGTTTAGGCTTGTGTGATAAAGGCACTCGTTGTTCCATCATAAATCCGCTGCACGTGCATATATCCACTTGGCACTAATTTTACTTGTCTGGTATGTTTCTGATTTATTCATCAATGTTGTGCCAACACGTTCATATTTCAATGCCAGTTCTAGATTGCTTTGTATATTTCAAGTTTACAGCAACATTTCTTTAGAACTTAAGAGCTTTTGTTTGAATTGGCTCAAGTGAACTTGGAAATAATTATTGACCTCTCAGAACTGTGTCATTACCTGTATCAACTCTTCATTGGATGCAGGCATCAAGTATTTTCAATGTCTTCTAACAATTTAACTCAGATCTCACCCTTTCTTCAACTTTCGGAGCCCTTTGGTTAAGTAGACCACTTGGTTAAGATATTTTGAGAACTATTTATTCACAGGTGGAGCAGATGGCTTTGCTTTGAACCTAAAAGAAAGGCTGCCATTTTGTTTAGTCATTTAGGAAATTAAGAGAAGCAAATTTTTGATAATGTGTCTCCAGCTTCTGTCACATCTGGACTATCTGGAGATTCTAATGAGTACTCAGAAACAATTACAAGACTTAGGGGCTCATTTACAATTCACTTCTTTTGACGTAATAAGTTGTCCCTTCCTACAAAAAACAATCATTCCTAAAATGCAGACACCCTTGCTCCATGGAGCAAGGGTGCCTGCATTGGCACCAAAAAGTCAAAACGTGCCAGTGCAGTGAGAAAGAACAGGAATGCACCATATATCATAAATGCAACACATTCCTGCCCTTTCCTTTTGATGCAGGACAGGCCAGCAAAGTAACTTACCATGCTGCCCTGCTTCAAAAAACTTGTAAATGAGGCCCTCGGATTCAAATTCTCAGAACAACCTAGCGCTCTATTGGAGAGATTATTTTTTTCAAGAAGAAACAAACAACTGATAAAACAGTTCAACAATTCATTTAGGCTTTCAGATTATTATCTGCTAAATGCAATTTTGGAGCATCCATGGACATACATTTGAGATCAGTTTGTGTACAGTTGCTTTTCAAAAAAAATACTAGAAAGGCTACTCAGTTGCAGGGACGCTCCATTGTCAGAGGTTGTTTATCTGGCCAAAAAGCATTAAATGTTCAATAATCTCCAGTCACATGATGGCTCAGACATCTTCCCAAATTGTTAATGCTGCTGGGTATTCTGAACCTTTTGATGCTTGCAAATTAAGGGCAACATCTTTAAGAATGTTCAACATAATATTAAAACGTTTTATTTCACAACCAGTTTGTGTTGAAAGAGTGTCTAAAGGAGCTGTATTCATAAAGGGCAGAGGCTGTTGGAGTAAGAGAGATCTGGTCAATATTACCAAGAATCTGGGAGCCAAAATTCAAAATGTGTGAGGACATGATAGCAACAATTCCTCTCTTAAAAGAAATTGATGGGAAATAACTCAAGAGCATTCAACTGGCAAGGGTCATCTCAGATTGATAATACAAATGATGTTTTACTTACAAAAATGCAACCTGGAACAAACATTATTCCTGAACAGTCTAAAGACTGTATTATGTACCATAAAACTAGTATGCAATACTACTATGCCTTCTAAATGTAAGGATTACTATATCCTTTGGAAAAGAAAAAATAGATGTAGAGATGTTCATTTTGGGGTCGATTCCAATCCTGGAAAAAAAACGTCCGTATGATTCGTATCCGGAGCCCTCTCGGTACGAATCATAAACATGCCGTACGACCCGACGAGTACGATCCGGACCGGGGTATGAGGACGCGATTCGTACGGTACACGTCAGGTAAGGGCGATTCGTACGGAAAAGCACACAATCACATACACACCTGTCCCGAGGGGGTCGGGACGTGGGGGTGTTCGACCACTGGGCTGACAGGAGGTGTCGGGGAAAAGAGGAACACAGGCGCCATCAATAAAGGTTTTAAAGAGGGTTTAATTGGTATATACGTCTTTTTCATCAATGGTACAGTCCGTTCTCTCGTATATACTTCAGGGTCCAAAGTAAAGAAAGCTTTCTTCAGCTTGTGTAGTCCCGATGGCTGGACAGGCGTGGTCTTGGTCCGACCGGGGATCTTTCTCTCTCGTGGGTCCACTCCGCTACCGAAAAGAAAAGGAAATGGGGGTCAGGTTTATGCTAGGCTCCGGGAACAATCAGGACCGGGAGTGAGGTAAACAACAACAGTGAATAGGTGCTCACTTCTCTCGTATCAGGGTGTGAGGGGAAGTGCTCATGAAGAGGTAGGGGAGTCTTAGGGCGGTGCACTCTACACTCGGGTCTGCCTCCTCCACCCGACCCAACCCGCTACCCGGCCCCGTACCTCTTGTAGCCACGCTCCTCCCGTGGGAACGTGGCTGGGCGAAACGTTGAAACGTTGGCCTCCTGGCTTGTCGCTCTCGATGTCTCTCGTCTCCTCTGAATCTCTCCGTCCGTCTTCTCCAATAACCACAGCCTCCGGGGAAACGCTGTCCCCTGATCCATCGTTACTTTCTGCTTTTGACGTCGTTACGCCATCGAGGGGTGGAGCTTCGTCCTCCGGGTTCGTATCCTTAAAGGGGCCCCACGAGTTGTTGTCTTCCGTCCAGCCGGACTCGGGTTCTTCGATCCATGTACCCTGCGGTAGCTGTGGGGACAAGGGGCATGGTGAAAGGGGGTGGTGGCCCACCAGTCCGTAGGGATAGTTATGTCCGGTCCGCCCGCCCCGTCACAACACCGTGCGGTCCGTACACCCCATGATCGCAGGGGTACAGTGTGTACCCCTGCAATCATGGGGTGTACGCACCGTACACCCAGCAAACATGGGGTACAGTGCATACACCCCATGATCGCGGGGTATGGTGCGTACACCCCATGATCGCAGGGGTACGCATCATACCCCTGCCATCATGGGGTGTGCGCACCGTACCCGGGGGGGGGTGTTCCGTACCTGTTTCGAGGCGAACTCTGCTTCTCCGGATGTTTTCGGCTCCCGTAAAAAAAGCGCTGTACGGTGCGTACCCAACACGAATCGTACTTGCTGGGTCGGAAAAACCAGCCGCGTACCGTACGGATGTCGCGTACAGTGGGTTCCGAGGGAGATTTGTATGAGGATTTGATTCGTACGGTCTCTGTACGATTCGTACGGAGTACAGCTCCTTGTACGAATCGTACTTCGTCGAACGTTCGGGGGACGTTGCAGGGTACGATTTGTACAGGAAAAACGCTCCATACAGTTATTCGGAGCGGTTTTTCCCAAATCGGAATCAACCCCTTTGTGTTGCTGTTCTTAGTTTAGATATTTTTGGTTTATATTTTTTACATGGCAATTATTTAGCTTTTTCAAAAAGGGGATGGTGTTGTACCATCAGACATTGCAGATATGAGAGTATGGTACATTTAAGCATTTGTTATGAGTGAGTGCCTTATGGCCTGCGGTGCTTTCCCGCACCAGTTGGTCAGTCTTCGTTGATCGTCTGATGTATGAGGACAGGAATCCTTATTTATTACCTTGTACTTCACTAAATAAATGCTGTACATATCTCCGCTTTGCTCCCGAAGTCTCTATGTAACTAAGGGCTGTATAGTTTTGTGTTTGAATATCCATTATTTACATCTGTTGCTTACTGACCTGTATCTGGGCAGTGTGTCATATCGTGATTATTTATACTAAATTATCTTAATAGCTTAGCATGAAAGTTGCTAATGAATTGCACACTAGTAATGCTTAATATTATCAATATTATGTTTCTATATATTTTCAATTGCAGTTCTCTATAGGAAACCATTGAATTAGTCACATTGTACCACTACCACAATATGCACACAACCAACACTGTTAGGCTCCAAAGACTTGCGTCTAAATGATAATTAGTGCTTGTAGCTAGTAAGGCACTATAATCAACTTTATAGGTGACCGAGTGTCATATATGGCTGACACTCTAAATGGCAGGCCACAAAAATTTCTCATCCAGAGGAAGGTAAAACCACACAGCAGTTGTTTTCATCCTCCTGCGTTTGGTAAACTGAGTAGTGACACATTGAAAACGTCTGATATTTGTCCTGCAGCACTAATAGCAGACAGAAGGGTGGTATATAGCAGTCCAAAATCACATTTTACAGTATGTGGGTAAAGTACTTCATAAAATCCAGGCGTGGCCTGCACAGGTAAGAGTGGTGCGGCAGTGGTGTGAGCTGGGGCGGGGCAGGGTTGGGGGAGCAGCGAGCGCAGGGTAAGTAGTTCTATTCATTTATTTAGGTTTACCTATCCCGTCATCTGTAACTCCACCATCCCACTCCCGGCCCACCATCCTACCACACTTACATGTGCCAGCCATGCCTGATGAAATAACTTCAGAGGTTTTACACAAAGAAAGTTTTCTCTACAGAACTAAGGAATGCAGATATGTTTTTCCCATATTAAAAGTGATGCACCGGTGTTGCAAGAGGCTTGTAAATAATTCCCAAGTCATCTTTCTCTGTCACAGAATCTAGGCCTTTATTCTCGGGAGCTAGAAGTAAGAAAGCAGCCGACATGTTGCTGATTACAAAGCACTGACACTGCCAGACTTGGAAGTACTGATTGGAGTCTTGCACAGGAGTCAATCATAACAAAATCTTGTTTTTTTTGCAAAAGCACTATTTACTGGATTGCTGAGGCATTTATACCCGTAAGCAGAAAGATGGTTACTTACAAGACTTCTGCTTCTCGTTTAACAGGAACTCTCATGAGAGTTCAAAAGAAAATTCTCATTGGAGGCGGGTCAATCTGCAACAAGAGAACAGGTAAGGGAACTAAACACCAGGGGCCTCATTTATGAAAAGTGAGGCATCGCTGCGAGAAAACAGCGATGCGTCACTTTTCATTGCGCCCTCCTTGCGACCCCAATGATGCGTCATATTTACATTATATGCCGCATAATTGCGCAAGGACTTACAGATACGTCAGTATTTCTGACGTATCTGTAAGCGCAAAAGTGACGCATTGCTGGAGTGTGTCACAAAAGTGACGCAACTCCAGCAATGCGTCCTTTCACATGGGGAAAGCCCCATGTGAAAGGGCTTGCATCAGTCTTACGCCTGAGGTGAGGCAGTCGCAAGATTTTGACGCAACAGCGTCCTAAAAGTGACGCAGTGAAATCTCATAGATTTCACTGCGTCTCCATTACGAGGCTTTTTGCGGGGGAACGCCCCCTCTGCATACATTATACCTGACTCAGGTATAATGTAGCGCAGGGGTTTACAAAGTGACGCATCTGCTTAGATGCATCACTTGTAAATAGTGCGCAACAGGAGGCATGTTTTACGCCGCCGATGCGTCACAAAAAGTGGCGCATCGGAAGCGCAAAACTGACGCAAGGCCTCATAAATGAGGCCCCATGCACAAAATAAGCACTAGTTTCATTTTGATCAATAAGGACTTTAACTATGACACTGTATTCAGGTATGGGTGGACTCGTGAAATTGGTTGCCTATATCCAATGGGAATCAAGTTGGTCATGTTTGGTTGAAGTGAACAATCTGCTCTGCTGTGAGTGACTGTACTAATAGGGCTGGTCTGCAAATGGATCTGTCCACCTGACTCTCTGAACAAGGGTCTCAGAATTACTGTAATTTCAACTTATTTGCATCATCTATTTTGGGTCTGATTCACACATGGTTTCACGGATATACGGTTGTGCAGACCAGGAAATATATGCAATGTGCTAATAAGTGAACTCATGGATAATAAATGCACAAGCACAATGTGTGCTAGCTCTGCTCACTTTTAGTTTCAATTAGGACATGATAGTGGTTGGCAGAGTTCAAATATAGGTGCATACCTCAGTCATGTGATTCAATTCTTTCGTGACCTGTTTCCCTTTTACTGCTTTACAAGCACCAGCTATTTCAGGATGCAGTCAAGGGATGGAGATGCCTTCGGTCAAAACTGTGGGCCCGGCAGTCTCACTCTCACAACATGCATGTGCAGTGGAGTGCAGATTTACATTGCCGCCACTGAGTAAGGGCAAGGTCTCATTAAATCCAGTAGGTGTCAGTATGCTCACATAAATGTGGATCCAGGGACAGCTGACCTTAGCATGCCTTTTCACTCTCACCATGTCTTAAAAAGCCCTGGGAGACAATAAATAATACAGCAGTGGAAGTCGCTCTACTGCTTTGTTATATATGCAGTGATACGACAAAGTTGTGGAAATAGCATATGTGCTGCTGTCAGGCTTTCCACCTCCGAGCAGGCCATAAGTAAGAATTTGGACCCATAGAGCCAAAAGTTGTAGCTGCAGACTTGTGAGAGGGAATTTCCTCTTTGGTAAAATGTTGTCAGTTGTTAAGTAAGCCTGGCCGTTCGTGAATTGATCTTGATGTTTTAATATAAAGGAATAATTTCTTAGCAAAATGGTTTCAAAGCTATGCAAGTGTGATGAAGTGTTATTCATGTATGAAGGTAAAGTGTCCATGAGAGTGGTTTCTTATGTACATCATGGTCATCATTTAGATTGTTTGCCATGATGGGTACAGAATATGTTGCGATTTTCTTCTGTTATACTAAGGAATACATTGTAAAATTAAAATGAGGGTATATATACAAATCAACAATACAGGATACTCCTTTTAGTGAGCAAGCAGGGTGAAGCATTCTGAAAAACAGAACATTTCAACGTGTATTACCCAGTACTGCCGCTCGATGGCAGTATTTATTTGTTGAAGAATTAGAGAAAAGCTGCAATAAATATGTTGTTTGTATGGAAAATCAGATTTCCATTTCATTTTAATGTAATGTGCCGACATTTCAAAGAGAATAAAAAAGCAGTCGACTCAGTTTTTACAGAATATAATAATCGTTTGTACGAGTGCATAAGAAGAATTTATCATTCAAGTTTTTTTTGCTAGAAAAATGAATAGATGCAAAATATAGAAGCTTGCAAATACGCAAGAATTCTTCTTAAACTCAACATTAACAATATTAATATTCGATAGTATGTTTATACGAAAGGTCAAAATGAATGAGGTACTTAGCACATCGCAGTGAATTCAGCAAATTACATGTTCTATTAACATAACTGAGCGCTATAATAAGAGAACAGGCAATAATGGCTTGTTAATCACTACAGTGTAATACGTGTTCATACGTATTTCATAAAACATGACAGTATAATTTATGACAACCATTGCCATGCATCGGCTGTGTCACTTAATATATTGTTTAGCAAAAAGTTAATTTAACATAAAGCCGATACATGAAAAACATATTAACCATTCTGATATTAATGTAAATAACGTGAAATATGCACATATCAGTACGTCAAAAGCACATAATGGAAAAGATGCCACAAAATACCAGCCTACTCCTAATGCCAAGGAATGGACAACATTAAACACACCCCAAACGAGATAAATGTATGTGCCCGTCAGTACACACATTCTTGCAAATTGCACGCCACAATTATACACAGGGGGCATATGCACAAGCCCCTATCGCCACGTGAATGTCACTTTTTACGACATGTCTGTGGTGATAGGGGTTTTGCTTTATTTGTAAGGCAGTGTTAAGCCAATTAATGTGGCTTAACGCTGCCTTGTAAATAAGGCCACCATTCAAGCTGTATTTAGCGGGAAAGGGGAGGGCAAGGGGTGTTATGGTGGGTGTTCCACCGCAACACCCATTGATTCTGACGCTGCCCCCTATTTACAAGGGAGGCATAAATAGGAGGCAGCGCAATAATTAAGACAAGGAAAAACCTGGTCTCCTCCTGGCGCAACAAGGAGAAATGTTTCATTTCTTGTTGTTGTTGCTGTTTTCATGTGTGCTGCGCTCTGCAGCACACATGAAAACAGCAAAAGGCCACTGATTGTTCATGTGAAGGAAGGTTCCCTTTCTGCACATAGAGATTCATAAAAAAAAAAGATACTGTTGTGCAACTTCTATGTGTGCTGCATTAATTACTGATTAACAAACAAAGTGGTTCTGTTGGGTAGCAATAACAATTCCTTTGGTGGAAGCTGAAGACAGCTCCAAAACATACAACAAGCAAACACTCTCTGATAGGTAAAGTTTTTATATGTATTAAAAACAGAAAAAAGAGACAATATACTGGAATTACTTCATTCCACTACATTACTAGTAAATACTTTAAATTCGTGAATAGTGACAATAGCGATTAAGGTGACAAGTGCAATGTATATAGTGACACTTATATACACAACAATTATTTACAATAAAACCACAAAGGGAAAGGACCGGGGGGAAGGAAAAACGAGGTATTTTCTGTCGTTTATGAGGCCAGTCTTTTACAAGTAAATATTCCAAGGAAAACCAAATGGTTAATGTCCAAGTTCCTGGAGTTTAGCTTGGCCAAGATAATAGCGTCGACGTTTCGACCCTGGTAGCGCCCCAGTTGGTGGTCGCGGCGGGTCTTTATCAAGACAAAGGGGAAGGGAAACGGTCAGATGATGAGTTATTCCAGAGGGTCGCCCGTTGGTCAACCCTCGAAGTGGTGTCAGCCGCGATCTAAATCCGCGGTAAAGTTCAAGGATCTGAACACGAGCGCCAAAACAAGCTGTCCATGGGTAAAGAGCGTTACCCACGGAAAGTTCCATTCTAGCTGCCTTTGATGGCAGTTGGATCACCATGGGTCAGATTTGCACTATATAAAACTGCAACAAAAAAAAATGAAACATAACTCAGATGGAAGTCAGAGTTCAAAGGCCAGAACAGATGCTGGGCACATAATCTTGCCCTGAGAAGGTGAGCCTAGCAGTAGCCTCGACATTTAAACACCATCTCATGTTTCGATATGAGAAAATGTTCGTCATTACAGACCTCCAAGACATTATAACTATTTATTGGAATTCCAAGGACAAAATATCATCCAGCCCTCCGAATGCTGAAATATGTCTTCAAAAACAGCTGCAAACCAAACAAAGAATATAACCCTGCAAACTACAATTTGAATAAACCACATAATGGGCAAAATGCCTCAAAACATAACCATTCAGATATTTATAGAGCATGGCAAATCGCCCCTGAGGTCCAGAGGTGCTAGAGCTGCATGCTGCTACAAGGAAGTTAGATTATTCAAACATCAATGTCTTTAGTTCTCTTCCGAATTGCTGGAGTGAAGGTGAGGTCCTGATGTGCATGAAAAGATTGTTCCAGGCCTTGGCATCAAGGTGTGAGATGATGCGTCCTGCGCTGTTCACGCAGCGGATCCTTAGGGTGTCTGCGAGGGAGAGGGAAGCTGATTGAAGGTGTCTGATTGGTTGTTGTAAGGCCAGGTGATTGTTGAAGTATACTGGTCCTTTGTTGTGCAGAGCTTTGTAGGCATGGGTTAGCATCTTGAACTGGCATCTCTTCATCATCGGGAGCCAGTGTATTTTCTTGAGATGGGGTGTGATGTGGTTCCTTTTGGAGAGGTTGAGTATGA
The DNA here is from genome assembly GCF_964261635.1 of Lissotriton helveticus. Classification (NCBI taxonomy): domain Eukaryota; kingdom Metazoa; phylum Chordata; class Amphibia; order Caudata; family Salamandridae; genus Lissotriton; species Lissotriton helveticus. The sequence continues at coordinate 851,080,421 of NC_136063.1, forward strand.
GTCTTTGTAGTATCCTGTATTGTGCCTCACTGGCACTAGTAGTTGGAACACTGTGACTTGGGCATTCTGGGGTTTGTTGTGGAATGCTGACTGTTTTTGACAGTTTGTGCCTGTTGCTCATCCATGTCGCTGTGTCACTCTTGAGCACAATAAAAACGTACTTAAAATCTACTTCTACGTCTACGCTTATGATCTGAAACACTACAAAATTGTTGGCGACGATGCTCAAGAGGATAAAGAACCCATCGTCTCACCTCTAATTCATGTTGGACTCGTGTTCACAGAGCCTCGCGTGGAGCTGAACTGGTCAATGTGGATCGGCTGGTGGTTTGGGAGACTGCAGACGACGGAGGAGACTCACAGATAAGTGCTCCGTTTCTTCGCTTTGCCTGCCAAAGACGCTGTTTGTCCGCTACTTAGCGGAAGAGGATTTTCAGTTAAACGGGATTGACAAGTGTGATGACGCACATGGTTGGCAGCGTAGCATCGCGCAATTGACGTTGTGGTGGCCATTTTATGAAGGCTTATCTGCTTCAATACTCCCAAGTCGGAAAGAAAAATGCGCGTGGTTGGCAAGGCAGCCCCACGTTATTAGTGACACGGTTGATGATTTAAAGACTTTTCTTAGTTAAACTACGTTGTTACACAGCAACCCTCACAACGCTGTATGTTTTACCATATCGCCGGACACGTCAATTTTATTTTTCACATGTCAGCTGACAACACTATCAAAATTTATTTCTGCAATTTTTGCAAGTGATTGTCACAAGTTTTATGAGCATTCGACTAAAAACGTGCTCATTAAGAATACATTTTTCCTTCTGTGCTCTGTTCATTGACATGATGTTAATACATATTAATTCACTTGTTGAATTTTAACTTTCCCAAATTGACACAGCGACAAGACAAGACGAGCAAAACAAGATCTTAATTTGGGATTCAGTTTTAAATATCTTCCATTTAAGCTGTACATTATGCAGTCAGTTTCTCCTCCCCCCCCCTTTTCTGGAAACGCCGGGGAATCCACCAATAGTCTGGAGGAAGTGGTTTGACGCTTTTGAAACTTATTTGGGTGCAATTGGCGCGTCAAGATATCGCGCAGAAAGGAAGAAGTGCCTATTGTTGCATTCATTAGGTTTCGAAGGAAGAGAAATTTACAATCATCTACCTCCCCTAGTAAGAAACAACGAAGAAGATGTTGATGAATATGTTGAGACAAGGATGAAACTGGAGTTGAGATTTGATGTCAAACCTAGTCTTGTTGTAATTAGACATAAATTCTTCAAAAGAGAACAACTGCCGGGTGAAGATGTTGAAACCTATGTGTCCGACCTAAGACAGTTAAGTGCAGAATGCGAGTTTGAGGGTTTCAGAGAACAATTAATCAGAGATCAATACATATGTAAATGCATCGACAAGTCGATACAACAAAAACTACTTACGTTAGGAAACCCTACTCTTGAAGAGACAATCCGTACTGCCAAAAGCATTGAATTGTCAAAGAAAGAAGTTAAGGAACTTGAGAGGAAAAGTGATGAGACAGTTTCCATAGTAAGAGCTAAGGAAAACAAGGAGAGCAGAACAGTTCCTGGTCAACAACGCTTCGAGAAGAACTATTTTCCTAATTCCCAACATTTCGAAAGGAATTCGTTTTCGAGAAGTGACATTTGTTATAGATGTGGAAATCTTTCACATAATAAGAATAACAAATTTTGTCCTGCAAGAAGTTCTACTTGTCGCAATTGTGGGAAATATGGTCATTTTGCGAAAATTTGTCAAAATCCTAGACAGGGGAATTCGACCTTTGTTAATAAGTCTCAGGGTCAGAGCAATGTTGCTGGGGTAGGAAATGTTTCAGAGTTTTATGATAACACAGGTAAAGGTCCAGATCCTATTAACACCATGCAAGATGATCTTAGGGAGATGGTTGTAGTAGTACAAGAAAATCCAGATCATATTAATAGCTTTCACAATGACATTAAGGAAATGGTTATAGTTGTACGAGAGGATGGAGTCATCACTTGAGACCCTTCCGATTGTGTTGATCCTTATGAAAATTTCGGTGTGGGTGACAAAGTAATTTCCTTATTGGTAGATTCAGGTGCAAGAGTAACCATGATCACCCAAGAGTTATTTGATGAAACTTGGCCCGAAAGGAAACTTGAACCTCCTGATAGAGCCCCTGTTTCATATGAGGGACGCAGAATAGCCTTACTTGGGTATTTTGAGGACATCTTACAGTTCAGGGGTAGGAAAATGTTTGGTAAGATATATGTTTCAATTAAAGGGTTGAATATCCTGGGTTGGTTTCATGGGGGTCTATTTCAGTTAATTCTAAGACCAGGTGCAAAAGAACAGGTTGGAATAGCTGAATCTAACGACTATATTGAAAGTCTAGCAGTGGTTGAATCTGATGACTATATTGTAAATTTAGCTCACAAGTTTCCCACTGTTTTTGGGAAGGGGCTTGGAATGGTTAAGGACTTCAAACACGAAATTAGAGTGAAAGAGGGAGCCATTCCCATTAAGCATAAAGTCAGGGGTGTCCCTTTTAGTGTTAGGGATAGTCTAGAAGCAGAATTGATTGATTTGTGCAAGAAAGGGGTCATTGAACCTATCGAGTCATCTTTGTGGTTGTCTCCTCTTGTTGTCGCTAGGAAAAGAAATGGTGATTTGCGCGTCTGTGTTGACTTGCGCAGCCTTAACAAAAACATCTGGATTGACTCTCACCCCTTACCTAAAATTGCTGATTTGTTGTCTCTTACCAGGGGCGCAAGATGGTTCACTAAATTGGACTTAGCTTCCGCATACCATCAAGTGGTGTTGAGTGAATCTTCCAAACATGTGACTGCATTTGTTTTGCCTTTTGGCAGTTTTCAATACTGCAGAATGCCTTTCGGCCTTGCGTCGGCGGCGGCAGTTTTTCAAAGACTAATGAGTCAAATGTTTAAGGATACCCCTGGGGTAATTGTTTTCCAGGACGAAGTTTTAATTTTTGGCAAGAACAAAGAGGATCGCGACAATTCCTTGAATCAAGTTTTGGAAATTATGCAAGGTAAAGGTGTTGTACTTAAGAGAGAGAAGTGTGTTTTCTTAAAGGAGAAAATGGAGTTTCTTGGACATGTAGTCTCGCACAATGGGGTAGAACCACGCCCTGGTTTAGTAAAAGCCATTGTTGACGCTTCTCCTCCTGTAGATAAATCTGGTCTAAAATCTTTCATTGGGTTGAGTGAATTTTACTCTAGATTTATCAAGGATTATGCATCTAAAGTTCAGCCACTCACTAACATGTTAAAGAAGAATGTGCCTTTTGTGTGGGACGAGAACTGTCAAGAGATCTTTCTATGGATTAAATCTCAGTTAGTGAGTGACAGTATTCTTAAAGCTTTTGATCCCAATAAAGAATGTGTTGTGACTGTGGATGCAAGTGGTTTTGGTCTTGGGGCTGTGCTCACTCAAAAGAGTGGTCAGGTTGACAACACCATTGCGTACGCTTCGAGAGTTTTGCGTGGTGCTGAGATGAATTTCTCTGTCATTGAGAAAGAGCTTTTAGCTTGCTGGTGGGCAGTGAGGAAATTCAACTCTTTTCTCTGGGGTAATACGCACTGATCATAGTCCTTTAGTATCAATCTTATCTGGTGAGAAGATTAAGGAGCACACTCCAAGGATTGCTAGGTTGTCAACAAAGTTACTTCAGTACAATTTTGATATTGTCTATTTACCAGGAATGAAGAATGTCAGGGCTGACTACTTCTCACGTTTTCCTATTTCTGGAAATGACTCTGATTTTGAGAAGGAAGATGATCAAGAGGATTGCTTTGTTGCTGCTTTAGATCTTGAGGGAATGTGTGCTGTCAATGAGGCTGAATGGAGAAGGGAGTTGTCAAAGGATAAAGTACTTGCTCAAGTCATCGATTATTTGAAATCTGGTTGGTCCAAGGAGAAAAATGTCTCAGGACAATTCCAGACGTTTGTTAAAATTTCTGATGAGCTCACAGTTGAGGATGGTATTCTTCTGCGGTGTGGTAGACTGATTCCTCCTGAGAGTTTAAGGAAACGTCTCATTGATGGTGCGCATGAAGGTCATTTGGGGAAAACGTTCACTAAACGCAGGTTGCGTGATGTGTTTTGGTGGCCCCAAATGGATGTATGTGTTGACACATTAGTTGATGGTTGTGTTATTTGCAATTCCTCCGACAAGGGCCATAAAGTGAGAACACCTCCTTTGGAGCCTATTCAGTTTCCTGAAAGAGCGTGGGAGAGGATTGGCGTTGATTTGGTTGGTCCCTTTAATCTCTTACCTCCTTCTTCACGTTTTGCCATCAATGTCATTGATTACTACTCCAAATGGCCGGAGGTTCGGTTTATCAGTGAACCTTCCTCAGCTAATGTCATCCTTTTCCTTAAGGATATTTTCCTTAGGGAAGGGTTTCCTTCGTTTGTCATGACTGACAATGGTGTACAGTTCGTTAGCTCTGAATTTGAGTGTTTTCTTAGACAAGGTGGTGTCTCTCACAAGAAGAGTTCCTTCTATCATCCCCGAGCCAATGGCCTTGTCGAGAGAAAGAACCGAGTGTTGAATAATTGTGTGCAATGGGCTATTGCTAGTAAATGTGTACTTGAGAATGCTGTTCGCTCCATGTTATGGTTCTATCGCACCACAGCACATTCATCTACTGGGGTGTCTCCGTTTGAACTTCTAAGAGGGAGAAAACCGGCAACCAAGATTTGTCCGGGTTGCATGTCCAAATGGGTCAAAATGAATGTTATGGATGGCATAGATGGATTTGTAAGAGACAATGTTACCAGAGCACAATCAAGGCAAAAAGTTGACTTTGATGAAAGAAAAAGGGCTGTATCGCATAATATTTGTGCTGGTGATGTTGTTCCCATCAAGAATCCTGTCCATGTCACCAAGGGAAGAAGTACATTTACTGAACCTTTAGTTGTTGATAAGGTTTGCGGTAACGCTGTGCGGGTCATCAACAGTCATTGGTGGAATATTTGTAAAGTTGTTAAAGTCAAGGGTGAGAACGTTGATTCTGATAACCATAACCATTTGTCTGGTTCTTCTTCTGAAACCATTAACACTGATAACAGTAGTAGTGATGATAGCTTGTTGCCTGTACTTCGCAGAAGTTTGAGAGTGTCTAGCATTCCTGCCAGGTTCAGATAGTTTACTTTCACTTTCCATGACTTGTGTCTTTTGTTTCTTTCCTTGTATTTTTCTTCACCTTCCCATTTCTTTCTTTTCCATATCTTTTCTTCCTTTCCCTCTTTATGTTTTCTTTTGTTTTGAAGGAAGGGGGATAATGTAGTATCCTGTATTGTGCCTCGCTGGCACTAGTAGTTGGAACACTGTGACTTGGGCATTCTGGGGTTTGTTGTGGAATGCTGACTGTTTTTGACTGTTTGTGCCTGTTGCTCATCCATGTAGCTGTGTCACTCTTGAGCACAATAAAACGTACTTAAAATCTACTTCTACGTCTACGCTTATGATCTGAAACACTACAGTCTTGCAACTGAGTTCTGTATTGTTTGGAATCTCTTGAGGCATGGAGTGATTCCTACGTAGTGTTTCAGCAGTCCAGTTTGCTGGTGATGATGGCCTGCTTGAGAGTCCATCTGGTGGTTACTGGGAGCCACCTGAAGATCTTGCGGAGAATGCAGAGAGTGTGAAAGCAGGCGGATGAGACTGTGTTGACTTGTTTCTTCATGGATAGCTTGCTGTCCAGGATGATGGTGAGGTTGTGTGCTTAGTCTGTTGGGGTTGAGAGGGGCCAAGCTCTGAGGGGCCACCATGTTTCTTTCCATGGTGAGGTGTTGTTCCTAAAGATGGGGACTTCCATTTTTGAGCTTGAGACATTTGTCCTTCATCCATTCTGCAACATTCATCATGCATCTGTGGAAGCTATCATTTGTGGTGAAGGGTTCTTCAGATAGTGAGAAGATAAACTGTGTTTTGTGGCTTAGGAGAGATGTTTAGTCCATGTGATCGGATGTGTCGTCCAAGGGAGTCATGTAGGTGTTGAAGAGAAGAGAGTCGGGCTGAGGGTCTATACTTGGGTACTCTGCAGATGATCTTCAAGAGCTGGGAAGTAAATGGCTTGAACTGGATCCTTTGGGTTCAGCAAGGGTTCTTGTGGGTGTTTCTTTGGATACAAATGTGGTGGAGTATGTTGATCAGGATGAGGTGGAAGACTGTGTCAAACGCGGCCGGACTGATCCTGGAGGATGAGGTCTGCTATTTCCCCATGGTCCAGGTGAGCTCTGATGTTTTTGGTGGCTCCGATCAGAGCTGTCTCGGGGCTGAAGTTGACTCGAAATCCAAATTGGGATGGGTCCAGAAGGTTGTGGTATTCCAGGTGTTGTGTGAGTTGCTAGTTGATTGTTTCTCAAGGACTTTGTCTGGATAGGGAGCAGAGAGATGAGCCAGTAGTTCTTAAGTTTTGCTGGGTTGGCGGATTAATTTTTTCAAGAGGGGAGTAACTTCAGCATGTTTCCAGTCCTCAGGGAAAGTGGCCATGGTGATGGAGGTGTGTAGGACCTTCATGAGCTTGTCGCCGATTTTCTTGCTTCCGAGGTTGAAGACGTGGGCATGGGTCCATGGGTGCTCCAGAGTCCATGGAGTTCATGATAGCAATGTTGTCTTGTATGGTGAGGGGGTCACAGTGGGTGAGAGAGTGTTTTGTGTCCATGGATGTGAGCTGATTGATGGTATCAGCAGCAGTGGGTTGGCGTTCAAAGTTTTTGTAACTAGACAATATCATGTCATGCAAAAAGACAGCAAGGTTGTCACACAGTTACTGGGAGGGAGTGATGTAATTCTCATGGTTTCAGGATTGGTGAATTCCTTCATGAAGTGTAGAGTGCCTTGCTGTGGTTAGTGCTTGCTTCGATGCAGTCTGCTAGGTCATTCTTCATGGTTTCTTTCATGATGCATGGTACTAGTTGAGAGTGGTCCTCAAAGCAGTGCGGTCTTCCATTTTTTTGCTGATGCACCACTTCATGCCAAGCTGTCTGCAGTTGTGTTTGGTGGAGGTCAGTACCTTGGTGAACCAGCTTGCTCTTTGCTTGGATCTCTGGCCATGGCTGTCTTGGTGGGGGCGATGGCGTTGGCACATTCTGTGATTCACTGGGATAAGTTCTTTGTTGCTTATTTTGCGTCATGTGTGGGGTCTCTGAAAAGGGGGCAGAGAGTGTTGCTCCACTAGTTGTCTGATAACTTGTTTCATCTCTTGGCATGGATCTGGGTGGCACACTGCTGGAGTAGGCAGGTCCTGGTATGGTAAAATGTACACTGTGGTGTTTGGATCATGTTAGTTGTGTCGTGTGGTTGTATATGACTGTCACTGGTGATCTGTAGTCCAGGATGTCCTTGACGGTGCTTCTTCTGTGTGTGGAGTTGGAAATAGAGGCATTCCATTACCGGTGTTGGTCATCAAGCAAAGTCATGCAGTGGATGGTGTCCTTGTAGATAACAGCGATTCCACCTCCATGTTTGTTCGTTCGGTCCCAGCCTGTTATTTGGTATCCTTTGGGGATGGCGATGTCAATGTCTGGAGAAGAGGCAGGGTTTAGCCAGGTTTCTGTTAGGAAGATGATGTCGGGTTTGAGGGAATCGATAGTTTCCCAAGTCTCAGTGGTGTGTTTATTGAGTGATCGTGACTTCAGTAGGATGCATTGGAGTAGTGTCATGGTGCTCGTGATCGAAGTGGCAGAAGTGGTAATGATTGCGGTGCCTCTGATGTTTTAGGTTGGTTCAGTGCTGACTGTGAGGGAGCATTGTCGACAGGAGAATGGTCCTCTGGTGTCTGCGGGGATGTGCAGCATTAGTGGTTGTTGGTACATCCAAGGTCAAGGGCTTGGAGATGTAGCACCTTGGGGTGGAAGAACCAGGGGTCCTAGTTCTGTACATGGTCCAGGTGCAGACAGGCTCAGATAAGCTTATCTTTGCCCAGCAGCCTCCATAAATAGTCTTGGTAGGAGGGAGGGGATGGCAGAGGGGCGGGAAGGCAGGGAGAGGGAAAAATGTGGCAAAGGCAAAATGGCAGATGCGGGCGGGGGCAGTAAAACCAACTAGTAACCAATCCAAACTAAAATAAAGAGATGCAAAAGCAAACCCAAGTAAAGCAATATGCAAAGGCAGGAGAACCCAAAGGACTACCACATGTTAAAGATGGCCAATAAAATATCAGCAATCCAATTCAATCTCCTAACCAGGCAGCAGTCATGCGACAGTGGGAGTGAACAGGCAGCATCGAGGGCAGAGAACGTGGCACAGTCAGGAGAAGATAAGAAGCAGCAGTGGAGGAGTGGCTCACAAGACCATCAGGGCAAAGGCTACTCTGCCTACATCTAAAACATAACATCCTGCTGATGCCAAATAATGGACAACAGTGCACCTCGTAGACCAAGACATGCAGCAATGTCATTCAGAACACACATCTGGGCATCTTCTCAAGGAGTTATCGCCGAATTAACGGTACTTTATCGCAGCCAAAGTCACATAACTGTATCACCCCATTCACAAGCTGGTGCTAACAGCCCATAGCACCAGTTTACCTGCGATAGCAGCCGCAAAAAACATCGCCACAGATGACCCCGCAACTATCGCTAATGAAATGCAGAGTAGGCGTTCCCGTGCAAAAAGCAGCAACAACACCACTCTGGAACATGCTCAACGACCAGCCAGATCGCCGATATGACCACAAAACATATGATAAGATGCGTTACAGCAGGAAACTAACACCTGTTCTGACCTGGTGTAATGGCAGAACAGAGCCTGCACCATAAATGGGAGCCCAGCCCAGATCCACACCTGAAGGGCAACAAATGCCATAGAGCCACTGATCATGCAGCTCGGAGGCCCGACAGGACCACAATACCCTCCGCCACTGCCCCCAAGACCCCCCTCCCTGGGCCACCCCCGGCAAAAGACAGGCCACATCAACTACACGGAATCATTTACCAAATAATCCGCCTGATGTCACACAATCACATCTGTTGACATGCATGTATCGTCACAAAAATGAGCATCACACATACACCTTCAAATCAACAAATGAAAATGTATTTAAATAAACACAGAACAGAAATGAAGACACATGGTCGCTCCCCTCGTGACAATCCATAGGTCACAGCCTGCAAGAGAAAAATCATGATGAAAAGGTGTGTCCTGCATCAAGGGACTGAGAGAGCACGAAGGAGAGAGAGAGAAAGAGAGGGAGGGAGAGAGAGAGAGATAGACAGACAGAGAGGGGGAGAGAGAGATACATGGACAGAGAGGGCCCGCCCCTGTGCACCCAGGGAGCTGCACCCCAGCCCCTCCCGCTGCCAAGCAGTGCATGCCTGCCCTTGCACACCCAGGCAGCAGCACCCCAGCCCGTCCCACCGCCCAGCAAGACATGCCCACCCATGCACACCCAGGAAGCTGCACCACAGCCCCTGCCGCCACCAAGCGGTGCATGCCCGCTAAGGGTGGGCGGCCAGCTACGCTCCGTGCACGGAGTGCACGGAGTGCCGTCTCCTACGCATTTTGCGTAGCGGGCATAGCCAGGCGGCACTACGTGCGCTCTGCAGATGGTGCGTAGCCGGCCGCCACCCGCCTCCCTCCCGCCCTCCCTAAATACATAAATAAAAGTATAAAAAGCTTTTAAAAACACTTACCTTGTCTGCCGCGTCCCCGGGGCTCCCTCTCGCCGTCCCGCGATTCGCGCCGCCATTTCGGATCCTAATGCGCATGCGCGGGCGGCCGCGCATGTGCATTTCTCATGAGGAATGCCCATGCGCGGCAGCCCGCGCATGCGCATTAGGATCCGAATCGGTGGCGGCGCGAATCGCGGGACGGCGAAAGGGAGCCCCGGGGACGCGGCAGACAAGGTAAGTGTTTTTAAAAGCTTTTTATACTTTTATTTATGTATTTAGGGAGGGCGGGAGGGAGGCGGGCGGCGCGGAGTGGGGCTACGCGGAGTGCACGGGTGGGCGTAGTTGTGCGCCCACTTCGCGTAGCTCCGCGGAGCCCCACTCCGCACACCACGCCCAGGGTTAATGCCCGCCCCTGCGCACCCAGGCCTCGCTGCTCACCTTCTGCCACCAGCATGTAGAAAAGAGTGCCCACCACGTGCTGCTGCAAGGCACAAGCTCGGGCCCACAGACATGGCACCCTCCACATCTTGCAGGCTGCTCCGCAGGCCACCAGGTTTCACTTTTGATTCATGTACTCAATTTCGCCGTGGCAGAGGACATACCAGTGCACAGGGCATGATCGCAGCTACACACCCACTTAGCCCTTGAGGTGCCACTAACTCTGTGACCCGCAAGGCCATGCCACAAGGTGGTAGGTCCCCACTGTCCGCTGGCTCAGACCTACACTGCGGTCCAGCAGGGCACACAAAACCTGAGCAGTCCGGACCACTGGGACGGGGCTTCATCGCAGGCTGCACACCCGCTCAGCACTTAAGGTGCCTCTACCTCAGTGCACCGAAAGTCACCGTCCTGTGGTGGTGTGCCTGTGCCGGCCACAGTGTATCCAGTGCCACCAAGCCTGTGCCCTGCAAGTCATGGACCCTCTATGATTGGGTATCGTAGTGGGCAAGCCATCATGTCACCTCCGGACCAGCGGAATGTGATGTCGCAGGCCCCTGGGCCCCATGCCTACATGCACACCACAGGGATACACCCCGAGAGAGGTAGAAATGGCATTGAGCACGTGCACCCAGCCCTTTTTATTGGCAGGTTTACATGTCCTGTAATGTGTGTGCTGATGGGTGTAAACTAGCCATGAAGACGTGACTGCAGCATGCTGAGAACTAGACCTGTGGTAAGCAGATCACTACAGGGAAGTCCTGGCACATGTAGCGTTGTCTTCCCCCCTGTGTGCATAAGTGTGTTGGGCTGGCCTGCTGTATGCCAGTCCAGTGTAAGAGTTTGAGCAATGACCCCGGGGCTCTGGGCGTTGTTCTATATGGGGCTGGACAAGGAAATAACATATGCGTGTGTCACTGTTGTTGCATTGGTGCCACCCGGACAACATTCGGCAATGTGTCACCCTGTGACCCAAATCCAACGACATGAGCCACATGGACGTAGGAGGAACTCACGGACCCTACATTCATCCATACTACCACACTTGAAAGACCATAGACACAACACATCTGTATGATTCGGAATGTTTAATGCACATTCAGTGCAGTGTTGTATATGGAGCAGTACAGGGACATGCACACTTCACTTTACAATGTTGGCCCATGGAGGGCTAGCCAGAGTACTGCAGGTGAGTGTTGCAGGATGCATTGGGGTACAGTGGAATGTGGTTGTCCTGCTCCCGCTAAACAACCACACAATACTGCTGGAGCGGAGATTAGTCCCACTCCTCTTCTGCATGTCCTGCCGCCACCGCCTATCAGATAGACCCGCGGTGGCGAACTGAGATACACGGAAGAAGGTGGGAAAACAAAACAAAGGACCAGGTGTTGTTCAGACCAGTACTCGTGGTGCAACACTTCTCACTACCCCAGGACAACCTAAAAAGATAACAAAAGAAATATTAACACCACATGTCCATACACATATGCACTCAATTGAGTATAGCAAGTTGGGTGACAAGTAAACGTTCTTACCCCCTACTCAGGCTCCAAAAACTTCTTCTGAGTTTTAAAAGTATTGTCTCTACTTGAAGTCTTCATGTCACTCTTGTGTATCCAAGTATACAAGCAATCCAGGGGTATGATAATGTCTTTGTCCATAAAACGTGAATTTTAATCACGAACTAAAAAACACCTCTTTGTCAAATCCATACAATATTATTAGCATTGGAGAAGGGAAAAACCCAAAAACATGGAAGGGGGAAAAAAAACCTTATCCAGAATCCTAAATGGGTGCACCCCTAATAGGTAAGTAACCACTTCAAAGTATCACTGGGCACTAGAGTCTCCAAATCAAGGAAAAAAACGAATCCAGGAAAGAACATGGGGAAATGAAATGGAGGGGGTTTACACAATAAATGCAGCCACGTTTATTTCCATCACCACCACTTTACAAATTATCCCATTATGAAGCGGCGAAAAGGCACAAAAGAAAAGAACACAGGTCAAATAAAAACTACCTCAGGGACTTCGCTTTCCTAAGGAGAAACAAACACGAAATGTCCCCCTCAATCCCGGAATCCAGCCTAGTCTTCTCCGTCCAGCTCCGGCGGTCTGTGCTCCGGAATCACTCTACCGGAAGTCAGGCAAACATCAGGACAACATGAAGATCCGGAAAAACCCAGCATTCTCCTTCCTGGTCACAGGACCGGGAAATAAACCAAGCACTGGTCAAATGCAGAGAAGCAGCTTTTATGCTTGTGAAACCCCGCCTGACCCCAAGCGCCTGCCCAATCAAGCACACATAGCAGGCACATAAAAAGAAATACAGAGGTAAGACGAACACCCGCTTCCTTTCTTCCTAACAGTGGTGATGCAGAAGGCAGAACCAAGCTGAAACTGCCCATATGGCAGAGATGAATGCTGCTGGGTCCTTCTTACCATGAAGGTGGTTTCATCCGCATCTTCGTCCTCTGCTGTTCCATGTGCCTCACGTGTGGGTGGTGCTGGCCTTTCTCCAGAACCGTGTGGCAGTGACACCTCAGGGACTGGAGGTAGAATGTCTGATGCTCTGTGTGGCACTGACACTTCAGAGGTGGAGATGTGGATGTAGTGGTGGCAGCAGCATGCATCAGTGCCAGGCCTTATGACCGCAAAGCGATGAGGATGGTTTTGAGTTCATTGAGGAACCCAGCTACCACTCGCTGGTGTACAGCTGTGGCAGATGCTCTTTCCACATTGGCCCACTCCATGGTCTCCATTAACCTCCACATGTGTCCCAACTCCCGGGTGACATCGCTAGAGCCACTCCGACTGGACAGCTGTTCTATTCTCTGAGTCAGGGCTCTAGCGATGTCAGCCATGATCACTTGGAGTGCATGGAGTGGACTGTGGGTGTCCGTTAGGGACTGTGAGTGGTCCCTGATGGGACTTAGACATCCACATATGGCATACAGTTTGTCTGCCATGTGGTTGAAACCCACCCGCACATTTTTAGCCAGCTGCTCCTGGCATCCCAACACACTACATTGGAAGGCCATGTGTTCTTCGTGGGGGTCCTGGGAGGCAACCGTGGTGGTAGGTGCTGCCTTCTGTGAGGTCTGTGCAAGGGATGGGGTGTCCGGATTGCAGCTGGGCTGTCCTGCTCCTGGAGGTGGGCTTTGGAAGCTGTCAATGAACTCTTAGAGGGCATTGGAGTCGAAGCTGCTGTGGTCCTCTTCATCATCAGAGAAGAGAGGTTTGGGCTGCTCTGCAGGAGGTGTTGATTGTCCCTCTGCAATGTGAAGGGGAGATGCAGTTTAAAAATGTGTTCACATGCATGTTGTCACATTGTCCATGTTTACATATAGACTGCATGACTGTTCATCGTGCCTGTTTGGGAGGAGCTGCCTATTTGATGGGGGGCAGTAAACATTTCGAGGGGAAACATCCTTTACAATGCAGATGTTACACTGCAGTTCCCTTATGATGCAACTTTTACAACGCAAGCTGTAACAACGAATTGCGCTGGGGGCGCTCCAGGATAGTAAATAGTTTAATTTACTATCCAACTCCTACCCTACTATCCATGGGGACTGGAGTTGGAATAGTAAATTAAACTATTCACTATCCAGCCCCAACAACGCAAGTCGTGGTAACGACTTGCGTTGTAAAACATGCGTCGTAAAGTACTGCGATGTAAAACTCCGCGTTGTAACGACGTACATCCACATTTCGACAACGGACGTGTGTGTGTTTAGACTTGCACATTATTAACTCACATTTCCCTGCAATGCCGATTGTGATTAACCAGTGTCTACACCCAGTCGGCACCAGTTGTGTCCTGTGTTCTCTTGTGGACGTTTTGGGGATTGTGCCACATTGTTGTCAGTGTTGATGTGCTCTGCATGTTATGTGTGTGTGCTGCATTTTGGGGGAGTGGCTCCTGCTGCTCTGATTTTGCTGCCCCTTATCCCTTTCCTGCGATGTGCCCTTGACTTCTGTGCTTATTCAGTGCTGAGATGTTGCATACTTGGGTACATTGGTCTCTTGATGGGAGTTGGGCGCTGGGGCATGGTTTGTCTGCAGATGTGCTCAGCTCAATTGTGCATGTGTGCCAATGTGCCCATCTCCCCCATCTCCCCAGTCCCTGGTCACTGCAGCACCTCTTGACCTCTTCCATTGCCCTCTTCAGCACTCCCACTGCATTCACCTTGTCCAAGATGGACTGCCATAGTCCATTTTTTGTTGCCAATGACACAGTGAAAGTAACAATCAGTTTTTGATGGTGTTCTACTACCTCCCTTATCAAGATCCTGTTTTCCTGCAGACTAAACCGCTTCTTCTTATTCTTCTTCTCCTTGGCCTTCCCTAACCAGAGGTCCCAGGCAGGTTTTCCAGGGGGCTTGTGGGGTTCTGGTTCTCCTCCGTACTTGCTCCTGCAACATCCATTGTGCTTCGCTGTTGTTTGGCATTTGTTTGTCAGTTGTTTTCTTCTTTTATGGTGATTTATCCTACCTGATGCCTGTGAATTGCCGGCCTGTAGCTGTTTCTTTGTATCGCGATTGGCTTCATCGCAGCTTTTTCTGCATTCACGTTTTGCGTTTTTGCAGCGTGGTGTTGATTTTAACACGGTCAGTTGACGCATTACCTGGAGGCTATTGCATGGTGCCGCCGTGTTGAGGATGCTTCTTTAACACGGTGTAATTTTCCCGCAATAGACTGTGATGTTGGAAGTTAGGTTAAGTTACTTTTGCAGTGGTTATCACACGTTCTTGAGAATATGCCCCATCCTTGCTCATTTAAGCCACACTGAGCCGTCAGAGAATCTAGGTACCCAAAATTCAAATGACCCCATCACGGCACACCACATTAGTGCACTCTTAACTTGCCTAAAACCACCAGATGTACTCATGTCTACACAATAAAAAAACAAAAGAATACGATGTACACAGATTCCTTCATGTTTTTAAAGGAATCCCAGGAACTGTAGAGAGTGCCCAGATTCCGTAAGTGCCAATGGGCCACACAAATGCTGGCAACACACTAGAAAAATGCATGTAGGATAGCATTACATCCCACAATATAATGGAAACAGGAACTGATCCAGCATTATACTATAAGTCTGATATGAAAGGCTGGTACCAGCTAATGATCAAGAATATGTAACTGCTCTATGTATGTAAGTATGTATGTATGTATGTATGAATGTATGTGTATATATATATATATATATATATATATATATATATATATATATATATATATATATATATATATATATATATATACGGTCCTCTAAAAGGGGTCAGGCTGTCACAGGCAGTCCTGCAGTCCTGTTACAGCCACCAGCAGGCTTGTATATTCACTCCACAAATCTTCTAAATGTCGAAGAAAACAGGACACCCAGAGCTCCAGTTTAGAGAATTTATTAGGCAGATGAAATAATCTCCACGACTTGTTTCGCCAATACGGCTTGGTCACACTCGTCTAGTGGTGCTGACAGCCATTTTTAAATACCCAACACCCTCGTGCACTTATTATAACACGGGAAAGCGGAAGACATCTTATAATGGGTTTAACATCAAGACATTCTATTGAGTTATGGCATGTTAATACCGTACTTTTTCTCAAAATATTATTGACATCCTTTTGTCAAATATTCAATTGTTTCAGCCAATATTACGACATGAATTATAGATTCGTAATTATTATCTTGCAATGTATAGATTTATGCATGATCATTGCGGACAAGGTTCTATTGCACAAACATGTTAAATCTGGTTGTTTATACATTAATATATAATCCAACATGTTGCTATTTACAAAGTGTTCCAATTTTAGAAAGCTTAGCTGTGATTGGCTCCTTTAACATACTGCAGCGCTATTGGTCAAAATTCGCTGTTGCTAAGAAAATCAAAGGATTATTATAACACACTGTTTACGTGCCATAGTAAGCTAACATAGTAATCTAGATCGCCTAGCATCTCTCTATAGGATCTAAGCGATATGCATATTATAACATAAAAGTAAATTACTTTAATCATCGTTAGTTGCAAAGCTGCCAACCAAGCAACAGGTCTCTTGGCCAAAGTGATCATCATAACAATCAAGTCCAAGTGGGCAATCCTTAAACCATAGTTGACATGTAGCCCAAGTGGGCAATACATAGTTGATAAAGAGCCATTGAGCCAATGAATTCTATTCTGGAACAAGCGACCTTCAAATAAAGTCATAGTCACAGTGGATAATATTTTCACTAAATGACCGTGAAGTCATGGCTGTTGTCCCGCCCAAAGTGGGCAATTGCACCAGAAAAGGTTGTGCACATAGTTCCGCATTGTGATCCACATTCATCCGCTACCCCGTGATACGTGAAATCTAAAAATAAGAAAATGGTACTGTTTAAAATCAAGTAGACCGCAGACAATATATACAATATGTAATATCATAGAATGAATCACTCATGTAAATGTATGGATAACTCTTCACTGATATTGAATCCTTTTGGTGTCAGACATTCAAAATCCACAATATACTTGGAGTCTAATTTCCTGAGGGACAGTTCTCGATTGCCTCTTCTTACCCCCAGATCCACACTGTCAATCACTACCAACCGGACAAGTTTTTCATTTTGCATGTGTTCCACAAAAAAATGCCTTGCTATGGGATATTGTCTGTTGTTATTGTGTATGGCACGTAGGTGTTCCAGCACCCTTTTCTTCGCTTCGTGTTTCGTGCTGCCCACGTACCATTTATTGCAAGGACAGATCAATACATACACACTGTATGGTGTGTTACATGTAAGATGTTTACATAAGGTAAATTCTCTATTGGTGTTAGGTACAGTATGTGTCTTGCAATTCTGACTGTACTTGCAAGCTTTGCATTTACCACAGCACTTGAAACCCACACTGTCCTGGTTTTTCAAAACTGCTGATGAGGTGACATAGCTAGGCTAAGCTAATCTCTGAGTGATCTCCCTTTGCGAAAGGTAAATTGGGGATTGTCATTAAGATATTTTTTGAGATGAATATCCGTCTGTAAGATATGCCAATGTTTTTTAAAAATCTTTCTCACCTCATGTGCTTGTCCAGAAAAGGTGGAGATTAATCTAACTTTCTCAGGTTCCTTTGTCTCTACTCTGGGGTTTAGTAGTTCCTCTCTGTTTTTGAGATCAACACGTATTTTAGCTGTGCTGATCATTTTCTGACTGTAACCTTTACTTCGAAATCTTTGACACATAATCTTTTCTTCTTCATTATATGATTCCTGTGTGCTGCAATTGCGCTTAGCGCAAAGTAGTTCACCATACGGTATGCTACACACCAGATTGCGGGGATGACAGCTAGTAGCGTTAAGAATGCTGTTTCCCGCAGTTTTTTACGAAATAATCTGGTGTTGAGTTGGGTATTAACGACTTCCACAATCACATCTAGGAACTACATTTTTTGATTATTGATGTGCTCCGTCAGTTTCATATTCAGATGGTTGAGGTTGAGATTGAATTTATCAATAAACAATTTCACAGATGTCTCATCCCCACACAAAATGAAAAAATGTCATCTATGTATCGAAGCCACAGGGCAACGTTGTCAAATTCCGCCATTTCCCTGACGACCTGCTCCTCCCACCAGCCCATGAATAAATTTGCATAGCTGGGGGCGAAGCAGGTCCCCATGGCTGTGCCCTGTGACTGTCGATACAAGATGTTGTCAAAGAAAAAAAAGTTATTTTTGAGACAGAAATCGATCATAGATAAGATCATTTCCGAATGTTGAAAGTAGGAAACAGATCGTGTTTTGAGAAAGTGTTTAACTGCCTCCAAGACCTGCTCATGCTGGATGCTGGTGTAGAGGCTACTTACATCCAATGTAACCATGATGTAATGTACCTCCCAGTGTATTCCATTGACAACCGTGAGAAAATGTGTGGTGTCTTTAATATACGATGGAAGAGCCATCACATAGGGTCTAAGATAATGATCTATATATTTGGAAGTATGTTCCAATAAAGATCCAATCGAGGATAAAATATGACAACCAGGTGGTTCCAAGGGGTCCTTATGTAATTTAGGGAGTAAATATAAAATAGGTATTCTGGTATGTGCACAGTGTAGATATTGAAACTCTTCACTCTCCAGTAATCCCTTGTCCCTCCAATCCAAAAGTAGATCCCTAAAAGCTAAATTGGATTGTAATAGCTCATCATAATCAATTTTACAATAGCAAGTCTCATCGTTAAGTTGTCGCAGACCCTCCTTCAAATATTTAGTCTTATCTAGAACCACAATATTCCCACCCTTGTCACTCTGTCTAATGACGATACTGGTGTCATCTTTCAAACTGTCAATAGCTGTAATTTGTTCATTCGTTAGGTTTTTCTTAGTCCATGATAATTTATGACTGCGTAATTTGGTTAGATCTTTCAAGACCCCTCTTTCAAATACATCAATCACATCACAGTGGATCAATGGAAGGATTATTATAACACACTGTTTACGTGCCATAGTAAGCTAACATAGTAATCTAGATCGCCTAGCATCTCTCTATACGATCTAAGCGATATGCATATTATAACATAAAAGTAAATTACTTTAATCATCGTTAGTTGCAAAGCCTCCAACCAAGCAACAGGTCTCTTGGCCAAAGTGATCATCATAACAATCAAGTCCAAGTGGGCAATCCTTAAACCATAGTTGACAGTAGTTAAAGTAATTTACTTTTATGGTATAATATGCATATCCCTTAGATCGTATAGAGAGATGCTAGGCGATCTAGATTACTATGTTAGCTTACTATGGCACGTAAACAGTGTGTTATAATAATCCTTTGAGTTTCTTAGCAACAGCGAATTTTGACCAATAGCGCTGCAGCATGTTAAAGGAGCCAATCGCCCCCAGCTGTGCAAATTTATTCATGGGCTGGTGGGAGGAGCAGGTCGTCAGGGAAATGGCGGAATTTGACAACGTTGCCCTGTGGCTTCGATACATAGATGACATTTTTTTCATTTGGTGTGGGGATGAGACATCTGTGAAATTGTTTATTGATAAACTCAATCTCAACCATCTGAATTTGAAACTGACGGAGCACATCAATAATCAAAAAATTGAGTTCCTAGATGTGATTGTGGAAGTCGTTAATAACCAACTCAACACCAGATTATTTCATAAAAAAACTGCAGGAAACAGCATTCTTAACGCTACTAGCTGTCATCCCCGCAATCTGCTGTGTAGTATACCGTATGGTGAACTACTTCGCGCTAAGCGCAATTGCAGCACACAGGAATCATATAATGAAGAAGAAAAGATTGTGTGTCAAAGATTTTGAAGTAGGGGTTACAGTCAGAAAATGATCAGCACAGCTAAAATACGTGTTGATCTCAAAAACAGAGAGGAACTACTAAACCCCAGAATAGAGACAAAGGAACCTGAGAAAGTTAGATGTATCACCACCTTTTCTGGACAAGCACATGAGGTGGGAAAGATTTTTAAAAAACATTGGCATATCTTACAGACGGATATTCATCTCAAAAAGTATCTCAATGACAATCCCCAATTTACCTTTCGCAAAGGGAGATCACTCAGAGATGAGCTTAGCCCTAACTATGTCACCTCATCAGCAGTTTTGAAAAACCAGGACAGTGTGGGTTTCAAGTGCTGTTGTAAATGCAAAGCTTGCAATTACAGTCAGAATTGCAAGACACTTACTGTACCTAACACCAATAGAGAATTTACCATACGTAAACATCTAACATGTAACACACCGTACAGTGTGTATGTATTAATCTGTCCTTGTAATAAATGGTACGTGGGCAGCACGAAACACGAAGCGAAGAAAAGGGTGCTGGAACACCTACGTGCCATACACAATAACAACAGACAATATCCCATAGCAAGGCATTTTTTTGTGGAACACATGCAAAATGAAAAACTTGTCCGGTTGGTAGTGATTGACAGTGTGGATCTGGGGGTAAGAGGAGGCAATCGAGAACTGTCCCTCAGGAAATTAGAATCCAAGTATATTGTGGATTTTGAATGTCTGACACCAAAAGGATTCAATATCAGTGAAGAGTTATCTATACATTTACATGAGTGATTCATTCTATGATATTACATATTGTATATATTGTCTGCGGTCTACTTGATTTTAAACAGTACCATTTTCTTATTTTTAGATTTCACGTATCACGGGGTAGCGGATGAATGTTGATCACAATGCGGAACTATGTGCACAACTGTTATAAACCTTTTCTGATGCAATTGCCCACTTTGGGCGGGACAACAGCTATGACGTCACGGTCATTTAGAGAAAATATTATCCACTGTGACTATGACTTTATTTGAAGGTCGCTTGTTCCAGAATAGAATTCATTGGCTCAATGGCTCTTTATCAACTATGTATTACCCACTTGGTCTATATGTCAACTATGGTTTAAGGATTGCCCACTTGGACTTGATTGTTATGATGATGACTTTGGCCAAGAGACCTGTTGCTTGGTTGGCGGCTTTGCAACTAACGATGATTAAAGTAATTTACTTTTATGTTATAATATGCATATCGCTTAGATCGTATAGAGAGATGCTAGGCGATCTAGATTACTATGTTAGCTTACTATGGCACGTAAACAGTGTGTTATAATAATCCTTTGAGTTTCTTAGCAACAGCGAATTTTGACCAATAGCGCTGCAGTATGTTAAAGGAGCCAATCACAGCTAAGCTTTCTAAACTTGGAACGCTTTGTAAATAGCAACATGTTGGATTATATATTAATGTATAAATAACGAGATTTAACATGTTTGTGCAATAGAACCTTGTCCGCAATGATCATGCATAAATGTATACATTGCAAGATAATAATTACGAATCTATAATTCATGTCGTAATATGGGCTGAAACAATTGAATATTTGACAAAAGGATGTCAATAATATTTTGAGAAAAAGTACGGTATTAACATGCCATAACTCAATATAATGTCTTGATGTTAAACCCATTATAAGATGTCTTCCGATTTCCCGTGTTATAATATGTGCACAAGGGTGTTTGGTATTTAAAAATGACTGTCCGCACCACTAGACGAGCGTTACCAAGCCGTATTGGTGAAACGCGTTGTGGAGATTATTTCATCTGCCTAATAAATTCTCTAAACTGGAGCTCTGGGTGTCCTGTTTTCTTCGACATTTGGAAGATTTGTGGAGTGAATATATATATATATATATATATATATATATATATATATATATATATATATATATATATATATATATGTTGTATGTATGTATATATATGGCCTAGGTATGTATATATGTAACTGATCAAGGATACATATCTATTTAAAAAATACAAATTCACATTTTCCATAATCAGTCACTTTTATCCACAAAGACAAGTAAAGAATAAAACCCACATACTATGTTTTCAAGGCAAACCTATGTGGTAAAGTACCACACATTATAAATTATGGCTCATCCTCATCATTATTATTACAACAGCAGCACACCTGCAGAGATATATATACATCACTTTCTTGAATCAGCCCAGAGAGAATGCTAGCTTTTTACATCAGAGGACAGATAGCTGGCAATCCCATTTTATGCGCAGTGTATTTGTCTTGCATCAGTGCCAATTGTATGCCACAGGTTCACTTGTGTGAGCTGAAGGCATTCAAACAAGTACTCAAGAAAACCTAATTTTCAGAATATTTACTAATGTCTGGAGCCTGCATTGTCATACTGACAATACCATGTCAATATGTCATCAGTACACCTCAAGAAAGCCATTGGGGACTAGTTAGCTAAAACACATCACCCAGAGAGAAGCTATGTGTTCTGTCTCTAGATATCATGGTCAAGACCATCAAATGAAAATATCCAATATGTCAAAACACAAGCAGACTGAAATGCACGGCATAGGAATTAATGTTGTAACTGTCCAGTTCCCTGTAGACTTTACTGGCAGTTGACGCCTGTGGATAACTTGACTCTCAACACTACTACCTCCTATGTTCAGCACTAGATGCCTTTGGGATGTTCACGTCTAAGGCTGTGCTATGGCACAATCCTCTCTACATTTCTTTGAATCCTTTTTCTTGTTTTTTGTAGAGTATGATGTGCCTGCCACAGATCAGTTTCCGGGAAACTTTCAACTGCCAACAATGTCCAAAAGGATTAGAGCAGAATTGGATAGCTCTCTTCTCTCACTTATGTGTTGTCTCTCTAGCCCGTGGCTTGCTGAGCAAGAACTGGTTCTGATATCAGGAGATTCAAATGGCTTGATGACAGAGCTATATGCAGAGCTTTAAGAATTTTGCTCCATTCTAACTAATGTACAATCTTGAGGAAGCATATATTCCTTTAAACAGGTAGTTGGAATTGTCTTTCACATCACAAATACCATTTTACTATAGGTACTAATAGGGGATGATACCTGGGGTCGGAGAACATATTTCTGGACAAAAAATGTCAGGTCCAGTATTAAATATAAAGTGTCACAATGGCAGAAGCTACAACTGTCTATGCCGATAGAGCATTTCTTTTAAACATTATGCCACTCCTGAAATTCCTGAATGCCATTTAGAATACACTGTAGTAGGCTTCTTAATCAGGCTTGTCTCTCCTTGTGAAGTATGGTGTCCTGTCCTAAATATTTTGCCATCATTTTACTTCTCAGTTGCAAGGGTGTTCTGGTTGGAAGACATATGTACCTTGTCCAGGGAGAAACCACAAGTCTTGTCAGGGTAGATCAGATACACACCCGAAATTAACCTGTGCTCACACTCGGTTAGCTTGGCACAGAGCAGTCAGGTTTAACTTAAGAGACAATGGTAAAGTGTTTTTTGCAACACTTCAAACAGTAAAACAGTGACAACACCACATAAAAGGATCCCACACCTACACAGAAAATTAGAGCCTAATTTATGGAACAAAACAAAACCTCAATGTAAAAATCCAATAATTATACCTGGAGATATGAATATTTAAAGAAATGTAGTGCCTAAAAGCATAAAGTACCAACTGGGGCTATTTGGGCGAGCTAGACCGGGTCGAATCCAGAAATTCAGGAAAACTGTGAAGGAGCATTGGTAGGATACAGGGACCCACCTTGGCTCGTTGAAACACTACCTTGTATGTGTCGACATTGAAGACGAAGCAAGCAATAGAAGAGGCGAGGTGTCCTCGTTGATCCTTTCAATAAAAGCGATGCATTGGTTATGAGCTATGCAGCATTGAAGCTGCTTCAAGATGCGAATAGTACCGAAGCGATGTGTCATCATTGAACTACTGTTATGTAAGTGATGAGAACTGCACAAAGCGATGCCCCCGCACAGAGCCACACAAAGTCAGGGGTGTTTTGGAACCTGGAGTCGATGAGCAATGTAGGCGGCGATGCAAGGTCTGCGGTCAATGCAGCAGCACTGATGCATCGGTATTGAGGGAGATGACCCAGTTCTGTTTGGTGCAACATTGTTGATGTGGTTATTTCAGCAGTTGCAGCATGTTATATCCCCTTATAAGGGTCCAGGTTTGGATTGGCACCACTTGGCAGGACAAAAAGCTCAGATGGCAGAGTTTAGGTACTGTAGGTGGATGGTTGAAAGTGTTTTATGTCTCTGAAACTTCAAAACAGGAGGCAAGCATGCATGCTCCTTTGGCTCTGGGTTGGAGAAATGCAGGTCCAGTCCTTCTCACTCCCAGGCAAGAGGGCAGTAAGTCAGCATTGCACAGAAGGAGTCCAGCAAAATCCATCTGAGTAACTGTCCGTTCAACAGCATAGCAGTCCTTCTTCCACTCAGAGTATCCGCAGGTCCAGAAGTATACTGAGTTGGTGGTGTCAGAGGTACAGTACATATACCCAGTTGTGCCTTTGAAGTGTGAGAGACTTCAACGATTGTTTTATGAAGTGCCCTTCCCTGCTCTGGCTCCTGACTTTCTACAGGGAAGTATGCATTCCTTTGTGTGGGGCCAGGACGCAGCCTATTAAATTATAAGTGTGAGCTCCTCCCTCTCATCCTGCCCAGGATTGCCCATCAGTCACACCTTAGCTCCCTTTGTGTGTGCTTATATAGAGCAATTGCACAAAGCTCAGCTATCACCCACCCCTGACGTGTATGCAGAGACAGGGATTAGGCACCAAATGATTAATGTAAGACAATGCCAACCTTTCAAAAATACAATTTCAGACTCACAATTTTAAGTCTAAATTCCCCATAAGTTAGGCTTTTGAATTGTGATTCCAGAGACACCAAACATGGGGGTACCATCTCTTCCCAATTGGAAATTAAACTTATAAGATGTCATAAAGTAATCCCAATGTTATTCTATTGGGAGATAGGCCTTGCAGTAGTGAGAAACGAATTTGAGAGTTTTTCATTACTAGAACAAGTCAAACTTAAACGTATATGTCCTACTTTTTAAATACACTGCACCCTGACCGTGGGTTGTCAAGGTCCTACCTTAAAAGTGCCATATATGTCTTATAAAGGAAGATTTGGGCTTGGGAACAGGGTTAACTTGCCAGGTCGACTAAAACTGCACACACAGGCTCTGCAATCGCAAGCCTGAGACAGGTTTAAAGGGCTACTGAGGTGGGTGTCACCATCAGTGCTACAGACTAACTAGTAGCAATACATTTAAAGGCCCTGGTCACATGTAGTACACTTTAATAGGGACGTATAAGCAAATTAAATATGCCATTTGCAGATAAGCCAATGTTACCTTGTATTAAGAAGAGAGCATATACACTTTCGCAGCGGTGAGGGTCCTAAAGCCAGCAAAAATGTGTCAACAGAAACAGGAAGTCTGAAGGCAAAAAAGCCAGGGAAAGACACGCCAAGGATGCTATGTCTAACTGCCATGACTGCTTTTTACCATGTTTTTCAACTTTCTATGTGTCAATAGGTCATCAAAAGAATATTTTTTCAAACCAATTTCCTTCCAAAGTCAGCCACCATTGCAGTTTCTGAAGA
Organism: Lissotriton helveticus; assembly: GCF_964261635.1. Classification (NCBI taxonomy): domain Eukaryota; kingdom Metazoa; phylum Chordata; class Amphibia; order Caudata; family Salamandridae; genus Lissotriton; species Lissotriton helveticus. The sequence goes on from NC_136063.1 coordinate 851,105,451, forward strand.
GCAAAATCCCTCTAGTTTTTTTTAAAAGAGCCAACATTAGTCTGAGGGCAGATACATTGTGGGCCCAAGTCACAAAACTTTGCCTACACATTTGCTAAGATCAAGCTTACCCACCAACATTTGTGATTACACTTACATAACCCGGAGGTCCTACTTCACAATCCAGAACCGCAGGTTGTTGAAGGGCTTAGCAGTTAGTGTAGAAGATGATTTTTGAGGGGCATATCAAAGTGAAAATACAAATTGGTCCCAATATCATGAATAGGATATTGAGGGACAAAATATTGAAGCGGCAAGTGCCCAGAGGGAGGAATTAATTTACTATTTTTGAACTTCACATGTACATACCCTGAAAGTATACATTTACATCACCAAGCTATGTATATGTGGAGTAGGTGATATAGGTGATATAGATAGGTGATATTGAAAATCTATACAAATGTTTCTTTAAATATTTTGTCCCTTGAAATTCTGGTAATCAAATTGTGATACATCGATAGACTGGCTGTGATTTTCAAAACGTACACCATACAAGCTGTAGTTTCAGCCATGCTCTCCATGCATAATATTGCTGGTAAGGTTCATTACTCCAAGATTACAGCATCACAGTCCTTACATCTATGAATGACAGCTCCTCCCCTCAGCCTTAATCAAGCAAAACCCCAAAAAACACATACAGCTTCCATTCCTTCCCTCCAGGCCAAACCCACATTCTGTGACATATAAAACCTTGAACTTCACAGCCGGCAATCCTGTAATCCAAAGCCAATGAAGTTAAACACAGAGAGGGAGGTATGGGAACCAGGACTGGAACGTTGAGGTCGTAGACTCGGAGTAATGAACCTTACAGGTAAGTAACTGGGCCTTACCTCCTCATCCGTCCTCCCTGTCACTGTCCTTACATCTTTGAGCTCATACCCAAGCAACCATCGGCTTCGGACACCAACAGTGCAGAAACAGAAACTATAAAAAAGCCACTGAGGCACACAGAAGTAATGTTGACAAAACAAAGCACATCAGCACCAAAACATTAGGAAACCACATCACCCACCACCATCTAAAATATGACAGAAATGTGCATGGCGAACTCCAAGTGGTGCCCCGCAGACACCCGCTGTGGAAGTACCCCACAACTTACACAAATAGGAAACACCCTTCTTGTATGGGGACCTCGAATGGTCCAAGCACAGACACACTCACACACACAAAAGCTGCAACTGCAGCCCACAACAACCACCAACCAAGAGTAGATACAGAAGGCTTCAGATCCTTTCCACCCAAACCAGAAGGTACAACGAGAGAAGCAACAACACAAAAGGAAGAGCATGAGGCAGAGACACCCAAAGGCCTGGCTTACATCCAAAACAGTGCAGAAGAACATCACCTGCAGGCTGAGGGACACAACAAAAAAACATGCAAAATCAACTGCACCAAAAAATGGCAAGCGGAAAGCACCTAAGAAATGACATAGGAATTGGCCCCAGAACAACCCTATGCAAACAGCATGAAAACAATGGGTCTTAATACAGCAAGGATCCCAACACACCAAGCAGAGAACCGAGAAATGTGGGTCCCATTAAACAGAGATCTAACACAAAAAAAACAGAATAGAACTGGTCCAGCTAAAGCAGTTACACTGACACCCTGCATATTTCTGTCCCACAACTAGCTGCTAAGGCAGACCAGGATATATTTACCTGCATATCCCAGTGACATGCAAAACCGCGATCCTGCCTGACAACACACTACAGAACAAACAGCAGGATTTCCATGTGTGAGGTCAGAGGTTTTATATCCCACAGGATGTGAGTGTGGCCTAGAGTGAAGGGGTAGGCGCTGTAAGTGTGTTTTGGTTTTGCTTGATTAAGGTTGCGGGGAGGAGCTGACGCTCATAGCTGTAAGGACAGTGATGTGGGGGTCGGACAAGGAGGTAATGTTAGTGAGCATGGTGACCCTGTCCTGCTATCGACAGGACCCTCCTTGGCATTCATGCTATGAAAGATAGAAGGACAAGGTTTGTAATGGACACATAACAATTTCCTGACATCTGCTTACACTACACCTTTCAACAGGAGCTCTCCTCCTCTCTCCCTAGCGCCAGTGCAGAAATGTGCTGCTGTGCGCCATTTTTGTACTGAAACAATATCCTTCCAGTACAAAATACTATGCATAGACTAACTTTAAACCTTTTCCCACTTTTTCTGTGTGCTGTACAGTGCATCACACATTCAAAGTCAGAAAAGAAAGTAGAAATTAAAACATTTCTTCTTCATAGTGCCTATTTGAGATGGGCACAGTTTTTTGCCGCAAAACCCTGTCTACATTTTTAAGTAAATAGGGTTTTATATCAGAAAGCTTGGGAGGTTGCATGGGATTGCCTATGCATCCCATGCAGTGCCCCCTTAGCAATACATAATGCAAAGCAGCTCTATGCGCTGCTTTGCGTTACTTTCAAGTGATTTTCCAATGCTAAACAGGTTTAGCACTGGAAAGTAAATAGGTAAAAAAAAATCGCGAAACTTTTGTTATGCAAACACGGCATAAAAACGTAGTTAATATACCCTTTAACCCCTCCCATGCCCATGACGAGCTCAGTTCGTCATGAGCCACGGTGCTCCGGTGCTCATGACGAGCTGAGCTCGTCATGGCCCGTGGAACGCTCGCACTCTGGGCTAATTTCCCTGCTGTGCTGAGCATTCCATTAAATGGGCGTGGTCGTGACGAGCTTAGCTCGAAATGAGCACCGGAGCACCGTAGCTCTTGACGAGCTGAGCTCGTCATGAGCAAGGGGGCGCTGTGCGCGCCCCCCCCCCCCGCCCCCCAGCACTGCAGGGGAATAGCCCCAGCAGCCAAAGGGTTAACCCCTTGCATGCTTGTGACGGAACCGTTCCGTCACAAGCCTCGGGTGTGCTGTGCTTGTGATGGAACGGTTCCGTCACGGCCCGCTCGCCGCTCCTGCGCGGCGCGAATTCCGTGCCTGCGCTGAGCGTTCTATTGGGCGGGCGGGGCCGTGACGGAACCGTTCCGTCACAAGCACAGCTCACCCGAGGCTCGTGACGGAGCGGTTCTGTCACGAGCACGGGAGCGCCGTGCGGCCGCCCCTCCCCCTTAGCACTGCAGCGGAATAGCCGCCGCAGTGAAGGGGTTAAAACCGTATCGGGAAAGAAAAGTTCTGAAAGGGGACGGTTGTGACGGGAATGGGAATGATTGTTTTTTCCACCATTTTCTTTTGTTAATGTTGTTTTGTGTTGTTTCTTTTGCCAATGTATTTTTTTAATGCATTATTCATTTGTGTTGCTGTTGTGTTGTACAGTGGTCGTTGTGTTGCATTTTGCTTCGACTGTTTGGTTGTGGTGTGTCTACTTTCGTTTTTGTTGTGTTATTTTTCTTCGCGATATTTTATTGTGATGTGTTCCATTGTGCACTGGAATTAGTTTAGAGATGTGAACAAATAGAGAAATGCATTACAGAAAAAAAAGTTACTGTCTTACATTGAATCACAGGTAAAGAGCAGAGCACTTCAGGCAGCCTTGGAACATGCTCATTTTCAAGTTTAAATGTGAGCTGAAAAAGTTTGGAGAAAAATTCACCAACATTAAGCCTGCTTTAAGGAGGCATCAATTATTTACGCAAATCTCTGTCTACCACTTTAAAAAGTGTTTGCACCAAGCACCGCCTTACTCACCACCAAACACATAAAATAGCAATCGTCAAAACTGATGTGTGATCCAGCCCTATTTGTCTACTTTACTGAAAAATCAAGACACAGAACTGAAATTAAAAGAGCCGGCGTTGTCGTACAAGCAGAAGAACATAGGTTCACATAATCAATGTGTCAGGCAATAAAATACTACACAATCGTTCAAAGTGAATTAGGTTATGTAGAGAAAATTGTGCTGATCCAGACAATCGTTTTATTTTAAAACTCGCCCTTTGAGGCATTCAATAATTAAGTCACTCATCATATCATTCTTTAAAACCACTCGATGGCAGTATTGTATTGCTTTGGTCTCTGAAGCAAAGTAAACCACACTTGTTTTTTTTGTAGTGAGATCATGAACAAACCTTTTACAGTGAATAATCCGCATTTATTTTCACCTATTACTGTATGTAATGATCGTTGTACATGAACACGTCAGAAGCATCTATCAGTCAAAATAAAAGTATTGTATTACAACCGAATACGCACTTAAAAAATTTACAAAGAAATAAATTTACAAATAAAGCCAATGCTTTTCATTTACAATTGTACACACCTTGGGGCATATTATCAAGGGTGTTTATCTCCGCTTTTTTGGCTTTAAAAGCCAAGAAAGCGGAGATAAAATGATCTCCCTATTACCTAGCTGTCGCTAACACCAGTTAGCGACAGCTAGTAGGAGATAGCGACCATCTTGGGCCCCACTTTGCATGTCAGAGATATTTATCACTAATGACATGCAAAGTGGGTGTGCCAAGATGTTAGCGACTGGAAACAGTCGCTAACATCGCTATCTCCTATTACCAACTTTTGGAGATATTCGCGCTAAGCACGAATATCTCCAAAAGCTAACACCTGCCCCATAGCAGTTCTTAGCCATGTTATCCAATGGTAGGTGGATAACATGGCTAAGAGCATTAGCTTGGTAATGCATGAATATCGCTGACTTTTCAGCGATATTCATGCATTGCGGCTGTTTTTTATCGCATTTGCGATAAACCTTGGTAATACCAAAGTTTATCTGCGATAAAAATCGTCGCAGCTCAGCGGTAAATTTTTGTCTCTAACCAAGCAATAGCGATAATTATCGCTATTGCTTGGTAATATGCCCCCTTGTCACTACCGAAAGTTAGCCTGGAATGAATAGGCTCTTTAGAACATTCAGGCCTGGAATTAATAAGGCACGTTATTTTGCCCTATTTTGTTTTTGAATAATGTTTACGGTTCCACTGGTGTATGCACGAACAATTTATCTCTGTCATACCTGGACGCTATTCACAGCTCCAGCATTGTTTGTTTTCCACCATTTGTTTTCATTTACATCACAACAGTTAAAATGAGCTTGGATATAAAAACCGTTACGTTCCGTGTTGACTGCCGAATCACAAGTGTATCATTAACTTAAGTTGAAAGTGCTGAACCATGAAATTGACACCGTTATGGGACATGCGCATAACAAAGCACAGTAGTGCATGTAAGAAAGCGCAGTGAGTGCTGGCTCACGTGCCACAAGAGGCATAAGAGACATTTGCACAAACAAGCTGGAGAAAAAGGTTGCAGCTTGCGCTGAAAATGGGGGCACACTGACACTGTGTACACACAAGGGGGGGTCCGAGGAGTTTTAAAGACTGGTGAGGGCAAACGCCACGAATATAATAGACAAAACACACACGAGCCCTCGGGTCTAGCAAAAGACAGTGATGGCTGACAAAGAAAAAGGTGTCCCTTTAACCGCAAGGGCGCTAGCGGTTTTCTCGCTGCGCGCTGCGATTTAAAAAAACCCGCGTTACGTGACGAGCTCAGCTCGTCATCCGCGTAGCGCAGGTTACGCCCATGACGAGCTCAGCTCGTCATCAGCCCCGAAGGGGTTAAAGGAAGTTTTCCCTCACCCACCAAAGGTGGCATGCTTCATCATTGGGGACCTCCTCGCACCATCAAGCCTGGTTTGGGCTACAACTCCCTCGCTGCGAGGGAGGAGCTCAGGGATGTTTGTGCATGTAAAAGGCGTTATTACTAAAATCCAATGTGCGCTAACAGTATGTGGTGAGGTATGCAGTAATAGAGATGAGGTGAATTAAAGCTAGCTACAGGGTTTACCACATGTCATTATTCTGGCTACCATGTGCTAGGATTAAAAGAAAAGAACATACAACGGGAACCATTAGATCTAATCGTACTATACTCAGATCAACACGTTTCAGCCAATGACCTAGAAAGTGTCTTGGCTTTCTTCAGGATCTTGTTTGAGCTACTGCCGTAACACTGGTCAATGAACATTTCACCTTAAAATTAAAAAAGTGGTGAGGATACGTTTGTTATTCCTTTAAATTTGTTGATTGATACTCTTTCAAATCCTAAGCAGTGCATTGCTATTTGGGTAATGCAGTAAATGACCCGGTAAATCACCAGTAACTTAATTACTCTGAGTCCAGGTCTTCCTGTCCATTTCCTTACAAAGGGAGCAGTTCCTCAGAAACATATTTTCAAGCAAAGTCAAAAAGTTCCTCCAAGATGGCTGCCATATCCCAGCATGCAGAAAATGGGGAACTTGGAATAATCACTTCCTGCAATAATCTAAAAAAAAAAAAAAACACTATAAGAAGGAAACAAACACTTTGAGATAGCAGGTGGGATGACTCAGCTGGAAGGGCTTAGGACTGGGACAGGAAGACCTGGACTCAGAGCAAAGAAGATTATCAGTAAGTAACTGGGTTATTACGTCCTCTTGTTTTCCTGTTCCATTCCCCACAAACTGAGTCTAAACCCAAGCAGAAGATAAATGGTTCCTAGAGAAGGGAGCAACAAGAAAGAAAATACACATAACAGCACTCACATTAAACCATCCGTGAATTTAAAAAATACTTTGTAAATTAAAGCGGATGTATGACGTTATAACGCATACTATTACTCCGCAGACCATTACAACGCGACTTTTACTCCGCATACCGTTACAACGCATAGCGCCTTGGGGCGCTGGATAGTGGTAAGTATAATTTACTATTCTAACTCCAGTCCCCGTGGACCCTAGGGAAGGTGTTGGATAGTAAATTATACTTATTCCCTATCCTAGAGCGCCCCCCAGCGCAATGCGTTGTAATGGTATGCGGAGTAAAAGTCGCGTTGTAATGGTAGTGCGGAGTAAAAGATCCGTTGTAACGGGTGTATACCATTAAAGCCCATAAACAGAGGAAAAAAACATAAGAACCAAAGTCAGTTGATTCTGCACCCCTCAGCTGGATCTGGTAATGAGAAATAAAGGTTTTGCTGAAGACCATGTTGCAGCATTACAGTCTCTTAGGGATGCTCCTTTAAACGTTCCCCAAAAGGAAGCCATACCCCTCGAAATTCTGGCTTGGAGAATGGACTGACTTTAGCCGATTTATTAGCTTGCACAATTGACAATTTTATCCACCTTGAAAGGGTGGATGTCATGGATTGAAGACCTCTACCAGAAAGGCTGCATGTCACAAACAATGAGTGAACCTTACGAAAGGTACTTGCTCTGTACAAGTAAACTGAATTTGTCCTAAGAATATCCACTGTATGGAGTCATTCCTCCTATAGGGAAGAAGTTTCAGGATATATGACTGGAAGTACCATCTCTTCCTCACAGTTGAATATAGATGAAAATTTAGGGAGAAAAAGGGGACTCGACCAGAGAATGATTTCATTTTTTTAATTTTGTAGGAACGGGGGAGAGGCATCTAATGTACCTAATTCAACAGCCTTATGACTGGTGCCAATGGCCACCAGGAATAAATCCTTGATAGAATTATTTTTAAATCAGCAGATTGTAACAACACGAAAGGAGGCTCCATTAATAAATGGAGCACCAAGGGAAGGCCCCAGGAAGGAACTGAACAATGTGAAACAGGTCTCCAAAGATAGAAACTCCTCAAGAGATGAGATGCCAGCAGGTCAACATTAATGACATCTGGTCCTTTGAAAGTCTGATTGTTGCCCACTGGGCTTTGATAGTCAAAACAGCCAAATCCAACATGAATCCATCCCTCGAGAATTGAAAGCACTTAGTAGGGTCACAAGTGCTAGAAGAAAGCCCTTTAGTTGCACATCCGGTTACAAAATGTTTTTATTGACAACTATAAGATCTAAGGGAAGAAGGTTTCCTCAATGATTAAATACTTTCAGGAACCTCGATTGAGCAACCCTGTGCCACCAAAGTTAACCTTCAAGTGCTGCACCCTCAGCTTTAGGTGCTTCAGAGAGTCTAGCCTCAGATGGGTAACTATCACCTGCAATGGATGAATGGGAAATTGCCAGTAAGAGGCCTGCTCCATTTCCAGGCAGAGGGAAACCAGGGTCTCCGGGACCATTCCAGAAGTACAAGGAGCACCTCCCCATGATACTACTGTATCCTATTGAGAACCCTGGGTATCAGAGGAAAGGGAGAAAACACATATAGAAGACCCCAAGGCCAGGTAACCACAAGGGCATCTATTGCCCAAACATTTTTGGTTGCTACCCGACTGCAGAGGTTTGGTAGCAAGGCTTTGGCCTCTGTGGCAAAAGGATCCACCCACGAGCAACCAAGCCAGTGAACAAAGTGGGTGAGAACATAAACTGCCCTGAGAGAGACAAGATTAATTCAGGAAAGGCGATAAAGGGCAGTCTGCAGTTATCCCTGGTGGTTGATGTAGGGACTCACAACCTGATTAACTATTTGCACAAAGACTGCTCAATTATGAAGGAAGGGAGCTAACCATTGAAGAGCCTTGCAAACCACAGTCAGCTCTCTTCAATTTGATGATTGAGACTGCCTGAAAGTGTTCCATTTACACTGGCCTTTCAATCCCTCCAAGACTGCACCCTATCTGATGCCACTTGCATCTGTTGTCACGGCCACTGACGTTGTGAACTGTAGGGGGTGTCCTCCGCAGAGATTTGATGGAGACAGCCACCACTACAGCTCTTGATGGACCTCTTCTGTCACTGGAATCAATGGCTTGAACTCCTGAGGCACCAGAATCCAGTGATGTAGAAGATGGTGTATTATGGGGTACAAATGAAGATGAGCCCATGGTAGAATTGATAGACTTGAGGGAATCTCTCCCTGGCTTCTCAACCACAGTCTTGATGAAGTCTGGGAGTCTGACAGAAGAGCAGACAGATGTGCGATTAGATAGGATTGCCTCTTACATGTGAGAACATGCTCCCTCAAGTCTGTCCTGAATAATAACCTGATGAATTTCAGAGATACAGAGGGCTTATGACTAGACTTCTTGTGGTTGAGCATAAATCCAACATCCTTTAGAAGAGTGCAGACTGCTGAACATACTCCAATGCCAAAGGAAAAGAAGGCAAGGCAATTAACCAGTTATCAAGGTAGGTATACACTGAATTCTTCTAGAAAGCAAAATACCCACCAAGGTGGTCAAGTGCTTTGTAAAAACACTTAGTGCTGAGGAGAGGACAAATGGAAAACCTCAAAATTGATGATGATCTCCTTCCACTGCAAAGTAAAAATATTTGTGGTGTTCATAATGGATTGGGATGGATATGGAGCTATGCATCCAAAATACCCAGGAATGCCAGGGTGTACCCCTGACCAATCAGTCGAAGGATGCACTGGAGCATGACCATCTTGAATGGCTTGTGGAGAATGAGACTGTTCTCACTTTTGAGGGAAAACACTAGGTGAAAGTCATCAGATGCCTGTAGAACCAGAAAGAGTATGGAGTAGAAACCAAGGTATGTATTGCGGTGGTACCCTGAAAATTGCTGATTTCTCCAGAAGCGGCTGAATACCTGAAAGGAGAGCATTGCATCCCACTGGGTGTCCTGTCAGAGGGATTGGATGGAAAATGGGTTCTGTGACTAAAGACACAGAGACAACCGCCCACAGGAAGTGACAAATAGTCATGCTTTGGGGAGCAGGGCTCACTATGGCTGAAGGTTGATATTGGGGCATGTCAGTAGTAGGGTCCCACTGGCCTAAACCCCTACCTCAAAAGGGCTGAACAGAACCTTTGGAAGAGTTTGGACCAAACACTCTCCGCTAACTAAATCCCTTACCACTTAAGACTGGGCAAACTGGAGGAATACATTTTCTGTTTTAAACTGATCTGTTTACATATATTGCAATTGATGACCAATAAATCGTTGAACCCACAAAAGGCAGTTTCATTCAAAATACCCAAATATGGCGCTAAGCTGCAATGGAAGCACCTGATGCAGCTGCTGAGGCACATAAATTGTCAAAAGACATATCCGATAAAATTTGGATGCATTGCTTCGTCATTGACAAGAGGTAAGAAGTATTGCCCCTTTCATTCATGAGTTCTGCCAATGCCTTAAAGTCCTTCTAAAGAGACTGGACTATAGAAGTGGTGTAGGTGTTTGCCCTGACTAAAAAGTTTGCAGTTGCATAAGCCTTCTTAATTGATCCCTCTAACTTTTTGCCCCCTGTTCTGATGGGAGAGCGTTCTCTGAAAGAACCTTGGAAGGAGAGTCCAGCCTTCAGCTTATCTACTTACACAGGAGTTGGAAATTCCTCAGAAAATCCATCTAATGGATAGTTTTTGGAGAGGAATCTGTGAAAAGAAGATATCTTTCAACTTGTGAGAGAGTAACCTGCATACTGCACAATGAATAGGAAAAGATTCTGCCTCGGGCACTTGTATTTAGTAAACACATCTTCCTCATTCCCCTCTGCCACAGGAATAGGGAATCCCATTTTTTTCCATTCATGGTGATACAGTTTAGTGAGCTTGGATCTGTGGACATAAAAAACCTTCTTATCTTCTATAACAGGGTCAGGGTCGTCATTGTGAACTTACTCCTGCTGGATCCTATAAATCTTTGGGCTGGAGGATTGGCCTCTCCCTAACCCTGAAGGCAAATTACAAAGCTGCTTCAACCATTTATTGAAGGGTTGCCACACCAAGGGGCTGCATTAGAAAATACCTGGTTGCTCTTCCATCCAGTCCATAAAGCAAAGCAAGAACACACTGAGTAGGAACACTTGCATTTCCTGATTCCACTTCATCTCTATGGAAACAAGTCACAAGGCACCTGACATCTCGCAGGAGTCATCTTTTTGGAATCAGACAGTATCTCAAGAGTGGGGCTTGCTGCAAGGGTACAAATGCCAAGACAAGAAATAAATTAACAAATTAGACATTTCACATTTCAGAAAAAGAATCAAAAGCACGTGAACAAGGCAGATGTCGTGCTCATTGCTATAACCCAGAAATGTTGCTTGTGGTCTACCGTGCTCAGAAGGGTGAAATTATCAATTGAAAATAAGATACTGATATAGCAAATCTCTAAAGGAAGGAAATTAAATTAAACAGCAATATTATAATGATAAATAGTACTTAACTGAAGACATACTAGGTAACTGCTTTGCTTCACTGAAAAGGACAAACAATAAGTGCTCATTCCACTTTTTCTGCATGCTGGGATCTACCGACGATCCTGGCTGAATGTTTTATCTTTGATAGGTAATATATTTTGTGTAGTAGAGGAACTGCTCACTTTGTGAGGTCTGGGACAGGAAGACAGAATAGGAGGTAATGAAGTTCAAAAGATGTGTAGCAGCTGGAAAATGTCAAAGGACCCTCTCACCGCCAAAGCCAACTTCCAGGACGGAATGAAAGATGTCGCAGAATGGATGAAGCACAGCCGCCTGAAGCTCAACTCGGACAAGACGGAGGTTCTCATCCTCGGACAATCCCCATCCACCTGGGACGACTCCTGGTGGCCCACAACGCTGGGCACCTCACCGACACCCACGGACCACGCACGCAACCTGGGATTCATCCTGGACTCCTCTCTCACGATGACCAAGCAAGTCAACGCAGTCTAGTCCTCATGTTTCAACACCCTGCGCATGCTCCGAAAGATCTTCCAGTGGATCCCCACCGAAACCAGAAAGACGGTCATCCAGGCCCTCGTCACCAGCCGACTGGACTATGGGAACGCCCTATACGCAGGAACCACAGCCAAACTTCAGAAACGCCTTCAGCGCATACAGAACGCCTCCGCACGACTCATCCTCGATATCCCTCGCCACAACCACATATCCGTCTACCTGAGAAACCTGCACTGGCTCCCCGTCAGCAAGAGGATCACGTTCAAGCTGCTCCCCCACACACACAAAGCGCTCCACAACATGGGCCCTGAATACCTCAACAACCGCCTCTCGTTCTACACCCCCACCCGCCAGCTCCGCTCCACCAACATCGACTCTCCACCGTCCCACGGATTTGCAGAACCACCACCGGAGGAAGATCGTTCTCCTACCTGGCAGCCAAGACATGGAACTCCCTCCCCGCACACCTACGACTGAACCAGGACCATCTCACCTTCAGGAGACACCTCAAGACCTGGCTATTCGAGCAGTAGCGGCACACCCCCTCCCTTCAGCTCCTTGATACCCTCACGGGTGAGTAGCACGCTCTACAAATGTATTGATTATGATTATTGATTAAAGGAGCAAAGAGGTTAATCTACGCCATGCGCATGTGGTGGTCAAAAGCGCAAGAAATTAAATAGAATATTTACATAGTTTGGAAGATAAAACTAGGGTATGAGAAAGACGATTATTTGTTGAGGTGCATATTAGTCCACTACAGGTAACAATGTGAATACACATGGTAGATCCAGTGAACATGCCATTATGAGGCAAATAAACAACGCCACAAAAATATGGTGCACTGTCAGTGCGCTCCCTGAGGACAGCGCTCTAGAGGGGCAAAAGGGGGTTCTCTTGGACCCCCGAAGACATCCCCTTACAGGCGGATGTATTCACGGTCTGCACCTGCCTACAAGGGAATCAATAATCCCATTTGAAAGTACAGGCATGTTGCCGTCTGCACAGAGAAACAAGGAGCAGCTTTTAAACAGTTGCTCCTTATCTCACTTGAATGGACTGCCCTGAGGGTGGTGCACGTTCGCGACTGCATTGAGGGCAGTGCATTCTTTATAACAGGGAGCACCTTTCCTGTTTGCACCCAGTATACCTGCTTAAAGACAGCCAGGGAAAGTGCACCCTTTTAATAATAGGGCCCAGGTATTACTTATTTTATATTAATTTTTATTCATGCCCCTTCTCAACTCTATCTGTAAATGTGTACATATTTTGATGTTCACTATACTTCACTTACATCCTAAGTTCGAGGTGACTTTGTCACCCATGGAAAATTGATTTCAAACATGTCTGAGGTGCTGCGACAGAGTTGAGTGATGTCTTTTTTTTCAATATGTAACATAGAGACCTCTTATACCCAGCTGGGTGGAGATTGTGCTACATAAGACAATACATATGTATCCCCATACACACATACATTCTGTAAGAAATTTGGAATATTATTTGAGATGGCACCTACCTGGCCACCTCAAGTAATTTTCAAAAACCTTGTTAGGGTTATCAATAATGTTACTACATTAACCAGAGCCTAACTCCCTGGTAGCTAAGCCACAGAAATGACGCCTTTAATTTAGAGCAAATGAGTTATGTTATGTTATGTTATGTTAAGTAAATCTTTTATAGCGCACGGCTACTCCATGGAGTGTCCCGGCGCTTTTATTGTAAACCTGTAACAGATAACACAACACAAAAAATAAGAGGCCCCAACAACAGAAAAGAAGAGCGCACTAAAGAGCAAAAAGCCAGGTTTTAAGGCCCTTCCTAAAAGTCAACAGATTAGAAGAGCCACGTAGCGCCACGGGCAAGATGTTCCAAAGCTGTGGTGCCAACAGCCTAAAAGAATGGCCTCCAATGCGGGCCCTTTTTACTCGAGGGACCGCGGCAAGAAACAGTGACTCAGATCTCAGAGATCGGGCCGGATGGTAGAAGGCTTTTCCGCCCGGTCGCCTTGCAGCCGGGGCGGAAAGGTTTAATATGGTGGCGGTGTCTGTTAAACACTGCCAGCCCTATTATGATGCTGAGAGCACCGCCTGCCACAATGCTAAAAATGCAGGTTGCACCCGCCACAGTGGCGGGTGCATCCTAATACCCCCTACGGGTCCCCCGCCCTTATGGTGGACGGTCCCAATGACCGATAGGATGGCAGGCGGACTAAGTCCGCCGGTCATCCTAATAGGCCCCTTGGTGTGAAAATAGTGCCAAACATGTTAAATGCCATCTGGTCATCATTGACCTGTACCTAGGCATAAATTAAGGCCATCCATAATGGAATGTGACCAGGTTCATAAATTTTACCTTCAGACTTAGCCTATGAAAAGGAAGTAAAAAATCTTCAACAGGGCAAGGCAGCAGGCTGTAGCCAAAGAAGAGTCCACATCATCGTATAGCTGCTGGACGTGGTACCCATGAAGCTGTTGACTTTTGGCGGTAAAGTAGAGTGGGAGAAATTTTAATTTAGCACCCAAGGAAGGTGCCTCACCAGCCAGATACTTTTCCCTCCTTCCCCGTGAAGATTTCTTTGTTTGAACTTAAACACTTTTTTGAAGTTCAGATTCTTCCAGGGAGCAAGGCTGAGGTATGTAGATGAAAAAAGCTCTACAATGCTGGATACCTTCTCTGCATCATCTCACTGGATCCAATTCCAGTTCAAAGTTTTATTGTGTGGCTAATAAAAACCATAACAATGAGCAATAACCCAACTAAAGTTGATATGCAGGTAAAATACATGAACAAATTATCCTCTATGACATTAGTAAAAGAGAATTAATATACATATTTAAATACACAAACTACTCATGTTCTGTGAATCATCATCCCCTGGCACTCGATCTCATACTTAAATTTAAAACCAACTCAATGGGACAAGCTCTTAATCTCAAAGTGTCATATGCCTTTGTGAACCAATCAATTACTAGTGCAGTATATAGCATTTAAATACCCTCCAAGACTACTATTCAAGATGTTTACAAGATATAGCTCAAAATACCAGGGGCCATACTTACGAATTTGGTGGTGCAGGGCAGTGCGGAAAGTCACATCGCTGTGCAGCCCTGCATCACACGGAAAGAGTAGGTATGTGCAGTATTTATCCAATACTGGTCACACCTGTCCTGTTCCCTTGCACTGGTGCCGTTTGGCAGTCTGGTACCAGCGCAGGGACCCTTGCACCTTGGTGCAAGGGTGCCTGTTTTGTAGACATGATAGTTTTGTGCAGAAAGGGGTACCTACCTGCACAAAAATAAACCTGATTATCCTCAATTTACTTGTGTGATGCAGAATGCAGAACACATAGAAAGAGAAAAAAAGGAGACAAAAAAAAGATAATTCTCCTCATTACGCATCCTATGATACTAAAGTATAATTCTTCTTGTTAAGCATGATATTTTACAACAGTATATCTTTTTAAAAAATATATTTTTATTTGAGGTTAAAAAAAAAGATTAATAAAATCATCATGTATCATACACCAATATACATACAGGTCCAGAACATCTTTCATCATGACATTATGGAAGAAATCAAACGAAATACTTTGCACAATTCATTACTTATAAGATAACAAGAGAATGATCTTCACTTTTCCACCTTAACCAAGCATTTCTACCATAAATTGACCCCAAATTGTATTAACCCCTTCGATGCTCATGACGAGCTCAGCTCGTCATAGGTGCACCTCTTGTGTGCTCATAACGAGCTGAGCTCGTCATGACCACACCCATTAATATTATGGCCCAGCACAGCAGAGGAAAATCTGCAGCATCCATGGTGTTAAATCTCGTAACCTCTCCACACCAAAGAGCATACAACAATTCTTAAATACTCACTTGCTTCATCTTCATCACCCATGCACTGACAGAGGGAATGGACTTAGTTTTTAACCTTTGGATCAGTTTTTGAAATCTGGGAGTTAATCGCACCACTGGATCATAGCCTATTAGCCTCAACCAAGTACTGGGCACTAACAATCGGTAATTCTGATTCAAGATAGGAAGCTTTACCATCAGTTTGGCGTGGGCGAACTCCCTGTCAAAATGTTTACTGTAAAATGGAAATGATCATCTTGTGAAGACTGCCCATGCTGCAAAGGACACGAGGAAACTGCCCCGCTTGTGCTGGTTGCATGCCCAGCATACACTAGGGGGCATATTAGCAAGAACCTCGTTCTAACCTGGGTTTCTACTGGAATTCTATAACGCATATTAGCAAGCCCATTATCGCCGTTTTAGGGGCAGTTTCCTGCCGCTAAAACGGCAATCATTTTAACGAGGTTCTTGCTAATGTGCCCCCAGGTTCCGATTGTTTTGGATTGCACCAGTGTGCAGGACGCTGGGCGCCCTAAGCCATATGATTTCCTTAAGAATGTTATGTCCCGATACATCTTCATTGTACATATGTGCTATTGCTACATTTATGGAGATGATGTTGGCCAAAAGGAGAGCTACCATTGCTCCCAGGGGACCTAGTGATATTTAATGTTTAATTAATGAATGTTTATTAGATGTGTTAATTTTTTTATTTATTGAGTTTTTACTGTATAATATGAATGTCTTCATTGGAACTTGAATGTAATTATTAATGGAATCTTATCCTTGGTTGTGAATAGCTGAGTACTGATAACTTCGACAATTCCATGTTCTCAATAATTATTTGCTATTTCTTTTTTTATAGTAATCACTTTAATGTCTTGAGCCAAAATAAATGTATTTAAAAACTAATTCAAGATAGCGAAATATAGTACTCCAAAATTCTTGAATGGCTGCACACTGCCCAATTACATGGGGCCAGTTTGCAACTGCACTTGATTATGATCTAAAGAAACAGCTCGGTCATGCAAGATGAATTTTTCCCCAAAATTGCAGAGTTCTATAAAGCTACCATTGTGTGTAATATTGCATTCTCCACCGCTTGGCCCCTCTCAGCACCTTAAAATTTAATGTATTCATTTTGTTCCAGAACTCCCTTGTTAAGGTGAGCCCTTCAAATTTCCCCCATTAAGAGATAGCCTTTTAACACATATATAGGCCCCTGCATGAATCAAGGAGTCTTTTCTATTCACATAGTCGTATTAAGTATAGGACTTCAATCAGGCTTGACACTAGATTTGCACTATCACAAATCTAATTGATATCCAGAGGCTTACAGATCAACAGACTATGAGAACCCTGCAGTCAAAAGTTACCCCAGACCAATTCTTTACCTTCGGACCAATTCTTCCACCTATCTACTGCCATGAAGTTGGCCACCTTGTGAAACTCCATTGCCCCCCATTTCAGGATGGTACTTCAATCCATTCTATCCCTCAAATTCGAATTCAATTCTAACTGGGGGGGGAGACGCATTGATAATGTGGAGTGCATACCACCTACAGAGATTTCTACATTTTTTATAAAAACACTCATATAGGTCATATAGTGCAATTATTTGATTGATTTTGTCAGTTTTAAAACGTTACTGATATTATACTCCTTTAAAATCAGACTCATAAGTTCATTCTTAAACGGTCCCACTAGATCATGTTTCACCTTGATTTTAGACATATATTGCGAAAAATACGCAAACTAGTAATCCCTCAGGAAGGGGAGTGTCAAGCTACATTCCCCCACTCCTTAAGTGCTAAGTGCTAACCTAGCAGTTTTATTTTGTAAAATAAAAGATCTAAAAACGGATTCCACTTTTCTGAAAAAGTATGATGCAAGCACATACGGTATAGCCGAAAAAAGATAATTGAACAATGAGAGGACCACCATTTTCATGAATGGCACCCTCCCTAAAATGGTAAGGAGGAGCGAGTTCCATTGTGCGAACAGTGATTTAACTTTTAAAAGTAACAGGGCACAATTAAGGTAATTAGGGTCCTAAATATCTTCAATCTTTAAAGAGTACTTAATACCAAGATACCACTTTGATTGCTCATTTACAGAGGTAGCCACATCAAGGAGCAAAATATCAGCCTCGCAAATAAGAAGAATTACTTTGGTTTTCTTCTTATTAATTCTGTAGCCCCCTAACTTCTGGTACAAAGAGAAAACCTCAAAAGATTTCCCTTGTGAACTCTGGTTAGGCTCAAGCAGCATAATGTCATTCTCACAGAGCTTCATTTACCCATTGTTGGACTTGGCCGTGCTTGCAGGGGCATCCCAGAACTTTTTTGCCTTCCACCTAGCCTTTTTGCTGTTATGGTATTGGTGGTTTACGGACTCTGAGCACTTAGGCA
The DNA here is from genome assembly GCF_964261635.1 of Lissotriton helveticus. Taxonomy (NCBI): domain Eukaryota; kingdom Metazoa; phylum Chordata; class Amphibia; order Caudata; family Salamandridae; genus Lissotriton; species Lissotriton helveticus. Next base: position 851,123,256 of record NC_136063.1, read on the forward strand.
CTGCTGTTTGGTGTAAAGTGCATGTGCTCTCTGTCCTCCATAGGATAGCATTGGAAACTTTCCCCCCTATGGATACCTCCTAAATGAAACAAAATAAATATTTTATGTTTGGTGTGGTTGAACTGAAAACCATAAATGCTGTGCAATGGTGGGCACAGATTCATTTGTACTGTTGTAGAAAGGTCCCTTTTAACAGTCGCCATTTCTGTGTGCTTTGTGCCTGCCTACCTGAGATGGGTTGCATGTCTAGTTCTTGAAGTGACCGGTGCTGGGGAGGCTGGCTCTGCCCCCTGGGTGTGTCTGTCTTCCAGACCCCCAGCTTATGAAGGCAGGAGGGAAGTCTGGCCGACAGGGTGCTTTACACCTCCCCCAAAACCAGTTGGGACCGGTTTCCCCAGACACTTCCAGAAGCTTCTGTCCTTTCTGGTAGGAGGGGTGAGGGATGTATATATAGAGGAGCTGAGACTCCATGTAGAGTGGTTGGCTTGGACTTTGATTTGGAGGGGACACTTTGCCAGGAGGTACCACTGCCTTCCATATTTCACAGGAGTTATGTTTCCTTGGCATGCACGATTACCATCACACGCAACATAACAGATTACTGGAATGCAATTATGAGGCAAACATGGCCTGTTTGAAAAATTGTTGTTGCATGTTTAAACTCTGTTGTCTTATTCATTTTTCAAGCATTTCATGTATCGATCCATTTAAAGCAATAGCAATGTGTAGCCATTTGGGTGGGGAATGTAATGTGTTTCTGATCTAATCGCTAGGGTATTCTGGGAAATTGAGTACCTTTAGATCAGTAGCATGAGAGCCAGCATGTAACTTTTGAAGTTTCGGTGCTTGGTTTAGTCTGTGCACTACGGCACATGATAGATCACCTGGGGGGAGTTGTGAGTGATAAATATAAGTGAAGGCTTGCAAAGAGTTTGTTGCAGTTAACATCAATAATGAAAAGATGTGAGGAGGCACAACAAGGAAAACTGCAAGATGGAATGGATTAGTGTTGCAAGGAATTGAAATCGAGTAATGTGTTTTTCCTGAGACAGATCAGCATAAGTCACAGTAAGCGTGCTTCAGAGTATTGTTGCAATAGGGATAAAACAAAGGCTCCATGGGTGAATACGGAGCATTTTAGGATTAATGGAGGCTTGGATTTAGATACATGAAGTGTTTGGTCTGTTTGGGAGTTTAATATGGGTAATTTTGAAGTTGAAGATCGCACAACTAGAAGAGCAGTTGAGCTATGATGCAATAGCGCTTTAAAGTTTAATTCACTCATAGTACAATGGCTGTTTCCAGTTTGTTTATCGCATTATATGTGTCATAACCGCACTGATGGTTTGTAATTAAATTAATTTGTTTGTACCCTAGATACCCCTGACAAAGGGAACATCCCGAAATGCATTGGGTGATTTTAAATAAATTGTGACATGTGGAAACATTCAATTTGCCTCTGGGTTTATGAAAAACCATGAACAAACATAAGAATGAGTAAAATAAATTGAAGAATACAAAGTGAAAAATGTGAATAGTAATGGAGTAAAACGTGGAATAATTGAAGAGTTATACGTGAATTTGATTTATTGGATTTATTCACAGTGGTCATGGCTGTGCAGCTTGAATGGGGATCAAAATTTGGTTCCTTTGTGTTCGTCCTTCGATATTACAGCCACATTGGCTCAAGGAAAAAAAAAGTATTTTGGTGACAGGGGGCAACCCTGCTGGGTGCCACTACAAACTCGCACTAAACCAGCTCTGCTGCATTAACTATAATCTTTGCTTTGGTCCACTCATATATCTTGTAAATCAACTTCGTGATCTGGCGGTACTTTAAACGGTTCACTAACACAATATCGCCCCCCATAAAATCGACCTACACAATTATTGAGACACTAATATCCCATACAAAAATATTGACTACTAATCCCCAAAATTAAAATTACTCAAATATCGATAAAAAAATCCTTCAAATAAGTATTTGACTACAAAAATAATGACTACAACATTATCATACACAAAGATATAGGAACATCAAAAACCAAACGACTTACTAATAAACTAAAAAGGAGCATATATAAATAAATATACAAAACCTAATCCTTAAAATATTATTTAGAATCATCAAATATAAACAAACACATATACAACTTATCTAATATAATTATCCAACATATATAATAACACAATTTCTAACTATATTATAATATAAAATAAAATACGTTTTAAATAAATAACATTAAAGAAATAAAATTATAACTGACAAAATAGGCACACAGACTCTATTCCAACCAATAAAATTAAACTAAAACAGCAAAGACCAATAGAAAGCTACAACTAATTAAACTAACACTATAAAACTAACCAATTAATAAACCTAAATGTACCTAAAAAATAACAAACATAGGAAAAGGATGAAAGTCTTCCAGAACGACGAACAAACAAACAGAATCTACAAATACTGCTACACCTGAAGACACTTATTGAAAGAAAGTAAGCACATACAAAGCTACTAAACAAATAGATTTGTTTCTGTTTATTTTTTAAATACTAAACGCACACATTTACAAACTTTACCAACAGTCTACACTACAGAGAAATTTCCCGTTCATCACTGGATCCCAAAAAGAACACGAAAATCAACAATAACAAAAGACAAATAATAAAGTAAGTATAGGTCTTAATTATTTGTTAAACTTAACTGAATGAACTTAAAAATAATCCTAACAAAAAATATAAATAATAAACATTTTTATTTTTATTTCCCTTCAACAGCCTACACAATTTCTAATCCAAAAAGATCAAAGGAATCAACTACATCAAACAAAAATAGTAAGTATTTTACTCAACATAAAAAACAATAAATGTCAAATAGGCACTCACTAAACTATACTAACAAAAAATATATAACACGTCAATAAAATTAACAACATATTTTTTTAATCAACAAATACAGAAACTATAAAGCAGGAAAACCATCAAACAAACTTCGAAAATGAATTTTAAAAAAACAACATATATGTAAGTATTATAAAAAATGTAATATATGTATCAAAAGGTTTACTTTTCACTGATTAACAATTAACACACACACACACACATATATATATATATGTATATATATATATATATATATTACCTACTGGCGGTCGCCAGTAGGTAGTTATAGTTAGGATTGTTTTCCATAGGGAAATCGCAACATTTTATTGGGAATAACTTTGCCGCCGGTTGAGGAATCTGCCTGAAATTTACCTCAAATTTGCCTCGCGGCGCTCCGCTCCTTCCCTGAAAGTTTGGGGGGAATTCGTTAAGAGGGGGCCGAGATAAAAGGGGGTCCCAAAACATGTTTTCCCCATGTTAATTTTTATAGGGAGGTCGGACTCACTTTTAGCCCGAACGGCTGAATGGATAACCACCAAACTTGGCAAAATTGTAGGGACTGGTAGCCTGATGTGCCTTTGCTATATCTCAAGATATGTGCTCCAGTGGATTTTGAGTAATTTAGGTTAAAAAAAATATATATATCTATAGCCGCGCCCCGGTACGCGCACCGGGGAGCGCTCCGGGCGCGCCACGTGATTTGCGCACGGAAAGCTGATTGGCTCTCGGGTGTCTGTAAACATTCCAAACAGTCCGGAGCAGCCGCCATCTTGTGTCTCGGTAGGATCGAGACACAAGAGGTGGCAAAAACAAAGGGGGAAATAACCAAAAGGGGCAGGGTAGACCCCCCTGACCCCCTAGGTTTGATGTGGGGGCCATAAAAGGGTCCCGCGGGTGAACATTTTTTTTAAATTTCTTTTCGATTTTCACGGGGGGAGCGCCCGGTACGCGCACCGGGGAGGGTACCGGGGAGCGTACTTTGGTGAAAAATAGTGAAAATAGTAGTGTAAAAAAATAATTTTGGGTGATTAGAGGTAAGCATGGGCGTAAAATCTGCTCCGATCGCGGATTTTTCGGATTTTCGGCAAATTCGCAATCCGCGAACTCTCGCGAATTTGTCGAAAATCCGTGAATCCGCTCGCGGCGGATTTTTTGCTTGGTTGCGGCGCGCGGCATGGTGCACGGCGTTCACTTTCCGTCATTAAGCGTTTGCCGAGTTGTTTTTCTCGATCATATTTTGCGAGTGCCGCGCCATTTTGGATCTTGCTGCGTGATCCTGCGGGAGTTTGGCGCCCGCGAATACGTAATCGCGGCTTGCCACCTTGCACAGCACACCTCGCGAGAGTTCGCAATTGCGAACACGTAGTTGCGGCGGAAAGGAACAATCTCGCACTCGCGAAATAGAGATTTTGCAATTCTGCACAAGAAAATCACCAGCAAACAGGATAAACCTTCAGAAAATTATGATTTTTATCAGAATCACTCCTCAGGTTGACATTTGCATGGCCTTTTTTTTTGCAAGGAGTCCATTTTTGGGGGGGGAGGAAGGAAGTGCCCCACAGTCTCCAACTTCCTGTTCCTGTCCAGCAGGCTCCTCCCAGTGCTTTGTCCATCTCCTATTCACTTTCATTTGGATCTGGAGCTGGAAGGATTACTTTTTGTGGGTGCTGCTGGATATTTGGATTTGAGGCCTTTTTGACTGTCTTTGGATCACTTTTGGATTAGAAATCAACTTTCACAAGTAAGTTTGTTTGGGGCATTACAGTTGCTGCAACTACAATTTTGGAACTTTTTCAGAACATTAAATAAATTATATTGTGGGTAGCCACAGTATCCAGTAGGACCAGGGTTGGTTATGGGTGCATGATACAACTGTTTTGTTGAATTTAAACACCATTGAGGCCATGGATGGGCTGGGATTGTGCTGTTTTTTGTTGTTTTTGTCGTTTTTTTGGGGCTGCTGGTGTGGCCTTTTTCCCAGGGGTAGTGGTGCATGGACTGAGTGTGCCTGTAATGTGGTCTCACTCTCTTTAATGTAAACATCCTGGATGGCATTGGATTGTGGTGATGTTTGGCTGTTTTTCTGTTTTTTTGGGGTGTACTGTTGATGTGGACTGGCTTGGGGTGTAAGGGGCCATTTTGAAGAGAGGCAGTGTCTGAGGCCTGCACTTATTTTGCCTACTTTTCATCCATTATCCCCAGGGGTAGTGAGTGTTGCATGGGCCTAGTCTTTCTGTGGGGTGTCTTCTTGAATTTAAACACCATTGAGGCCATGGATGGGCTGGGATTGTGCTGTTTTTTGTGTTTTTTGTCGTTTTTTTGGGGCTGCTGGTGTGGCCTTTTGCCCAGGGGTAGTGGTGCATGGACTGAGTGTGCCTGTAGTGTGGTCTCACTCTCTTTAATGTAAACATCCTGGATGGCATTGGATTGTGGTGATTTTTGGCTGTTTTTCTGTTTTTTTGGGGTGTACTGTTGATGTGGACTGGCTTGGGGTGTAAGGGGCCATTTTGAAGAGAGGCAGTGTCTGAGGCCTGCACTTATTTTGCCTACTTTTCATCCATTATGCCCAGGGGTAGTGAGTGTTGCATGGGCCTAGTCTTTCTGTGGGGTGTCTTCTTGAATTTAAACACCATTGAGGCCATGGATGGGCTGGGATTGTGCTGTTTTTTGTGTTTTTTGTCGTTTTTTTGGGGCTGCTGGTGTGGCCTTTTGCCAAGGGGTAGTGGTGCATGGACTGAGTGTGCCTGTAGTGTGGTCTCACTCTCTTTAATGTAAACATCCTGGATGGCATTGGTTTGTGGTGATTTTTGGCTGTTTTTCTGTTTTTTTGGGGTGTACTGTTGATGTGGACTGGCCATGTGGGTGGTGGTGGTGGCCATCTTGAGTGCTGGCTGGTACAGGCAACATGTGCTTGGGGTGCAAGGGGCCATTTTGAAGAGAGGCAGTGTCTGAGGCCTGCACTTATTTTGCCTACCTTTCATCCATTATGCCCAGGGTTAGTGAGTGTTGCATGGGCCTAGTGTTTCTGAGGGGTGTCTTCTTGAATTTCAACACCATTGAGGCCATGGATGGGCTGGGATTGTGCTGATTTTATTGTTTTTTGTCGTTTTTTTGGGGCTGCTGGTGGGGCCCTTTGCCCAGGGGTGGTGAGTGTTGCATGGGCCTAGTCTTTCTGTGGGGTGTCCTCTTGAATTTAAACACCATTGAGGCCATAGATGGGCTGGAATTGTGCTGTTTTTTGTTGTTTTTGTCGTTTTTTTGGGGCTGCTGGTGTGGCCTTTTGCCCAGGGGTAGTGGTGCATGGACTGAGTGTGCTTGTGGTGTGGTCTCACTCTCTTTAATGTAAACATCATGGATGGCATTGGATTGTGGTGATTTCTGGCTGGTTTTCTGTTTTTTGGGGGTGTACTGTTGATGTGGACTGGCCATGTGGGTGGTGGTGGTGGCCATCTTGAGTGCTGGCTGGTACAGGCAACATGTGCTTGGGGTGTAAGGGGCCATTTTGAAGAGAGGCAGTGTCTGAGGCCTGCACTTATTTTGCCTACTTTTCATCCATTATGCCCAGGGGTAGTGAGTGTTGCATGGGCCTAGTGTTTCTGAGGGGTGTCTTCTTGAATTTAAACACCATTGAGGCCATGGATGGGCTGGGATTGTGCTGATTTTATTGTTTTTTGTCGTTTTTTGGGGGCTGCTGGTGGGGCCCTTTGCCTAGGGGTGGTGAGTGTTGCATGGGCCTAGTCTTTCTGGGGGGTGTCCTCTTGAATTTAAACACCATTGAGGGCATGGATGGGCTGGGATTGTGCTGTTTTTTGTTGTTTTTGTCGTTTTTTTGGGGCTGCTGGTGTGGCCTTTTTCCCAGGGGTAGTTGTGCATGGAATGAGTGTGCCTGTAATGTGGTCTCACTCTCTTTAATGTAAACATCCTGGATGGCATTGGATTGTGGTGATGTTTGGCTGTTTTTCTGTTTTTTTGGGGTGTACTGTTGATGTGGACTGGCTTGGGGTGTAAGGGGCCATTTTGAAGAGAGGCAGTGTCTGAGGCCTGCACTTATTTTGCCTACTTTTCATCCATTATCCCCAGGGGTAGTGAGTGTTGCATGGGCCTAGTCTTTCTGTGGGGTGTCTTCTTGAATTTAAACACCATTGAGGCCATGGATGGGCTGGGATTGTGCTGTTTTTTGTGTTTTTTGTCGTTTTTTTGGGGCTGCTGGTGTGGCCTTTTGCCCAGGGGTAGTGGTGCATGGACTGAGTGTGCCTGTAGTGTGGTCTCACTCTCTTTAATGTAAACATCCTGGATGGCATTGGATTGTGGTGATTTTTGGCTGTTTTTCTGTTTTTTTGGGGTGTACTGTTGATGTGGACTGGCTTGGGGTGTAAGGGGCCATTTTGAAGAGAGGCAGTGTCTGAGGCCTGCACTTATTTTGCCTACTTTTCATCCATTATGCCCAGGGGTAGTGAGTGTTGCATGGGCCTAGTCTTTCTGTGGGGTGTCTTCTTGAATTTAAACACCATTGAGGCCATGGATGGGCTGGGATTGTGCTGTTTTTTGTGTTTTTTGTCGTTTTTTTGGGGCTGCTGGTGTGGCCTTTTGCCAAGGGGTAGTGGTGCATGGACTGAGTGTGCCTGTAGTGAGGTCTCACTCTCTTTAATGTAAACATCCTGGATGGCATTGGTTTGTGGTGATTTTTGGCTGTTTTTCTGTTTTTTTGGGGTGTACTGTTGATGCGGACTGGCCATGTGGGTGGTGGTGGTGGCCATCTTGAGTGCTGGCTGGTACAGGCAACATGTGCTTGGGGTGCAAGGGGCCATTTTGAAGAGAGGCAGTGTCTGAGGCCTGCACTTATTTTGCCTACCTTTCATCCATTATGCCCAGGGTTAGTGAGTGTTGCATGGGCCTAGTGTTTCTGAGGGGTGTCTTCTTGAATTTCAACACCATTGAGGCCATGGATGGGCTGGGATTGTGCTGATTTTATTGTTTTTTGTCGTTTTTTTGGGGCTGCTGGTGGGGCCCTTTGCCCAGGGGTGGTGAGTGTTGCATGGGCCTAGTCTTTCTGTGGGGTGTCCTCTTGAATTTAAACACCATTGAGGCCATAGATGGGCTGGAATTGTGCTGTTTTTTGTTGTTTTTGTCGTTTTTTTGGGGCTGCTGGTGTGGCCTTTTGCCCAGGGGTAGTGGTGCATGGACTGAGTGTGCCTGTAGTGTGGTCTCACTCTCTTTAATGTAAACATCCTGGATGGCATTGGATTGTGGTGATTTTTGGCTGTTTTTCTGTTTTTTTGGGGTGTACTGTTGATGTGGACTGGCTTGGGGTGTAAGGGGCCATTTTGAAGAGAGGCAGTGTCTGAGGCCTGCACTTATTTTGCCTACTTTTCATCCATTATGCCCAGGGGTAGTGAGTGTTGCATACTTGCATGGCCCTAGTCTTTCTGTGGGGTGTCTTCAATGTAAACATCATGGATGGCATGGGATTGTGCTGATTTTTCTGTGTTTTGTCGATTTTTTGGGGTGTATAACTGAACTGATGTTCCTCTGTCTTCCATTGCTTTTAGGTGCATAAGACTCAAGAGAACCACCAGTGCCAGGAAGAAGTCCTGCAGCGGTGTGTGTGTGCAGCAGCATAACGTCACGCGACGTCACGTCTGGACACAGACAACTCTGCAACTCGTGCAACTGCTGCCTGCTGTTCTGACCTGCTCTGAAGAAGATGGCCCCAAAAAAAGTTACCCGTAGCTCCTCTAGCAAGAAAGGTGCCAGTAAGGAGCAGAAGAAGCAAGTTACCAAGGAGACTGGTGTGCCGCCCGCCCCTTTTTTTGGGAGTAAAAAAAAAAAGTATGCCTGCAGCAGCAGCGGGATCTGCTGGGGACCAAGCTGGCAGCAGCACCCCCGCTCCATTGGGCTCAGTGCCACCACCACCACCACGCCAACTTAAGTCCAAGCCCTTGAGTGCTGCAGAGGCAGCCAGTATAGTTCTTCAATCACCATCGACCAGTGATGTTGGCTCATCGCAAGAAAGCAGCAGCAATGTCCCTCAATCAACACAGGTTGTTGTAGCTCATCTGACGAGTGTTCAACAACCACAGCCGCAACAACAATCACATGTGCAAGTACAAGCCCAAGTACATGTGGAAGGAGAGGCAGCGCAAGGAGATGCGCAAGCAGAGGTGCATGGAGGGTCACAAGTGCCCACAATAGTTGTTCCTCCCGAAGTAGGGGCACATCAGGAAATCGACAATCAAGGCGAGGTATCATTTGAGGAAGACACTCCTCCTGATGATCATTCATTGTCTTCCACACCCCTAGCAAGGAAGAGATCAAGGGTGGTGTCTACATCTTCTTCAAGCACACCTCCTTCTGATGATACGGATCAAAATTGGGAACCAGCACCACTGCCATCTGAGAGTGAGGCACACCATGATCTGGCAAAGGTAGTTAAGCGTAAAAGGAAGCTCGTCCAAAGTCTCAGACTTATGGAGTGTGATGATGACGCTCAACAAGAAGTGGCGGATACTGCTGCTGATGAAGACTCTGACAACGACGACCCAGTCATCATAAAGGTCACTGCAGCCCCAGCGGGCATGCAGCAAACAGACATTTTGACCCTAGCCCGAGAAGCTGCTGAGCGTGATGATGATGATGTTGTCAACGAGGAGGCAGTGGAAACACCACCACAATCATTAGAGTTAAGTAGTACACCAACTCGTACCGCTTCCATATTTCTTTCTGGCAAGAAGGGACCTCCATCCACCTTGACCTTAATTAGTGGTGGTGAAAGTGCACAACGTACAAAAGTTGGGCAATCCAGATCCTCCACTTCATCTGGCATTAGCAGCATGCCCACCACCAGTATCGCCGCCTCCTCCGGCCCCCACAGACACTTCAAGTCCCCAGTTTGGGACTTCTTTACTGTTTGCCAAAAAAGGCCAAAGTTCGCCATTTGTACCCTTTGTAAGCTTGCAGTTAGTCGTGGTAAGTTGGGTACCAACTATGATACCGGAGGCCAGAGAGGTCATCTTAGGAGACAGCACACTGTCCAATGGTTTGCGCACCTAAAGGCGATCAAGGAAGCCCGAATTGGAAGTCAAGAAAACGTTGATGTTTCACCTGATGATGACGAGGAGGAAGAAGACGTGTCAAACACTTCACTTACACCCAGTACCCCTGTCAGCAGCACACCCAATGTGAGGCACACTAAGAGTGTTGGAGCGAGTGAGACACCAACGCGCAAAAGTTCACCTGCGAGCAAAATTGGGTCAATGAAGTCATTATCATCCCGTAAATGCTTGGCCCAGGGCAACATTAGAACCATGTTTTCTTCAGACGCGCCATATGAACGCAACCACCCACTGACGCGTCTGTATAACACTAAGCTGGCTAAAATGCTAGCTGTGGACCTTCTCCCTTTTTCTTTTGTAGAAGCGGTAGGTTTTCTAGAATTAGTGGCAACGCTCTGCCCTAAATGGAAGGTTCCTAGCCGGTTCTATTTTGCCAGAGTTGCGGTTCCAGCACTACATGAAGATGTGCTGGAGGCGATTGGGGCAGCTTTGCAGAAGAGTGCTGTTCACACAATACATCTGACAACAGACATGTGGACCAGTGGCGCAGGCGCTGATTACATGTGCATCACTGCACACTGGGTCTCTTTTTCAGGTGTTAAAGCAAAGCTAAACGCAGGTGTTGACCCGGACCAAGTTTTTAAAGCTGCTCGGAAACATGCAACACTAGCCATGTTTGGCTTGGAGAAAAGTCACACATCCCAAAACATTTTGGACGAGTTTAACAAAAAGGTGTTGAAAATGCTATCCCCAAAAAAACGCCAGATTGGTTATGTTTCCACGGATAATGGCGCCAATGTAGTTAAGGCCATGGCGCTGGGTGGCTATTTCAGAGTGCCGTATTTGGCGCACTGTATCAACCTGGTAGTTCAAAAATTCTTGAGTGATAGAGACAGTGCAGCGTTCGCGGTAATGGCCACCTGCCGCAAAATGTGCAACCATTTCAGCCATTCTTTTAAGGCCCGGAAGCATCTGAGGAGGCTGCTACTTCAACGTCAAATGCCAGTGAAAGCCCTCATCCAGGAGGTGGCAACACGTTGGAACTCAACCTTCTACATGCTTGAGCGTCTGTATGAGCAGTATACGGTACTCGATCACTATTTCTTTACAGAGGGTACAACTCAGAAGGAGGACCTGCGGATGGGTGCGGCGCAATGGGACATAGTTAAAAGCCTGACAGACATGCTTCGTCCTTTTGAGTTCTTCACGCGTGCAGTCAGCCAGGAGGACTGTAATTTGGGAAAAGCTATCCCATTGTTGTGCATGCTGGAGCACCAACTGATGGCGGTGTCTTCTGAGTTTGAAAAAGATGTAAAAAAAAAGACCCTTTTATTTTGTCTGAGAAATTATTAGAGCGCCTACGTGGTGATGAACGTCTTCAAAAGCTCAAGTCAGAACAGCATTACATTTGTGCTACTATTCTGGATCCACGCTACAAAAATGCGCTGGCAGGCCAAGCATTATTTCCTTTTGCTGATGAAGATGTTCAAAAGTACAAACATTGGCTAGCCTGGTCAGCCAAGAGGTTTGAAAAAGAACGGCAGGTTATTGAAGGAGAAGGCAGTACATCAGCATCAGCATCAGCAGGCCATCCCCAGTCACAAGAATCCACTTCTGCACCTGTGGCTGGGGCACAAGTGACCTCTCAGCCGTTAAAGACACCGGCAACTGGATCATCTGCACCACACACAACAGTAACAGTGGCTGCTGTAGAGGATTGGCTAAGTTTGCTTGGGTATGGTTCTCGAAAAAATGTCACAGGCACAGCAAAAAGTAAGCAAAGTGGAGGAACCGTTGATGACCTTGAGTCGATGGTGCAGGACTATCTGAATGACTCAACAGAGGTCTTTCTTAATGATGAGCCATTGCAGTATTGGCATGGCAAAAAACAATTGTGGCCACAGCTCTCCAACCTGGCTATAAACTATTTGTCTTGCCCACTCGCAAGTGTTTCTTCTGAACGTGTTTTCAGTGCTGCTGGTGGCATTGTAACTCCCAAACGGAGCCGCCTCTCGCCCAAAAATGTGGAGCGGCTGACAATGATCAAGATGAATCAGCACCTCATACCACCAGATTACAAAGTACGAGAAAGCACGCCGCATGAAGACGAGGAGGACGGCAACGTAGATGAGGGGATTTGTTCTCTGTTCGGTGGCACTGACCTCATCCTGCCTGAATTCGCAGAGTATGATGACGAAATCTTCTTCTTATTCCCTGACACCGAGCCCTGAAAATGAGACAATGAATCAATAACTTTCTTTTTCGTCCTTATTCACTTTTATTCCTGTGTGTCTGTCTTTCTTTGTTTTGCACAGTTAATTTAATTCAAACTTTAATCACCTAATCCCAAAAACAAGACCATCAGCAGAACTGTCTTCACTTGTTTGCTTATTGATTTGAAGGTGCCGCAGTCTACATTCCTCAGGTTCACAAGTTCTGAAGAACATGCTCCTCTATCCTCCTCCTCCAGACTGCGATTTCCCTCAAAGCAGAGTGCTGGATTACGCCCAATGAAGAAAGACTCAGCACTTGTTGGGGTGTTCTACTTCTTTGCGGGTGAGTTGACGGCTTTGGGCCCATTGCTGTGAAGCTCTAATAATGGATAAAAGTGTTTTGGACCAAATATGAGGTGGAAATTTCTTGCAGTTTTTGCTGACTTGCTTGCCTTTGAGGTGCTCTTTGGCGGGGTTCCGGGTGTTTGTGGGTGAGTTTTGGGGTCTGGGAGCACTGCTGCGACAGTCTAATCTTGATTGCATTTGCTTTTCAGGAAATCCGTGGTGGAAAACAGGAGTTATGATGATGACCTAGCTGCACGGCGCGTTTGGACCGAAGGCCGAGAGATATTGTAAGTATGAGATTTAGCTTTTTCGCTGTTTGGGGGTGTTGTCGCGTGCTTTTTTGCGGGTGGGTTGGCGGGTCTTGGCTGGGGCATTCCTGGGAAGGTCTAATACCGGATAGAAGTGTTTTGGACAAAATCCTTAAGGAAAAGCCTTTTTTTTGCTATTTCTTCTGACATCTTGATCAATGTAGCGTTGTGGGGGGCTTCCTGCTGTTCGTGGGTGGGTTGCGGGGTCTCTGTCGAAGCACTGCTGCGACAGTCTAATCTTGATTGCATTTGCTTTTCAGGAAATCCGTGGTGGAAAACAGGAGTTATGATGATGACCTAGCTGCACAGCGCGTTTGGACCGAAGGCCGAGAGATATTGTAAGTATGAGATTTAGCTTTTTTGCTTTTTGGGGGTGTTGTCGCGTGCTTTTTTGCGGGTGGGTTGGCGGGTCTTCGGGCATTCCTGGGAAGGTCTAATACCGGATAGAAGTGTTTTGGACAAAATCCTTAAGGAAAAGCCTTTTTTTTGCTATTTCTTCTGACATCTTGCTCAATGTAGCGTTTTGGGGGGCTTCCTGCTGTTCGTGGGTGGGTTGCGGGGTCTCTGTCGAAGCACTGCTGCGACAGTCTAATCTTGATTGCATTTGCTTTTCAGGAAATCCGTGGTGGAAAACAGGAGTTATGATGATGACCTACCTGCACAGCGCGTTTGGACCGAAGGCCGAGAGATATTGTAAGTATGAGATTTAGCTTTTTTGCTGTTTGGGGGTGTTGTCGCGTGCTTTTTTGCGGGTGGGTTGGCGGGTCTTCGGGCATTCCTGGGAAGGTCTAATACCGGATAGAAGTGTTTTGGACAAAATCCATAAGGAAAAACCTTTTGGCACTTTTTGTAAGTTAGGGTTTGTTAGGGTTAGCCCTAGCAGCAGGATTGCATGTGTTTCGGGGTGTTCTATTGCAACGCAGTTCTGGGGTTTTAGAGCACTCTTGGAGCGATGCTGGCTATGGATACTTTTGCTTGCTTGCAAGTGGTTTGAATACAATCCACGGTCCGTAAGGGTGTATTTGGGCCTACTGTTACTTTCAAAGTACGTTTTGTCACCATTTTTCTGCTAGGCATCGTTTTTGGAGATCTGATTGGGGGTCTTCTACATTTTTGCGACTGGCTTTAGTAAGGGTCTTGGTGGGAGCATTGCTGGGAAGGTCAAATTTTGTTCTAAAACACAGTTTACAGTACACCTACCTTGAGGGGAAAGATCCGCTATAATATTTTGGCCATACTTATTTATCCTTAAAAAGGTGACTCAGACAGAGCACGCAATTTCAAAAATATTGTACTGTCTATTAGGGAAATCAAAGTGTGACTTTTTGCACCACACAGCGTACATACCTTATATTTATTTATCAGTGGTATTGTAATAGCACTTCCTGTTTTCCGTTCAATAATTACAGGCCGGGTTTCAGTCAACATCCGCCAGGCAGGCAGTGGACAGGGTGTCTTCTGTCAGTGGTCACCAACATTGATGGACGAAGCGTCAGCTGGAATGGAGGAGTGCCGCTAATAAGAGGAATTGTTTGCTGCATGCATACTTACCAAATTCAACAGGACAACTCCAACAACATACAGTATACAGATACAGTATCCATTGTTTTCTTCTATGAGTGTGACTGCATGTGGTTAGCTTTAGTTTGTACCCAAAGATTTCTTTATCTTCAATTATTGTTTGTCCAGGCTGTGCTTTTTTTTTCTTTTCTCAACAAAACCTACCCAAAAAGAAACCCCCATTCCCATCCATTTTCCAAACCCTAACCCTCTTCCCCCGGGCTGTGTTGTTTTGCTTGATGTCTGACTAAAATGACATCAATAATTCCACACACTTGCTGGGGAGGATAAGGTCATAGCAACAGGCTGATGAAGGAATACGAGGATATCTTCTAGACTTACTCAGCTTCAGTACTATTTCTTCTAGTAGTAGGAGCCAATGTCAAATAAATTCAACGCAAGTACTAGTTATACTTGCAAGCAAATACTTTACCATTTGTTAGGCTACATTGTGGCACTGTTCTAGTGTACTGTCACCTGCTATATTCTCGATCGTACCGTAACCGTTCTAATGCTACAGTAAGGACAAACCAGGTTTCGTTTTCTTTTTTTCCATAGGCATGCAACTGCCACTGTGTCACACCACTAGTACCACCGCAATGAGGAAATTTCACCCGCCCAGGATTGCCAACGTTAATCCCCATTTCACGTGGAGCCAGCCCTGGGCGTAGCCCTAATTTCTAACACAAATTACAGGTAAGATAAGCGTTTGGTGGGAGGTAGTATAATGGAGTATTAGGACTAGACGAGAGATTGACGGTAGTACTACTAAAGTCCTACGACTGTTCAGGAAAACAAACTTACTGTTACACCCCCGTCCCCCACCCACCAGACTGAAAAGCAGTAAAAAACAGGTATGGTCAGATAAAGTTTAAAAATGTATATTTATGTAGCCCTAACAAAATAATCTCCCTCAAGACCCTCCCTAACCCCAACGATTGTCTTTGAAAAGTCCCAAAAAGAACCCAACTCCCAAATCCCACCCCCCAAAAGTCTCTAAAAAAAGGGCAAGGGACACTCCACTACTGGAGGGTGCTGGGGCATTTTGCGGCATGGGCATCATACTCCTTGCGGAGGGTGGCAAGCTCAAAGCGGAGGCCCTCCACCAAGTTCTTATAGTTATGGACCTCCTGCTCCAGGTAGGACATTCGGACTCCTAGGCGGCGTTGGCGTGCCTTGCAGCTCCTGTGGGGCGCAGCTGGTCTTTTTGCTGCTTGGCGGTGGCGGTTGGCTTTGTTAGCCCGGCTCCGTACCGCTGGAGCACTGCGCATGCTGGCGGCCCGTGGGGTCACGGAGGAGGATGCAGCTGTCCCAGTCGAGGATGTTGTGGTTGCACCGGTCGACTGCGTGTCCTCCTCCTCCTCCAGGGCCACCAGCCGCCGATATTCGGCGACAGTGGCATCCAGCCTCCGTTGCCGGGCCATTCGAGCCTGCTCCCTCCGTGATGTCGATTTGGAAGGAGCAACTATATGAAGAAAGAAAGACATAGTCTGTAACCAATGCTCCTTAGCATTAATAACACACAGTGATTGAGCCGAAAGTTGGGTCACAGTACAAGTAGCAAATTGAAAGCACAGTACATAACTATTGAGGACAGTATCTATGTAACCTCCCACTTCTGCATCCTTGCTCTAACATTAGTGGTAGTTTAATGAACAAATTCTACGACCACTATGGACTTCCATTACAGTCGACTATGACAGTACACCAGTCTTATTCTTCTTCTTCTCTCTTGTTTAGGAAAATTGGTACGTTATCTTATGCAAGCCGGCAGAATGGCAGCGCAGTGAACTTGCACCCGAGAAAAACAGACGCACACCATAATGAGTGAGACAGACTTGCGTTACTGTACCGGTCCAGTACATGCAGGTGGTGAAGCTATTACTTTTCTATTACGGGTGGCACTGAGAATACTCTGTTACAAGGGCTACTGCTTAATTAATTTACCTTTCACCCTACAGTGCAAATGAGTACTAGAAAAGGAAAATGAAGAAGCTAAATAATTAGATTATCTATCACTTCACATGGGATGTATTTGATGACATATGGGATGACTTTAGGTGCTTTGCTTATTATTGAGTGAACAGTCATACACCCACACATGAATGACGTACTACTACTAAACTAAAGTTATTAAGAGAGGTACGGAGTGTCCACCGAAATAACCGGATATATGCTGTGCTTGCAGTTGCAATACAAACTATTTCTACTATTCATGGTAGTATTGGACAAATTTACAATTTCTTTTCCTTGCCTTCCCTACACTGGAACGGACGTGCGGGTGCGGTGTTACATGCTCTTCAAGGTAACACTTAGTTCATCCAGTGACCATCTACTCTCTCTAGATACACATGTGCTATCTAAGAGTCAGATAATACCATGCTCCAGGCATCCATCCATTCAAAGTATATGCACACATACAGTTTATGTTTCACCCACCCAGGCTGTTGTCCTTCCACCCATCCTTGCTTCATCATTGACCCAGCCATGCACCATACCATATTCTTTCCTTCCTAGCCACCTCGGAGGCCAAGCAAACACATATCATTCTTCTTTGCCAGCCATCATAAAATTTCTCGTCCTTCCACACTTACTTACACCCTTCTTTCGCTTTTCGAATATATAGCTTACCTGTGCCCGCCACCACCGTGTCAACCCTCACAGGCACATTGGTGTCGTCCGGCACTCGCACCGCCTCCTCCCCAGAAGTGTTGTCCTCCTCATCCACCACCTCCGCGCTGGCCCCGCCACCAGATGTTCCACCTACAAAGTACATTTAAGAATGTTAGAATACACCACTCACTACTATATAATATATAGTCTAGGAGGAATAAAGAAAGTTAAAAAAAACGAAATACAATGTAATAATTTGTAACTGTATACTCTACAGTAAAAATGTCCCTTTTTCCACGGAAGGCTGTTGTCTTGCTGCACTTTTTGGCACAACTGATGAATGCTTGCTTTTTATTTTTAACACACAACACTTTTTCTCCTAACAGAAGCTTGACTTCTAAGAACACGATCAGGGTCAAGCTCAAGTTCAAACCAGGTGAGAGCTCAGCTCGACCACAAGAAATGTGTCCAATTAATCGTTAGCACTAAGCACTTTTCCATTTTCAGTTAAACGGTTACTTTTATGACAAAGTTGATTTTAATAAATGTGTTTAGTTTTAATAAAGCTTTTAAACTTAAATAGACTCTGTGGTTTTTGGTCCTCCAGACTAGAGTGGATGAGCTAAAGGTTTTGGAATTTTTGCAAGCATGAGTGCCTCTGACACTTCTTGACTGTGACTCCGTACTCTTGCCCTGCGTAGGATAATCTAATGATCATTGGGGATCAATCATCGGTGACTTAGGGAGCTAAATGACTCTGCCACACTATCTAGTCAGTAAGGAGATTGGGGGTTCTTCAAAGTCTGATATCACTGAGGTATGTGGAAAGAAAGTCTACCTGCGCCTATTATAATTGATAAACAATGCACTATTTAGTGTTCATAGTTCGGTTTGTGCAGATTTGTCCCTGCAACAGTAGTAGAATGGATTGTCCTCCTATCCAAACCAAAAGTAAAGTAGTATCTTATTCTTTCTTGGTGGTCATTCACCTTTTTATTGTTGGCAATTGTCAAAGCATAAACATTTAGAAGACTTGAAAAGACATTATGGACAATCCCAGAGGACTGCACTCAGTGCATAGAGCTATTGCTGACTAGAATGGGAGTCCAATGGAATTGCCAAATGTGCAATCTTAGTTAGCTACACACACAGACTAATAAGAATAATCTAGTAATACCACAGGGAGTCATAGTCGAGGCAGGATAAGAATTTAGATCCAGTCTACAAGAAGATCAAAGACGATTTAGAAAAAATCGAATGAGGAACGCTAGGAAAACATAGGTACTCTTTATTAAAATTAAAACTTACTGGGGCCAGCAAAGGAGCCCTCGCCTGTCCGATCCTGGCCTGCATCCTGCTGAACAGCACCCTCCTCCTGTGTCCTCTTGCCCTTGGGGGGAGCTGATGTACAACATGAAAGAAAGAAAGACCAGAAAACATGGATGAGATTTGTCAACCAAATCAAACATTTCAAAAGAACTATAACAAAATATTTTTGAGAAATAGCAAATAGATAGACAACTATTCCACGGGATATATTGACCTATCTCATGTGGTATACTACGTTATTCGTATGGCCTGATTTGCGGACCGTTGACTTTCAAAGTTCCTATGTAACTCAATAAACAGACTACTAACAAGGTTTGCCTAGGCCTGGCAGGCAGCAGTCCGCAGCACGCAAAGTGACAGACAAAGTCCATCCTGCTTGCAGATCAGTGAATACTCAAACTATCAATCCACCGACCACCACCACTATTTCTTCTTATAGCCATGTGTCTAAAGGAAGGACTGGACTTCAGTCTGTTGGGGCTGATTTAGAAGTCTCTTGCGGCTCATTTTCCTCCATTGTTGCGTGACTTTTCTGACGCAGAGGCAGAACAAAAGAGTCGCCATGGTGCGACGTATATATTTTAAAAAAACGCATATGGGAGATGCATCACGTTGTAAAGCCCTGCGCCATCAGGGGGCGTTCCGGCGCAAGGGAGGGCGTTCCTGTGCAGGAACGAATCCTAAAAGTGGGTGAGGGAAATCTACAAGATGTCAATCAGTCACTTTTAGGACAATGATGCGTGACTCAAACCCTGCGCCTGCTTGAAGCCGACGTACGGCTTGATGCAGCATTGGGGAGATAGGGCACCCCAGAGCATTGCTGGAGCTGCGCCATCGTTGGCACGCAACTCCAGCAATGCGCCGCCTTTATGGCACAGATGCGTAAGGCTTCTGTGACGTTTTGGGCCAATGGGTGGTGGTGGCATGGCGCACAATTACTGCCGCATCCCTGCTACTTTGCAGGGATGCGCCGGTAATTGAAAATATGACCCTTAGTGTCTAGCATTACGCAGTTCTTATCTTTACACTACACTCATACATAATTTCTCAGGCCAATGAAATGAACACAAAATACAAAACAAATAAGCATAGTAGCAAGCCAGGCTACTGAGAAGGAGAGCAGTGCACCTGAAATGCATAGAAGATTTTGAAATATAATTTACCTACAATGTAATCGGCAGCATTATTGCTCTTGGTAAAGAACAAAGATTTGCAAATAACAGAGCCGGATAAAACATAGTAGTGATGAATAGCTACTACTACTCACCAAGCCCGGGGACCTCTACGCCGAGCGCGTCCAGCAAGTCCCGTTCCCGGTCCATGACATCCGTCCAGCGGTGGGTGGCCTGGTTATAGGTGCGCCGGACCCCAGAGAGCTTAAACATGGCCCGGCACACCTTCTCCCACCGCTTCCAGCGCTCCCGGATGCCATAGCCGGTTGCGATCTTGCCGCCTCCCAGGATGGTCTTGGGGAGGCGGCGCTGGACGTAGAAGATTAGTGCGGCCACCTCCTCCACGCTAAAGATCTCCCGTGGCACCACTTGCTCCCCCCTCAAAAGCCCGCACGGGAGCCGGGCACGGGGTGCGGGACCCTTCCCCTTCTCAGGGTGCTTCCCGGCTCCCTTTACCATGGTCTGGGCAGAAATAAAGTTAAATGATAAAGAAGAAATAGAATAGTGAAGAAGAAAAGAAAAGAGTTTAAAAAAGTAGTTTAAAATTAACTAAAAGTAGCAGAAAACACAAAAATATAGAGCTAGAAAAATAGAGGGATAGATAATAAGTAAAATAGATCAAATAAACTTCAAACAAGCAAAGGATGGCAGAGATTCAGAGAAGATACGGAAAGCATGCCCAGAACCATAGCAATGAATGAGAAACAAGATGGCCGCGCCCATTCACGACCGCGTGGGTAAGTTCGCGCGAGATTTTCCTCGCGATCACGTGCGAAATTGTACTAGCGAGCAGCACACTTTGCGAGATTATACATAGCGGCCGGAAACGGAATTACGTCACGCAAACAAGATGGCCGCGCCCGTGTACGACCGCGTGGGTAAGTTCGCAAACGTATCACTACAAGCGCCTTGCGAACATGCAAAAAATCACGTGAACATACACGCCGCAAACAAAAAAATAATGTATTCGATCTTGCACGGATTTGTGCCCCGCGAATAGCGCAAAATTGCAGAAAAACGATTTTTGCTAAACTGAAAGCAATCACCAGGTGCAAAAGTTCAAACTTAACATTAGTAACCATTCACTCTAGTGCTTCCTATGGGGCCCCTCCAGAGTTCAGTTGCCTATTTGCAACTATTCTATGACCCTGCTATGACCCAAACAGCAGGCTCATAGAATAGCTACAAGTAGACCATAAAGGTCCTGTGAAAAAAATAGCACTGCAACAGAAAGCAAATTACAGATAAGGAAGGAAGCAGGTGCCAGCCAGACTGAACGTTTCAAAATTACTGACACATTAATCACCACCAAATTAGTTCATGGTAGTTGAAGAAGGGCAGGTATGCTTGCTTTCACTGCAACAGAAAGCAAATTACAGATAAGGAAGGAAGCAGGTGCCAGCCAGACTGGAAGTTTCAAAATTACTGACACATTAATCACCCCCAAATTAATTCATGGCAGTTGAAGCAGGGCAGGTGTGCTTGCTTTTTTTCACCCCCATAATATACAGTGATAAACAAACCTAATGGGTGGCAGTGAGGGTGTACCAGAGGGTGGCATGGGTGTACCAGAGGGTGGCAGTGGTGAAACAGAGGGTGCTGTGAACCTGTGATGATAAACCAGACGTAGAAACAACATAGTCGCGGCCGTTGCGAGCCGAAAAGTAAGTTCGCAATTGCGAAATGGTCCACAAATCCTCGCGAACGCGCGCCAACAGAAAAAACTTAAAAATCCGCAAATCCGCGAGAGTTTGCGTATTTTTGCGGATTGCGAATCCGTAAATACGCAAATTCACGTACGCGAGATCCGCTAGATCCGCCCATGCTTAATTAGAGGTAGGGTAGCTCTGAAAAGAGCTTTTGGGTTCTGTGGCTGTTTTAGCTACCTACAAGTACGTCCCATACACACCCACACGCACACAACCCCACACCCCCACAGCCACATACTCCCCACACATACCTCACACACGCACACCTCCACCCACACCCAAACACCCCACACCCCCACACCGACACCTTACACATGCACACCCACACCCACACACCCCACACACCCACACACACATCACCCCCCAACACACACACACACACGCACACACAGATACCTCACAGACACACCCCACACACACACCTCCCTCCCTCCTTACACACAGACACACACCTCAGAGACACACCCACACATCCCACACATACACACACATCCTACACACATACCCCAGACACCCACACACCTCCCACACACACCTCACACACCCACACCTCCACCTACACTCAAACACCCCACACACCCATACCCACACACACACCTTACACACCCACACCCCCACCCACACCCACATACCCCACACACCTACACACACCTATACACCTCACCCCCCAGACACATGCACACACACACCTCACAGACACACCCCACCATCCCCCACACACACCTCCCCCCACCCATGAGGAAAACTCAGTGAAACAGTAACATGATAATTTAAAGTGCTTAGAGGTAGTGTAGCTCTGAATAGAGTTGTTGTGTTGTGTGGGTGATTTAAGTACCAACATGTAGGTACCAATGTAGAGTCTTAAATTCTATGTACACCTTTTTTTATGTAGATATCTAGCATGTTGTTACATAAGTTATTGTGGTATATGGAATCCATTCCATAGTCTGTCAGGAAAGCAGAAACAGATCATTTAAGTACTTCCTGAGAAGACCTAGGGGATCATGGGTAGTCTACCCTGCTCCCTTATGATGTTTTAAAATTGCACAGTATACTGTAAGTTTCACTTTATACTATAATATAAACATAAATCATTTAAGTACTCCCTGAGAAGACCTAGGGGATCATGGGTAGTCTACCCTGCTCCCTTATGATGTTTTAAAATTGCACAGTATACTGTAAGTTTCACTTTATACTATAATATAAACATAATCATTTTGGTAGTACTTCATGAATTAGATATAAAAATGAATAATGTCTCAAACAATTTTTAATTATTAAATAAAAATGTATTGGTTAGAATTTTCATAGTTCAATAAAACTTCCAGCATTAGATCATCTGGAATCTCCTCAAAAATGCATGTTTCTATATCTTGTAAACATTCAATAAATTGTTGATCCAAAGACTGATCCATAAAATCTTCTTCAACAAAATCTTCATTAAGAATCTCCTCATATGTAATCTCGAAGGAAACATTGATATTTTCTTGCTCCCCTTCCATTTTTTTGCTGTATAGTGCATAAAAAATAACTATATCAGTAGAGTTAGGGCACTGTTGGGTTTAAGTTCAGACAGGTAGTTCCGATTTTTTAACAGTGAAGTTAACTTTGGGCAGTGTATGGTAACAGGCAGGAAGTAGAAATATAAAAAAGTGCCTGTGAAGAAGCGTAAGTAAATTCATAATTATAGCAGAGAAGCCTAAGTCAATCCATAAATATAACAGAGGAGCCTATCTCTATCTATAACTATAGCAGAGGGACAGTAAATAACTATCAGAAAACGTTTTTACAAATTAACTTAAAGTGCCCCTTAAAAATTATCAACTTACTTTACAGAGAGGTGAAGAAGAAAAAATGCGAAAATCCTTTCAAGATGTACCTCAGGTAGTTGTAGTCAAAATGGCCGTGTTTCACTCTCATTTTTCATTTATATTCATGTACATAACCAATCAAATGTCAGGAAAAAAAAGTAGAAAATGAAAGTAACATTTTAATTGGTTGTAAATTCTAACACTTCAGATGTGTTTTTGTCATGTAATTTACCTCAGGATATTTAGACAATGCTACAGCTCAAATGGCTCAATGGAATTCCACCAAATTTGGGAAAATGGTAGGGATTGGTATGTAGTAGGGCCTATTCTATATTTGGTGAAAGTGTCTCCAGTGGTTTTTATGTAAATTAACTTTTAAAATTTTTGGGGAGCGCTTCCCGGTGTGCGCCCCGGTACGCGTACCGGCAGCGCTACGGGAGTCCTCCATCTTGTGTTTCGGTAGATTTGAGACACAAGATGGAGGACAAACAATGTTGGGAATGGGTAAAAGGGGGCGCGGTAGACACTCCCTGACCCCCTAGTTTTTCTGAGGGGGGCTTAGGAGGCCCATATAGGCCCAAAAAACCTATTTTTTTAAAATTTTCGCGGGGGGAGCGCCCGGTATGCACACCGGGAAGCGTACCGGGGAGCGTACTTTAGTGAAAAACAGTGAAAAAAGTTAGAGAAAAATAATAATTTTGAGTGATCAGAGGTAGGGTAGCTCTGAAAAGAGCTTTTGGGTTTTGTGGCTGATTTAGGTACCTAAAAGTACGTTCCAATGCACAGTCTTATATTCAGGAGGAATATTCTATTCCCCTCATCTGAGAAGTGCACACCATCTCCTCTGTAGATATCTTGCATGTTGTAACGCAAGTTGTTGTTGTATATTGAACCCATTCCATAGTCTCTCATGTAAGCAGAAACAGATTTATTCACATGTTTCCGTGCTTTCTCAAATTGTGGACAAAATTGGTTGGACCACTTCCATTTCTGTCTTTGGCATATATTGGAATATACCAAGGCAGTTTGAGGAAAAAGTGCCATCAATTGCTCAAAGGTGTCCTTTAAAAGCATTTCCAGACCTACCCCAGTCAAAGTGCCTAAGTCATTTCCACCACAGTGCAGAATTATGAGGTTAGGGTGTGGCAGATGCAAAAAGGTTTTCACCAATGGTATCAATTGATGACATCTCAATCCTCTTTGGCCAATCCATTTTATGTCTACATTTGGTAAGTCAAGGTTGTGAAAATTTCTGGTAGCTGCATACCTTTGAGCCCAGTGGATGTAGCTATGTCCAATAATCCAGACAGAATACATGGTAAGAGGAGGTTCTGGTGCAGTCAGATGAAGTGTGGGAATGAAATGGCAGTTGGAACAGTATGAGTTTGCAAAAAACAAAACTGTGGAGTTTCAGTGCTCTTCAATCACAAGCAATGATTGGTGGATTCAGATAGTTGAAAACTGGAAGTTAGGGTGCATGGTTCTGTTCTGTGAAAGAAGGAATTTGAATGGTTAAGAAAAAGTCATTTAAAGTATTGAGAGGTCAAACATCCTTGCTTAGTTCATTTGCAACATTGTAGAATAAACATTTAACCCTGAGAGCTCAGTGAGGAGGGAGTTGCTATGGTAACAGGTAGAAAAGGCTGAGGGGGGGAAGGGTGTTGGTTTGAAAATAGAGAGGGAAGAGTTTTGATTGGTTACCATGTGCAATATGTGTGTAGAATTAAAGGTTCTCTGTGCCATTCATGGTTGCAGTGCCTGGAGTACATACCTTTTGCTCTGCTAAAGAAATATTGGTGTGTGTGTCTGACACTGTTCTCAATCTCCTAAAGCATTTGTAAAGGTGAGTAATGATTCATTTAATATACATAGAGACTTGTATACTCTATGGAGAAGATTTGGAAGCAAATTGTGGTTTTTTAATGTTGCTTTGTGTCATGTTTTTTGATAATGCTTGGTAAAAAGTTTTTACTGCAAAGAGGAATTGTATTTTGTAAAATTGTGAAGTTTCAGTAGTGACATGGAATGCTTGTACATAGGACCTGTGCTGTGTTTTTTTAAATGTGATGTGAAAAACGATTTTGGGGAAAATGAATGGCTTTTACATTTTTGAGAAGGAATAAATAGTGTCTGCATGCTTAAAGAAATACATTTGACCCTTTCACAATGATACCTGTGTTAACTCAGAGTAGGAAGCACATTGAGCTTTTTTGATGTTGGTTTGTGTCATGTTTTTTGATAATGCTTGGTATCAACTTTTGCAAGATAGAGGATTTGTATTCTGTGAAATAGTGAGGTTTCAGTAGTGAAATTGAATGCTTGTACATAGGACCTGCGCTCTGTTTCTAAAATGTTATTTAAAAGTGAGTGAGTGATATATGCTTTATTTTGATACATAGATATCTTAAAAGCAGTACATACATTAGAAATTACATTCTTAAGGCAAAGATGAAATACATTATAAGTTTAAAAAGAATAAAACTATCAACACTGTTGTAATAAATAATTAAAAAAGAATTAAATTGAAATGGAAAGCCTTTTAGAACGGATCCCCCATACCCATTTCAAGAATTTAGTAACACCACAAACAATGGGGGACGATGTATCAGTCAGTAAGATACGGAGGGCCACCAAATGCTGTCGTGTACCTAAAAGTCTGCACACTGGTATAAGCCAGCGCCTCCTTGGAGCACAATAGTCCGGGCATTCAAAAAGAATGTGTGCCACCGTCTCCACCCGTGTCGAACACAGAGCACAGAAGGGTGAGGACTTGGAAGATGATTTCCACCTGGACACCAGGTTGCCTAAAGGTAAAGTATCCACTCTGAGCTTAAAGTAGAGAGCCCTGTCCAATGGAATAGAAATGAGGTCCAGATAAGGCTCATATGCAACCACATCTTTGATTCTTAGGAATGCTGCGGTCGAATTGCAGTGACGCGGATTGCCAATGAGTTTGGACGATACCCACTCCCAGTATAGTTTCTTCAGGGTGGCTTTGGGAGGAGCAGAACGGGTAACCCAAGAGTCATCCAACCCCAGCTCCCCCAATAGGCTCTTAACATCCCTTAGCGATTTAATTCGATGCCATCCCTCCATTGCGATCACCTCAGACAAGCCTGCTGCATATGAGGCTAGCTCAGGGACCCTCCACAAGCGAGCCCACAAGAGCAAAGGCCGGAGGCGCGCCTGGTCCGCAATTGATCTGCAGCCCAAGTCAAGAAGCACCGGGACTGTGTGTGTGCTCAGTGGGAGCGCCATAAGTTCTTTCAGGAATTTACTTTCCGCTTTTGCTAATACTTCAAGGTTTGAGGTGCCCCACAACTCCGCCCTATACAGGGTGGCAGTAACCCCTCTGGCTTTGTTAATGTCTATAGGTCGGGGAAATGCAATGTTTAGCAGATGAGCGATGTTCCCTGAGTAGGACACCAGTAACCCTTTTGTGGCTGAGCAGCATCTTTTGAATGTGTGGGGACCAGCTCATGGAATTACTAAGGCGGATCCCCAAGTAATCGAACTCACAGACCCTCTCCAGGGGAACAGAGTTTAAAACCGGGGGGGTCCTAACTTTTTAGGAGGGTTCATGGTCAAAAATTTGGTCTTGTCTACATTAATCGTCAAGCCCCTGAGAGAGCAGAACTCCTGGAAGCCGTTGAGGAGCTTTTGGAGACCCCGAGGTGTCTTTGCGATGAGAAGGGTGTCGTCTGCAAAGAGCAGGGTGGGGATCAGAGAGCCCGCCAGGGACGGGGCATCTGCTGGTTCTTTAAGCAGGTGCTCTACCACACCATTCACATAAAACGAGAATAGTGTGGGAGCTAACACGCATCCCTGGCGGACGCCCCTACACACGGGATCCTATTGGTTTTCTCCCCATTCGTGCCCCACCGCACCTGTGCATAATTGTCTATATGAAGTTTAATCAAAAGCAACAGGATGTAGGGGGGCAGCCCCAGCACCTGCAGAACCCTCCATAACTCCTCCCTAGGTACTAGGTCAAAGGCAGTCTTCAGGTCAATGAAGGCCAAGTAAAGACTGCCCTTGCCCAGCACCACCACCTTCCAATACAGGAGCATCAACCTGAAGGCCTGTTCGATCGTCCCAGTGCCTGAACGGAATCCCGCCTGGAAGTCAGACAGTATCTTGTGGTCATCAGCCCATTGAAGGACCCTTCCCAAAATCACCTTCCCAGCCACCTTTTGGGAAGAGTCGATGAGGCTAATGGGCCTGTAATTGGCGCAGCTGTCCCGGCACCACTTTTTGAATATCGGGCAACCTCCGCCCCCTTCCAGGAGTCAGGCACTAGTGCGCCCCTCATGATTGCGTTTAGTAGCGTAGCGACCAATTGACCCCATTCCTTCGGATCGGCTCGTAACAAGTCACCTGGTATCCCATCCGGCCCAGCTGCTTTTAATGGGACCAGGGACTTAATTGGGGCCTCCACCTCCCTCGCGGTAAAGTCATCACTGCCCCTAACAAAAACATCATCTTCCAGGGAGAAAAAAGACTCACTAAAGACCCCTTCAGGTTGGGAGTACAGGGCCTTGAAGTGGTTGTACCAGATCTGGGCGGGGATGGTACACGTAACCAGCGATACGTCTGGCCTATTCCTAGTTCTAACCAAACTCCAAAAGCACCTTGCATCCTTTCCCTTACTTGCTACCAACAGGTCTTCCCAGAACTTCTACTCCCACTCCTTTTTCGCTGCCCTTAAGGTGTGGGAGTAGTCCTTCCTTGCTAACCTGATAGCTAGTTGGGACTTAGATTTAACTGCCCCTATCAAGGCTTTTTTCAGGGTCCTGCATTTTGTTGTGTACCATCCCTGTCTATTCATGGGTTTAGTCCTGTTAGTAGCACCAGAAGAGCTTATGGGTAAGATGAAAATCTTGCTTAGGGCCCTGGTTAGATCAAAAAAAATCTGCATGGCCTCCTCAGGCACATGGGACAATGAGCCCAGATTACTCTGGGCTGCAGCCAGCAGTGCCTCTATGGCTGAGACTTTCTCAACAGACAAGACAAGCTTGGCCCACTTCAGTCGCCTCCCACAGTTAGATACACTGGCCATCTGGAAGTTGGATGCCGACAGAGGATGTAATCCAGCCTTGCCCCTGAGCCACTCAGGAGATAATACAAGAGAGAGAAGATTATGATCGCTCTCAATGGTCTGAATAATCTCCATATCACTCAGGGTGCTCCATAAGCATACGTCGAGAAGAATATAGTCTATTCTAGACGTATGATTGGGCCTATTGTAGGTGTGTGCACCAGTCTCTTCTTCTTAACCTATTGTATTCTTTAACACAATCTAGATCTGCACAAATCTTTGTTTCATCACACTCAATCAAGTACAATCCTGATAAAGTTCTGACTCGTGATAATGCCACCTATGCCATACCCTCTTTAAACACAGAATTTCCAATATTCACCAAAGCACTATCTACACTTAAACCTCGAGATTTATGAATTGTCACCGCATATGCCAAACAAACAGGAAACTGTTTTCGGCGAACATATAAGTCTTTCACAAGCAGAAATCTAGCTGAACAACGACAAATCTGTTCTATTTCGTCAATGCGATCAAATTTAATTTTTAAAATTTCAATTCCATCTCTATTTTTGTAATTCACAAAATCAACAACATGACCCATTGCTCCATTTACCAGACCTCTTTCAACATTTAAATTCCTTCTCAAAATGATACGACAATTTAAACACACATTCAGAGTTTTTTCAAAACCAGCAGTTTTAGATATAGTCTTCTCTAATGAATCCAATTTTGATTTCAAATTTTCAGACAAAATAATTGTTGCTCCCATATGCTCTATTTTATCTATAGCTTCCAGTTTCACTATCTCTTCATTTTCTAACTTTAACATTTTGTTGTTGTAGATGGAACATTCTTTCAGAGATGGCATCAAACGTATCCCAGATTTGTTCCCGTTTATTTTCTTAAAAATATTCTCTGGAAGAATGTTTTCATTTGGATACAAATTTGAAATTAATCGTGCATGTAAAGCTTCTTTCCCATGCTCACTTACTTTTCCGATTCTTACATCTTGTAGAATATTTTTATAATCTTCATCCTTTGCCTGTCGCATATTTTGAAGTAGCTCTGCATATTTGAAATTTAACCATATATTAACGTTTCCAATGCTTCCTAGGCACTTCCTGGTATCTTCATGCGTGACCATTTTAAACACTGGTTGTCCTTTCACTGGATTCAACTGCAGTAGATCTCCAAAAACAATAATGTGTTTCCCTCCAAATAACACATCATACTCTGTTCTAAGAATGTCTTGCATTCTCAAATGCACAAAAGCAAGCATTAGATTTGAGACCATGCTTACTTCATCAATGATAAGAAGTTTCATTTTCTTCAGGACTCTGGAAACTTCGGAACACGCATCTCCAGATAGCTTGTTATATTGCAATTTGTTATCATGCTCGACTGGTAGCATCAGTAAGCAATGTAAAGTAATCCCTTTAATGTTATGAGCTGCCAGCCCAGTTGGAGCGGTAACAACACAAGACAGCGGTGATTCAGTCCTTTTCTGCAGATAAGTTGCAATTGCTTTAATCAGAAAACTTTTTCCAGTTCCCGCTTCTCCACTCACGTACAGTCGGACAGGCTTAAATGATGTACATGAGCACTCTTTTTTCTCACGACTGAATCCATGTTCTATCTGATCTGTGAGTTCGTCATATATCTGTTTCTGCTCAAGATTTAGTTGTTTCACCAAATCTTCTAAGTTAATTACATCATCTTGAGCTTGTTCCATAGCTCTTTCCACCTCATCCATGGCAGTGGCAGCTTCATTTTGGATAATTGGTCATCCAAGTGGATCCTGACTCAATGAAGTAGAACTCTGACTGTCTTGAGAACTGTCTCTAGCAATCTCTACAGCAATTGTGGCTTCTTGCTCTATTTCTTCGTTCAACATTTGCAGATCATTTGGAAAAACAGGACATTCTATGGTATCCTTGGTTGCATTAAAAGAATCTTCGTAACAGAGAAAATCTCCAAGTAGTTCCTCTTCTGTACGCCATGGCTTAAAGAGTTGCAAAAGAGCTAAATAGTAAAATTCCCTTTTCTCTGGATTTTCGCAACTCAATTTTCGATGATTAATCAAATGGCCTTTTCTTTGCTTCACTAGACATCCTTCACACCCAATGACAGCATATATTCCATTATTGATATCTTCTCTGATATTCCTCTTATAAATATAGTTTTGCAGAACTTCATACAAACAACTGTTCTCAAGATGACTACTTCTATTTGGATAGTATGTATCCAACATGTTGGTCTTTAAAATATCTGTACTGTTTGGTTCTTTCTCTGCCAAATACTCAATTTCTTGTACAGATTTCAAAACTCGGTTTCGTGTTGTAACAAGACCTAGACTTGCCCAAATAATTGTTCTAGACTTGGCGTAGAAACTTGCTGATGATAACCGATCAGAACATTCATATGCTCCAATTTCTCGATGCGACAACATCTTCAGACTGAAACTGTATAATTTTTTACTTATACTCTTTTCATGTGAAATGTCCTCCCACATTTCCCTCAGTTCTGTCTTTTCTTTTTTTGTGATGTAAGACGTCACATATCGAGCCACAGCAATAGAGTTGTCAGCAACGAACTGAATATCCATGTTAGCATTCCACATGGAAAAAATCACTGGGTTGTAGTCGTTGATGTACTTGGACTCTTCGTTTCTTTTTAAATTGTATGTATTTTTTGGTGATTTCCGCGTCACAGTATGTCGCAGAGAAGACATCAAATTATTTACTCTTCCTTTAGAAATCACTGGTCGTGGAAACCCGAAACGACATTTTGTGTAGAACTTGTCCTTGTTTCTGAATTTTCGACGACAGTAATTTCCACAACGATGGGATTGAAAGCGTAAAACTTGTTGCCTTAAACTGTTTTCTTCTGTAGTTTTCGGAACAGCACATGTTGAATGCTCTTCAATGAAGCTCATCACTGTCTCATCCGAATCTGTTCCAAATTTGGGTGCATCTTTAATCCACAACAACAGATGTATGTGAGGAGCACCTCTCGCTTGATACTCCTTTCTCCAAAAGAAATCCAAAACCTCTCCAAGGGGAGGATTTTTTTTGTTGGTAATAAAAGACATCATAGCTTCAAATCTATGATTGAAATATCTGCATACATTCACTGGATCCAAAGAACACAGTTCTCCAGGAGTTTTGAATTCTATATTTTGTATATTTGTATTTGCCTCTCGTAGAAATTGAAGTAAGTCATCCCATGCATACTCAGCACAGCTAAGAGTGAGGAACCATGTAGGAGTTCCTAAGTTTCCTAGCATACATTTCAATTCGCCATGACGACAGTACCAATACTCGTTTGTACCACGCTGACATGCCATGACATTGATTAGATGAGATTCCAAAATATTATCTTACAGATTGACTTTCTCCATAAAGTCCCTCGCCGAAACATTTAGCAGATGTGCTCCACTTTTCAGTATATGGTTTACTGCATAAGAAAGCCCAGACAAGTCACTTTCATACAGTAGATGAAACAAATATGGAATGCATTGACGAAACCTTGGATCTTCAGCATATAATCTTAAAGTTCGATATTCAGATACAGGAATTTGAAGTGGTCGATCGTCATATCGTCCACCTCGACCTGTTGGAAATAAATGTGGAAAACAACGAGCTTCCAAACTTTCTTCCCATACACTAATGGGACTTCCTTTTGCTGCTTTCGTTTGAAACAAGTCAATTGCATTCCCCATTACTTCTTTGGAATGCAAAGGATGAACAGTATAATGTTCATATATTTCTTCACTTCTAGACACATCAACTTTTTCAATTTGGCCAGCTGAACAATCACTGTCTTCATCTGCAGCTGTTTCCTCTGCTCCAACACATACATGTTTGTAGTACTCATTGTTTTTGACCAAATACAACGTTGCCTTTTTGACTTTCCTAACATCCACTTAATCTTGCCAGATTTTCTTACTCTTTGTCGGAACCCCATTAACTAGAATAACCAGAGGTTCCTCTTCCACTTTCTCTACACCAATTGTATCAATATTTTTCTTGAAATATAGAGGCAAATAAACAACTCTTCCCTTTAATCCTCTCTGTAAATCTGAAGGAGGCAATTTCCCTATTCTTAGGCTCCATGCGAACAATTGCCTGAAAAGGATGGACACATTGAATCAAAATAGACTCATATGTATTTAAATCCATCAATTCAGGAGGAATGTCTACCAACTCAAGATTATTATGAACAGCTCTAGCAGGCATTCTGTTTTGATTTAATTTATTATAACAATATTTACAAATACGCTGATCAGAACTCAAATCAAAAGAATTCTCCACCCACAAATAAGTTGCAAAATCGTTCCACTCATAATTATTTATCTTTTCACTTTTTACGTATAAATCAACTAATCTAGTTTGATGCTTATAATGAGTTCGTCGAGAACACACACAAGTAAAATTAGGCCTTTCACTTGATTTCACCTTAAACCTGGTAATTTCCTGGTCAAACTTTTCTGTACTTGAAATCTGTACATTGTCTTCCACATTACCTTGAATTTCTGTGTCAATTTCTAAACTGTCCTCTTTTTCACCAAAATAACAAATCTCAATTTCTTCACAAATCTTCTTCACATCTAATTCAGTACCATGCAAAAGAGCACTGTTTAATTGTTTAAGCTTAAGTGCTGGACTTTTTGCATAATACAACCTTCTCACTAATTTCCTCATTTTGTTAAGATGCACTGCTAACATCCTAAAATGATGAAAACCACTCTGACAGACTTTTCTAGAAAGACAAGCCAGTGAATGCCCTTGCAAACCTGTGTTTTCTCTCACTCTGCAAGGATCTAAGTCTTGCAACATCTTCATTTTCTGTTTTAGACTTTTCTTACTATATGTATGTAAGAAATTATGAAACAAATCGATTTAATCCTGTCGCACACTACAAACACTACTACACTTTCAAGTGTACACTGGACCCTTAGTACGTCTCCCTAAAACTTCATCAGTTAACACCTCTTCTGCTTCTCTAGGCACAAGTTTCTCTTTTTCAATCGGACAACCGTCTTTCACCTCATATGCTCGACCACTGGTGTCAAGTGCATGCACTAAATCATTCTCCTGGAAGTAACTCTCCTCATTAAAAAATGGCTCACAACTTGAACTATGCATTCATTCTCCTGAAAAAACTTTACAAAAATTAGTCCGATTAATTACTCTTTTGCATCTACTGTTTGATTTGAAAACATCAATTGTCTTGTTAAGTGTCCTATTTCTATTGATTATTAAAATAAATAATGTTTTCTTAACTTAAAAAGCCTGATCAACAATCTTCTCTACACTTTTCTTTTTCTTATAAAAAGCAGCTCTCTGTTTACCTTTCCTAATGTTTTTTAACAAATTTTAAATCACCCTATTGTGAAACATTCGTTTATGAATGTCCCTAAATTGATTCTGCCTTCTATTCCTATACATATTATTCTCTCCTGCTCCAGTAGTAACATTTTTGGGGGGCTCTCCTTCCTTTTCAAATTTGCTCTCTCCTTCTCTTTATCCACATTCTGACCAACATTTTTTTTTGATCTACATATGTTCTGTAAGAAAGACTTAGTTGTCTTACCAGGAGCTTTTTTCCTGTTTTTTGAAGTATTTGTCGTAGAGGAGTACTGTAATTCCGTTGCTGTTTTTGATTTTTTCCGCTTGGCATCTTTTCTTCTCCTCTGCCTTGAGGGCATATTTCCTTACTATTGAAATCTTGATTTCAATCTGTGGTAAAGAAAAAAATAACACATTATAGACCACTATTACCAAACAACAAAGCAATGACAATAAGCAAACGATATAAACACTAGTTTACAACATATCTAAGTTTATATCACACCAACTATGTAACTAGGAGTAAGACAGAGAAAAAGAGCTAGAGGAACTAACACAAAAAGACAGAGAGACTCAGACAAAGAAACAGGTCGAGGGAGCAAAATATAGAGAAGGAGTAAGACAGAGAGAGTGTATAATATGTTGTAAGACAGAGAAAGAATGTAATAGGGAGAGGGAGTAAGTCAAAGAAAGGGATAAAGGGAGTAAGTCAGAAAAACGGTGTAATAGGGTGGAAGACAGAGAGAGGGTGTAAGAGAATGTAAGACAGAGAGAGGGTGTTAGAAGGTGAGAGGATGTAAAAGAGAGTAAAAGAGAGAGAGGCTGTAAAAGGGAGAGAGAGAGCGTAAGTTTGAGAGAGGGTGTAAGAGGAAGTAAATCAGAGGTTGGATGTAACAAGGAGTATGTCAGACAGAGGGTGTAACACAAACAGAGGAAGAGAATAAAAAAGTCAGAAAGAGGGAGAGAGGGTATAAAACAGACAAATGATGTAATAGGGAGTAACTCTGGGAGAGAATGTTACAAAGAGAAAGGTTGTAAGACGGAGTAAATCAGGAAGAGGATGTAAGAGAAAGTATGACTTACAAATTGCTGTAAAGAAGAGAGAGAGAGGAAAAATTAGAGACAGGGTGTAAGAGAATGTAAGTCAAAGAAAGAGTGTAACAGAGTGTAACACAGAGTCAGGATGTAAAAAGGAATAAGTCAGAGAGAGGGTGTTAGAAGGGGACAAGTGGAAAAATAAAGTAAGTTAGGAAGAGAATATAATAGAGACTAATACATTGTAAATATTCCTTGGTAAAGAAATGTTAGTGCATAAAGGAATTGTATTTTCTAAATGAGTGAGGTTTCAGTAGTGTAATCAAATGCTTTACATATGACCTATGCTCTGTTTTGTAAATGTTATTTAAAAAAAGATTTCCGGCACATGAATTGGTTTTACATTATTGACAGGGATTAGATAGTATCTGCATGATTAAAAAAAATATTAGCACATTTCACAATCATGTTACCTGTGTTTCCTCAGATTAGTAAGCAGATTGTGCAGATGAGGTGAGGCCTGTCCAGGGGTGCAAAGGAGGTGAGGCCTGTGTCCATGAGTGCAGTGGAGAGGACTGACCTCCTCTGACCCTTGGACAAGCCTTACCTCATCTGTGTCCTCTGGACAGGCCTCAATGTATTGGGTATAATTGATGGTAACTGGGTGCAGATGAGGTGAGGCGTGTCCAGGGGTTTAGATAAGCTGAGGCCTGTCTATGGATGCAGATGAGTTGAGGTCTATTCAGGGTTGCAGATGAGGTGAGGATTGTCCAGGGGTGCAGAGGAGGTGAGCTCTGTGTTAAAGAGTGTAGTGGAAGAGAGGTCTGTCCAGGGGTACAAAGGAGGTGAGGCCTGTGTCTAGGAGTGAAGTGGGGGATAGGCGTCATGAAGTCTAGTCCACTGCACTCTTAGACACAGGCCTCACCACATATGCTCCCCAGGAAAGGCCTCTCTCCCACTACAGTCTTGAACACAGGCCTCACCTCCTCTGTACCTCTGGACATGCCTCACCTCATCTGCACAATCTACTTCCTAATCTGATGTAACACAGGTGACATCATTGTGAAAGGTTCAAATATATGTATTTAATCATGCAGACACTATTTATTCCTTCTCAAAAATGTAAAAGTCATTGATTTGCCCCAAAATCGTTTTTTAAATAACATTTTAGACACAGAGCGCAGGTCCTATGTACAAGCATTCAGTGTCCATGAGTGCAGTGGAGAGGACTGACCTCCTCTGACCCTTGGACAAGCCTTACCTCATCTGTGTCCTCTGGACAGGCCTCAATGTATTGGGTATAATGTCCTATCTACAAGCATTCAATTTCACTACTGAAACCTCACTATTTCACAAAATACAAATCCTCTATCTTGCAAATGTTGATACCAAGCATTATCAAAAAACATGACACAAACCAACAGCAAAGAAGCTCAATGTGCTTCCTAGTATGAGGTAACACAGGTGACATCATTGTGAAAGGTTCAAATGTATTTCTTTAATCATGCAGACACTATTTATTCCTTCTCAAAAATGTAAAAGCCATTCATTTTCCCCAAAATCGTTTTTCACATCACATTTAGAAAACACAGCACAGGTCCTATGTACAAGCATTCTATGTCACTACTGAAACTTTACAATTTCACAAAATACAAATCCTCTATCTTGCAAATGTTGATACCAAGCATTATCAAAAAACATGACACAAACCAACAGCAAAGAAGCTCAATCAGCTTCCTAATCTGAGGTAACACAGGTGACATCATTGTGAAAGGTTCAAATATTTTTTTTTAATCATCCAGACACTATTTATTCCTTCTCAAAAATGTAAAAGCCATTGATTTGCCCCAAAATCGTTTTTCAAATAACATTTTAGAAACAGAGCGCAGGTCCTATGTACAAGCATTCAATTTTACTACTGAAACCTCACTATTTAACAAAATACAAATCCTCTATCTTGCAAATGTTAATACCAAGCATGATCAAAAAACATGACACAAACCAACAGCAAAGAAGCTCAATGTGCTTCCTAATCTGAGGTAACACAGGTGACATCATTGTGAAAGGTTCAAATATATTTATTTAATCATGCAGACACTATTTATTCCTTCTCAAAAATGTAAAAGCCATTGATTTGCCCCCAAATCGTTTTTTAAATAACATTTAGAGCTTACCTGGCGAGGACCCGTGAGGTTTGTGTGCCGTATAGAGACCTGGGCTGCCCTTTATCCCTCACTCCAGAGGGATACCGCTACTCCCCCACTTCTCGCCGCACCCGCTTCGCGGGTGCTGCATCGCGGGTGCCGCATCGTGGGCAGAAGCGAGGGGCTTTGGTGTTGCTCCTGCGGCGAACCAGGGACGAGAGGAGGAGCACTCGGCGACTATGAGAAGGGCGGTGCGAGGCAGGGACTCGCTTGACCAGGAGTCCATGCAAAGCCCCGGAGATCTTGGCCGCGCCCCCTCGAAACCACGCCCCCCGGCCGGGCTGAGAACTAAAGGCGCATGAAGTCAGGACACAGGTGGGAGAGCTTACCTGGCGAGGACCCGTGAGGTTTGTGTGCCGTATAGAGACCTGGGCTGCCCTTTATCCCTCACTCCAGAGGGATACCGCTACTCCCGCAACTTCTCGCCGCACCTGCTACGCGGGTGCCGCATCGCGGGCAGAAGCGAGGGGCTTTGGTGTTGCTCCTGCGGCGAACCAGGGAGGAGAGGAGGAGCACTTGGCGACTACGAGAAGGGCGGTGCGAGGCAGGGACTTGCTTGACCAGGAGTCCCTGCAAAGCCCCGGAGATCTTGGCCGCGCCCCCTCGAAACCACGCCCCCCGCCCGGCTGAGAACTAAAGGCGCATGAAGTCAGGACACAGGTGGGAGAGCTTATCTGGCAAGGACCAGTGAGGTTTGTGTGCCGTATAGAGACCTGGGCTGCCCTTTATCCCTCACTCCAGAGGGATACCGCTACTCCCGCAACTTCTCGACGCACCCGCTTCGCGGGTGCCGCATCGCGGGCAGAAGCGAGGGGCTTTGGTGTTGCTCCTGCGGCGAACCAGGGAGGAGAGGAGGAGCACTCGGTGACTACGAGAAGGGCGGTGCGAGGCAGGGACTCGCTTGACCAGGAGTCCCTGCAAAGCCCCGGAGATCTTGGCCACGCCCCCTCGAAACCACACCCCCCGCCCGCAACGCTTTCTACTTAACAGCACGACCGGCGCGTAGCCGAACGCGAGCGGAACGCCGAGTGAAGCCCGGGCAAAGGGCGGGCAGTCTGTGGCAGTCTGGGGCTGTCTGAGGCTGGGCTGGGCCACCCCTCTGATATCGCAACTCGATACTCCAGACCCGGTAGACATTCTTACGCTAATAAGGGTATCTGCTCTTTCCTAACAGTCTGTGCTAATGTCTACCCGTTCGGGGAAGAGCTTGAGGGGAGGGGGGGAGGTGGGACCCAGTAGCGTTATAGGTACTATGGACAAATTTATCACACGGGTTGCAGCCGTCATAGAGAAGGAGATTGTAATGACGGAGCGGCGTCTTTCGCAAGAATTTCACCCGTCTAAAAGATCATCCCTGGGCCTTTTAGCTCAGGCAGTGTCACCTGTATGTAACCCTGTTCCCCTCTTAGCTACACCTCATGTATCTGATGAATCGAGGGTTGCATCTCTGAGGGCTAGCATCGATAGATTGGAGAGGCTGGCTGAATCATCCATAACTCCCTCTGAGTACGGTGGCACTCCAGCCTTGTCTCCTATTGTATCCCCTCTTCCCATAGCAGGCCCTGCCTGTTCTCCCCCCACAGTGGAAAATCCAAAGTCACTAGGCACCCCGCCGTTGGCTCAAAAGATCCCTGTAACCACCAAAAGGAAAAGGATTGCTAGCCCGCGTAAAAGAAGCTCCTTGAAATTGTGCAAGAAATCAAGGAAACAGGGGACCAAGGGCATAGGTACTAAAATGGGTAAGGGTTTGGGCTCGATAAATCCCTCTTCTTCTACCAAGGGGAGTGGTCTCAACCTTGAAAAAGCAGGTGCAGCTCCCTTTCTTAGCTACCAGCCACCAGCTCCCTGTGTCCCTGTTTCTATTGCACAAATCGAGGAATTGCTGAAAACATTGTTGTCCCCGATTGTTGACAGAGTAACAGGGCTGGGTGACAGGATAGACAGGTTTGAACAGTCAACCCTAGATAGCTTTTTTTTGTTGAAAGCACTCATTAAACTGCACTTTAGGATAAGGGAAGAGGGACAAGGAGGGCCCACTGGAAACAGGAAAACCACAGAGCCCCAACAGGCTTTGCCTGTTGTACCCTCTGGGGCTATCTTGTTAACTCCCCAGTTGACTGACAATATTCCCTCAGTGCCGCTTGTGGCTACCTCTGGGAGTATTGGCCAAAAAACGCAAGTCCATCCAAGTATTCCCAAGCCCTCTAAAGTCCCGGGCACAAAGCCGGGCCGGGTTGAGTTGCCGGGTGGGAGTGGTCCTGCTAAACCGAAGGGAACACCAAAGGGGACGGGTAAAGGTAAAGTTAATAGTCAGGCTTGTCCAGCCAAAACTACGAATTATAATCCTGCTCCTATCCACCCACAAACACTACCAACAAAAGCTGTCCCAAAAGTTCCACTACCCAAAGTTGCCCCAATATCCCCTCCTATGGACCTACCCCAGACTGTCACCCTTATGTTGTTGTCCTTATAAATGTACCCACCCTGAAGGCTGATCAAAATGAATCCCCTCAAGCCTTAACAAATAAAACGTTGCACTGGCTAGAGTCCAACAGACCCCTTCCTAGGGGCCTTGATGGATCAATTATAGGAGCCAGAAGGGTGGGTTGGGTGGGTCATGGCCACAAGCATTTAGAAGGAGACTGCGTGGTGGTCAATTTCAGGGATAGTAGAGTAGCACAAACTATTTGCAAATACAAACCTAATCCCAGGGGGCCGGGAATTGGCATAGTGGACCTAACCTTTTTTTACCCAAGATCAGCTACCCCCCCGATTGGCCGAGAATTTGACATGGGTTGGAGCAATAGCTCCGCCTATTCTGAATTTCACTCTAACCCTCAATTCTATCCTCAGGCAGTCTGGCCATCGCCAGGGTGGAGACCACCGGGTTATTGAACCGACGGCATCGCTGGGGAGGTCCCCGGAGTTGGTATTTCAGGTGATGTCACTGAGCTGAGAGGGCTGACCATTGATCATGGTATACTCCCTCTGAGTATGGCAGTCCCCACGCCCATACAAGAGAGTAGCAAAAAACACAGTTGATGGGCAGAAGAGAGTAATCAGCTTTCCCGGAGGCAAGGTGGGGTGGGCAGTCAAACGACCCAGGACCCATTGAAGGTTGGAGGAGGCCTCGACTCTGGCGGTGATCCAGCTGTGGCGGATCCAGTCCTTAGGATTTTCAGCTGGAACATTGTGGGGATCGATAGGAAGTTGGGTTTGCCTGACTGGAACGCTCTTGTGGAGGGATATTCCATCTGTATATTCCAGGAGACGTGGGGTAAGGAGCCCTGTCATAAGGTGGGATATTCATCCCACTTTGTTCCAGCTGTCTCCCCTTTGTCAGGGAGGGGTCACCCTTCGGGTGGTCTCCTCATTTGGGTTGCTGTCTCCCTAGATTGTAGGGTGGAGGAGCACCCTACAAACTCACCAGACATCCTCAATATCACGTTAAAGGATTCACGGGGATGTCTGCTCCTAGACATTTTCAACATGTATGCTAGAGGCACTAGGGGAGGCGTACAATCACCCACCATTGCTCTTTTGGAAGATCTCCTTAGGCAGCGGCCAAGAAAATCGTGCACTTTGGTGGCGGGTGATCTAAATTGTACGTTTGAGCCCCTAGGCCTTGATGACATGCTAGGCATAGAAGAGGAGGATTCAAGAAAGGGGATTCCGGCCCTGGCTCTGCCCCCCATCAAAAAGTGGTCACAAGTGGCGTTGCAGATCAACGCCCTCAATATGGAATTTGAACTGAGGGCGGTCAATGGGAGGTCCAAACCAGGTTGTGAGACCACAACCAGTTGATGGCGATCGGCGTGGGAGCTAAGGAGTAATACGGCTTTGCCTTGCTTGATTACGATACCAAAACAGCAGTAAATCATTAAATGATTACTACAAAAGACTTGTACCATAGGAGAGGATATTCCGTCAAGAGACAGGACGTTTTTTTCAGGACATCGTTGTGAGAAACACATATACACCTAAATAAAAGGAGAGAGAAAGTCATCCACCTTAAATAAGTCAAGTCCCGGCCCCGCCTCCCCAGGATTGATTCAAATCTTTCTGTTGTCTTCCGATAAGAAATCTTCAGAAGATTGCTTCAACATGCTTGTACTAAGAAGCCCTGAGAAAAGCCCGCAAAGGAATTAACCGTGGCCAGAAACGTGTCGGCATATTCTTTAATTGATGGCATATTCTTTAATTGATATAAAATACGTCAAATTGATAAATCAGGATACCTAGATTGAGATTTTCTACGAATGGTTCAGTTTTTCGGTTGTACATATCAATTATTTATAAATTGTATAACCAAATGTGATTTGCTTACCATTTACATTACGTATTGTGCAATTGATGAATGTTTTTGGAGTATTATTGATTCTGTCTATTGTAAATGTCCATATGTGATTAATGTGATTAATGTGATTATAATTTGTGTAATTCGTGTATGTTTCTTTTGGAAATAAGAGAGTTTCCTGCTCAAATTCAGAAGTAACTTAAAAAATAAATGGGTAAACAAATAGCCCGTACCACTAAAAGTATATAGAGTGGCTACATTTTTACATTTTTTCACTAAATAGTTTGGATTCCAGGTATTTTTTTCTTTAAACAAATTGAATATTGGCCCTACCTGTTTCCAGTCATTCGGGCCTAACCCCCCTTTTTCAACTGCAATGACAGTCATGGCATCATCGCAAATATTGCGCACAATTATAAAAAAACAATTTTGGACAAAAAACTTTTGTCACTAACACCCCCATTTCTCAACCATGGGGTCAGAGTATTTCCACCCTGACCCCTTATGTGGACTTTCACACAAACGTTCTGCCCCGCAACCATTCCTGATATATAAAATGGTGGCCGCAACTTTCTGTTCAGGCTGAATCCAGCCAATCAGATCATTCCCGTTGGTGTGTGCATTCGCAATTCATCGCGAAACCACGCAAAATATCTGCAGCCAGAGATATCACTATCATTTTTGCCTTAAATTTCTCAAAAACTACTGGACGGATTTACACTAAATAAACAAAAGACACTTCCATAAATTGACATCTACCTCCCTGCCAAATTTGGTGTAAGTTCGTTTAGCGGTTCAGGCTGTAGGTGTGGCTAAAGGTTAATTTGGGAATTAACATTACTAACGCAACTGTAATTCGCACCCCAAATTTTTGGTCCCCATTGCACGGATCACCCCCAAACTTTACATGACACTAGAACCCACCGTGACATTTGTTTGCGAAAATTTCCTGAGGATT
Organism: Lissotriton helveticus; assembly: GCF_964261635.1. NCBI lineage: Eukaryota > Metazoa > Chordata > Amphibia > Caudata > Salamandridae > Lissotriton > Lissotriton helveticus. The sequence continues at coordinate 851,165,137 of NC_136063.1, forward strand.
GATCAAATGACACCAAATTTATAGCCAAGTCAAAAACTGCTTTTCCTATGTAAACATGGTCCTAACTATAACTACCTACTGGCAACATCCAGTATGTAATATATACACTGATATATATTTATGTATTACCTACTGCCAATTGCCAGTAGGTAGTTATAGTTAGGACCTAGTTACCACAGGAAAATGGCAACATTCTATTCCCAATAACTTTGGCGCCGATTGCCGAATCTTCGCAAAATTTTAAAAATTAATTCTTTGTTGATATCAGCTCCTGTGTTGAAAGGAGGGGGTGATTCGGCAACGGGGGGTTGAGAAAGAAGGGGGGTCCCAAACAGTGTTTTCTCCATGTTAATTTTCAAAGGAAACTTTAGAGTAGGCTACAGGTCGAACGGGTGAACGAAATTGCCCCAAATTTGGCAGGGAGAATGGTCTTGGTCTAGAAAGCACACTTTTGTTTATTTGGTGTACATGCATTCAGTAGTTTTAGAGAAATATCAACATTTACAGATATCAATATTTGGGAATTCTGCCATCGGATTGGCTGAGCGTTACTAGCACAAGCTTGCTGCTGATTGGCTGCGAGCAGTTGCAACTAGGAAGTGTTGGCCACCATTTTGTTATTCCGTTGAAGTAAGTAAGGGTAAAAAAGGGCAAAAAAAGTGGGAAAGAGAAGGGTAGGAGCACTGTAACCCCTGTGGGGTGTTTAGGTTGTGCTGTAGAGGGGGTGCGAAGTGAAGTATTCACCCCTACCAGTGTGAAAGTGAGGGGCTACGGAAATTAAGTGAGGTATTGCCTAGAGTCTGATACTTCTAAGGTATGCTGGTGCGGGACTCGGGGATTAAAGCTTGAGCCGAAATTGTGTCTTATGCTGTGAAGTCATGTACCGTGGCCGCTGCACTACACTTGTGGAAGTAATGTCAGCATGTGTTTATAACTACTAGGATGAACTACTGACCCGTACTGGTCTGAAAGTCCTGGGTTACAGAAAATATGTGAGGTACTGTCTAGAGTCTCATGCTGCTAAGCTGAGCTGCTATCGGACTCCGGGATGAAATCGTAAGTCCAAACTGTGTGTCATATGCTGTGACGTCATGTGCTCTGGCCGCTGTGCCACATCTGTCCAAGTAGTGTCAGCATGTAGTTAAAGCTACTTGGATGAACTTTTGTTTCGAACATTGTAGCTTGTGTATGGTGCTTAGGGGATGTTATAGAGGGAGTGCGAAGTTAAATTTGCACGCATCAAATCAATTCGGTATTTGTGAAGTGCTAACTACTCACTCCTGTGGGTCTGATGGTGCTGGGGGCCTAAGCAGAGATGCTGACGGACTCCATCAGCATCCATAAAGCCGTTGAACTACTGACCACTACTGGTCTGAAAGTGCTGGGTACAGAAATTAAGTGAGGTATTGCCTAGTGTGTCATGCTGTTAAATTGAGCTGCTGCTGGACTCGGGGATGAAACCGTGAGCCTAAACTGTGTGTCCTATGCTGTGAAGTCATGTGCTCTGGGTGCTGTGCCATAGATGTTCAACTTGTATATGGTGCTTAGGTGGTGTTGTATAGGGAGTGCAAAGGTAAATCAATACAGTATTTGTAAAGTGCAAACTACTCACCTTTATGGGTGAGTAGAGCCGGGGATCAAAGTGAGAGGTCTGTGCTGCAACGTGAGATGGTCTGGCCGCTGCACCACAGCTGTGTGGAGAATACATTTTAGTGAGGGTCCGGGAGTTGCCGTTATCTGGCTCTAAAATACCGGGCCTAATTAGTAAGTTATAGGGTGGCTCTAAAAAGAGCCTTTGTGTTCATTAGTTGGAACTACATATAAGTGTGGAAGCACAGCTTCAAGTTATTCAGGAAAACTCAGTTTCCCTGATCTGTGAAGTGTACTCCATCACTTCTGTATATATCAGCCATATCAAAACATATGTTGTTGTTGTAGATGGAGCCCATTTTGTGGTCTCTGAGGTAGGCAGACACCGCTTTGTTGACTTTCTTCTGAGATTTTTCAATCTGAGTACAACATTGTTTGGACCATTTCCACTTCTGTCTTTGGCATATATTGGAATATACAAAGGCAGTTTGAGGCAAAAGTAACATCAATTGTCCAAAGGTGTCCTTCATAAGCATTTCCAAACCTACCCCAGTCAATGTGCCTAGGTCGTTTCCAACACAGCGCACAATCATGAGGTCAGGGTGTTGGAGATGCAAACAGGTTTTAACCAAAGGCAACAATTGGTGCCACTTCAATCCTCTCTGTCCAAACCATTTAATGTCCACATTTTGTAAACCTAGGTCTAAGTCAATATGTCTCTGTTCTGCATACCTCTTGCACCAGAAAACATAGCTATGTCCTACGATCCACACTAGCATTTTGAACGTATGGCTGGAAGGTATGGAAAGATGTGTGTAACTCATGCAGTTCATTCGTAGAATAAGAGAGTGTTTAAAGATGGGGTAACTAGTTTATTTTCGCATACAAAACGGTACCTGATTGGGAGATGGAAAGCATTTTTTTTTAAGTAGGGTGCACATTCGTTTTGTGGAAAAGCATCTTTGTGATTGGCTAAGAAAAAGCAGTTTGAATGTGGAGTACATATTATAGGATGACATTTGATCAACTCAACCACACCTGCTGCTTGCATTTGGAATGCAGTATTCAAACTTAAAACAATTGTGAACTTTTAACCTGCACGTGCCGTTAAATGTTCAAGAAAATGTTGCAAAAAATATCATTAGGTTTAAAAAAATTGATGAACTTTTAACCTCCATGTGTTGTAGAATGTTTTAGAAAGTGTGTTGATAGAATACGTTGCAGTTCTGACTTCTATGTGTACTTGAATATTAATAAAATTGTTTGTATGGAAAATTAGAAAGATAGTAATAGAGAGAAGTTTTGAAAGCTAAAAGAATCAAGGAACTATTCTAAATTGTTCTTTATTACCTACTGGCGGTCGCCAGTAGATAGTTATAGAGTTAGGACCGAGTTTCCATAGGAAGAATATTTTCTGTTTTGCCTATAACTTTGGCATCATTTGATGAATCTTCATGAAATTATGCTATCTGATTATTTCTTCATATCAGCTCCTGTGTTGAAAGTTTGGGGGTGATTCGTGAAGGGGGGCCGAGATAAAAGGGGGTCTCAAAACGTGTTTTCTCCATGTTAATTTCCAAAGGAAAGTTTAGACAAGGTTACAGGTCGAACGGGTGAATGGAAAAACCCCAAATTTGGCAGGGAGAAAGGTCTTGGTGTAGAAAGCACGCTTTTGTTTATTTGGTGTAAATGCGTTCAGTAGTTTTTGAGAAATATGAAAATTTACGGATATCGATATTTGAGAATTCTGCCATCTGATTGGCTGAGGCGTTACAAGCAGGAGCTTGCTGCTTATTGACTGTGATGGTGTTGCAACTAGGAAGTGTTGGCCTCCATTTTGTGATTCTGTTGAAGTGAGTAAGTGGGAAAAAGGCGGAAAAAAGTAGGAAAGGAGGGTAGGAGCACTGTAACCTTGTGGCGGAGTGCGAATAGTAGTATTCACGGTTACCGGTCTGAAAGTGCGGTGTTGCTCAGAGTGACATTGTGCTGATATGATATGGAGCTACACTCATGTATGAAACCGAGAGTCTAAACCGTGAGGTCATTGCTGTAAAGTGATGTGGTCTGGTGTTTGTAGCATACTTGTGCAAGTAGTGTTAGTAGGCGTTTATACCATACAGGGAGTGGGAAGCGAACTAATGACCAGTACCGTGTGTTTATACTATACCGGAAGTGGGAAGCAAAGTTCTCACGCCTATCGGTGTGAGGACTCGGGGATCAAACCGAGCTGATTGCTGTAAAGTGATGGGCTCTGGGTACTGTAGGATACTAGCTGCTGTAGTATAAGTGTATAAGTAGTGTTAGTATGCGTTTATAGTATATAGGGAATGGGAAGCGAACTACTCACTCCTACTGGTGTGAAGACTCCGGGATTAAACAGTGAGCCTAAATTGTGAGCTCGTTGCTGCAAAGTTATGTGCTCTGGGCGCTGAAGCATACCTGTGGAAGTAGTGTTAGTTTGCGCTTATACAATATAGAGAGTGGGAAGCAAAATAATTACCCCTACCGGTCTCAAGACTCGTGGATAAAGCCATGAGCTCATTGCTGTACAGTCATGTGCTCTGTGTAGTATTCCAATGTAAGTCATAGTAGAATGTTAGTATGTAATTCTAATAGGATCTAAGACTGTAATGTTAGAATGTAGGGCTGTCATGAGGGGAAACTTGCGGAGTTTGTACACGGTGCTGGAGAAGACGGTTGCCTTGCTGTCTGCTCCTGTTGGTGGCTGTTTCAGGTGTCTTGTTTTTCTGTAATAAATCTAGTTATTGGATCCACTGCTGTCTGCCTCTTCATTACATAAATTTGGCGACGAGCGGGCGAAGGTAAAAAGAAAGCACCACTCACCAATATTTCAAAATTGCTTGCGTTGTGCTGAAGACCCATTTTCTTCGTGTAGCTGTTTCTACTCATGCCAGTGTCGTCGGCTCATTGAAATATGTCATCTGACTTCTGGTAGGATTTATATTTTTAGAATTTGCGCTTCCTCTGCTTCTTCACTACATTCTGGTTGCTGTACTACACGTGTGTAAGTAGTGTTAGTATGCGTTTATACTAACAAATGAATCATGGTCATAGGGAGGGCAACATGTCAGGCGCAGCTCATACAATGTCCCGGGGTGTGCATTTGTGGGACATTTTTGTTTGCTATTAGAGGGCTGGTGCATGGCTTCCACCCTGTGATAGCAAATGCTTGTTTGACTTCTTGAAGCGAGAGGAGGAAACCCTTGTATCGCTTTATTAGAGGGGATGCGGATGGTAAAAATGGAGAGAAAAAAAGAAACAAAAAAAAGCGAGATCTCACCCATTCTTTTAAATGAAGGCCCCTCGTGGTTAATGTTCAGTTGCCAATCCAATTTTTATATTGCGGGATCTCTGTAGGACTAGGGGTCTTAATGTCACATGTAAATTATGTGCGGAACGGCATAGAGACATTTTTCAGCCTTAGGGGACCGCCACCATCCCGGGTATTGGATACTAATTGTTCGGGGGGATTCGAGGCCAACTGAAGTCTGGGGATCGCCACACTCTGGGGCTTTATTTAAATATGCAGGGTGGGCCTCGGCAGTCCCTGAAGCCTTTGTGGTCCTAGGCAATGCCCTATTTGTTCTGTAATCACACGTGCAGTACTTATGGTGTTATAAAGTGATACACTCATAGAACTCTTGCAGTTGTAGAATTACCCAGGCCTCATTCATCTAATAGTCAGTTAGATTATGTTTGGTAAGTGCACTGTAATATTAGAAAAGTCTGCCCTTAAAATCTCCGATAAACAGATGATTTTCACAATAAATAATAGACAAGTGTTGACAGAAAAAGAAGGCCAATACACTCAATTATTTATTTGGAAAAAAGTAACCTTTATTAAAACACAAATAAATAGAAACATATGTTTAATAGAACAAACTGTATAATATAAAAAACGTGGGTTGGACTCCAGTGGATGCAGCGTAGGAAACCTTCAAGACAAAAATGAAACATAAGTATGTGTGCTGTGTGGAAGAGGTAAACAAAGGTAGTCCGAATGAAAGGACGATAGTGAGAATGTAAGGGAGGGGGAGTGGGTGGAAGAGAGAAGGGGAGGGAGAGTCAAAAGAAGAGAGGGAGGAAGAGACAGAGCGTCGGCCTTCTGCACCCAGCCCTTAGTGTTTTCCCTCCCGTCACCTGTTTGTCTAGGATGCTGGGGTATGCGAGAAAGAGTGTGGTTCAGCAAGTACTTAAAATGAAACACATGAGGCCAGAGATTGGGGGCCATTTTATCAAGGAACGGCGATAAGATAATCGCTGCTTTAGCGGCAGGAAACTGCTGCTAAAGTGGTGATAAGGGGCTGATAATATGCCCTTGTGAATTCCCATAGAAGTCCAGGTTCTGGTGTGAAGCTGGGCTTCTATGAGAATTCACAAGGGCATATTATCAAGCCCATTATTGCCGCTTTAGCTGCAGTTTCCTGCCGCTACAGCGGCGATAATGTTATCGCCGTTCTTTCATAATATAGTCCTAAATTATTAGCTGCAGGATAATTGCTTGCATGCACCTCTGCACCCAGGGTGCTGCACCCCAGCCCCTTCCCCCGCACTGTGCTCAATTGTAGGTCTTGCACACCGAGGCTTCACTGCTCACCTGCCACCACTGGTGTGTCCCACTATGTGGTGGTGCAAGCTCCGAGTCTGGGGTACGTTTGTATGGTAGTCCAGGTCTCCGGTCGGGGAGGGTGTCTTGATACCATGATGGAAGTTGTCAGAATGCGCAGGGCATCATTGCGGGGTCAGCTCCAACTCTGCCCTTCTTGAGGCAATCAATTGAATGTCTGAAAAGGGAGAAATAATTTAATGCTGAAAACGTCTGGAGGTAAATGAAGGTTTATTTCAAGCTTGATAGAAAACAGGAGTTGAGTGCATCCTTCGTTTTTGAAGTACGATCTACTAACTGTTAGTGGTAATCGCTGTTCAAAGAGGAGCTGGAGTGCTTGAGAA